>NC_138086.1:0-600000 GCF_964212035.1 Myotis nattereri
CCTAACCCTAACCCTAACCCTAACCCTAACCCTAACCCTAACCCTAACCCTAACCCTAACCCTAACCCTAACCCTAACCCTAACCCTAACCCTAACCCTAACCCTAACCCTAACCCTAACCCTAACCCTAACCCTAACCCTAACCCTAACCCTAACCCTAACCCTAACCCTAACCCTAACCCTAACCCCTAACCCTAACCCTAACCCTAACCCTAACCCTAACCCTAAACCCTAACCCTAACCCTAACCCTAACACTAAACCCTAACCCTAACCCTAACCCTAACCCTAACCCTAACCCTAACAACACCCTAACCCTAACCCTAAACCTAACCCTAACCCTAACCCTAACCCTAACCCTAACCCTAACCCTATTTTAAGAGTTTTACCACAACTAGAGATTTTCATACAAATATGTACTGGAACCGTCAGGATTTTAACAGAGTCATACAAAAGTCGCCAGAGTAATGCGGCCCCAATTGTAAACATAAGCAGTACAGTCCTCACTTACAGGCTTTCTACACAAATTTTGAGCTGTATAAACAAGAATTCCTAATATTTGAAAGCAAACTCAAGTGAAAACGCTCCCTAAAGTGCCCGGAGTTGTAAATATTATCAGTTTGCTGGTCATTTCACGGCTTTCCACTGGTAATGTCTGTGATTACAAACGGCAGGAAATGTAGGAAGAATCTATTTACTTTAATTTCAAGGGGTTCTTCCAACTTTTTAATCATTTCTGGAAACTCTAATTGCGTGTTTTAAGAGTTTTACCACAACTAGAGAGTTTTCTTACAAATATGTACTGGAACCGTCAGGATTTTCACAGAGTCATACAAAAGTCGCCAGAGTAATGGGGCCTCAATTGTAAACATACGCAGTTTAGACCTCACTTACAGGCTTTCTACACGAATTTTGAGCTGTATAAACAAGAATTCCTAATATTTGAAAGCAAATTCAAGTGAAAACGCTCCCTAAAGTGCCCGGAGTTGTAAATATTATCAGTTTGCTGGTCATTTCACGGCTTTCCACTGGAAATGTCTGTGATTACAAACGGCAGGAAATGTAGGAAGAATCTATTTACTTTAATTTCAAGGGGTTCTTCCAAGTTTTTAATCATTTCTGAAAACTCTAATTGTGTATTTTAAGAGTTTTACCACAACTAGAGAGTTTTCTTACAAATATGTACTGGAACCGTCAGGATTTTAACAGAGTCATACAAAAGTCGCCAGAGTAATGCGGCCTCAATTGTAAACATACGCAGTTTAGACCTCACTTACAGGCTTTCTACACAAATTTTGAGCTGTATAAACAAGAATTCTTAATATTTGAAAGCACATTCAAGTGAAAACGCTCCCTAAAGTGCACGGAGTTGTAAATATTATCAGTTTGCTGGTCATTTCACGGCTTTCCACTGGTAATGTCTGTGATTACAAACGGCAGGAAATGTAGGAAGAATCAATTTACTTTAATTTCAAGCGGTTCTTCCAAGTTTTTAATCATTTCTGGAAACTCTAATTGCGTATTTTAAGAGTTTTACCACAACTAGAGAGTTTTCTTACAAATATGTACTGGAACCGTCAGGATTTTAACAGAGTCATACAAAAGTCGCCAGAGTAATGCGGCCTCAATTGTAAACATACGCAGTTTAGACCTCACTTACAGGCTTTCTACACAAATTTTGAGCTGTATAAACAAGAATTCTTAATATTTGAAAGCAAATTCAAGTGAAAACGCTCCCTAAAGTGCACGGAGTTGTAAATATTATCAGTTTGTTGGTCATTTCACGGCTTTCCACTGGTAATGTCTGTGATTACAAACGGCAGGAAATGTAGGAAGAATCTATTTACTTTAATTTCAAGGGGTTCTTCCAACTTTTTAATCATTTCTGGAAACTCTAATTGTGTATTTTAAGAGTTTTACCACAACTAGAGAGTTTTCTTGCAAATATGTACTGGAACCGTCAGGGTTTTAACAGAGTCATACAAAAGTCGCCAGAGTAATGCGGCCTCAATTGTAAACATAAGCAGTACAGTCCTCACTTACAGGCTTTCTACACAAATTTTGAGCTGTATAAACAAGAATTCCTAATATTTGGAAGCAAATTCAAGTGAAAACGCTCCCCAAAGTGCCCGGAGTTGTAAATATTATCAGTTTGCTGGTCATTTCACGGCTTTCCACTGGTAATGTCTGTGATTACAAACGGCAGGAAATGTAGGAAGAATCAATTTACTTTAATTTCAAGGGGTTCTTCCAACTTTTTAATCATTTCTGGAAACTCTAATTGCGTATTTTAAGAGTTTTACCACAACTAGATTGTTTTCTTACAAATATGTACTGGAACCGTCAGGATTTTAACAGAGTCATACAAAAGTCGCCAGAGTAATGCGGCCTCAATTGTAAACATAAGCAGTACAGTCCTCACTTACAGGCTTTCTACACAAATTTTGAGCTGTATAAACAAGAATTCCTAATATTTGAAAGCAAATTCAAGTGAAAACGCTCCCTAAAGTGCCCGGAGTTGTAAATATTATCAGTTTGCTGGTCATTTCACGGCTTTCCACTGGTAATGTCTGTGATTACAAACGGCAGGAAATGTAGGAAGAATCTATTTAATTTAATTTCAAGGGGTTCTTCCAAGTTTTTAATCATTTCTGAAAACTCTAATTGCGTGTTTTAAGAGTTTTACCACAACTAGAGAGTTTTCTTACAAATATGTACTGGAACCGTCAGGATTTTAACAGAGTCATACAAAAGTCGCCAGAGTAATGGGGCCTCAATTGTAAACATACGCAGTTTAGACCTCACTTACAGGCTTTCTACACAAATTTTGAGCTGTATAAACAAGAATTCTTAATATTTGAAAGCAAATTCAAGTGAAAACGCTCCGTAAAGTGCACGGAGTTGTAAATATTATCAGTTTGCTGGTCATTTCACGGCTTTCCACTGGTAATGTCTGTGATTAGAAACGGCAGGAAATGTAGGAAGAATCTATTTACTTTAATTTCAAGGGGTTCTTCCAAGTTTTTAATCATTTCTGGAAACTCTAATTGTGTATTTTAAGAGTTCTACCACAACTAGAGAGTTTTCTTACAAATATGTACTGGAACCGTCAGGATTTTAACAGAGTCATACAAAAGTCGCCAGAGTAATGGGGCCTCAATTGTAAACATACGCAGTTTAGACCTCACTTACAGGCTTTCTACACAAATTTTGAGCTGTATAAACAAGAATTCTTAATATTTGAAAGCAAATTCAAGTGAAAACGCTCCCTAAAGTGCACGGAGTTGTAAATATTATCAGTTTGCTGGTCATTTCACGGCTTTCCACTGGTAATGTCTGTGATTACAAACGGCAAGAAATGTAGGAAGAATCTATTTACTTTAATTTCAAGGGGTTCTTCCAACTTTTTAATCATTTCTGGAAACTCTAATTGCGTATTTTAAGAGTTTTACCACAACTAGAGAGTTTTCTTACAAATATGTACTGGAATCGTCAGGATTTTAACAGAGTCATACAAAAGTCGCCAGAGTAATGCGGCCTCAATTGTAAACATAAGCAGTACAGTCCTCACTTACAGGCTTTCTACACAAATTTTGAGCTGTATAAACAAGAATTCCTAATATTTGAAAGCAAATTCAAGTGAAAACGCTCGCTAAAGTGCCCGGAGTTGTAAATGTTATCAGTTTGCTGGTCATTTCACGGCTTTCCACTGGTAATGTCTGTGATTACAAACGGCAGGAAATGTAGGAAGAATCTATTTACTTTAATTTCAAGGGGTTCATCCAAGTTTTTAATCATTTCTGGGAACTCTAATTGCGTATTTTAAGAGTTTTACCACAACTAGAGAGTTTTCTTGCAAATATGTACTGGAACGGTCAGGGTTTTAACAGAGTCATACAAAAGTCGCCAGAGTAATGCGGCCTCAATTGTAAACATAAGCAGTACAGTCCTCACTTACAGGCTTTCTACACAAATTTTGAGCTGTATAAACAAGAATTCCTAATATTTGGAAGCAAATTCAAGTGAAAACGCTCCCTAAAGTGCCCGGAGTTGCAAATATTTTCAGTTTGCTGGTCATTTCACGGCTTTCCACTGGTAATGTCTGTGATTACAAACGGCAGGAAATGTAGGAAGAATCAATTTACTTTAATTTCAAGGGGTTCTTCCAACTTTTTAATCATTTCTGGAAACTCTAATTGCGTATTTTAAGAGTTTTACCACAACTAGATTGTTTTCTTACAAATATGTACTGGAACCGTCAGGATTTTAACAGAGTCATACAAAAGTCGCCAGAGTAATGCGGCCTCAATTGTAAACATAAGCAGTACAGTCCTCACTTACAGGCTTTCTCCACAAATTTTGAGCTGTATAAACAAGAATTCCCAATATTTGAAAGCAAATTCAAGTGAAAACGCTCCCTAAAGTGCACGGAGTTGTAAATATTATCAGTTTGCTGGTCATTTCACGGCTTTCCACTGGTAATGTCTGTGATTACAAACGGCAGGAAATGTAGGAAGAATCTATTTACTTTAATTTCAAGGGGTTCTTCCAAGTTTTTAATCATTTCTGGAAACTCTAATTGCGTATTTTAAGAGTTTTACCACAACTAGAGAGTTTTCTAACAAATATGTACTGGAACCGTCAGGATTTTAACAGAGTCATACAAAAGTCGCCAGAGTAATGCGGCCTCAATTGTAAACATAAGCAGTACAGTCCTCACTTACAGGCTTTCTACACAAATTTTGAGCTGTATAAACAAGAATTCCTAATATTTGAAAGCAAATTCAAGTGAAAACGCTCCCTAAAGTGCCCGGAGTTGTAAATATTATCAGTTTGCTGGTCATTTCACGGCTTTCCACTGGTAATGTCTGTGATTACAAACGGCAGGAAATGTAGGAAGAATCTATTTACTTTAATTTCAAGGGGTTCTTCCAAGTTTTTAATCATTTCTGAAAACTCTAATTGCGTGTTTTAAGAGTTTTACCACAACTAGAGAGTTTTCTTACAAATATGTACTGGAACCGTCATGATTTTAACAGAGTCATACAAAAGTCGCCAGAGTAATGCGGCCTCAATTGTAAACATACGCAGTTTAGATCACTTACAGGCTTTCTACACAAATTTTGAGCTGTATAAACAAGAATTCTTAATATTTGAAAGCAAATTCAAGTGAAAACGCTCCCTAAAGTGCACGGAGTTGTAAATATTATCAGTTTGTTGGTCATTTCACGGCTTTCCACTGGTAATGTCTGTGATTACAAACGGCAGGAAATGTAGGAAGAATCTATTTACTTTAATTTCAAGGGGTTCTTCCAAGTTTTTAATCATTTCTGGAAACTCTAATTGTGTATTTTAAGAGTTTTACCACAACTAGAGAGTTTTCTTGCAAATATGTACTGGAACCGTCAGGGTTTTAACAGAGTCATACAAAAGTCGCCAGAGTAATGCGGCCTCAATTGTAAACATAAGCAGTACAGTCCTCACTTACAGGCTTTCTACACAAATTTTGAGCTGTATAAACAAGAATTCCTAATATTTGGAAGCAAATTCAAGTGAAAACGCTCCCTAAAGTGCCCGGAGTTGTAAATATTATCAGTTTGCTGGTCATTTCACGGCTTTCCACTGGTAATGTCTGTGATTACAAACGGCAGGAAATGTAGGAAGAATCTATTTACTTTAATTTCAAGGGGTTCATCCAAGTTTTTAATCATTTCTGGGAACTCTAATTGCGTATTTTAAGAGTTTTACCACAACTAGAGAGTTTTCTTGCAAATATGTACTGGAACGGTCAGGGTTTTAACAGAGTCATACAAAAGTCGCCAGAGTAATGCGGCCTCAATTGTAAACATAAGCAGTACAGTCCTCACTTACAGGCTTTCTACACAAATTTTGAGCTGTATAAACAAGAATTCCTAATATTTGGAAGCAAATTCAAGTGAAAACGCTCCCTAAAGTGCCCGGAGTTGCAAATATTTTCAGTTTGCTGGTCATTTCACGGCTTTCCACTGGTAATGTCTGTGATTACAAACGGCAGGAAATGTAGGAAGAATCAATTTACTTTAATTTCAAGGGGTTCTTCCAACTTTTTAATCATTTCTGGAAACTCTAATTGCGTATTTTAAGAGTTTTACCACAACTAGATTGTTTTCTTACAAATATGTACTGGAACCGTCATGATTTTAACAGAGTCATACAAAAGTCGCCAGAGTAATGCGGCCTCAATTGTAAACATACGCAGTTTAGATCACTTACAGGCTTTCTACACAAATTTTGAGCTGTATAAACAAGAATTCTTAATATTTGAAAGCAAATTCAAGTGAAAACGCTCCCTAAAGTGCACGGAGTTGTAAATATTATCAGTTTGTTGGTCATTTCACGGCTTTCCACTGGTAATGTCTGTGATTACAAACGGCAGGAAATGTAGGAAGAATCTATTTACTTTAATTTCAAGGGGTTCTTCCAAGTTTTTAATCATTTCTGGAAACTCTAATTGTGTATTTTAAGAGTTTTACCACAACTAGAGAGTTTTCTTGCAAATATGTACTGGAACCGTCAGGGTTTTAACAGAGTCATACAAAAGTCGCCAGAGTAATGCGGCCTCAATTGTAAACATAAGCAGTACAGTCCTCACTTACAGGCTTTCTACACAAATTTTGAGCTGTGTAAACAAGAATTCCTAATATTTGGAAGCAAATTCAAGTGAAAACGCTCCCTAAAGTGCCCGGAGTTGTAAATATTATCAGTTTGCTGGTCATTTCACGGCTTTCCACTGGTAATGTCTGTGATTACAAACGGCAGGAAATGTAGGAAGAATCAATTTACTTTAATTTTAAGGGGTTCTTCCAAGTTTTTAATCATTTCTGGAAACTCTAATTGCGTATTTTAAGAGTTTTACCACAACTAGATTGTTTTCTTACAAATATGTACTGGAACCGTCAGGATTTTAACAGAGTCATACAAAAGTCGCCAGAGTAATGCGGCCTCAATTGTAAACATAAGCAGTACAGTCCTCACTTACAGGCTTTCTACACAAATTTTGAGGTGTATAAACAAGAATTCCTAATATTTGAAAGCAAATTCAAGTGAAAACGCTCCCTAAAGTGCACGGAGTTGTAAATATTATCAGTTTGCTGGTCATTTCACGGCTTTCCACTGGTAATGTCTGTGATTACAAACGGCAGGAAATGTAGGAAGAATCTATTTACTTTAATTTCAAGGGGTTCTTCCAACTTTTTAATCATTTCTGGAAACTCTAATTGCGTATTTTAAGAGTTTTACCACAACTAGAGAGTTTTCTTACAAATATGTACTGGAACCGTCAGGATTTTAACAGAGTCATACAAAAGTCGCCAGAGTAATGCGGCCTCAATTGTAAACATAAGCAGTACAGTCCTCACTTACAAGCTTTCTACACAAATTTTGAGCTGTATAAACAAGAATTCCTAATATTTGAAAGCAAATTCAAGTGAAAACGCTCCCTAAAGTGCCCGGAGTTGTAAATATTATCAGTTTGCTGGTCATTTCACGGCTTTCCACTGGTAATGTCTGTGATTACAAACGGCAGGAAATGTAGGAAGAATCTATTAATTTAATTTCAAGGGGTTCTTCCAAGTTTTTAATCATTTCTGAAAACTCTAATTGCGTGTTTTAAGAGTTTTACCACAACTAGAGAGTTTTCTTACAAATATGTACTGGAACCGTCAGGATTTTAACAGAGTCATACAAAAGTCGCCAGAGTAATGGGGCCTCTATTGTAAACATACGCAGTTTAGACCTCACTTACAGGCTTTCTACACAAATTTTGAGCTGTATAAACAAGAATTCTTAATATTTGAAAGCAAATTCAAGTGAAAACGCTCCGTAAAGTGCACGGAGTTGTAAATATTATCAGTTTGCTGGTCATTTCACGGCTTTCCACTGGTAATGTCTGTGATTACAAACGGCAGGAAATGTAGGAAGAATCTATTTACTTTAATTTCAAGGGGTTCTTCCAAGTTTTTAATCATTTCTGGAAACTCTAATTGTGTATTTTAAGAGTTCTACCACAACTAGAGAGTTTTCTTACAAATATATACTGGAACCGTCAGGATTTTAACAGAGTCATACAAAAGTCGCCAGAGTAATGCGGCCTCAATTGTAAACATAAGCAGTACAGTCCTCACTTACAGGCTTTCTACACAAATTTTGAGCTGTATAAACAAGAATTCCTAATATTTGAAAGCAAATTCAAGTGAAAACGCTCGCTAAAGTGCCCGGAGTTGTAAATGTTATCAGTTTGCTGGTCATTTCACGGCTTTCCACTGGTAATGTCTGTGATTACAAACGGCAGGAAATGTAGGAAGAATCTATTTACTTTAATTTCAAGGGGTTCATCCAAGTTTTTAATCATTTCTGGGAACTCTAATTGCGTATTTTAAGAGTTTTACCACAACTAGAGAGTTTTCTTGCAAATATGTACTGGAACGGTCAGGGTTTTAACAGAGTCATACAAAAGTCGCCAGAGTAATGCGGCCTCAATTGTAAACATAAGCAGTACAGTCCTCACTTACAGGCTTTCTACACAAATTTTGAGCTGTATAAACAAGAATTCCTAATATTTGGAAGCAAATTCAAGTGAAAACGCTCCCTAAAGTGCCCGGAGTTGCAAATATTTTCAGTTTGCTGGTCATTTCACGGCTTTCCACTGGTAATGTCTGTGATTACAAACGGCAGGAAATGTAGGAAGAATCAATTTACTTTAATTTCAAGGGGTTCTTCCAACTTTTTAATCATTTCTGGAAACTCTAATTGCGTATTTTAAGAGTTTTACCACAACTAGATTGTTTTCTTACAAATATGTACTGGAACCGTCAGGATTTTAACAGAGTCATACAAAAGTCGCCAGAGTAATGCGGCCTCAATTGTAAACATAAGCAGTACAGTCCTCACTTACAGGCTTTCTCCACAAATTTTGAGCTGTATAAACAAGAATTCCCAATATTTGAAAGCAAATTCAAGTGAAAACGCTCCCTAAAGTGCACGGAGTTGTAAATATTATCAGTTTGCTGGTCATTTCACGGCTTTCCACTGGTAATGTCTGTGATTACAAACGGCAGGAAATGTAGGAAGAATCTATTTACTTTAATTTCAAGGGGTTCTTCCAAGTTTTTAATCATTTCTGGAAACTCTAATTGCGTATTTTAAGAGTTTTACCACAACTAGAGAGTTTTCTAACAAATATGTACTGGAACCGTCAGGATTTTAACAGAGTCATACAAAAGTCGCCAGAGTAATGCGGCCTCAATTGTAAACATAAGCAGTACAGTCCTCACTTACAGGCTTTCTACACAAATTTTGAGCTGTATAAACAAGAATTCCTAATATTTGAAAGCAAATTCAAGTGAAAACGCTCCCTAAAGTGCCCGGAGTTGTAAATATTATCAGTTTGCTGGTCATTTCACGGCTTTCCACTGGTAATGTCTGTGATTACAAACGGCAGGAAATGTAGGAAGAATCTATTTACTTTAATTTCAAGGGGTTCTTCCAAGTTTTTAATCATTTCTGAAAACTCTAATTGCGTGTTTTAAGAGTTTTACCACAACTAGAGAGTTTTCTTACAAATATGTACTGGAACCGTCATGATTTTAACAGAGTCATACAAAAGTCGCCAGAGTAATGCGGCCTCAATTGTAAACATACGCAGTTTAGATCACTTACAGGCTTTCTACACAAATTTTGAGCTGTATAAACAAGAATTCTTAATATTTGAAAGCAAATTCAAGTGAAAACGCTCCCTAAAGTGCACGGAGTTGTAAATATTATCAGTTTGTTGGTCATTTCACGGCTTTCCACTGGTAATGTCTGTGATTACAAACGGCAGGAAATGTAGGAAGAATCTATTTACTTTAATTTCAAGGGGTTCTTCCAAGTTTTTAATCATTTCTGGAAACTCTAATTGTGTATTTTAAGAGTTTTACCACAACTAGAGAGTTTTCTTGCAAATATGTACTGGAACCGTCAGGGTTTTAACAGAGTCATACAAAAGTCGCCAGAGTAATGCGGCCTCAATTGTAAACATAAGCAGTACAGTCCTCACTTACAGGCTTTCTACACAAATTTTGAGCTGTATAAACAAGAATTCCTAATATTTGGAAGCAAATTCAAGTGAAAACGCTCCCTAAAGTGCCCGGAGTTGTAAATATTATCAGTTTGCTGGTCATTTCACGGCTTTCCACTGGTAATGTCTGTGATTACAAACGGCAGGAAATGTAGGAAGAATCTATTTACTTTAATTTCAAGGGGTTCATCCAAGTTTTTAATCATTTCTGGGAACTCTAATTGCGTATTTTAAGAGTTTTACCACAACTAGAGAGTTTTCTTGCAAATATGTACTGGAACGGTCAGGGTTTTAACAGAGTCATACAAAAGTCGCCAGAGTAATGCGGCCTCAATTGTAAACATAAGCAGTACAGTCCTCACTTACAGGCTTTCTACACAAATTTTGAGCTGTATAAACAAGAATTCCTAATATTTGGAAGCAAATTCAAGTGAAAACGCTCCCTAAAGTGCCCGGAGTTGCAAATATTTTCAGTTTGCTGGTCATTTCACGGCTTTCCACTGGTAATGTCTGTGATTACAAACGGCAGGAAATGTAGGAAGAATCAATTTACTTTAATTTCAAGGGGTTCTTCCAACTTTTTAATCATTTCTGGAAACTCTAATTGCGTATTTTAAGAGTTTTACCACAACTAGATTGTTTTCTTACAAATATGTACTGGAACCGTCATGATTTTAACAGAGTCATACAAAAGTCGCCAGAGTAATGCGGCCTCAATTGTAAACATACGCAGTTTAGATCACTTACAGGCTTTCTACACAAATTTTGAGCTGTATAAACAAGAATTCTTAATATTTGAAAGCAAATTCAAGTGAAAACGCTCCCTAAAGTGCACGGAGTTGTAAATATTATCAGTTTGTTGGTCATTTCACGGCTTTCCACTGGTAATGTCTGTGATTACAAACGGCAGGAAATGTAGGAAGAATCTATTTACTTTAATTTCAAGGGGTTCTTCCAAGTTTTTAATCATTTCTGGAAACTCTAATTGTGTATTTTAAGAGTTTTACCACAACTAGAGAGTTTTCTTGCAAATATGTACTGGAACCGTCAGGGTTTTAACAGAGACATACAAAAGTCGCCAGAGTAATGCGGCCTCAATTGTAAACATAAGCAGTACAGTCCTCACTTACAGGCTTTCTACACAAATTTTGAGCTGTGTAAACAAGAATTCCTAATATTTGGAAGCAAATTCAAGTGAAAACGCTCCCTAAAGTGCCCGGAGTTGTAAATATTATCAGTTTGCTGGTCATTTCACGGCTTTCCACTGGTAATGTCTGTGATTACAAACGGCAGGAAATGTAGGAAGAATCTATTTACTTTAATTTCAAGGGGTTCTTCCAACTTTTTAATCATTTCTGGAAACTCTAATTGCGTATTTTAAGAGTTTTACCACAACTAGAGAGTTTTCTTACAAATATGTACTGGAACCGTCAGGATTTTAACAGAGTCATACAAAAGTCGCCAGAGTAATGCGGCCTCAATTGTAAACATAAGCAGTACAGTCCTCACTTACAAGCTTTCTACACAAATTTTGAGCTGTATAAACAAGAATTCCTAATATTTGAAAGCAAATTCAAGTGAAAACGCTCCCTAAAGTGCCCGGAGTTGTAAATATTATCAGTTTGCTGGTCATTTCACGGCTTTCCACTGGTAATGTCTGTGATTACAAACGGCAGGAAATGTAGGAAGAATCTATTAATTTAATTTCAAGGGGTTCTTCCAAGTTTTTAATCATTTCTGAAAACTCTAATTGCGTGTTTTAAGAGTTTTACCACAACTAGAGAGTTTTCTTACAAATATGTACTGGAACCGTCAGGATTTTAACAGAGTCATACAAAAGTCGCCAGAGTAATGGGGCCTCTATTGTAAACATACGCAGTTTAGACCTCACTTACAGGCTTTCTACACAAATTTTGAGCTGTATAAACAAGAATTCTTAATATTTGAAAGCAAATTCAAGTGAAAACGCTCCGTAAAGTGCACGGAGTTGTAAATATTATCAGTTTGCTGGTCATTTCACGGCTTTCCACTGGTAATGTCTGTGATTACAAACGGCAGGAAATGTAGGAAGAATCTATTTACTTTAATTTCAAGGGGTTCTTCCAAGTTTTTAATCATTTCTGGAAACTCTAATTGTGTATTTTAAGAGTTCTACCACAACTAGAGAGTTTTCTTACAAATATATACTGGAACCGTCAGGATTTTAACAGAGTCATACAAAAGTCGCCAGAGTAATGGGGCCTCAATTGTAAACATACGCAGTTTAGACCTCACTTACAGGCTTTCTACACAAATTTTGAGCTGTATAAACAAGAATTCTTAATATTTGAAAACAAATTCAAGTGAAAACGCTCCCTAAAGTGCACGGAGTTGTAAATATTATCAGTTTGCTGGTCATTTCACGGCTTTCCACTGGTAATGTCTGTGATTACAAACGGCAGGAAATGTAGGAAGAATCTATTTACTTTAATTTCAAGGGGTTCTTCCAACTTTTTAATCATTTCTGGAAACTCTAATTGCGTATTTTAAGAGTTTTACCACAACTAGAGAGTTTTCTTACAAATATGTACTGGAATCGTCAGGATTTTAACAGAGTCATACAAAAGTCGCCAGAGTAATGCGGCCTCAATTGTAAACATAAGCAGTACAGTCCTCACTTACAGGCTTTCTACACAAATTTTGAGCTGTATAAACAAGAATTCCTAATATTTGAAAGCAAATTCAAGTGAAAACGCTCGCTAAAGTGCCCGGAGTTGTAAATGTTATCAGTTTGCTGGTCATTTCACGGCTTTCCACTGGTAATGTCTGTGATTACAAACGGCAGGAAATGTAGGAAGAATCTATTTACTTTAATTTCAAGGGGTTCTTACAAGTTTTTAATCATTTCTGGAAACTCTAATTGCGTATTTTAAGAGTTTTACCACAACTAGAGAGTTTTCTAACAAATATGTACTGGAACCGTCAGGATTTTAACAGTCATACAAAAGTCGCCAGAGTAATGCGGCCTCAATTGTAAACATAAGCAGTACAGTCCTCACTTACAGGCTTTCTACACAAATTTTGAGCTGTATAAACAAGAATTCCTAATATTTGAAAGCAAATTCAAGTGAAAACGCTCCCTAAAGTGCACGGAGTTGTAAATATTATCAGTTTGCTGGTCATTTCACGGCTTTCCACTGGTAATGTCTGTGATTACAAACGGCAGGAAATGTAGGAAGAATCTATTTACTTTAATTTCAAGGGGTTCTTCCAAGTTTTTAATCATTTCTGAAAACTCTAATTGCGTGTTTTAAGAGTTTTACCACAACTAGAGAGTTTTCTTACAAATATGTACTGGAACCGTCATGATTTTAACAGAGTCATACAAAAGTCGCCAGAGTAATGCGGCCTCAATTGTAAACATACGCAGTTTAGACCTCACTTACAGGCTTTCTACACAAATTTTGAGCTGTATAAACAAGAATTCTTAATATTTGAAAGCAAATTCAAGTGAAAACGCTCCCTAAAGTGCACGGAGTTGTAAATATTATCAGTTTGTTGGTCATTTCACGGCTTTCCACTGGTAATGTCTGTGATTACAAACGGCAGGAAATGTAGGAAGAATCTATTTACTTTAATTTCAAGGGGTTCTTCCAAGTTTTTAATCATTTCTGGAAACTCTAATTGTGTATTTTAAGAGTTTTACCACAACTAGAGAGTTTTCTTGCAAATATGTACTGGAACGGTCAGGGTTTTAACAGAGTCATACAAAAGTCGCCAGAGTAATGCGGCCTCAATTGTAAACATAAGCAGTACAGTCCTCACTTACAGGCTTTCTACACAAATTTTGAGCTGTATAAACAAGAATTCCTAATATTTGGAAGCAAATTCAAGTGAAAACGCTCCCTAAAGTGCCCGGAGTTGTAAATATTATCAGTTTGCTGGTCATTTCACGGCTTTCCACTGGTAATGTCTGTGATTACAAACGGCAGGAAATGTAGGAAGAATCAATTTACTTTAATTTCAAGGGGTTCTTCCAAGTTTTTAATCATTTCTGGAAACTCTAATTGCGTATTTTAAGAGTTTTACCACAACTAGATTGTTTTCTTACAAATATGTACTGGAACCGTCAGGATTTTAACAGAGTCATACAAAAGTCGCCAGAGTAATGCGGCCTCAATTGTAAACATAAGCAGTACAGTCCTCACTTACAGGCTTTCTACACAAATTTTGAGGTGTATAAACAAGAATTCCTAATATTTGAAAGCAAATTCAAGTGAAAACGCTCCCTAAAGTGCACGGAGTTGTAAATATTATCAGTTTGCTGGTCATTTCACGGCTTTCCACTGGTAATGTCTGTGATTACAAACGGCAGGAAATGTAGGAAGAATCTATTTACTTTAATTTCAAGGGGTTCTTCCAACTTTTTAATCATTTCTGGAAACTCTAATTGCGTATTTTAAGAGTTTTACCACAACTAGAGAGTTTTCTTACAAATATGTACTGGAACCGTCAGGATTTTAACAGAGTCATACAAAAGTCGCCAGAGTAATGCGGCCTCAATTGTAAACATAAGCAGTACAGTCCTCACTTACAGGCTTTCTACACAAATTTTGAGCTGTATAAACAAGAATTCCTAATATTTGAAAGCAAATTCAAGTGAAAACGCTCGCTAAAGTGCCCGGAGTTGTAAATGTTATCAGTTTGCTGGTCATTTCACGGCTTTCCACTGGTAATGTCTGTGATTACAAACGGCCGGAAATGTAGGAGGAATCTATTTACTTTAATTTCAAGGGGTTCATCCAAGTTTTTAATCATTTCTGGGAACTCTAATTGCGTATTTTAAGAGTTTTACCACAACTAGAGAGTTTTCTTGCAAATATGTACTGGAACGGTCAGGGTTTTAACAGAGTCATACAAAAGTCGCCAGAGTAATGCGGCCTCAATTGTAAACATAAGCAGTACAGTCCTCACTTACAGGCTTTCTACACAAATTTTGAGCTGTATAAACAAGAATTCCTAATATTTGGAAGCAAATTCAAGTGAAAACGCTCCCTAAAGTGCCCGGAGTTGCAAATATTTTCAGTTTGCTGGTCATTTCACGGCTTTCCACTGGTAATGTCTGTGATTACAAACGGCAGGAAATGTAGGAAGAATCAATTTACTTTAATTTCAAGGGGTTCTTCCAACTTTTTAATCATTTCTGGAAACTCTAATTGCGTATTTTAAGAGTTTTACCACAACTAGAGAGTTTTCTTACAAATATGTACTGGAACCGTCAGGATTTTAACAGAGTCATACAAAAGTCGCCAGAGTAATGCGGCCTCAATTGTAAACATAAGCAGTACAGTCCTCACTTACAGGCTTTCTACACAAATTTTGAGCTGTATAAACAAGAATTCCTAATATTTGAAAGCAAATTCAAGTGAAAACGCTCCCTAAAGTGCACGGAGTTGTAAATATTATAAGTTTGCTGGTCATTTCACGGCTTTCCACTGGTAATGTCTGTGATTACAAACGGCAGGAAATGTAGGAAGAATCTATTTACTTTAATTTCAAGGGGTTCTTCCAAGTTTTTAATCATTTCTGGAAACTCTAATTGCGTATTTTAAGAGTTTTACCACAACTAGAGAGTTTTCTAACAAATATGTACTGGAACCGTCAGGATTTTAACAGAGTCATACAAAAGTCTCCAGAGTAATGCGGCCTCACTTGTAAACATAAGCAGTACAGTCCTCACTTACAGGCTTTCTACACAAATTTTGAGCTGTATAAACAAGAATTCCTAATATTTGAAAGCAAATTCAAGTGAAAACGCTCCCTAAAGTGCCCGGAGTTGTAAATATTATCAGTTTGCTGGTCATTTCACGGCTTTCCACTGGTAATGTCTGAGATTACAAACGGCAGGAAATGTAGGAAGAATCTATTTACTTTAATTTCAAGGGGTTCTTCCAAGTTTTTAATCATTTCTGAAAACTCTAATTGCGTGTTTTAAGAGTTTTACCACAACTAGAGAGTTTTCTTACAAATATGTACTGGAACCGTCAGGATTTTAACAGAGTCATACAAAAGTCGCCAGAGTAATGCGGCCTCAATTGTAAACATACGCAGTTTAGACCTCACTTACAGGCTTTCTACACAAATTTTGAGCTGTATGAACAAGAATTCTTAATATTTGAAAGCAAATTCAAGTGAAAACGCTCCCTAAAGTGCACGGAGTTGTAAATATTACCAGTTTGTTGGTCATTTCACGGCTTTCCACTGGTAATGTCTGTGATTACAAACGGCAGGAAATGTAGGAAGAATCAATTTACTTTAATTTCAAGGGGTTCTTCCAAGTTTTTAATCATTTCTGGAAACTCTAATTGTGTATTTTAAGGGTTTTACCACAACTAGAGAGTTTTCTTGCAAATATGTACTGGAACCGTCAGGGTTTTAACAGCGTCATACAAAAGTCGCCAGAGTAATGCGGCCTCAATTGTAAACATAAGCAGTACAGTCCTCACTTACAGGCTTTCTACACAAATTTTGAGCTGTATAAACAAGAATTCCTAATATTTGGAAGCAAATTCAAGTGAAAACGCTCCCTAAAGTGCCCGGAGTTGTAAATATTATCAGTTTGCTGGTCATTTCACGGCTTTCCACTGGTAATGTCTGTGATTACAAACGGCAGGAAATGTAGGAAGAATCAATTTACTTTAATTTCAAGGGGTTCTTCCAAGTTTTTAATCATTTCTGGAAACTCTAATTGCGTGTTTTAAGAGTTTTACCACAACTAGAGAGTTTTCTTGCAAATATGTACTGGAACGGTCAGGATTTTAACAGAGTCATACAAAAGTCGCCAGAGTAATGCGGCCTCAATTGTAAACATAAGCAGTACAGTCCTCACTTACAGGCTTTCTACACAAATTTTGAGCTGTATAAACAAGAATTCCTAATATTTGAAAGCAAATTCAAGTGAAAACGCTCGCTAAAGTGCCCGGAGTTGTAAATGTTATCAGTTTGCTGGTCATTTCACGGCTTTCCACTGGTAATGTCTGTGATTACAAACGGCAGGAAATGTAGGAGGAATCTATTTACTTTAATTTCAAGGGGTTCATCCAAGTTTTTAATCATTTCTGGGAACTCTAATTGCGTATTTTAAGAGTTTTACCACAACTAGAGAGTTTTCTTGCAAATATGTACTGGAACGGTCAGGGTTTTAACAGAGTCATACAAAAGTCGCCAGAGTAATGCGGCCTCAATTGTAAACATAAGCAGTACAGTCCTCACTTACAGGCTTTCTACACAAATTTTGAGCTGTATAAACAAGAATTCCTAATATTTGGAAGCAAATTCAAGTGAAAACGCTCCCTAAAGTGCCCGGAGTTGCAAATATTTTCAGTTTGCTGGTCATTTCACGGCTTTCCACTGGTAATGTCTGTGATTACAAACGGCAGGAAATGTAGGAAGAATCAATTTACTTTAATTTCAAGGGGTTCTTCCAACTTTTTAATCATTTCTGGAAACTCTAATTGCGTATTTTAAGAGTTTTACCACAACTAGAGAGTTTTCTTACAAATATGTACTGGAACCGTCAGGATTTTAACAGAGTCATACAAAAGTCGCCAGAGTAATGCGGCCTCAATTGTAAACATAAGCAGTACAGTCCTCACTTACAGGCTTTCTACACAAATTTTGAGCTGTATAAACAAGAATTCCTAATATTTGAAAGCAAATTCAAGTGAAAACGCTCCCTAAAGTGCACGGAGTTGTAAATATTATCAGTTTGCTGGTCATTTCACGGCTTTCCACTGGTAATGTCTGTGATTACAAACGGCAGGAAATGTAGGAAGAATCTATTTACTTTAATTTCAAGGGGTTCTTCCAAGTTTTTAATCATTTCTGGAAACTCTAATTGCGTATTTTAAGAGTTTTACCACAACTAGAGAGTTTTCTAACAAATATGTACTGGAACCGTCAGGATTTTAACAAAGTCATACAAAAGTCTCCAGAGTAATGCGGCCTCAATTGTAAACATAAGCAGTACAGTCCTCACTTACAGGCTTTCTACACAAATTTTGAGCTGTATAAACAAGAATTCCTAATATTTGAAAGCAAATTCAAGTGAAAACGCTCCCTAAAGTGCCCGGAGTTGTAAATATTATCAGTTTGCTGGTCATTTCACGGCTTTCCACTGGTAATGTCTGAGATTACAAACGGCAGGAAATATAGGAAGAATCTATTTACTTTAATTTCAAGGGGTTCATCCAAGTTTTTAATCATTTCTGGGAACTCTAATTGCGTATTTTAAGAGTTTTACCACAACTAGAGAGTTTTCTTGCAAATATGTACTGGAACGGTCAGGGTTTTAACAGAGTCATACAAAAGTCGCCAGAGTAATGCGGCCTCAATTGTAAACATAAGCAGTACAGTCCTCACTTACAGGCTTTCTACACAAATTTTGAGCTGTATAAACAAGAATTCCTAATATTTGGAAGCAAATTCAAGTGAAAACGCTCCCTAAAGTGCCCGGAGTTGCAAATATTTTCAGTTTGCTGGTCATTTCACGGCTTTCCACTGGTAATGTCTGTGATTACAAACGGCAGGAAATGTAGGAAGAATCAATTTACTTTAATTTCAAGGGGTTCTTCCAACTTTTTAATCATTTCTGGAAACTCTAATTGCGTATTTTAAGAGTTTTACCACAACTAGATTGTTTTCTTACAAATATGTACTGGAACCGTCAGGATTTTAACAGAGTCATACAAAAGTCGCCAGAGTAATGCGGCCTCAATTGTAAACATAAGCAGTACAGTCCTCACTTACAGGCTTTCTCCACAAATTTTGAGCTGTATAAACAAGAATTCCCAATATTTGAAAGCAAATTCAAGTGAAAACGCTCCCTAAAGTGCACGGAGTTGTAAATATTATCAGTTTGCTGGTCATTTCACGGCTTTCCACTGGTAATGTCTGTGATTACAAACGGCAGGAAATGTAGGAAGAATCTATTTACTTTAATTTCAAGGGGTTCTTCCAAGTTTTTAATCATTTCTGGAAACTCTAATTGCGTATTTTAAGAGTTTTACCACAACTAGAGAGTTTTCTAACAAATATGTACTGGAACCGTCAGGATTTTAACAGAGTCATACAAAAGTCGCCAGAGTAATGCGGCCTCAATTGTAAACATAAGCAGTACAGTCCTCACTTACAGGCTTTCTACACAAATTTTGAGCTGTATAAACAAGAATTCCTAATATTTGAAAGCAAATTCAAGTGAAAACGCTCCCTAAAGTGCCCGGAGTTGTAAATATTATCAGTTTGCTGGTCATTTCACGGCTTTCCACTGGTAATGTCTGTGATTACAAACGGCAGGAAATGTAGGAAGAATCTATTTACTTTAATTTCAAGGGGTTCTTCCAAGTTTTTAATCATTTCTGAAAACTCTAATTGCGTGTTTTAAGAGTTTTACCACAACTAGAGAGTTTTCTTACAAATATGTACTGGAACCGTCATGATTTTAACAGAGTCATACAAAAGTCGCCAGAATAATGCGGCCTCAATTGTAAACATACGCAGTTTAGATCACTTACAGGCTTTCTACACAAATTTTGAGCTGTATAAACAAGAATTCTTAATATTTGAAAGCAAATTCAAGTGAAAACGCTCCCTAAAGTGCACGGAGTTGTAAATATTATCAGTTTGTTGGTCATTTCACGGCTTTCCACTGGTAATGTCTGTGATTACAAACGGCAGGAAATGTAGGAAGAATCTATTTACTTTAATTTCAAGGGGTTCTTCCAAGTTTTTAATCATTTCTGGAAACTCTAATTGTGTATTTTAAGAGTTTTACCACAACTAGAGAGTTTTCTTGCAAATATGTACTGGAACCGTCAGGGTTTTAACAGAGTCATACAAAAGTCGCCAGAGTAATGCGGCCTCAATTGTAAACATAAGCAGTACAGTCCTCACTTACAGGCTTTCTACACAAATTTTGAGCTGTATAAACAAGAATTCCTAATATTTGGAAGCAAATTCAAGTGAAAACGCTCCCTAAAGTGCCCGGAGTTGTAAATATTATCAGTTTGCTGGTCATTTCACGGCTTTCCACTGGTAATGTCTGTGATTACAAACGGCAGGAAATGTAGGAAGAATCTATTTACTTTAATTTCAAGGGGTTCATCCAAGTTTTTAATCATTTCTGGGAACTCTAATTGCGTATTTTAAGAGTTTTACCACAACTAGAGAGTTTTCTTGCAAATATGTACTGGAACGGTCAGGGTTTTAACAGAGTCATACAAAAGTCGCCAGAGTAATGCGGCCTCAATTGTAAACATAAGCAGTACAGTCCTCACTTACAGGCTTTCTACACAAATTTTGAGCTGTATAAACAAGAATTCCTAATATTTGGAAGCAAATTCAAGTGAAAACGCTCCCTAAAGTGCCCGGAGTTGCAAATATTTTCAGTTTGCTGGTCATTTCACGGCTTTCCACTGGTAATGTCTGTGATTACAAACGGCAGGAAATGTAGGAAGAATCAATTTACTTTAATTTCAAGGGGTTCTTCCAACTTTTTAATCATTTCTGGAAACTCTAATTGCGTATTTTAAGAGTTTTACCACAACTAGATTGTTTTCTTACAAATATGTACTGGAACCGTCATGATTTTAACAGAGTCATACAAAAGTCGCCAGAGTAATGCGGCCTCAATTGTAAACATACGCAGTTTAGATCACTTACAGGCTTTCTACACAAATTTTGAGCTGTATAAACAAGAATTCTTAATATTTGAAAGCAAATTCAAGTGAAAACGCTCCCTAAAGTGCACGGAGTTGTAAATATTATCAGTTTGTTGGTCATTTCACGGCTTTCCACTGGTAATGTCTGTGATTACAAACGGCAGGAAATGTAGGAAGAATCTATTTACTTTAATTTCAAGGGGTTCTTCCAAGTTTTTAATCATTTCTGGAAACTCTAATTGTGTATTTTAAGAGTTTTACCACAACTAGAGAGTTTTCTTGCAAATATGTACTGGAACCGTCAGGGTTTTAACAGAGTCATACAAAAGTCGCCAGAGTAATGCGGCCTCAATTGTAAACATAAGCAGTACAGTCCTCACTTACAGGCTTTCTACACAAATTTTGAGCTGTGTAAACAAGAATTCCTAATATTTGGAAGCAAATTCAAGTGAAAACGCTCCCTAAAGTGCCCGGAGTTGTAAATATTATCAGTTTGCTGGTCATTTCACGGCTTTCCACTGGTAATGTCTGTGATTACAAACGGCAGGAAATGTAGGAAGAATCAATTTACTTTAATTTTAAGGGGTTCTTCCAAGTTTTTAATCATTTCTGGAAACTCTAATTGCGTATTTTAAGAGTTTTACCACAACTAGATTGTTTTCTTACAAATATGTACTGGAACCGTCAGGATTTTAACAGAGTCATACAAAAGTCGCCAGAGTAATGCGGCCTCAATTGTAAACATAAGCAGTACAGTCCTCACTTACAGGCTTTCTACACAAATTTTGAGGTGTATAAACAAGAATTCCTAATATTTGAAAGCAAATTCAAGTGAAAACGCTCCCTAAAGTGCACGGAGTTGTAAATATTATCAGTTTGCTGGTCATTTCACGGCTTTCCACTGGTAATGTCTGTGATTACAAACGGCAGGAAATGTAGGAAGAATCTATTTACTTTAATTTCAAGGGGTTCTTCCAACTTTTTAATCATTTCTGGAAACTCTAATTGCGTATTTTAAGAGTTTTACCACAACTAGAGAGTTTTCTTACAAATATGTACTGGAACCGTCAGGATTTTAACAGAGTCATACAAAAGTCGCCAGAGTAATGCGGCCTCAATTGTAAACATAAGCAGTACAGTCCTCACTTACAAGCTTTCTACACAAATTTTGAGCTGTATAAACAAGAATTCCTAATATTTGAAAGCAAATTCAAGTGAAAACGCTCCCTAAAGTGCCCGGAGTTGTAAATATTATCAGTTTGCTGGTCATTTCACGGCTTTCCACTGGTAATGTCTGTGATTACAAACGGCAGGAAATGTAGGAAGAATCTATTAATTTAATTTCAAGGGGTTCTTCCAAGTTTTTAATCATTTCTGAAAACTCTAATTGCGTGTTTTAAGAGTTTTACCACAACTAGAGAGTTTTCTTACAAATATGTACTGGAACCGTCAGGATTTTAACAGAGTCATACAAAAGTCGCCAGAGTAATGGGGCCTCTATTGTAAACATACGCAGTTTAGACCTCACTTACAGGCTTTCTACACAAATTTTGAGCTGTATAAACAAGAATTCTTAATATTTGAAAGCAAATTCAAGTGAAAACGCTCCGTAAAGTGCACGGAGTTGTAAATATTATCAGTTTGCTGGTCATTTCACGGCTTTCCACTGGTAATGTCTGTGATTACAAACGGCAGGAAATGTAGGAAGAATCTATTTACTTTAATTTCAAGGGGTTCTTCCAAGTTTTTAATCATTTCTGGAAACTCTAATTGTGTATTTTAAGAGTTCTACCACAACTAGAGAGTTTTCTTACAAATATATACTGGAACCGTCAGGATTTTAACAGAGTCATACAAAAGTCGCCAGAGTAATGCGGCCTCAATTGTAAACATAAGCAGTACAGTCCTCACTTACAGGCTTTCTACACAAATTTTGAGCTGTATAAACAAGAATTCCTAATATTTGAAAGCAAATTCAAGTGAAAACGCTCGCTAAAGTGCCCGGAGTTGTAAATGTTATCAGTTTGCTGGTCATTTCACGGCTTTCCACTGGTAATGTCTGTGATTACAAACGGCAGGAAATGTAGGAAGAATCTATTTACTTTAATTTCAAGGGGTTCATCCAAGTTTTTAATCATTTCTGGGAACTCTAATTGCGTATTTTAAGAGTTTTACCACAACTAGAGAGTTTTCTTGCAAATATGTACTGGAACGGTCAGGGTTTTAACAGAGTCATACAAAAGTCGCCAGAGTAATGCGGCCTCAATTGTAAACATAAGCAGTACAGTCCTCACTTACAGGCTTTCTACACAAATTTTGAGCTGTATAAACAAGAATTCCTAATATTTGGAAGCAAATTCAAGTGAAAACGCTCCCTAAAGTGCCCGGAGTTGCAAATATTTTCAGTTTGCTGGTCATTTCACGGCTTTCCACTGGTAATGTCTGTGATTACAAACGGCAGGAAATGTAGGAAGAATCAATTTACTTTAATTTCAAGGGGTTCTTCCAACTTTTTAATCATTTCTGGAAACTCTAATTGCGTATTTTAAGAGTTTTACCACAACTAGATTGTTTTCTTACAAATATGTACTGGAACCGTCAGGATTTTAACAGAGTCATACAAAAGTCGCCAGAGTAATGCGGCCTCAATTGTAAACATAAGCAGTACAGTCCTCACTTACAGGCTTTCTCCACAAATTTTGAGCTGTATAAACAAGAATTCCCAATATTTGAAAGCAAATTCAAGTGAAAACGCTCCCTAAAGTGCACGGAGTTGTAAATATTATCAGTTTGCTGGTCATTTCACGGCTTTCCACTGGTAATGTCTGTGATTACAAACGGCAGGAAATGTAGGAAGAATCTATTTACTTTAATTTCAAGGGGTTCTTCCAAGTTTTTAATCATTTCTGGAAACTCTAATTGCGTATTTTAAGAGTTTTACCACAACTAGAGAGTTTTCTAACAAATATGTACTGGAACCGTCAGGATTTTAACAGAGTCATACAAAAGTCGCCAGAGTAATGCGGCCTCAATTGTAAACATAAGCAGTACAGTCCTCACTTACAGGCTTTCTACACAAATTTTGAGCTGTATAAACAAGAATTCCTAATATTTGAAAGCAAATTCAAGTGAAAACGCTCCCTAAAGTGCCCGGAGTTGTAAATATTATCAGTTTGCTGGTCATTTCACGGCTTTCCACTGGTAATGTCTGTGATTACAAACGGCAGGAAATGTAGGAAGAATCTATTTACTTTAATTTCAAGGGGTTCTTCCAAGTTTTTAATCATTTCTGAAAACTCTAATTGCGTGTTTTAAGAGTTTTACCACAACTAGAGAGTTTTCTTACAAATATGTACTGGAACCGTCATGATTTTAACAGAGTCATACAAAAGTCGCCAGAGTAATGCGGCCTCAATTGTAAACATACGCAGTTTAGATCACTTACAGGCTTTCTACACAAATTTTGAGCTGTATAAACAAGAATTCTTAATATTTGAAAGCAAATTCAAGTGAAAACGCTCCCTAAAGTGCACGGAGTTGTAAATATTATCAGTTTGTTGGTCATTTCACGGCTTTCCACTGGTAATGTCTGTGATTACAAACGGCAGGAAATGTAGGAAGAATCTATTTACTTTAATTTCAAGGGGTTCTTCCAAGTTTTTAATCATTTCTGGAAACTCTAATTGTGTATTTTAAGAGTTTTACCACAACTAGAGAGTTTTCTTGCAAATATGTACTGGAACCGTCAGGGTTTTAACAGAGTCATACAAAAGTCGCCAGAGTAATGCGGCCTCAATTGTAAACATAAGCAGTACAGTCCTCACTTACAGGCTTTCTACACAAATTTTGAGCTGTATAAACAAGAATTCCTAATATTTGGAAGCAAATTCAAGTGAAAACGCTCCCTAAAGTGCCCGGAGTTGTAAATATTATCAGTTTGCTGGTCATTTCACGGCTTTCCACTGGTAATGTCTGTGATTACAAACGGCAGGAAATGTAGGAAGAATCTATTTACTTTAATTTCAAGGGGTTCATCCAAGTTTTTAATCATTTCTGGGAACTCTAATTGCGTATTTTAAGAGTTTTACCACAACTAGAGAGTTTTCTTGCAAATATGTACTGGAACGGTCAGGGTTTTAACAGAGTCATACAAAAGTCGCCAGAGTAATGCGGCCTCAATTGTAAACATAAGCAGTACAGTCCTCACTTACAGGCTTTCTACACAAATTTTGAGCTGTATAAACAAGAATTCCTAATATTTGGAAGCAAATTCAAGTGAAAACGCTCCCTAAAGTGCCCGGAGTTGCAAATATTTTCAGTTTGCTGGTCATTTCACGGCTTTCCACTGGTAATGTCTGTGATTACAAACGGCAGGAAATGTAGGAAGAATCAATTTACTTTAATTTCAAGGGGTTCTTCCAACTTTTTAATCATTTCTGGAAACTCTAATTGCGTATTTTAAGAGTTTTACCACAACTAGATTGTTTTCTTACAAATATGTACTGGAACCGTCATGATTTTAACAGAGTCATACAAAAGTCGCCAGAGTAATGCGGCCTCAATTGTAAACATACGCAGTTTAGATCACTTACAGGCTTTCTACACAAATTTTGAGCTGTATAAACAAGAATTCTTAATATTTGAAAGCAAATTCAAGTGAAAACGCTCCCTAAAGTGCACGGAGTTGTAAATATTATCAGTTTGTTGGTCATTTCACGGCTTTCCACTGGTAATGTCTGTGATTACAAACGGCAGGAAATGTAGGAAGAATCTATTTACTTTAATTTCAAGGGGTTCTTCCAAGTTTTTAATCATTTCTGGAAACTCTAATTGTGTATTTTAAGAGTTTTACCACAACTAGAGAGTTTTCTTGCAAATATGTACTGGAACCGTCAGGGTTTTAACAGAGACATACAAAAGTCGCCAGAGTAATGCGGCCTCAATTGTAAACATAAGCAGTACAGTCCTCACTTACAGGCTTTCTACACAAATTTTGAGCTGTGTAAACAAGAATTCCTAATATTTGGAAGCAAATTCAAGTGAAAACGCTCCCTAAAGTGCCCGGAGTTGTAAATATTATCAGTTTGCTGGTCATTTCACGGCTTTCCACTGGTAATGTCTGTGATTACAAACGGCAGGAAATGTAGGAAGAATCTATTTACTTTAATTTCAAGGGGTTCTTCCAACTTTTTAATCATTTCTGGAAACTCTAATTGCGTATTTTAAGAGTTTTACCACAACTAGAGAGTTTTCTTACAAATATGTACTGGAACCGTCAGGATTTTAACAGAGTCATACAAAAGTCGCCAGAGTAATGCGGCCTCAATTGTAAACATAAGCAGTACAGTCCTCACTTACAAGCTTTCTACACAAATTTTGAGCTGTATAAACAAGAATTCCTAATATTTGAAAGCAAATTCAAGTGAAAACGCTCCCTAAAGTGCCCGGAGTTGTAAATATTATCAGTTTGCTGGTCATTTCACGGCTTTCCACTGGTAATGTCTGTGATTACAAACGGCAGGAAATGTAGGAAGAATCTATTAATTTAATTTCAAGGGGTTCTTCCAAGTTTTTAATCATTTCTGAAAACTCTAATTGCGTGTTTTAAGAGTTTTACCACAACTAGAGAGTTTTCTTACAAATATGTACTGGAACCGTCAGGATTTTAACAGAGTCATACAAAAGTCGCCAGAGTAATGGGGCCTCTATTGTAAACATACGCAGTTTAGACCTCACTTACAGGCTTTCTACACAAATTTTGAGCTGTATAAACAAGAATTCTTAATATTTGAAAGCAAATTCAAGTGAAAACGCTCCGTAAAGTGCACGGAGTTGTAAATATTATCAGTTTGCTGGTCATTTCACGGCTTTCCACTGGTAATGTCTGTGATTACAAACGGCAGGAAATGTAGGAAGAATCTATTTACTTTAATTTCAAGGGGTTCTTCCAAGTTTTTAATCATTTCTGGAAACTCTAATTGTGTATTTTAAGAGTTCTACCACAACTAGAGAGTTTTCTTACAAATATATACTGGAACCGTCAGGATTTTAACAGAGTCATACAAAAGTCGCCAGAGTAATGGGGCCTCAATTGTAAACATACGCAGTTTAGACCTCACTTACAGGCTTTCTACACAAATTTTGAGCTGTATAAACAAGAATTCTTAATATTTGAAAACAAATTCAAGTGAAAACGCTCCCTAAAGTGCACGGAGTTGTAAATATTATCAGTTTGCTGGTCATTTCACGGCTTTCCACTGGTAATGTCTGTGATTACAAACGGCAGGAAATGTAGGAAGAATCTATTTACTTTAATTTCAAGGGGTTCTTCCAACTTTTTAATCATTTCTGGAAACTCTAATTGCGTATTTTAAGAGTTTTACCACAACTAGAGAGTTTTCTTACAAATATGTACTGGAATCGTCAGGATTTTAACAGAGTCATACAAAAGTCGCCAGAGTAATGCGGCCTCAATTGTAAACATAAGCAGTACAGTCCTCACTTACAGGCTTTCTACACAAATTTTGAGCTGTATAAACAAGAATTCCTAATATTTGAAAGCAAATTCAAGTGAAAACGCTCGCTAAAGTGCCCGGAGTTGTAAATGTTATCAGTTTGCTGGTCATTTCACGGCTTTCCACTGGTAATGTCTGTGATTACAAACGGCAGGAAATGTAGGAAGAATCTATTTACTTTAATTTCAAGGGGTTCATCCAAGTTTATAATCATTTCTGGGAACTCTAATTGCGTATTTTAAGAGTTTTACCACAACTAGAGAGTTTTCTTGCAAATATGTACTGGAACGGTCAGGGTTTTAACAGAGTCATACAAAAGTCGCCAGAGTAATGCGGCCTCAATTGTAAACATAAGCAGTACAGTCCTCACTTACAGGCTTTCTACACAAATTTTGAGCTGTATAAACAAGAATTCCTAATATTTGGAAGCAAATTCAAGTGAAAACGCTCGCTAAAGTGGCCGGAGTTGTAAATATTATCAGTTTGCTGGTCATTTCACGGCTTTCCACTGGTAATGTCTGTGATTACAAACGGCAGGAAATGTAGGAAGAATCAATTTACTTTAATTTCAAGGGGTTCTTCCAACTTTTTAATCATTTCTGGAAACTCTAATTGCGTATTTTAAGAGTTTTACCACAACTAGAGAGTTTTCTTACAAATATGTACTGGAACCGTCAGGATTTTAACAGTCATACAAAAGTCGCCAGAGTAATGCGGCCTCAATTGTAAACATAAGCAGTACAGTCCTCACTTACAGGCTTTCTACACAAATTTTGAGCTGTATAAACAAGAATTCCTAATATTTGAAAGCAAATTCAAGTGAAAACGCTCCCTAAAGTGCACGGAGTTGTAAATATTATCAGTTTGCTGGTCATTTCACGGCTTTCCACTGGTAATGTCTGTGATTACAAACGGCAGGAAATGTAGGAAGAATCTATTTACTTTAATTTCAAGGGGTTCTTACAAGTTTTTAATCATTTCTGGAAACTCTAATTGCGTATTTTAAGAGTTTTACCACAACTAGAGAGTTTTCTAACAAATATGTACTGGAACCGTCAGGATTTTAACAGTCATACAAAAGTCGCCAGAGTAATGCGGCCTCAATTGTAAACATAAGCAGTACAGTCCTCACTTACAGGCTTTCTACACAAATTTTGAGCTGTATAAACAAGAATTCCTAATATTTGAAAGCAAATTCAAGTGAAAACGCTCCCTAAAGTGCACGGAGTTGTAAATATTATCAGTTTGCTGGTCATTTCACGGCTTTCCACTGGTAATGTCTGTGATTACAAACGGCAGGAAATGTAGGAAGAATCTATTTACTTTAATTTCAAGGGGTTCTTCCAAGTTTTTAATCATTTCTGAAAACTCTAATTGCGTGTTTTAAGAGTTTTACCACAACTAGAGAGTTTTCTTACAAATATGTACTGGAACCGTCATGATTTTAACAGAGTCATACAAAAGTCGCCAGAGTAATGCGGCCTCAATTGTAAACATACGCAGTTTAGACCTCACTTACAGGCTTTCTACACAAATTTTGAGCTGTATAAACAAGAATTCTTAATATTTGAAAGCAAATTCAAGTGAAAACGCTCCCTAAAGTGCACGGAGTTGTAAATATTATCAGTTTGTTGGTCATTTCACGGCTTTCCACTGGTAATGTCTGTGATTACAAACGGCAGGAAATGTAGGAAGAATCTATTTACTTTAATTTCAAGGGGTTCTTCCAAGTTTTTAATCATTTCTGGAAACTCTAATTGTGTATTTTAAGAGTTTTACCACAACTAGAGAGTTTTCTTGCAAATATGTACTGGAACGGTCAGGGTTTTAACAGAGTCATACAAAAGTCGCCAGAGTAATGCGGCCTCAATTGTAAACATAAGCAGTACAGTCCTCACTTACAGGCTTTCTACACAAATTTTGAGCTGTATAAACAAGAATTCCTAATATTTGGAAGCAAATTCAAGTGAAAACGCTCCCTAAAGTGCCCGGAGTTGTAAATATTATCAGTTTGCTGGTCATTTCACGGCTTTCCACTGGTAATGTCTGTGATTACAAACGGCAGGAAATGTAGGAAGAATCAATTTACTTTAATTTCAAGGGGTTCTTCCAAGTTTTTAATCATTTCTGGAAACTCTAATTGCGTATTTTAAGAGTTTTACCACAACTAGATTGTTTTCTTACAAATATGTACTGGAACCGTCAGGATTTTAACAGAGTCATACAAAAGTCGCCAGAGTAATGCGGCCTCAATTGTAAACATAAGCAGTACAGTCCTCACTTACAGGCTTTCTACACAAATTTTGAGGTGTATAAACAAGAATTCCTAATATTTGAAAGCAAATTCAAGTGAAAACGCTCCCTAAAGTGCACGGAGTTGTAAATATTATCAGTTTGCTGGTCATTTCACGGCTTTCCACTGGTAATGTCTGTGATTACAAACGGCAGGAAATGTAGGAAGAATCTATTTACTTTAATTTCAAGGGGTTCTTCCAACTTTTTAATCATTTCTGGAAACTCTAATTGCGTATTTTAAGAGTTTTACCACAACTAGAGAGTTTTCTTACAAATATGTACTGGAACCGTCAGGATTTTAACAGAGTCATACAAAAGTCGCCAGAGTAATGCGGCCTCAATTGTAAACATAAGCAGTACAGTCCTCACTTACAGGCTTTCTACACAAATTTTGATCTGTATAAACAAGAATTCCTAATATTTGAAAGCAAATTCAAGTGAAAACGCTCGCTAAAGTGCCCGGAGTTGTAAATGTTATCAGTTTGCTGGTCATTTCACGGCTTTCCACTGGTAATGTCTGTGATTACAAACGGCCGGAAATGTAGGAGGAATCTATTTACTTTAATTTCAAGGGGTTCATCCAAGTTTTTAATCATTTCTGGGAACTCTAATTGCGTATTTTAAGAGTTTTACCACAACTAGAGAGTTTTCTTGCAAATATGTACTGGAACGGTCAGGGTTTTAACAGAGTCATACAAAAGTCGCCAGAGTAATGCGGCCTCAATTGTAAACATAAGCAGTACAGTCCTCACTTACAGGCTTTCTACACAAATTTTGAGCTGTATAAACAAGAATTCCTAATATTTGGAAGCAAATTCAAGTGAAAACGCTCCCTAAAGTGCCCGGAGTTGCAAATATTTTCAGTTTGCTGGTCATTTCACGGCTTTCCACTGGTAATGTCTGTGATTACAAACGGCAGGAAATGTAGGAAGAATCAATTTACTTTAATTTCAAGGGGTTCTTCCAACTTTTTAATCATTTCTGGAAACTCTAATTGCGTATTTTAAGAGTTTTACCACAACTAGAGAGTTTTCTTACAAATATGTACTGGAACCGTCAGGATTTTAACAGAGTCATACAAAAGTCGCCAGAGTAATGCGGCCTCAATTGTAAACATAAGCAGTACAGTCCTCACTTACAGGCTTTCTACACAAATTTTGAGCTGTATAAACAAGAATTCCTAATATTTGAAAGCAAATTCAAGTGAAAACGCTCCCTAAAGTGCACGGAGTTGTAAATATTATCAGTTTGCTGGTCATTTCACGGCTTTCCACTGGTAATGTCTGTGATTACAAACGGCAGGAAATGTAGGAAGAATCTATTTACTTTAATTTCAAGGGGTTCTTCCAAGTTTTTAATCATTTCTGGAAACTCTAATTGCGTATTTTAAGAGTTTTACCACAACTAGAGAGTTTTCTAACAAATATGTACTGGAACCGTCAGGATTTTAACAGAGTCATACAAAAGTCTCCAGAGTAATGCGGCCTCACTTGTAAACATAAGCAGTACAGTCCTCACTTACAGGCTTTCTACACAAATTTTGAGCTGTATAAACAAGAATTCCTAATATTTGAAAGCAAATTCAAGTGAAAACGCTCCCTAAAGTGCCCGGAGTTGTAAATATTATCAGTTTGCTGGTCATTTCACGGCTTTCCACTGGTAATGTCTGAGATTACAAACGGCAGGAAATGTAGGAAGAATCTATTTACTTTAATTTCAAGGGGTTCTTCCAAGTTTTTAATCATTTCTGAAAACTCTAATTGCGTGTTTTAAGAGTTTTACCACAACTAGAGAGTTTTCTTACAAATATGTACTGGAACCGTCAGGATTTTAACAGAGTCATACAAAAGTCGCCAGAGTAATGCGGCCTCAATTGTAAACATACGCAGTTTAGACCTCACTTACAGGCTTTCTACACAAATTTTGAGCTGTATGAACAAGAATTCTTAATATTTGAAAGCAAATTCAAGTGAAAACGCTCCCTAAAGTGCACGGAGTTGTAAATATTACCAGTTTGTTGGTCATTTCACGGCTTTCCACTGGTAATGTCTGTGATTACAAACGGCAGGAAATGTAGGAAGAATCAATTTACTTTAATTTCAAGGGGTTCTTCCAAGTTTTTAATCATTTCTGGAAACTCTAATTGTGTATTTTAAGGGTTTTACCACAACTAGAGAGTTTTCTTGCAAATATGTACTGGAACCGTCAGGGTTTTAACAGCGTCATACAAAAGTCGCCAGAGTAATGCGGCCTCAATTGTAAACATAAGCAGTACAGTCCTCACTTACAGGCTTTCTACACAAATTTTGAGCTGTATAAACAAGAATTCCTAATATTTGGAAGCAAATTCAAGTGAAAACGCTCCCTAAAGTGCCCGGAGTTGTAAATATTATCAGTTTGCTGGTCATTTCACGGCTTTCCACTGGTAATGTCTGTGATTACAAACGGCAGGAAATGTAGGAAGAATCAATTTACTTTAATTTCAAGGGGTTCTTCCAAGTTTTTAATCATTTCTGGAAACTCTAATTGCGTGTTTTAAGAGTTTTACCACAACTAGAGAGTTTTCTTGCAAATATGTACTGGAACGGTCAGGATTTTAACAGAGTCATACAAAAGTCGCCAGAGTAATGCGGCCTCAATTGTAAACATAAGCAGTACAGTCCTCACTTACAGGCTTTCTACACAAATTTTGAGCTGTATAAACAAGAATTCCTAATATTTGAAAGCAAATTCAAGTGAAAACGCTCGCTAAAGTGCCCGGAGTTGTAAATGTTATCAGTTTGCTGGTCATTTCACGGCTTTCCACTGGTAATGTCTGTGATTACAAACGGCAGGAAATGTAGGAGGAATCTATTTACTTTAATTTCAAGGGGTTCATCCAAGTTTTTAATCATTTCTGGGAACTCTAATTGCGTATTTTAAGAGTTTTACCACAACTAGAGAGTTTTCTTGCAAATATGTACTGGAACGGTCAGGGTTTTAACAGAGTCATACAAAAGTCGCCAGAGTAATGCGGCCTCAATTGTAAACATAAGCAGTACAGTCCTCACTTACAGGCTTTCTACACAAATTTTGAGCTGTATAAACAAGAATTCCTAATATTTGGAAGCAAATTCAAGTGAAAACGCTCCCTAAAGTGCCCGGAGTTGCAAATATTTTCAGTTTGCTGGTCATTTCACGGCTTTCCACTGGTAATGTCTGTGATTACAAACGGCAGGAAATGTAGGAAGAATCAATTTACTTTAATTTCAAGGGGTTCTTCCAACTTTTTAATCATTTCTGGAAACTCTAATTGCGTATTTTAAGAGTTTTACCACAACTAGAGAGTTTTCTTACAAATATGTACTGGAACCGTCAGGATTTTAACAGAGTCATACAAAAGTCGCCAGAGTAATGCGGCCTCAATTGTAAACATAAGCAGTACAGTCCTCACTTACAGGCTTTCTACACAAATTTTGAGCTGTATAAACAAGAATTCCTAATATTTGAAAGCAAATTCAAGTGAAAACGCTCCCTAAAGTGCACGGAGTTGTAAATATTATCAGTTTGCTGGTCATTTCACGGCTTTCCACTGGTAATGTCTGTGATTACAAACGGCAGGAAATGTAGGAAGAATCTATTTACTTTAATTTCAAGGGGTTCTTCCAAGTTTTTAATCATTTCTGGAAACTCTAATTGCGTATTTTAAGAGTTTTACCACAACTAGAGAGTTTTCTAACAAATATGTACTGGAACCGTCAGGATTTTAACAAAGTCATACAAAAGTCTCCAGAGTAATGCGGCCTCAATTGTAAACATAAGCAGTACAGTCCTCACTTACAGGCTTTCTACACAAATTTTGAGCTGTATAAACAAGAATTCCTAATATTTGAAAGCAAATTCAAGTGAAAACGCTCCCTAAAGTGCCCGGAGTTGTAAATATTATCAGTTTGCTGGTCATTTCACGGCTTTCCACTGGTAATGTCTGAGATTACAAACGGCAGGAAATATAGGAAGAATCTATTTACTTTAATTTCAAGGGGTTCTTCCAAGTTTTTAATCATTTCTGAAAACTCTAATTGCGTGTTTTAAGAGTTTTACCACAAATAGAGAGTTTTCTTACAAATATGTACTGGAACCGTCAGGATTTTAACAGAGTCATACAAAAGTCGCCAGAGTAATGCGGCCTCAATTGTAAACATACGCAGTTTAGACCTCACTTACAGGCTTTCTACACAAATTTTGAGCTGTATGAACAAGAATTCTTAATATTTGAAAGCAAATTCAAGTGAAAACGCTCCCTAAAGTGCACGGAGTTGTAAATATTACCAGTTTGTTGGTCATTTCACGGCTTTCCACTGGTAATGTCTGTGATTACAAACGGCAGGAAATGTAGGAAGAATCAATTTACTTTAATTTCAAGGGGTTCTTCCAAGTTTTTAATCATTTCTGGAAACTCTAATTGTGTATTTTAAGGGTTTTACCACAACTAGAGAGTTTTCTTGCAAATATGTACTGGAACCGTCAGGGTTTTAACAGCGTCATACAAAAGTCGCCAGAGTAATGCGGCCTCAATTGTAAACATAAGCAGTACAGTCCTCACTTACAGGCTTTCTACACAAATTTTGAGCTGTATAAACAAGAATTCCTAATATTTGGAAGCAAATTCAAGTGAAAACGCTCCCTAAAGTGCCCGGAGTTGTAAATATTATCAGTTTGCTGGTCATTTCACGGCTTTCCACTGGTAATGTCTGTGATTACAAACGGCAGGAAATGTAGGAAGAATCAATTTACTTTAATTTCAAGGGGTTCTTCCAAGTTTTTAATCATTTCTGGAAACTCTAATTGCGTATTTTAAGAGTTTTACCACAACTAGATTGTTTTCTTACAAATATGTACTGGAACCGTCAGGATTTTAACAGAGTCATACAAAAGTTGCCAGAGTAATGCGGCCTCAATTGTAAACATAAGCAGTACAGTCCTCACTTACAGGCTTTCTACACAAATTTTGAGGTGTATAAACAAGAATTCCTAATATTTGAAAGCAAATTCAAGTGAAAACGCTCCCTAAAGTGCCCGGAGTTGTAAATATTATCAGTTTGCTGGTCATTTCACGGCTTTCCACTGGTAATGTCTGTGATTACAAACGGCAGGAAATGTAGGAAGAATCTATTTAATTTAATTTCAAGGGGATCTTCCAAGTTTTTAATCATTTCTGAAAACGCTAATTGCGTGTTTTAAGAGTTTTACCACAACTAGAGAGTTTTCTTACAAATATGTACTGGAACCGTCAGGATTTTAACAGAGTCATACAAAAGTCGCCAGAGTAATGCGGCCTCAATTGTAAACATACGCAGTTTAGACCTCACTTACAGGCTTTCTACACAAATTTTGAGCTGTATAAACAAGAATTCTTAATATTTGAAAGCAAATTCAAGTGAAAACGCTCCCTAAAGTGCACGGAGTTGTAAATATTATCAGTTTGCTGGTCATTTCACGGCTTTCCACTGGTAATGTCTGTGATTACAAACGGCAGGAAATGTAGGAAGAATCTATTTACTTTAATTTCAAGGGGTTCTTCCAAGTTTTTAATCATTTCTGGAAACTCTAATTGTGTATTTTAAGAGTTTTACCACAACTAGAGAGTTTTCTTACAAATATGTACTGGAACCGTCAGGATTTTAACAGAGTCATACAAAAGTCGCCAGAGTAATGCGGCCTCAATTGTAAACATAAGCAGTACAGTCCCCACTTACAGGCTTTCTACACAAATTTTGAGCTGTATAAACAAGAATTCCTAATATTTGAAAGCAAATTCAAGTGAAAACGCTCCCTAAAGTGCCCGGAGTTGTAAATATTATCAGTTTGCTGGTCATTTCACGGCTTTCCACTGGTAATGTCTGTGATTACAAACGGCAGGAAGTGTAGGAAGAATCTATTTACTTTAATTTCAAGGGGTTCTTCCAAGTTTTTAATCATTTCTGGAAACTCTAATTGCGTGTTTTAAGAGTTTTACCACAACTAGAGAGTTTTCTTACTAATATGTACTGGAACCGTCAGGATTTTAACAGAGTCATACAAAAGTCGCCAGAGTAATGCGGCCTCAATTGTAAACATAAGCAGTACAGTCCTCACTTACAGGCTTTCTACACAAATTTTGAGCTGTATAAACAAGAATTCCTAATATTTGAAAGCAAATTCAAGTGAAAACGCTCCCTAAAGTGCCCGGAGTTGTAAATGTTATCAGTTTGCTGGTCATTTCACGGCTTTCCACTGGTAATGTCTGTGATTACAAACGGCAGGAAATGTAGGAGGAATCTATTTACTTTAATTTCAAGGGGTTCATCCAAGTTTTTAATCATTTCTGGGAACTCTAATTGCGTATTTTAAGAGTTTTACCACAACTAGAGAGTTTTCTTGCAAATATGTACTAGAACGGTCAGGGTTTTAACAGAGTCATACAAAAGTCGCCAGAGTAATGCGGCCTCAATTGTAAACATAAGCAGTACAGTCCTCACTTACAGGCTTTCTACACAAATTTTGAGCTGTATAAACAAGAATTCCTAATATTTGGAAGCAAATTCAAGTGAAAACGCTCCCTAAAGTGCCCGGAGTTGCAAATATTTTCAGTTTGCTGGTCATTTCACGGCTTTCCACTGGTAATGTCTGTGATTACAAACGGCAGGAAATGTAGGAAGTATCAATTTACTTTAATTTCAAGGGGTTCTTCCAACTTTTTAATCATTTCTGGAAACTCTAATTGCGTATTTTAAGAGTTTTACCACAACTAGAGAGTTTTCTTACAAATATGTACTGGAACCGTCAGGATTTTAACAGAGTCATACAAAAGTCGCCAGAGTAATGCGGCCTCAATTGTAAACATAAGCAGTACAGTCCTCACTTACAGGCTTTCTACACAAATTTTGAGCTGTATAAACAAGAATTCCTAATATTTGAAAGCAAATTCAAGTGAAAACGCTCCCTAAAGTGCACGGAGTTGTAAATATTATCAGTTTGCTGGTCATTTCACGGCTTTCCACTGGTAATGTCTGTGATTACAAACGGCAGGAAATGTAGGAAGAATCTATTTACTTTAATTTCAAGGGGTTCTTCCAACTTTTTAATCATTTCTGGAAACTCTAATTGCGTATTTTAAGAGTTTTACCACAACTAGAGAGTTTTCTAACAAATATGTACTGGAACCGTCAGGATTTTAACAGAGTCATACAAAAGTCGCCAGAGTAATGCGGCCTCAATTGTAAACATACGCAGTTTAGACCTCACTTACAGGCTTTCTACACAAATTTTGAGCTGTATGAACAAGAATTCTTAATATTTGAAAGCAAATTCAAGTGAAAACGCTCCCTAAAGTGCACGGAGTTGTAAATATTACCAGTTTGTTGGTCATTTCACGGCTTTCCACTGGTAATGTCTGTGATTACAAACGGCAGGAAATGTAGGAAGAATCAATTTACTTTAATTTCAAGGGGTTCTTCCAAGTTTTTAATCATTTCTGGAAACTCTAATTGTGTATTTTAAGGGTTTTACCACAACTAGAGAGTTTTCTTGCAAATATGTACTGGAACCATCAGGGTTTTAACAGAGTCATACAAAAGTCGCCAGAGTAATGCGGCCTCAATTGTAAACATAAGCAGTACAGTCCTCACTTACAGGCTTTCTACACAAATTTTGAGCTGTATAAACAAGAATTCCTAATATTTGGAAGCAAATTCAAGTGAAAACGCTCCCTAAAGTGCCCGGAGTTGTAAATATTATCAGTTTGCTGGTCATTTCACGGCTTTCCACTGGTAATGTCTGTGATTACAAACGGCAGGAAATGTAGGAAGAATCAATTTACTTTAATTTCAAGGGGTTCTTCCAAGTTTTTAATCATTTCTGGAAACTCTAATTGCGTATTTTAAGAGTTTTACCACAACTAGATTGTTTTCTTACAAATATGTACTGGAACCGTCAGGATTTTAACAGAGTCATACAAAAGTCGCCAGAGTAATGCGGCCTCAATTGTAAACATAAGCAGTACAGTCCTCACTTACAGGCTTTCTACTCAAATTTTGAGGTGTATAAACAAGAATTCCTAATATTTGAAAGCAAATTCAAGTGAAAACGCTCCCTAAAGTGCCCGGAGTTGTAAATATTATCAGTTTGCTGGTCATTTCACGGCTTTCCACTGGTAATGTCTGTGATTACAAACGGCAGGAAATGTAGGAAGAATCTATTTAATTTAATTTCAAGGGGATCTTCCAAGTTTTTAATCATTTCTGAAAACTCTAATTGCGTGTTTTAAGAGTTTTACCACAACTAGAGAGTTTTCTTACAAATATGTACTGGAACCTTCAGGATTTTAACAGAGTCATACAAAAGTCGCCAGAGTAATGCGGCCTCAATTGTAAACATACGCAGTTTAGACCTCACTTACAGGCTTTCTACACAAATTTTGAGCTGTATAAACAAGAATTCTTAATATTTGAAAGCAAATTCAAGTGAAAACGCTCCCTAAAGTGCACGGAGTTGTAAATATTATCAGTTTGCTGGTCATTTCACGGCTTTCCACTGGTAATGTCTGTGATTACAAACGGCAGGAAATGTAGGAAGAATCTATTTACTTTAATTTCAAGGGGTTCTTCCAAGTTTTTAATCATTTCTGGAAACTCTAATTGTGTATTTTAAGAGTTTTACCACAACTAGAGAGTTTTCTTACAAATATGTACTGGAACCGTCAGGATTTTAACAGAGTCATACAAAAGTCGCCAGAGTAATGCGGCCTCAATTGCAAACATAAGCAGTACAGTCCCCACTTACAGGCTTTCTACACAAATTTTGAGCTGTATAAACAAGAATTCCTAATATTTGAAAGCAAATTCAAGTGAAAACGCTCCCTAAAGTGCCCGGAGTTGTAAATATTATCAGTTTGCTGGTCATTTCACGGCTTTCCACTGGTAATGTCTGTGATTACAAACGGCAGGAAATGTAGGAAGAATCTATTTACTTTAATTTCAAGGGGTTCTTCCAAGTTTTTAATCATTTCTGGAAACTCTAATTGCGTGTTTTAAGAGTTTTACCACAACTAGAGAGTTTTCTTACTAATATGTACTGGAACCGTCAGGATTTTAACAGAGTCATACAAAAGTCGCCAGAGTAATGCGGCCTCAATTGTAAACATAAGCAGTACAGTCGTCACTTACAGGCTTTCTACACAAATTTTGAGCTGTATAAACATGAATTCCTAATATTTGAAAGCAAGTTCAAGTGAAAACGCTCGCTAAAGTGCCCGGAGTTGTAAATGTTATCTGTTTGCTGGTCATTTCACGGCTTTCCACTGGTAATGTCTGTGATTACAAACGGCAGGAAATGTAGGAAGAATCTATTTACTTTAATTTCAAGGGGTTCTTCCAAGTTTTTAATCATTTCTGGGAACTCTAATTGCGTATTTTAAGAGTTTTACCACAACTAGAGAGTTTTCTTGCAAATATGTACTAGAACGGTCAGGGTTTTAACAGAGTCATACAAAAGTCGCCAGAGTAATGCGGCCTCAATTGTAAACATAAGCAGTACAGTCCTCACTTACAGGCTTTCTACACAAATTTTGAGCTGTATAAACAAGAATTCCTAATATTTGAAAGCAAATTCAAGTGAAAACGCTCCCTAAAGTGCACGGAGTTGTAAATATTATCAGTTTGCTGGTCATTTCACGGCTTTCCACTGGTAATGTCTGTGATTACAAACGGCAGGAAATGTAGGAAGAATCAATTTACTTTAATTTCAAGGGGTTCTTCCAACTTTTTAATCATTTCTGGAAACTCTAATTGCGTATTTTAAGAGTTTTACCACAACTAGAGAGTTTTCTAACAAATATGTACTGGAACCGTCAGGATTTTAACAGAGTCATACAAAAGTCGCCAGAGTAATGCGGCCTCAATTGTAAACATAAGCAGTACAGTCCTCACTTACAGGCTTTCTACACAAATTTTGAGCTGTATAAACAAGAATTCCTAATATTTGAAAGCAAATTCAAGTGAAAACGCTCCCTAAAGTGCCCGGAGTTGTAAATATTATCAGTTTGCTGGTCATTTCACGGCTTTCCACTGGTAATGTCTGAGATTACAAACGGCAGGAAATGTAGGAAGAATCTATTTACTTTAATTTCAAGGGGTTCTTCCAAGTTTTTAATCATTTCTGAAAACTCTAATTGCGTGTTTTAAGAGTTTTACCACAACTAGAGAGTTTTCTTACAAATATGTACTGGAACCGTCAGGATTTTAACAGAGTCATACAAAAGTCGCCAGAGTAATGCGGCCTCAATTGTAAACATACGCAGTTTAGACCTCACTTACAGGCTTTCTACACAAATTTTGAGCTGTATGAACAAGAATTCTTAATATTTGAAAGCAAATTCAAGTGAAAACGCTCCCTAAAGTGCACGGAGTTGTAAATATTACCAGTTTGTTGGTCATTTCACGGCTTTCCACTGGTAATGTCTGTGATTACAAACGGCAGGAAATGTAGGAGGAATCTATTTACTTTAATTTCAAGGGGTTCATCCAAGTTTTTAATCATTTCTGGGAACTCTAATTGCGTATTTTAAGAGTTTTACCACAACTAGAGAGTTTTCTTGCAAATATGTACTGGAACGGTCAGGGTTTTAACAGAGTCATACAAAAGTCGCCAGAGTAATGCGGCCTCAATTGTAAACATAAGCAGTACAGTCCTCACTTACAGGCTTTCTACACAAATTTTGAGCTGTATAAACAAGAATTCCTAATATTTGAAAGCAAATTCAAGTGAAAACGCTCGCTAAAGTGCCCGGAGGTGTAAATGTTATCAGTTTGCTGGTCATTTCACGGCTTTCCACTGGTAATGTCTGTGATTACAAACGGCAGGAAATGTAGGAAGAATCTATTTACTTTAATTTCAAGGGGTTCATCCAAGTTTTTAATCATTTCTGGGAACTCTAATTGCGTATTTTAAGAGTTTTACCACAACTAGATAGTTTTATTACAAATATGTACTGGAAACGTCAGGGTTTTAACAGAGTCATACAAAAGTCGCCAGAGTAATGCGGCCTCAATTGTAAACATAAGCAGTACAGTCCTCACTTACAGGCTTTCTACACAAATTTTGAGCTGTATAAACAAGAATTCCTAATATTTGAAAGCAAATTCAAGTGAAAACGCTCGCTAAAGTGCCCGGAGTTGTAAATGTTATCAGTTTGCTGGTCATTTCACGGCTTTCCACTGGTAATGTCTGTGATTACAAACGGCAGGAAATGTAGGAGGAATCTATTTACTTTAATTTCAAGGGGTTCATCCAAGTTTTTAATCATTTCTGGGAACTCTAATTGCGTATTTTAAGAGTTTTACCACAACTAGAGAGTTTTCTTGCAAATATGTACTGGAACGGTCAGGGTTTTAACAGAGTCATACAAAAGTCGCCAGAGTAATGCGGCCTCAATTGTAAACATAAGCAGTACAGTCCTCACTTACAGGCTTTCTACACAAATTTTGAGCTGTATAAACAAGAATTCCTAATATTTGGAAGCAAATTCAAGTGAAAACGCTCCCTAAAGTGCCCGGAGTTGCAAATATTTTCAGTTTGCTGGTCATTTCACGGCTTTCCACTGGTAATGTCTGTGATTACAAACGGCAGGAAATGTAGGAAGAATCAATTTACTTTAATTTCAAGGGGTTCTTCCAACTTTTTAATCATTTCTGGAAACTCTAATTGCGTATTTTAAGAGTTTTACCACAACTAGAGAGTTTTCTTACAAATATGTACTGGAACCGTCAGGATTTTAACAGAGTCATACAAAAGTCGCCAGAGTAATGCGGCCTCAATTGTAAACATAAGCAGTACAGTCCTCACTTACAGGCTTTCTACACAAATTTTGAGCTGTATAAACAAGAATTCCTAATATTTGAAAGCAAATTCAAGTGAAAACGCTCCCTAAAGTGCACGGAGTTGTAAATATTATCAGTTTGCTGGTCATTTCACGGCTTTCCACTGGTAATGTCTGTGATTACAAACGGCAGGAAATGTAGGAAGAATCAATTTACTTTAATTTCAAGGGGTTCTTCCAACTTTTTAATCATTTCTGGAAACTCTAATTGCGTATTTTAAGAGTTTTACCACAACTAGAGAGTTTTCTAACAAATATGTACTGGAACCGTCAGGATTTTAACAGAGTCATACAAAAGTCGCCAGAGTAATGCGGCCTCAATTGTAAACATAAGCAGTACAGTCCTCACTTACAGGCTTTCTACACAAATTTTGAGCTGTATAAACAAGAATTCCTAATATTTGAAAGCAAATTCAAGTGAAAACGCTCCCTAAAGTGCCCGGAGTTGTAAATATTATCAGTTTGCTGGTCATTTCACGGCTTTCCACTGGTAATGTCTGAGATTACAAACGGCAGGAAATGTAGGAAGAATCTATTTACTTTAATTTCAAGGGGTTCTTCCAAGTTTTTAATCATTTCTGAAAACTCTAATTGCGTGTTTTAAGAGTTTTACCACAACTAGAGAGTTTTCTTACAAATATGTACTGGAACCGTCAGGATTTTAACAGAGTCATACAAAAGTCGCCAGAGTAATGCGGCCTCAATTGTAAACATACGCAGTTTAGACCTCACTTACAGGCTTTCTACACAAATTTTGAGCTGTATGAACAAGAATTCTTAATATTTGAAAGCAAATTCAAGTGAAAACGCTCCCTAAAGTGCACGGAGTTGTAAATATTACCAGTTTGTTGGTCATTTCACGGCTTTCCACTGGTAATGTCTGTGATTACAAACGGCAGGAAATGTAGGAAGAATCAATTTACTTTAATTTCAAGGGGTTCTTCCAAGTTTTTAATCATTTCTGGAAACTCTAATTGTGTATTTTAAGGGTTTTACCACAACTAGAGAGTTTTCTTGCAAATATGTACTGGAACCGTCAGGGTTTTAACAGAGTCATACAAAAGTCGCCAGAGTAATGCGGCCTCAATTGTAAACATAAGCAGTACAGTCCTCACTTACAGGCTTTCTACACAAATTTTGAGCTGTATAAACAAGAATTCCTAATATTTGGAAGCAAATTCAAGTGAAAACGCTCCCTAAAGTGCCCGGAGTTGTAAATATTATCAGTTTGCTGGTCATTTCACGGCTTTCCACTGGTAATGTCTGTGATTACAAACGGCAGGAAATGTAGGAAGAATCAATTTACTTTAATTTCAAGGGGTTCTTCCAAGTTTTTAATCATTTCTGGAAACTCTAATTGCGTATTTTAAGAGTTTTACCACAACTAGAGAGTTTTCTTACAAATATGTACTGGAACCGTCAGGATTTTAACAGAGTCATACAAAAGTCGCCAGAGTAATGCGGCCTCAATTGTAAACATAAGCAGTACAGTCCTCACTTACAGGCTTTCTACACAAATTTTGAGGTGTATAAACAAGAATTCCTAATATTTGAAAGCAAATTCAAGTGAAAACGCTCCCTAAAGTGCCCGGAGTTGTAAATATTATCAGTTTGCTGGTCATTTCACGGCTTTCCACTGGTAATGTCTGTGATTACAAACGGCAGGAAATGTAGGAAGAATCTATTTAATTTAATTTCAAGGGGATCTTCCAAGTTTTTAATCATTTCTGAAAACTCTAATTGCGTGTTTTAAGAGTTTTACCACAACTAGAGAGTTTTCTTACAAATATGTACTGGAACCGTCAGGATTTTAACAGAGTCATACAAAAGTCGCCAGAGTAATGCGGCCTCAATTGTAACCATACGCAGTTTAGACCTCACTTACAGGCTTTCTACACAAATTTTGAGCTGTATAAACAAGAATTCTTAATATTTGAAAGCAAATTCAAGTGAAAACGCTCCCTAAAGTGCACGGAGTTGTAAATATTATCAGTTTGCTGGTCATTTCACGGCTTTCCACTGGTAATGTCTGTGATTACAAACGGCAGGAAATGTAGGAAGAATCAATTTACTTTAATTTCAAGGGGTTCTTCCAAGTTTTTAATCATTTCTGGAAACTCTAATTGCGTATTTTAAGAGTTTTACCACAACTAGAGAGTTTTCTTACTAATATGTACTGGAACCGTCAGGATTTTAACAGAGTCATACAAAAGTCGCCAGAGTAATGCGGCCTCAATTGTAAACATAAGCAGTACAGTCCCCACTTACAGGCTTTCTACACAAATTTTGAGCTGTATAAACAAGAATTCCTAATATTTGGAAGCAAATTCAAGTGAAAACGCTCCCTAAAGTGCCCGGAGTTGTAAATATTATCAGTTTGCTGGTCATTTCACGGCTTTCCACTGGTAATGTCTGAGATTACAAACGGCAGGAAATGTAGGAAGAATCTATTTACTTTAATTTCAAGGGGTTCTTCCAAGTTTTTAATCATTTCTGGAAACTCTAATTGCGTATTTTAAGAGTTTTACCACAACTAGATAGTTTTCTTACAAATATGTACTGGGACCGTCAGGATTTTAACAGAGTCATACAAAAGTCGCCAGAGTAATGCGGCCTCAATTGTAAACATAAGCAGTACAGTCCTCACTTACAGGCTTTCTACACAAATTTTGAGCTGTATAAACAAGAATTCCTAATATTTGAAAGCAAATTCAAGTGAAAACGCTCGCTAAAGTGCCCGGAGTTGTAAATGTTATCAGTTTGCTGGTCATTTCACGGCTTTCCACTGGTAATGTCTGTGATTACAAACGGCAGGAAATGTAGGAGGAATCTATTTACTTTAATTTCAAGGGGTTCATCCAAGTTTTTAATCATTTCTGGGAACTCTAATTGCGTATTTTAAGAGTTTTACCACAACTAGAGAGTTTTCTTGCAAATATGTACTGGAACGGTCAGGGTTTTAACAGAGTCATACAAAAGTCGCCAGAGTAATGCGGCCTCAATTGTAAACATAAGCAGTACAGTCCTCACTTACAGGCTTTCTACACAAATTTTGAGCTGTATAAACAAGAATTCCTAATATTTGGAAGCAAATTCAAGTGAAAACGCTCCCTAAAGTGCCCGGAGTTGCAAATATTTTCAGTTTGCTGGTCATTTCACGGCTTTCCACTGGTAATGTCTGTGATTACAAACGGCAGGAAATGTAGGAAGAATCAATTTACTTTAATTTCAAGGGGTTCTTCCAACTTTTTAATCATTTCTGGAAACTCTAATTGCGTATTTTAAGAGTTTTACCACAACTAGAGAGTTTTCTTACAAATATGTACTGGAACCGTCAGGATTTTAACAGAGTCATACAAAAGTCGCCAGAGTAATGCGGCCTCAATTGTAAACATAAGCAGTACAGTCCTCACTTACAGGCTTTCTACACAAATTTTGAGCTGTATAAACAAGAATTCCTAATATTTGAAAGCAAATTCAAGTGAAAACGCTCCCTAAAGTGCACGGAGTTGTAAATATTATCAGTTTGCTGGTCATTTCACGGCTTTCCACTGGTAATGTCTGTGATTACAAACGGCAGGAAATGTAGGAAGAATCTATTTACTTTAATTTCAAGGGGTTCTTCCAAGTTTTTAATCATTTCTGGAAACTCTAATTGCGTATTTTAAGAGTTTTACCACAACTAGAGAGTTTTCTAACAAATATGTACTGGAACCGTCAGGATTTTAACAGAGTCATACAAAAGTCGCCAGAGTAATGCGGCCTCAATTGTAAACATAAGCAGTACAGTCCTCACTTACAGGCTTTCTACACAAATTTTGAGCTGTATAAACAAGAATTCCTAATATTTGAAAGCAAATTCAAGTGAAAACGCTCCCTAAAGTGCCCGGAGTTGTAAATATTATCAGTTTGCTGGTCATTTCACGGCTTTCCACTGGTAATGTCTGAGATTACAAACGGCAGGAAATGTAGGAAGAATCTATTTACTTTAATTTCAAGGGGTTCTTCCAAGTTTTTAATCATTTCTGAAAACTCTAATTGCGTGTTTTAAGAGTTTTACCACAACTAGAGAGTTTTCTTACAAATATGTACTGGAACCGTCAGGATTTTAACAGAGTCATACAAAAGTCGCCAGAGTAATGCGGCCTCAATTGTAAACATACGCAGTTTAGACCTCACTTACAGGCTTTCTACACAAATTTTGAGCTGTATGAACAAGAATTCTTAATATTTGAAAGCAAATTCAAGTGAAAACGCTCCCTAAAGTGCACGGAGTTGTAAATATTACCAGTTTGTTGGTCATTTCACGGCTTTCCACTGGTAATGTCTGTGATTACAAACGGCAGGAAATGTAGGAAGAATCTATTTACTTTAATTTCAAGGGGTTCTTCCAAGTTTTTAATCATTTCTGGAAACTCTAATTGTGTATTTTAAGGGTTTTACCACAACTAGAGAGTTTTCTTGCAAATATGTACTGGAACCGTCAGGGTTTTAACAGAGTCATACAAAAGTCGCCAGAGTAATGCGGCCTCAATTCTAAACATAAGCAGTACAGTCCTCACTTACAGGCTTTCTACACAAATTTTGAGCTGTATAAACAAGAATTCCTAATATTTGGAAGCAAATTCAAGTGAAAACGCTCCCTAAAGTGCCCGGAGTTGTAAATATTATCAGTTTGCTGGTCATTTCACGGCTTTCCACTGGTAATGTCTGTGATTACAAACGGCAGGAAATGTAGGAAGAATCAATTTACTTTAATTTCAAGGGGTTCTTCCCACTTTTTAATCATTTCTGGAAACTCTAATTGCGTATTTTAAGAGTTTTACCACAACTAGATTGTTTTCTTACAAATATGTACTGGAACCGTCATGATTTTAACAGAGTCATACAAAAGTCGCCAGAGTAATGCGGCCTCAATTGTAAACATAAGCAGTACAGTCCTCACTTACAGGCTTTCTACACAAATTTTGAGGTGTATAAACAAGAATTCCTAATATTTGAAAGCAAATTCAAGTGAAAACGCTCCCTAAAGTGCCCGGAGTTGTAAATATTATCAGTTTGCTGGTCATTTCACGGCTTTCCACTGGTAATGTCTGTGATTACAAACGGCAGGAAATGTAGGAAGAATCTATTTAATTTAATTTCAAGGGGATCTTCCAAGTTTTTAATCATTTCTGAAAACTCTAATTGCGTGTTTTAAGAGTTTTACCACAACTAGAGAGTTTTCTTACAAATATGTACTGGAACCGTCAGGATTTTAACAGAGTCATACAAAAGTCGCCAGAGTAATGCGGCCTCAATTGTAACCATACGCAGTTTAGACCTCACTTACAGGCTTTCTACACAAATTTTGAGCTGTATAAACAAGAATTCTTAATATTTGAAAGCAAATTCAAGTGAAAACGCTCCCTAAAGTGCACGGAGTTGTAAATATTATCAGTTTGCTGGTCATTTCACGGCTTTCCACTGGTAATGTCTGTGATTACAAACGGCAGGAAATGTAGGAAGAATCTATTTACTTTAATTTCAAGGGGTTCTTCCAAGTTTTTAATCATTTCTGGAAACTCTAATTGTGTATTTTAAGAGTTTTACCACAACTAGAGAGTTTTCTTACAAATATGTACTGGAACCGTCAGGATTTTAACAGAGTCATACAAAAGTCGCCAGAGTAATGCGGCCTCAATTGTAAACATAAGCAGTACAGTCCCCACTTACAGGCTTTCTACACAAATTTTGAGCTGTATAAACATGAATTCCTAATATTTGAAAGCAAGTTCAAGTGAAAACGCTCGCTAAAGTGCCCGGAGTTGTAAATATTATCAGTTTGCTGGTCATTTCACGGCTTTCCACTGGTAATGTCTGTGATTACAAACGGCAGGAAATGTAGGAAGAATCTATTTACTTTAATTTCAAGGGGTTCTTCCAAGTTTTTAATCATTTCTGGAAACTCTAATTGCGTATTTTAAGAGTTTTACCACAACTAGATAGTTTTCTTACAAATATGTACTGGAACCGTCAGGATTTTAACAGAGTCATACAAAAGTCGCCAGAGTAATGCGGCCTCAATTGTAAACATAAGCAGTACAGTCCTCACTTACAGGCTTTCTACACAAATTTTGAGCTGTATAAACAAGAATTCCTAATATTTGAAAGCAAATTCAAGTGAAAACGCTCGCTAAAGTGCCCGGAGTTGTAAATGTTATCAGTTTGCTGGTCATTTCACGGCTTTCCACTGGTAATGTCTGTGATTACAAACGGCAGGAAATGTAGGAGGAATCTATTTACTTTAATTTCAAGGGGTTCATCCAAGTTTTTAATCATTTCTTGGAACTCTAATTGCGTATTTTAAGAGTTTTACCACAACTAGAGAGTTTTCTTGCAAATATGTACTGGAACGGTCAGGGTTTTAACAGAGTCATACAAAAGTCGCCAGAGTAATGCGGCCTCAATTGTAAACATAAGCAGTACAGTCCTCACTTACAGGCTTTCTACACAAATTTTGAGCTGTATAAACAAGAATTCCTAATATTTGGAAGCAAATTCAAGTGAAAACGCTCCCTAAAGTGCCCGGAGTTGCAAATATTTTCAGTTTGCTGGTCATTTCACGGCTTTCCACTGGTAATGTCTGTGATTACAAACGGCAGGAAATGTAGGAAGAATCAATTTACTTTAATTTCAAGGGGTTCTTCCAACTTTTTAATCATTTCTGGAAACTCTAATTGCGTATTTTAAGAGTTTTACCACAACTAGAGAGTTTTCTTACAAATATGTACTGGAACCGTCAGGATTTTAACAGAGTCATACAAAAGTCGCCAGAGTAATGCGGCCTCAATTGTAAACATAAGCAGTACAGTCCTCACTTACAGGCTTTCTACACAAATTTTGAGCTGTATAAACAAGAATTCCTAATATTTGAAAGCAAATTCAAGTGAAAACGCTCCCTAAAGTGCACGGAGTTGTAAATATTATCAGTTTGCTGGTCATTTCACGGCTTTCCACTGGTAATGTCTGTGATTACAAACGGCAGGAAATGTAGGAAGAATCTATTTACTTTAATTTCAAGGGGTTCTTCCAAGTTTTTAATCATTTCTGGAAACTCTAATTGCGTATTTTAAGAGTTTTACCACAACTAGAGAGTTTTCTAACAAATATGTACTGGAACCGTCAGGATTTTAACAGAGTCATACAAAAGTCGCCAGAGTAATGCGGCCTCAATTGTAAACATAAGCAGTACAGTCCTCACTTACAGGCTTTCTACACAAATTTTGAGCTGTATAAACAAGAATTCCTAATATTTGAAAGCAAATTCAAGTGAAAACGCTCCCTAAAGTGCCCGGAGTTGTAAATATTATCAGTTTGCTGGTCATTTCACGGCTTTCCACTGGTAATGTCTGAGATTACAAACGGCAGGAAATGTAGGAAGAATCTATTTACTTTAATTTCAAGGGGTTCTTCCAAGTTTTTAATCATTTCTGAAAACTCTAATTGCGTGTTTTAAGAGTTTTACCACAACTAGAGAGTTTTCTTACAAATATGTACTGGAACCGTCAGGATTTTAACAGAGTCATACAAAAGTCGCCAGAGTAATGCGGCCTCAATTGTAAACATACGCAGTTTAGACCTCACTTACAGGCTTTCTACACAAATTTTGAGCTGTATGAACAAGAATTCTTAATATTTGAAAGCAAATTCAAGTGAAAACGCTCCCTAAAGTGCACGGAGTTGTAAATATTACCAATTTGTTGGTCATTTCACGGCTTTCCACTGGTAATGTCTGTGATTACAAACGGCAGGAAATGTAGGAAGAATCAATTTACTTTAATTTCAAGGGGTTCTTCCAAGTTTTTAATCATTTCTGGAAACTCTAATTGTGTATTTTAAGGGTTTTACCACAACTAGAGAGTTTTCTTGCAAATATGTACTGGAACCGTCAGGGTTTTAACAGAGTCATACAAAAGTCGCCAGAGTAATGCGGCCTCAATTGTAAACATAAGCAGTACAGTCCTCACTTACAGGCTTTCTACACAAATTTTGAGCTGTATAAACAAGAATTCCTAATATTTGGAAGCAAATTCAAGTGAAAACGCTCCCTAAAGTGCCCGGAGTTGTAAATATTATCAGTTTGCTGGTCATTTCACGGCTTTCCACTGGTAATGTCTGTGATTACAAACGGCAGGAAATGTAGGAAGAATCAATTTACTTTAATTTCAAGGGGTTCTTCCAAGTTTTTAATCATTTCTGGAAACTCTAATTGCGTATTTTAAGAGTTTTACCACAACTAGATTGTTTTCTTACAAATATGTACTGGAACCGTCAGGATTTTAACAGAGTCATACAAAAGTCGCCAGAGTAATGCGGCCTCAATTGTAAACATAAGCAGTACAGTCCTCACTTACAGGCTTTCTACACAAATTTTGAGGTGTATAAACAAGAATTCCTAATATTTGAAAGCAAATTCAAGTGAAAACGCTCCCTAAAGTGCCCGGAGTTGTAAATATTATCAGTTTGCTGGTCATTTCACGGCTTTCCACTGGTAATGTCTGTGATTACAAACGGCAGGAAATGTAGGAAGAATCTATTTACTTTAATTTCAAGGGGTTCTTCCAAGTTTTTAATCATTTCTGGAAACTCTAATTGCGTATTTTAAGAGTTTTACCACAACTAGAGAGTTTTCTTACAAATATGTACTGGAACCGTCAGGATTTTAACAGAGTCATACAAAAGTCGCCAGAGTAATGCGGCCTCAATTGTAAACATAAGCAGTACAGTCCTCACTTACAGGCTTTCTACACAAATTTTGAGCTGTATAAACAAGAATTCCTAATATTTGAAAGCAAATTCAAGTGAAAACGCTCCCTAAAGTGCCCGGAGTTGTAAATATTATCAGTTTGCTGGTCATTTCACGGCTTTCCACTGGTAATGTCTGTGATTACAAACGGCAGGAAATGTAGGAAGAATCTATTTACTTTAATTTCAAGGGGTTCTTCCAAGTTTTTAATCATTTCAGAAAACTCTAATTGCGTGTTTTAAGAGTTTTACCACAACTAGAGAGTTTTCTTACAAATATGTACTGGAACCGTCAGGATTTTAACAGAGTCACACAAAAGTCGCCAGAGTAATGCGGCCTCAATTGTAAACATACGCAGTTTAGACCTCACTTACAGGCTTTCTACACAAATTTTGAGCTGTATAAACAAGAATTCTTAATATTTGAAAGCAAATTCAAGTGAAAACGCTCCCTAAAGTGCACGGAGTTGTAAATATTATCAGTTTGTTGGTCATTTCACGGCTTTCCACTGGTAATGTCTGTGATTACAAACGGCAGGAAATGTAGGAAGAATCTATTTACTTTAATTTCAAGGGGTTCTTCCAAGTTTTTAATCATTTCTGGAAACTCTAATTACGTATTTAAGAGTTTTACCACAACTAGAGAGTTTTCTTGCAAATATGTACTGGAACCGTCAGGGTTTTAACAGAGTCATACAAAAGTCGCCAGAGTAATGCGTCCTCAATTGTAAACATAAGCAGTACAGTCCTCACTTACAGGCTTTCTACACAAATTTTGAGCTGTATAAACAAGAATTCCTAATATTTGGAAGCAAATTCAAGTGAAAACGCTCCCTAAAGTGCCCGGAGTTGTAAATATTATCAGTTTGCTGGTCATTTCACGGCTTTCCACTGGTAATGTCTGTGATTACAAACGGCAGGAAATGTAGGAAAAATCTATTTACTTTAATTTCAAGGGGTTCTTCCAAGTTTTTAATCATTTCTGGAAACTCTAATTGCGTGTTTTAAGAGTTTTACAACAACTAGAGAGTTTTCTTACTAATATGTACTGGAACCGTCAGGATTTTAACAGAGTCATACAAAAGTCGCCAGAGTAATGGGGCCTCAATTGTAAACATACGCAGTTTAGACCTCACTTACAGGCTTTCTACAAATTTTGAGCTGTATAAACAAGAATTCCTAATATTTGGAAGCAAATTCAAGTGAAAACGCTCGCTAAAGTGCACGGAGTTGTAAATATTATCAGTTTGCTGGTCATTTCACGGCTTTCCACTGGTAATGTCTGTGATTACAAACGGCAGGAAATGTAGGAAGAATCTATTTACTTTAATTTCAAGGGGTTCTTCCAAGTTTTTAATCATTTCTGGAAACTCTAATTGCGTATTTTAAGAGTTTTACCACAACTAGAGAGTTTTCTTACAAATATGTACTGGAACCGTCAGGATTTTAACAGAGTCATACAAAAGTCGCCAGAGTAATGCGGCCTCAATTGTAAACATAAGCAGTACAGTCCTCACTTACAGGCTTTCTACACAAATTTTGAGCTGTATAAACAAGAATTCCTAATATTTGAAAGCAAATTCATGTGAAAACGCTCCCTAAAGTGCCCGGAGTTGTAAATATTATCAGTTTGCTGGTCATTTCACGGCTTTCCACTGGTAATGTCTGTGATTACAAACGGCAGGAAATGTAGGAAGAATCAATTTACTTTAATTTCAAGGGGTTCTTCCATTTTTTTAATCATTTCTGGAAACTCTAATTGCGTATTTTAAGAGTTTTACCACAACTAGATAGTTTTCTTACAAATATGTACTGGAACCGTCAGGGTTTTAACAGAGTCATACAAAAGTCGCCAGAGTAATGCGGCCTCAATTGTAAACATAAGCAGTACAGTCCTCACTTACAGGCTTTCTACACAAATTTTGAGCTGTATAAACAAGAATTCCTAATATTTGGAAGCAAATTCAAGTGAAAACGCTCCCTAAAGTGCCCGGAGTTGTAAATATTATCAGTTTGCTGGTCATTTCACGGCTTTCCACTGGTAATGTCTGTGATTACAAACGGCAGGAAATGTAGGAAGAATCAATTTACTTTAATTTCAAGGGGTTCTTCCAAGTTTTTAATCATTTCTGGAAACTCTAATTGCGTATTTTAAGAGTTTTACCACAACTAGAGAGTTTTCTTACTAATATGTACTGGAACCGTCAGGATTTTAACAGAGTCATACAAAAGTCGCCAGAGTAATGCGGCCTCAATTGTAAACATAAGCAGTACAGTCCCCACTTACAGGCTTTCTACACAAATTTTGAGCTGTATAAACAAGAATTCCTAATATTTGAAAGCAAATTCAAGTGAAAACGCTCCCTAAAGTGCCCGGAGTTGTAAATATTATCAGTTTGCTGGTCATTTCACGGCTTTCCACTGGTAATGTCTGTGATTACAAACGGCAGGAAATGTAGGAAGAATCAATTTACTTTAATTTCAAGGGGTTCTTCCAACTTTTTAATCATTTCTGGAAACTCTAATTGCGTATTTTAAGAGTTTTACCACAAATAGAGAGTTTTCTTACAAATATGTACTGGAACCGTCAGGATTTTAACAGAGTCATACAAAAGTCGCCAGAGTAATGCGGCCTCAATTGTAAACATAAGCAGTACAGTCCTCACTTACAGGCTTTCTACACAAATTTTGAGCTGTATAAACAAGAATTCCTAATATTTGAAAGCAAATTCAAGTGAAAACGCTTGCTAAAGAGCCCGGAGTTGTAAATGTTATCAGTTTGCTGGTCATTTCACGGCTTTCCACTGGTAATGTCTGTGATTACAAACGGCAGGAAATGTAGGAAGAATCTATTTACTTTAATTTCAAGGGGTTCTTCCAACTTTTTAATCATTTCTGGAAACTCTAATTGCGTATTTTAAGAGTTTTACCACAACTAGAGAGTTTTCTAACAAATATGTACTGGAATCGTCAGGATTTTAACAGAGTCATACAAAAGTCGCCAGAGTAATGCGGCCTCAATTGTAAACATAAGCAGTACAGTCCTCACTTACAGGCTTTCTACACAAATTTTGAGCTGTATAAACAAGAATTCCTAATATTTGAAAGCAAATTCAAGTGAAAACGCTCCCTAAAGTGCCCGGAGTTGTAAATATTATCAGTTTGCTGGTCATTTCACGGCTTTCCACTGGTAATGTCTGTGATTACAAACGGCAGGAAATGTAGGAAGAATCTATTTACTTTAATTTCAAGGGGTTCTTCCAAGTTTTTAATCATTTCAGAAAACTCTAATTGCGTGTTTTAAGAGTTTTACCACAACTAGAGAGTTTTCTTACAAATATGTACTGGAACCGTCAGGATTTTAACAGAGTCATACAAAAGTCGCCAGAGTAATGGGGCCTCAATTGTAAACATACGCAGTTTAGACCTCACTTACAGGCTTTCTACAAATTTTGAGCTGTATAAACAAGAATTCCTAATATTTGAAAGCAAATTCAAGTGAAAACGCTCGATAAAGTGCACGGAGTTGTAAATATTATCAGTTTGCTGGTCATTTCACGGCTTTCCACTGGTAATGTCTGTGATTACAAACGGCAGGAAATGTAGGAAGAATCTATTTACTTTAATTTCAAGGGGTTCTTCCAAGTTTTTAATCATTTCTGGAAACTCTAATTGCGTATTTTAAGAGTTTTACCACAACTAGAGAGTTTTCTTACAAATATGTACTGGAACCGTCAGGATTTTAACAGAGTCATACAAAAGTCGCCAGAGTAATGCGGCCTCAATTGTAAACATAAGCAGTACAGTCCTCACTTACAGGCTTTCTACACAAATTTTGAGCTGTATAAACAAGAATTCCTAATATTTGAAAGCAAATTCATGTGAAAACGCTCGCTAAAGTGCCCGGAGTTGTAAATGTTATCAGTTTGCTGGTCATTTCACGGCTTTCCACTGGTAATGTCTGTGATTACAAACGGCAGGAAATGTAGGAAGAATCTATTTACTTTAATTTCAAGGGGTTCATCCAAGTTTTTAATCATTTCTGGGAACTCTAATTGCGTATTTTAAGAGTTTTACCACAACTAGATAGTTTTCTTACAAGTATGTACTGGAACCGTCAGGGTTTTAACAGAGTCATACAAAAGTCGCCAGAGTAATGCGGCCTCAATTGTAAACATAAGCAGTACAGTCCTCACTTACAGGCTTTCTACACAAATTTTGAGCTGTATAAACAAGAATTCCTAATATTTGAAAGCAAATTCATGTGAAAACGCTCCCTAAAGTGCCCGGAGTTGTAAATATTATCAGTTTGCTGGTCATTTCACGGCTTTCCACTGGTAATGTCTGTGATTACAAACGGCAGGAAATGTAGGAAGAATCAATTTACTTTAATTTCAAGGGGTTCTTCCATTTTTTTAATCATTTCTGGAAACTCTAATTGCGTATTTTAAGAGTTTTACCACAACTAGATAGTTTTCTTACAAATATGTACTGGAACCGTCAGGGTTTTAACAGAGTCATACAAAAGTCGCCAGAGTAATGCGGCCTCAATTGTACACATAAGCAGTACAGTCCTCACTTACAGGCTTTCTACACAAATTTTGAGCTGTATAAACAAGAATTCCTAATATTTGAAAGCAAATTCAAGTGAAAACGCTCCCTAAAGTGCCCGGAGTTGTAAATATTATCAGTTTGCTGGTCATTTCACGGCTTTCCACTGGTAATGTCTGTGATTACAAACGGCAGGAAATGTAGGAAGAATCAATTTACTTTAATTTCAAGGGGTTCTTCCAACTTTTTAATCATTTCTGGAAACTCTAATTTCGTATTTTAAGAGTTTTACCACAACTAGAGAGTTTTCTTACTAATATGTACTGGAACCGTCAGGATTTTAACAGAGTCATACAAAAGTCGCCAGAGTAATGCGGCCTCAATTGTAAACATAAGCAGTACAGTCGTCACTTACAGGCTTTCTACACAAATTTTGAGCTGTATAAACAAGAATTCCTAATATTTGAAAGCAAATTCAAGTGAAAACGCTCCCTAAAGTGCCCGGAGTTGTAAATATTATCAGTTTGCTGGTCATTTCACGGCTTTCCACTGGTAATGTCTGTGATTACAAACGGCAGGAAATGTAGGAAGAATCAATTTACTTTAATTTCAAGGGGTTCTTCCAACTTTTTAATCATTTCTGGAAACTCTAATTGCGTATTTTAAGAGTTTTACCACAACTAGAGAGTTTTCTTACTAATATGTACTGGAACCGTCAGGATTTTAACAGAGTCATACAAAAGTCGCCAGAGTAATGCGGCCTCAATTGTAAACATAAGCAGTACAGTCCTCACTTACAGGCTTTCTACACAAATTTTGAGCTGTATAAACAAAAATTCCTAATATTTGAAAGCAAATTCAAGTGAAAACGCTCGCTAAAGTGCCCGGAGTTGTAAATATTATCATTTTGCTGGTCATTTCACGGCTTTCCACTGGTAATGTCTGTGATTACAAACGGCAGGAAATGTAGGAAGAATCAATTTACTTTAATTTCAAGGGGTTCTTCCAACTTTTTAATCATTTCTGGAAACTCTAATTGCGTATTTTAAGAGTTTTACCACAACTAGAGAGTTTTCTTACTAATATGTACTGGAACCGTCAGGATTTTAACAGAGTCATACAAAAGTCGCCAGAGTAATGCGGCCTCAATTGTAAACATAAGCAGTACAGTCCTCTCTTACAGGCTTTCTACACAAATTTTGAGCTGTATAAACAAGAATTCCTAATATTTGAAAGCAAATTCAAGTGAAAACGCTCCCTAAAGTGCCCGGAGTTGTAAATATTACCAGTTTGCTGGTCATTTCACGGCTTTCCACTGGTAATGTCTGTGATTACAAACGGCAGGAAATGTAGGAAGAATCAGTTTACTTTAATTTCAATGGGTTCTTCCAACTTTTTAATCATTTCTGGAAACTCTAATTGCGTATTTTAAGAGTTTTAACACAACTAGAGAGTTTTCTTACTAATATGTACTGGAACCGTCAGGATTTTAACAGAGTCATACAAAAGTCGCCAGAGTAATGCGGCCTCAATTGTAAACATAAGCAGTACAGTCCTAACTTACAGGCTTTCTACACAAATTTTGAGCTGTATAAACAAGAATTCCTAATATTTGAAAGCAAATTCAAGTGAAAACGCTCCCTAAAGTGCACGGAGTTGTAAATATTATCAGTTTGCTGGTCATTTCACGGCTTTCCACTGGTAATGTCTGTGATTACAAAGGGCAGGAAATGTAGGAAGAATCTATTTACTTTAATTTCAAGGGGTTCTTCCAAGTTTTTAATCATTTCTGGAGACTCTAATTGCGTATTTTAAGAGTTTTACCAAAACTAGAGAGTTTTCTAGCAAATATGTACTGGAACCGTCAGGATTTTAACAGAGTCATACAAAAGTCGCCAGAGTAATGCGGCCTCAATTGTAAACATAAGCAGTACAGTCCTCACTTACAGGCTTTCTACACAAATTTTGAGCTGTATAAACAAGAATTCCTAATATTTGAAAGCAAATTCAAGTGAAAACGCTCCCTAAAGTGCACGGAGTTGTAAATATTATCAGTTTGCTGGTCATTTCACGGCTTTCCACTGGTAATGTCTGTGATTACAAACGGCAGGAAATGTAGGAAGAATCAATTTACTTTAATTTCAAGGGGTTCTTCCAACTTTTTAATCATTTCTGGAAACTCTAATTGCGTATTTTAAGAGTTTTACCAAAACTAGATTGTTTTCTTACAAATATGTCCTGGAACCGTCAGGATTTTAACAGAGTCATACAAAAGTCGCCAGAGTAATGCGGCCTCAATTGTAAACATAAGCAGTACAGTCCTCACTTACAGGCTTTCTACACAAATTTTGAGGTGTATAAACAAGAATTCCTAATATTTGAAAGCAAATTCAAGTGAAAACGCTCCCTAAAGTGCCCGGAGTTGTAAATATTATCAGTTTGCTGGTCATTTCACGGCTTTCCACTGGTAATGTCTATGATTACAAACGGCAGGAAATGTAGGAAGAATCTATTTAATTTAATTTCAAGGGGATCTTCCAAGTTTTTAATCATTTCTGAAAACTCTAATTGCGTGTTTTAAGAGTTTTACCACAACTAGAGAGTTTTCTTACAAATATGTACTGGAACCGTCAGGATTTTAACAGAGTCATACAAAAGTCGCCAGAGTAATGCGGCCTCAATTGTAAACATACGCAGTTTAGACCTCACTTACAGGCTTTCTACACAAATTTTGAGCTGTATAAACAAGAATTCTTAATATTTGAAAGCAAATTCAAGTGAAAACGCTCCCTAAAGTGCACGGAGTTGTAAATATTATCAGTTTGCTGGTCATTTCACGGCTTTCCACTGGTAATGTCTGTGATTACAAACGGCAGGAAATGTAGGAAGAATCTATTTACTTTAATTTCAAGGGGTTCTTCCAAGTTTTTAATCATTTCTGGAAACTCTGCGTATTTTAAGAGTTTTACCACAACTAGAGAGTTTTCTTACAAATATGTACTGGAACCGTCAGGATTTTAACAGACTCATACAAAAGTCGCCAGAGTAATGCGTCCTCAATTGTAAACATAAGCAGTACAGTCCTCACTTACAGGCTTTCTACACAAATTTTGAGCTGTATAAACAAGAATTCCTAATATTTGAAAGCAAATTCAAGTGAAAACGCTTGCTAAAGAGCCCGGAGTTGTAAATGTTATCAGTTTGCTGGTCATTTCACGGCTTTCCACTGGTAATGTCTGTGATTACAAACGGCAGGAAATGTAGGAAGAATCTATTTACTTTAATTTCAAGGGGTTCATCCAAGTTTTTAATCATTTCTGGGAACTCTAATTGCGTATTTTAAGAGTTTTACCACAACTAGATAGTTTTATTACAAATATGTACTGGAAACGTCAGGGTTTTAACAGAGTCATACAAAAGTCGCCAGAGTAATGCGGCCTCAATTGTAAACATAAGCAGTACAGTCCTCACTTACAGGCTTTCTACACAAATTTTGAGCTGTATAAACAAGAATTCCTAATATTTGAAAGCAAATTCAAGTGAAAACGCTCCCTAAAGTGCCCGGAGTTGTAAATATTATCAGTTTGCTGGTCATTTCACGGCTTTCCACTGGTAATGTCTGTGATTACAAACGGGAGGAAATGTAGGAAGAATCTATTTACTTTAATTTCAAGGGGTTCTTCCAAGTTTTTAATCATTTCTGAAAACTCTAATTGCGTGTTTTAAGAGTTTTACCACAACTAGAGAGTTTTCTTACAAATATGTACTGGAACCGTCAGGATTTTAACAGAGTCATACAAAAGTCGCCAGAGTAATGCGGCCTCAATTGTAAACATACGCAGTTTAGACCTCACTTACAGGCTTTCTACACAAATTTTGAGCTGTATAAACAAGAATTCTTAATATTTGAAAGCAAATTCAAGTGAAAACGCTCCCTAAAGTGCACGGAGTTGTAAATATTATCAGTTTGTTGGTCATTTCACGGCTTTCCACTGGTAATGTCTGTGATTACAAACGGGAGGAAATGTAGGAAGAATCTATTTACTTTAATTTCAAGGGGTTCTTCCAAGTTTTTAATCATTTCTGGAAACTCTAATTACGTATTTAAGAGTTTTACCACAACTAGAGAGTTTTCTTGCAAATATGTACTGGAACCGTCAGGGTTTTAACAGAGTCATACAAAAGTCGCCAGAGTAATGCGTCCTCAATTGTAAACATAAGCAGTACAGTCCTCACTTACAGGCTTTCTACACAAATTTTGAGCTGTATAAACAAGAATTCCTAATATTTGAAAGCAAATTCAAGTGAAAACGCTCCCTAAAGTGCCCGGAGTTGTAAATATTATCAGTTTGCTGGTCATTTCACGGCTTTCCACTGGTAATGTCTATGATTACAAACGGCAGGAAATGTAGGAAGAATCTATTTAATTTAATTTCAAGGGGATCTTCCAAGTTTTTAATCATTTCTGAAAACTCTAATTGCGTGTTTTAAGAGTTTTACCACAACTAGAGAGTTTTCTTACAAATATGTACTGGAACCGTCAGGATTTTAACAGAGTCATACAAAAGTCGCCAGAGTAATGCGGCCTCAATTGTAAACATACGCAGTTTAGACCTCACTTACAGGCTTTCTACACAAATTTTGAGCTGTATAAACAAGAATTCTTAATATTTGAAAGCAAATTCAAGTGAAAACGCTCCCTAAAGTGCACGGAGTTGTAAATATTATCAGTTTGCTGGTCATTTCACGGCTTTCCACTGGTAATGTCTGTGATTACAAACGGCAGGAAATGTAGGAAGAATCTATTTACTTTAATTTCAAGGGGTTCTTCCAAGTTTTTAATCATTTCTGGAAACTCTGCGTATTTTAAGAGTTTTACCACAACTAGAGAGTTTTCTTACAAATATGTACTGGAACCGTTAGGATTTTAACAGAGTCATACAAAAGTCGCCAGAGTAATGCGTCCTCAATTGTAAACATAAGCAGTACAGTCCTCACTTACAGGCTTTCTACACAAATTTTGAGCTGTATAAACAAGAATTCCTAATATTTGAAAGCAAATTCAAGTGAAAACGCTTGCTAAAGAGCCCGGAGTTGTAAATGTTATCAGTTTGCTGGTCATTTCACGGCTTTCCACTGGTAATGTCTGTGATTACAAACGGCAGGAAATGTAGGAAGAATCTATTTACTTTAATTTCAAGGGGTTCATCCAAGTTTTTAATCATTTCTGGGAACTCTAATTGCGTATTTTAAGAGTTTTACCACAACTAGATAGTTTTATTACAAATATGTACTGGAAACGTCAGGGTTTTAACAGAGTCATACAAAAGTCGCCAGAGTAATGCGGCCTCAATTGTAAACATAAGCAGTACAGTCCTCACTTACAGGCTTTCTACACAAATTTTGAGCTGTATAAACAAGAATTCCTAATATTTGAAAGCAAATTCAAGTGAAAACGCTCCCTAAAGTGCCCGGAGTTGTAAATATTATCAGTTTGCTGGTCATTTCACGGCTTTCCACTGGTAATGTCTGTGATTACAAACGGGAGGAAATGTAGGAAGAATCTATTTACTTTAATTTCAAGGGGTTCTTCCAAGTTTTTAATCATTTCTGAAAACTCTAATTGCGTGTTTTAAGAGTTTTACCACAACTAGAGAGTTTTCTTACAAATATGTACTGGAACCGTCAGGATTTTAACAGAGTCATACAAAAGTCGCCAGAGTAATGCGGCCTCAATTGTAAACATACGCAGTTTAGACCTCACTTACAGGCTTTCTACACAAATTTTGAGCTGTATAAACAAGAATTCTTAATATTTGAAAGCAAATTCAAGTGAAAACGCTCCCTAAAGTGCACGGAGTTGTAAATATTATCAGTTTGTTGGTCATTTCACGGCTTTCCACTGGTAATGTCTGTGATTACAAACGGGAGGAAATGTAGGAAGAATCTATTTACTTTAATTTCAAGGGGTTCTTCCAAGTTTTTAATCATTTCTGGAAACTCTAATTACGTATTTAAGAGTTTTACCACAACTAGAGAGTTTTCTTGCAAATATGTACTGGAACCGTCAGGGTTTTAACAGAGTCATACAAAAGTCGCCAGAGTAATGCGTCCTCAATTGTAAACATAAGCAGTACAGTCCTCACTTACAGGCTTTCTACACAAATTTTGAGCTGTATAAACAAGAATTCCTAATATTTGGAAGCAAATTCAAGTGAAAACGCTCCCTAAAGTGCCCGGAGTTGTAAATATTATCAGTTTGCTGGTCATTTCACGGCTTTCCACTGGTAATGTCTGTGATTACAAACGGCAGGAAATGTAGGAAGAATCAATTTACTTTAATTTCAAGGGGTTCTTTCAAGTTTTTAATCATTTCTGGAAACTCTAATTGCGTGTTTTAAGAGTTTTACCACAACTAGAGAGTGTTCTTACTAATATGTACTGGAACCGTCAGGATTTTAACAGAGTCATACAAAAGTCGCCAGAGTAATGGGGCCTCAATTGTAAACATACGCAGTTTAGACCTCACTTACAGGCTTTCTACAAATTTTGAGCTGTATAAACAAGAATTCCTAATATTTGAAATCAAATTCAAGTGAAAACGCTCGCTAAAGTGCCCGGAGTTGTAAATATTATCAGTTTGCTGGTCATTTCACGGCTTTCCACTGGTAATGTCTGTGATTACAAAAGGCAGGAAATGTAGGAAGAATCTATTTACTTTAATTTCAAGGGGTTCTTCCAAGTTTTTAATCATTTCTGGAAACTCTAATTGCGTATTTTAAGAGTTTTACCACAACTAGAGAGTTTTCTTACAAATATGTACTGGAACCGTCAGGATTTTAACAGAGTCATACAAAAGTCGCCAGAGTAATGCGGCCTCAATTGTAAACATAAGCAGTACAGTCCTCACTTACAGGCTTTCTACACAAATTTTGAGCTGTATAAACAAGAATTCCTAATATTTGAAAGCAAATTCATGTGAAAACGCTCGCTAAAGTGCCCGGAGTTGTAAATGTTATCAGTTTGCTGGTCATTTCACGGCTTTCCACTGGTAATGTCTGTGATTACAAACGGCAGGAAATGTAGGAAGAATCTATTTACTTTAATTTCAAGGGGTTCATCCAAGTTTTTAATCATTTCTGGGAACTCTAATTGCGTATTTTAAGAGTTTTACCACAACTAGATAGTTTTCTTACAAGTATGTACTGGAACCGTCAGGGTTTTAACAGAGTCATACAAAAGTCGCCAGAGTAATGCGGCCTCAATTGTAAACATAAGCAGTACAGTCCTCACTTACAGGCTTTCTACACAAATTTTGAGCTGTATAAACAAGAATTCCTAATATTTGAAAGCAAATTCAAGTGAAAACGCTCCCTAAAGTGCCCGGAGTTGTAAATATTATCAGTTTGCTGGTCATTTCACGGCTTTCCACTGGTAATGTCTGTGATTACAAACGGCAGGAAATGTAGGAAGAATCAATTTACTTTAATTTCAAGGGGTTCTTCCAACTTTTTAATCATTTCTGGAAACTCTAATTGCGTATTTTAAGAGTTTTACCACAACTAGAGAGTTTTCTTACTAATATGTACTGGAACCGTCAGGATTTTAACAGAGTCATACAAAAGTCGCCAGAGTAATGCGGCCTCAATTGTAAACATAAGCAGTACAGTCCTCTCTTACAGGCTTTCTACACAAATTTTGAGCTGTATAAACAAGAATTCCTAATATTTGAAAGCAAATTCAAGTGAAAACGCTCCCTAAAGTGCCCGGAGTTGTAAATATTACCAGTTTGCTGGTCATTTCACGGCTTTCCACTGGTAATGTCTGTGATTACAAACGGCAGGAAATGTAGGAAGAATCAGTTTACTTTAATTTCAATGGGTTCTTCCAACTTTTTAATCATTTCTGGAAACTCTAATTGCGTATTTTAAGAGTTTTAACACAACTAGAGAGTTTTCTTACTAATATGTACTGGAACCGTCAGGATTTTAACAGAGTCATACAAAAGTCGCCAGAGTAATGCGGCCTCAATTGTAAACATAAGCAGTACAGTCCTAACTTACAGGCTTTCTACACAAATTTTGAGCTGTATAAACAAGAATTCCTAATATTTGAAAGCAAATTCAAGTGAAAACGCTCCCTAAAGTGCACGGAGTTGTAAATATTATCAGTTTGCTGGTCATTTCACGGCTTTCCACTGGTAATGTCTGTGATTACAAAGGGCAGGAAATGTAGGAAGAATCTATTTACTTTAATTTCAAGGGGTTCTTCCAAGTTTTTAATCATTTCTGGAGACTCTAATTGCGTATTTTAAGAGTTTTACCAAAACTAGAGAGTTTTCTAGCAAATATGTACTGGAACCGTCAGGATTTTAACAGAGTCATACAAAAGTCGCCAGAGTAATGCGGCCTCAATTGTAAACATAAGCAGTACAGTCCTCACTTACAGGCTTTCTACACAAATTTTGAGCTGTATAAACAAGAATTCCTAATATTTGAAAGCAAATTCAAGTGAAAACGCTCCCTAAAGTGCCCGGAGTTGTAAATATTATCAGTTTGCTGGTCATTTCACGGCTTTCCACTGGTAATGTCTGTGATTACAAACGGCAGGAAATGTAGGAAGAATCAATTTACTTTAATTTCAAGGGGTTCTTCCAACTTTTTAATCATTTCTGGAAACTCTAATTGCGTATTTTAAGAGTTTTACCAAAACTAGATTGTTTTCTTACAAATATGTCCTGGAACCGTCAGGATTTTAACAGAGTCATACAAAAGTCGCCAGAGTAATGCGGCCTCAATTGTAAACATAAGCAGTACAGTCCTCATTTACAGGCTTTCTACACAAATTTTGAGGTGTATAAACAAGAATTCCTAATATTTGAAAGCAAATTCAAGTGAAAACGCTCCCTAAAGTGCCCGGAGTTGTAAATATTATCAGTTTGCTGGTCATTTCACGGCTTTCCACTGGTAATGTCTGTGATTACAAACGGCAGGAAATGTAGGAAGAATCTATTTAATTTAATTTCAAGGGGTTCTTCCAAGTTTTTAATCATTTCTGGAAACTCTGCGTATTTTAAGAGTTTTACCACAACTAGAGAGTTTTCTTACAAATATGTACTGGAACCGTCAGGATTTTAACAGAGTCATACAAAAGTCGCCAGAGTAATGCGTCCTCAATTGTAAACATAAGCAGTACAGTCCTCACTTACAGGCTTTCTACACAAATTTTGAGCTGTATAAACAAGAATTCCTAATATTTGAAAGCAAATTCAAGTGAAAACGCTTGCTAAAGAGCCCGGAGTTGTAAATGTTATCAGTTTGCTGGTCATTTCACGGCTTTCCACTGGTAATGTCTGTGATTACAAACGGCAGGAAATGTAGGAAGAATCTATTTACTTTAATTTCAAGGGGTTCATCCAAGTTTTTAATCATTTCTGGGAACTCTAATTGCGTATTTTAAGAGTTTTACCACAACTAGATAGTTTTATTACAAATATGTACTGGAAACGTCAGGGTTTTAACAGAGTCATACAAAAGTCGCCAGAGTAATGCGGCCTCAATTGTAAACATAAGCAGTACAGTCCTCACTTACAGGCTTTCTACACAAATTTTGAGCTGTATAAACAAGAATTCCTAATATTTGAAAGCAAATTCAAGTGAAAACGCTCCCTAAAGTGCCCGGAGTTGTAAATATTATCAGTTTGCTGGTCATTTCACGGCTTTCCACTGGTAATGTCTGTGATTACAAACGGGAGGAAATGTAGGAAGAATCTATTTACTTTAATTTCAAGGGGATCTTCCAAGTTTTTAATCATTTCTGAAAACTCTAATTGCGTGTTTTAAGAGTTTTACCACAACTAGAGAGTTTTCTTACAAATATGTACTGGAACCGTCAGGATTTTAACAGAGTCATACAAAAGTCGCCAGAGTAATGCGGCCTCAATTGTAAACATACGCAGTTTAGACCTCACTTACAGGCTTTCTACACAAATTTTGAGCTGTATAAACAAGAATTCTTAATATTTGAAAGCAAATTCAAGTGAAAACGCTCCCTAAAGTGCACGGAGTTGTAAATATTATCAGTTTGCTGGTCATTTCACGGCTTTCCACTGGTAATGTCTGTGATTACAAACGGCAGGAAATGTAGGAAGAATCTATTTACTTTAATTTCAAGGGGTTCTTCCAAGTTTTTAATCATTTCTGGAAACTCTGCGTATTTTAAGAGTTTTACCACAACTAGAGAGTTTTCTTACAAATATGTACTGGAACCGTCAGGATTTTAACAGAGTCATACAAAAGTCGCCAGAGTAATGCGTCCTCAATTGTAAACATAAGCAGTACAGTCCTCACTTACAGGCTTTCTACACAAATTTTGAGCTGTATAAACAAGAATTCCTAATATTTGAAAGCAAATTCAAGTGAAAACGCTTGCTAAAGAGCCCGGAGTTGTAAATGTTATCAGTTTGCTGGTCATTTCACGGCTTTCCACTGGTAATGTCTGTGATTACAAACGGCAGGAAATGTAGGAAGAATCTATTTACTTTAATTTCAAGGGGTTCATCCAAGTTTTTAATCATTTCTGGGAACTCTAATTGCGTATTTTAAGAGTTTTACCACAACTAGATAGTTTTATTACAAATATGTACTGGAAACGTCAGGGTTTTAACAGAGTCATACAAAAGTCGCCAGAGTAATGCGGCCTCAATTGTAAACATAAGCAGTACAGTCCTCACTTACAGGCTTTCTACACAAATTTTGAGCTGTATAAACAAGAATTCCTAATATTTGAAAGCAAATTCAAGTGAAAACGCTCCCTAAAGTGCCCGGAGTTGTAAATATTATCAGTTTGCTGGTCATTTCACGGCTTTCCACTGGTAATGTCTGTGATTACAAACGGGAGGAAATGTAGGAAGAATCTATTTACTTTAATTTCAAGGGGTTCTTCCAAGTTTTTAATCATTTCTGAAAACTCTAATTGCGTGTTTTAAGAGTTTTACCACAACTAGAGAGTTTTCTTACAAATATGTACTGGAACCGTCAGGATTTTAACAGAGTCATACAAAAGTCGCCAGAGTAATGCGGCCTCAATTGTAAACATACGCAGTTTAGACCTCACTTACAGGCTTTCTACACAAATTTTGAGCTGTATAAACAAGAATTCTTAATATTTGAAAGCAAATTCAAGTGAAAACGCTCCCTAAAGTGCACGGAGTTGTAAATATTATCAGTTTGCTGGTCATTTCACGGCTTTCCACTGGTAATGTCTGTGATTACAAACGGCAGGAAATGTAGGAAGAATCTATTTACTTTAATTTCAAGGGGTTCTTCCAAGTTTTTAATCATTTCTGGAAACTCTGCGTATTTTAAGAGTTTTACCACAACTAGAGAGTTTTCTTACAAATATGTACTGGAACCGTCAGGATTTTAACAGAGTCATACAAAAGTCGCCAGAGTAATGCGTCCTCAATTGTAAACATAAGCAGTACAGTCCTCACTTACAGGCTTTCTACACAAATTTTGAGCTGTATAAACAAGAATTCCTAATATTTGAAAGCAAATTCAAGTGAAAACGCTTGCTAAAGAGCCCGGAGTTGTAAATGTTATCAGTTTGCTGGTCATTTCACGGCTTTCCACTGGTAATGTCTGTGATTACAAACGGCAGGAAATGTAGGAAGAATCTATTTACTTTAATTTCAAGGGGTTCATCCAAGTTTTTAATCATTTCTGGGAACTCTAATTGCGTATTTTAAGAGTTTTACCACAACTAGATAGTTTTATTACAAATATGTACTGGAAACGTCAGGGTTTTAACAGAGTCATACAAAAGTCGCCAGAGTAATGCGGCCTCAATTGTAAACATAAGCAGTACAGTCCTCACTTACAGGCTTTCTACACAAATTTTGAGCTGTATAAACAAGAATTCCTAATATTTGAAAGCAAATTCAAGTGAAAACGCTCCCTAAAGTGCCCGGAGTTGTAAATATTATCAGTTTGCTGGTCATTTCACGGCTTTCCACTGGTAATGTCTGTGATTACAAACGGGAGGAAATGTAGGAAGAATCTATTTACTTTAATTTCAAGGGGTTCTTCCAAGTTTTTAATCATTTCTGAAAACTCTAATTGCGTGTTTTAAGAGTTTTACCACAACTAGAGAGTTTTCTTACAAATATGTACTGGAACCGTCAGGATTTTAACAGAGTCATACAAAAGTCGCCAGAGTAATGCGGCCTCAATTGTAAACATACGCAGTTTAGACCTCACTTACAGGCTTTCTACACAAATTTTGAGCTGTATAAACAAGAATTCTTAATATTTGAAAGCAAATTCAAGTGAAAACGCTCCCTAAAGTGCACGGAGTTGTAAATATTATCAGTTTGTTGGTCATTTCACGGCTTTCCACTGGTAATGTCTGTGATTACAAACGGGAGGAAATGTAGGAAGAATCTATTTACTTTAATTTCAAGGGGTTCTTCCAAGTTTTTAATCATTTCTGGAAACTCTAATTACGTATTTAAGAGTTTTACCACAACTAGAGAGTTTTCTTGCAAATATGTACTGGAACCGTCAGGGTTTTAACAGAGTCATACAAAAGTCGCCAGAGTAATGCGTCCTCAATTGTAAACATAAGCAGTACAGTCCTCACTTACAGGCTTTCTACACAAATTTTGAGCTGTATAAACAAGAATTCCTAATATTTGGAAGCAAATTCAAGTGAAAACGCTCCCTAAAGTGCCCGGAGTTGTAAATATTATCAGTTTGCTGGTCATTTCACGGCTTTCCACTGGTAATGTCTGTGATTACAAACGGCAGGAAATGTAGGAAGAATCAATTTACTTTAATTTCAAGGGGTTCTTTCAAGTTTTTAATCATTTCTGGAAACTCTAATTGCGTGTTTTAAGAGTTTTACCACAACTAGAGAGTGTTCTTACTAATATGTACTGGAACCGTCAGGATTTTAACAGAGTCATACAAAAGTCGCCAGAGTAATGGGGCCTCAATTGTAAACATACGCAGTTTAGACCTCACTTACAGGCTTTCTACAAATTTTGAGCTGTATAAACAAGAATTCCTAATATTTGAAATCAAATTCAAGTGAAAACGCTCGCTAAAGTGCCCGGAGTTGTAAATATTATCAGTTTGCTGGTCATTTCACGGCTTTCCACTGGTAATGTCTGTGATTACAAAAGGCAGGAAATGTAGGAAGAATCTATTTACTTTAATTTCAAGGGGTTCTTCCAAGTTTTTAATCATTTCTGGAAACTCTAATTGCGTATTTTAAGAGTTTTACCACAACTAGAGAGTTTTCTTACAAATATGTACTGGAACCGTCAGGATTTTAACAGAGTCATACAAAAGTCGCCAGAGTAATGCGGCCTCAATTGTAAACATAAGCAGTACAGTCCTCACTTACAGGCTTTCTACACAAATTTTGAGCTGTATAAACAAGAATTCCTAATATTTGAAAGCAAATTCATGTGAAAACGCTCGCTAAAGTGCCCGGAGTTGTAAATGTTATCAGTTTGCTGGTCATTTCACGGCTTTCCACTGGTAATGTCTGTGATTACAAACGGCAGGAAATGTAGGAAGAATCTATTTACTTTAATTTCAAGGGGTTCATCCAAGTTTTTAATCATTTCTGGGAACTCTAATTGCGTATTTTAAGAGTTTTACCACAACTAGATAGTTTTCTTACAAGTATGTACTGGAACCGTCAGGGTTTTAACAGAGTCATACAAAAGTCGCCAGAGTAATGCGGCCTCAATTGTAAACATAAGCAGTACAGTCCTCACTTACAGGCTTTCTACACAAATTTTGAGCTGTATAAACAAGAATTCCTAATATTTGAAAGCAAATTCAAGTGAAAACGCTCCCTAAAGTGCCCGGAGTTGTAAATATTATCAGTTTGCTGGTCATTTCACGGCTTTCCACTGGTAATGTCTGTGATTACAAACGGCAGGAAATGTAGGAAGAATCAATTTACTTTAATTTCAAGGGGTTCTTCCAACTTTTTAATCATTTCTGGAAACTCTAATTGCGTATTTTAAGAGTTTTACCACAACTAGAGAGTTTTCTTACTAATATGTACTGGAACCGTCAGGATTTTAACAGAGTCATACAAAAGTCGCCAGAGTAATGCGGCCTCAATTGTAAACATAAGCAGTACAGTCCTCTCTTACAGGCTTTCTACACAAATTTTGAGCTGTATAAACAAGAATTCCTAATATTTGAAAGCAAATTCAAGTGAAAACGCTCCCTAAAGTGCCCGGAGTTGTAAATATTACCAGTTTGCTGGTCATTTCACGGCTTTCCACTGGTAATGTCTGTGATTACAAACGGCAGGAAATGTAGGAAGAATCAGTTTACTTTAATTTCAATGGGTTCTTCCAACTTTTTAATCATTTCTGGAAACTCTAATTGCGTATTTTAAGAGTTTTAACACAACTAGAGAGTTTTCTTACTAATATGTACTGGAACCGTCAGGATTTTAACAGAGTCATACAAAAGTCGCCAGAGTAATGCGGCCTCAATTGTAAACATAAGCAGTACAGTCCTAACTTACAGGCTTTCTACACAAATTTTGAGCTGTATAAACAAGAATTCCTAATATTTGAAAGCAAATTCAAGTGAAAACGCTCCCTAAAGTGCACGGAGTTGTAAATATTATCAGTTTGCTGGTCATTTCACGGCTTTCCACTGGTAATGTCTGTGATTACAAAGGGCAGGAAATGTAGGAAGAATCTATTTACTTTAATTTCAAGGGGTTCTTCCAAGTTTTTAATCATTTCTGGAGACTCTAATTGCGTATTTTAAGAGTTTTACCAAAACTAGAGAGTTTTCTAGCAAATATGTACTGGAACCGTCAGGATTTTAACAGAGTCATACAAAAGTCGCCAGAGTAATGCGGCCTCAATTGTAAACATAAGCAGTACAGTCCTCACTTACAGGCTTTCTACACAAATTTTGAGCTGTATAAACAAGAATTCCTAATATTTGAAAGCAAATTCAAGTGAAAACGCTCCCTAAAGTGCCCGGAGTCGTAAATATTATCAGTTTGCTGGTCATTTCACGGCTTTCCACTGGTAATGTCTGTGATTACAAACGGCAGGAAATGTAGGAAGAATCAATTTACTTTAATTTCAAGGGGTTCTTCCAACTTTTTAATCATTTCTGGAAACTCTAATTGCGTATTTTAAGAGTTTTACCAAAACTAGATTGTTTTCTTACAAATATGTCCTGGAACCGTCAGGATTTTAACAGAGTCATACAAAAGTCGCCAGAGTAATGCGGCCTCAATTGTAAACATAAGCAGTACAGTCCTCACTTACAGGCTTTCTACACAAATTTTGAGGTGTATAAACAAGAATTCCTAATATTTGAAAGCAAATTCAAGTGAAAACGCTCCCTAAAGTGCCCGGAGTTGTAAATATTATCAGTTTGCTGGTCATTTCACGGCTTTCCACTGGTAATGTCTGTGATTACAAACGGCAGGAAATGTAGGAAGAATCTATTTAATTTAATTTCAAGGGGATCTTCCAAGTTTTTAATCATTTCTGAAAACTCTAATTGCGTGTTTTAAGAGTTTTACCACAACTAGAGAGTTTTCTTACAAATATGTACTGGAACCGTCAGGATTTTAACAGAGTCATACAAAAGTCGCCAGAGTAATGCGGCCTCAATTGTAAACATACGCAGTTTAGACCTCACTTACAGGCTTTCTACACAAATTTTGAGCTGTATAAACAAGAATTCTTAATATTTGAAAGCAAATTCAAGTGAAAACGCTCCCTAAAGTGCACGGAGTTGTAAATATTATCAGTTTGCTGGTCATTTCACGGCTTTCCACTGGTAATGTCTGTGATTACAAACGGCAGGAAATGTAGGAAGAATCTATTTACTTTAATTTCAAGGGGTTCTTCCAAGTTTTTAATCATTTCTGGAAACTCTGCGTATTTTAAGAGTTTTACCACAACTAGAGAGTTTTCTTACAAATATGTACTGGAACCGTCAGGATTTTAACAGAGTCATACAAAAGTCGCCAGAGTAATGCGTCCTCAATTGTAAACATAAGCAGTACAGTCCTCACTTACAGGCTTTCTACACAAATTTTGAGCTGTATAAACAAGAATTCCTAATATTTGAAAGCAAATTCAAGTGAAAACGCTTGCTAAAGAGCCCGGAGTTGTAAATGTTATCAGTTTGCTGGTCATTTCACGGCTTTCCACTGGTAATGTCTGTGATTACAAACGGCAGGAAATGTAGGAAGAATCTATTTACTTTAATTTCAAGGGGTTCATCCAAGTTTTTAATCATTTCTGGGAACTCTAATTGCGTATTTTAAGAGTTTTACCACAACTAGATAGTTTTATTACAAATATGTACTGGAAACGTCAGGGTTTTAACAGAGTCATACAAAAGTCGCCAGAGTAATGCGGCCTCAATTGTAAACATAAGCAGTACAGTCCTCACTTACAGGCTTTCTACACAAATTTTGAGCTGTATAAACAAGAATTCCTAATATTTGAAAGCAAATTCAAGTGAAAACGCTCCCTAAAGTGCCCGGAGTTGTAAATATTATCAGTTTGCTGGTCATTTCACGGCTTTCCACTGGTAATGTCTGTGATTACAAACGGGAGGAAATGTAGGAAGAATCTATTTACTTTAATTTCAAGGGGTTCTTCCAAGTTTTTAATCATTTCTGAAAACTCTAATTGCGTGTTTTAAGAGTTTTACCACAACTAGAGAGTTTTCTTACAAATATGTACTGGAACCGTCAGGATTTTAACAGAGTCATACAAAAGTCGCCAGAGTAATGCGGCCTCAATTGTAAACATACGCAGTTTAGACCTCACTTACAGGCTTTCTACACAAATTTTGAGCTGTATAAACAAGAATTCTTAATATTTGAAAGCAAATTCAAGTGAAAACGCTCCCTAAAGTGCACGGAGTTGTAAATATTATCAGTTTGTTGGTCATTTCACGGCTTTCCACTGGTAATGTCTGTGATTACAAACGGGAGGAAATGTAGGAAGAATCTATTTACTTTAATTTCAAGGGGTTCTTCCAAGTTTTTAATCATTTCTGGAAACTCTAATTACGTATTTAAGAGTTTTACCACAACTAGAGAGTTTTCTTGCAAATATGTACTGGAACCGTCAGGGTTTTAACAGAGTCATACAAAAGTCGCCAGAGTAATGCGTCCTCAATTGTAAACATAAGCAGTACAGTCCTCACTTACAGGCTTTCTACACAAATTTTGAGCTGTATAAACAAGAATTCCTAATATTTGGAAGCAAATTCAAGTGAAAACGCTCCCTAAAGTGCCCGGAGTTGTAAATATTATCAGTTTGCTGGTCATTTCACGGCTTTCCACTGGTAATGTCTGTGATTACAAACGGCAGGAAATGTAGGAAGAATCAATTTACTTTAATTTCAAGGGGTTCTTTCAAGTTTTTAATCATTTCTGGAAACTCTAATTGCGTGTTTTAAGAGTTTTACCACAACTAGAGAGTGTTCTTACTAATATGTACTGGAACCGTCAGGATTTTAACAGAGTCATACAAAAGTCGCCAGAGTAATGGGGCCTCAATTGTAAACATACGCAGTTTAGACCTCACTTACAGGCTTTCTACAAATTTTGAGCTGTATAAACAAGAATTCCTAATATTTGAAATCAAATTCAAGTGAAAACGCTCGCTAAAGTGCCCGGAGTTGTAAATATTATCAGTTTGCTGGTCATTTCACGGCTTTCCACTGGTAATGTCTGTGATTACAAAAGGCAGGAAATGTAGGAAGAATCTATTTACTTTAATTTCAAGGGGTTCTTCCAAGTTTTTAATCATTTCTGGAAACTCTAATTGCGTATTTCAAGAGTTTTACCACAACTAGAGAGTTTTCTTACAAATATGTACTGGAACTGTCAGGATTTTAACAGAGTCATACAAAAGTCGCCAGAGTAATGCGGCCTCAATTGTAAACATAAGCAGTACAGTCCTCACTTACAGGCTTTCTACACAAATTTTGAGCTGTATAAACAAGAATTCCTAATATTTGAAAGCAAATTCAAGTGAAAACGCTCGCTAAAGTGCCCGGAGTTGTAAATGTTATCAGTTTGCTGGTCATTTCACGGCTTTCCACTGGTAATGTCTGTGATTACAAACGGCAGGAAATGTAGGAAGAATCTATTTACTTTAATTTCAAGGGGTTCATCCAAGTTTTTAATCATTTCTGGGAACTCTAATTGCGTATTTTAAGAGTTTTACCACAACTAGATAGTTTTCTTACAAGTATGTACTGGAACCGTCAGGGTTTTAACAGAGTCATACAAAAGTCGCCAGAGTAATGCGGCCTCAATTGTAAACATAAGCAGTACAGTCCTCACTTACAGGCTTTCTACACAAATTTTGAGCTGTATAAACAAGAATTCCTAATATTTGAAAGCAAATTCAAGTGAAAACGCTCCCTAAAGTGCCCGGAGTTGTAAATATTATCAGTTTGCTGGTCATTTCACGGCTTTCCACTGGTAATGTCTGTGATTACAAACGGCAGGAAATGTAGGAAGAATCAATTTACTTTAATTTCAAGGGGTTCTTCCAACTTTTTAATCATTTCTGGAAACTCTAATTGCGTATTTTAAGAGTTTTACCCTAAATAGAGAGTTTTCTTACAAATATGTACTGGAACCGTCAGGGTTTTAACAGAGTCATACAAAAGTCGCCAGAGTAATGCGGCCTCAATTGTAAACATACGCAGTTTAGACCTCACTTACAGGCTTTCTACACAAATTTTGAGCTGTATAAACAAGAATTCTTAATATTTGAAAGCAAATTCAAGTGAAAACGCTCCCTAAAGTGCACGGAGTTGTAAATATTATCAGTTTGCTGGTCATTTCACGGCTTTCCACTGGTAATGTCTGTGATTACAAACGGCAGGAAATGTAGGAAGAATCTATTTACTTTAATTTCAAGGGGTTCTTCCAAGTTTTTAATCATTTCTGGAAACTCTGCGTATTTTAAGAGTTTTACCACAACTAGAGAGTTTTCTTACAAATATGTACTGGAACCGTCAGGATTTTAACAGAGTCATACAAAAGTCGCCAGAGTAATGCGTCCTCAATTGTAAACATAAGCAGTACAGTCCTCACTTACAGGCTTTCTACACAAATTTTGAGCTGTATAAACAAGAATTCCTAATATTTGAAAGCAAATTCAAGTGAAAACGCTTGCTAAAGAGCCCGGAGTTGTAAATGTTATCAGTTTGCTGGTCATTTCACGGCTTTCCACTGGTAATGTCTGTGATTACAAACGGCAGGAAATGTAGGAAGAATCTATTTACTTTAATTTCAAGGGGTTCATCCAAGTTTTTAATCATTTCTGGGAACTCTAATTGCGTATTTTAAGAGTTTTACCACAACTAGATAGTTTTATTACAAATATGTACTGGAAACGTCAGGGTTTTAACAGAGTCATACAAAAGTCGCCAGAGTAATGCGGCCTCAATTGTAAACATAAGCAGTACAGTCCTCACTTACAGGCTTTCTACACAAATTTTGAGCTGTATAAACAAGAATTCCTAATATTTGAAAGCAAATTCAAGTGAAAACGCTCCCTAAAGTGCCCGGAGTTGTAAATATTATCAGTTTGCTGGTCATTTCACGGCTTTCCACTGGTAATGTCTGTGATTACAAACGGGAGGAAATGTAGGAAGAATCTATTTACTTTAATTTCAAGGGGTTCTTCCAAGTTTTTAATCATTTCTGAAAACTCTAATTGCGTGTTTTAAGAGTTTTACCACAACTAGAGAGTTTTCTTACAAATATGTACTGGAACCGTCAGGATTTTAACAGAGTCATACAAAAGTCGCCAGAGTAATGCGGCCTCAATTGTAAACATACGCAGTTTAGACCTCACTTACAGGCTTTCTACACAAATTTTGAGCTGTATAAACAAGAATTCTTAATATTTGAAAGCAAATTCAAGTGAAAACGCTCCCTAAAGTGCACGGAGTTGTAAATATTATCAGTTTGTTGGTCATTTCACGGCTTTCCACTGGTAATGTCTGTGATTACAAACGGGAGGAAATGTAGGAAGAATCTATTTACTTTAATTTCAAGGGGTTCTTCCAAGTTTTTAATCATTTCTGGAAACTCTAATTACGTATTTAAGAGTTTTACCACAACTAGAGAGTTTTCTTGCAAATATGTACTGGAACCGTCAGGGTTTTAACAGAGTCATACAAAAGTCGCCAGAGTAATGCGTCCTCAATTGTAAACATAAGCAGTACAGTCCTCACTTACAGGCTTTCTACACAAATTTTGAGCTGTATAAACAAGAATTCCTAATATTTGGAAGCAAATTCAAGTGAAAACGCTCCCTAAAGTGCCCGGAGTTGTAAATATTATCAGTTTGCTGGTCATTTCACGGCTTTCCACTGGTAATGTCTGTGATTACAAACGGCAGGAAATGTAGGAAGAATCAATTTACTTTAATTTCAAGGGGTTCTTTCAAGTTTTTAATCATTTCTGGAAACTCTAATTGCGTGTTTTAAGAGTTTTACCACAACTAGAGAGTGTTCTTACTAATATGTACTGGAACCGTCAGGATTTTAACAGAGTCATACAAAAGTCGCCAGAGTAATGGGGCCTCAATTGTAAACATACGCAGTTTAGACCTCACTTACAGGCTTTCTACAAATTTTGAGCTGTATAAACAAGAATTCCTAATATTTGAAATCAAATTCAAGTGAAAACGCTCGCTAAAGTGCCCGGAGTTGTAAATATTATCAGTTTGCTGGTCATTTCACGGCTTTCCACTGGTAATGTCTGTGATTACAAAAGGCAGGAAATGTAGGAAGAATCTATTTACTTTAATTTCAAGGGGTTCTTCCAAGTTTTTAATCATTTCTGGAAACTCTAATTGCGTATTTCAAGAGTTTTACCACAACTAGAGAGTTTTCTTACAAATATGTACTGGAACTGTCAGGATTTTAACAGAGTCATACAAAAGTCGCCAGAGTAATGCGGCCTCAATTGTAAACATAAGCAGTACAGTCCTCACTTACAGGCTTTCTACACAAATTTTGAGCTGTATAAACAAGAATTCCTAATATTTGAAAGCAAATTCAAGTGAAAACGCTCGCTAAAGTGCCCGGAGTTGTAAATGTTATCAGTTTGCTGGTCATTTCACGGCTTTCCACTGGTAATGTCTGTGATTACAAACGGCAGGAAATGTAGGAAGAATCTATTTACTTTAATTTCAAGGGGTTCATCCAAGTTTTTAATCATTTCTGGGAACTCTAATTGCGTATTTTAAGAGTTTTACCACAACTAGATAGTTTTCTTACAAGTATGTACTGGAACCGTCAGGGTTTTAACAGAGTCATACAAAAGTCGCCAGAGTAATGCGGCCTCAATTGTAAACATAAGCAGTACAGTCCTCACTTACAGGCTTTCTACACAAATTTTGAGCTGTATAAACAAGAATTCCTAATATTTGAAAGCAAATTCAAGTGAAAACGCTCCCTAAAGTGCCCGGAGTTGTAAATATTATCAGTTTGCTGGTCATTTCACGGCTTTCCACTGGTAATGTCTGTGATTACAAACGGCAGGAAATGTAGGAAGAATCAATTTACTTTAATTTCAAGGGGTTCTTCCAACTTTTTAATCATTTCTGGAAACTCTAATTGCGTATTTTAAGAGTTTTACCCTAAATAGAGAGTTTTCTTACAAATATGTACTGGAACCGTCAGGGTTTTAACAGAGTCATACAAAAGTCGCCAGAGTAATGCGGCCTCAATTGTAAACATACGCAGTTTAGACCTCACTTACAGGCTTTCTACACAAATTTTGAGCTGTATAAACAAGAATTCTTAATATTTGAAAGCAAATTCAAGTGAAAACGCTCCCTAAAGTGCACGGAGTTGTAAATATTATCAGTTTGCTGGTCATTTCACGGCTTTCCACTGGTAATGTCTGTGATTACAAACGGCAGGAAATGTAGGAAGAATCTATTTACTTTAATTTCAAGGGGTTCTTCCAAGTTTTTAATCATTTCTGGAAACTCTGCGTATTTTAAGAGTTTTACCACAACTAGAGAGTTTTCTTACAAATATGTACTGGAACCGTCAGGATTTTAACAGAGTCATACAAAAGTCGCCAGAGTAATGCGTCCTCAATTGTAAACATAAGCAGTACAGTCCTCACTTACAGGCTTTCTACACAAATTTTGAGCTGTATAAACAAGAATTCCTAATATTTGAAAGCAAATTCAAGTGAAAACGCTTGCTAAAGAGCCCGGAGTTGTAAATGTTATCAGTTTGCTGGTCATTTCACGGCTTTCCACTGGTAATGTCTGTGATTACAAACGGCAGGAAATGTAGGAAGAATCTATTTACTTTAATTTCAAGGGGTTCATCCAAGTTTTTAATCATTTCTGGGAACTCTAATTGCGTATTTTAAGAGTTTTACCACAACTAGATAGTTTTATTACAAATATGTACTGGAAACGTCAGGGTTTTAACAGAGTCATACAAAAGTCGCCAGAGTAATGCGGCCTCAATTGTAAACATAAGCAGTACAGTCCTCACTTACAGGCTTTCTACACAAATTTTGAGCTGTATAAACAAGAATTCCTAATATTTGAAAGCAAATTCAAGTGAAAACGCTCCCTAAAGTGCCCGGAGTTGTAAATATTATCAGTTTGCTGGTCATTTCACGGCTTTCCACTGGTAATGTCTGTGATTACAAACGGGAGGAAATGTAGGAAGAATCTATTTACTTTAATTTCAAGGGGTTCTTCCAAGTTTTTAATCATTTCTGAAAACTCTAATTGCGTGTTTTAAGAGTTTTACCACAACTAGAGAGTTTTCTTACAAATATGTACTGGAACCGTCAGGATTTTAACAGAGTCATACAAAAGTCGCCAGAGTAATGCGGCCTCAATTGTAAACATACGCAGTTTAGACCTCACTTACAGGCTTTCTACACAAATTTTGAGCTGTATAAACAAGAATTCTTAATATTTGAAAGCAAATTCAAGTGAAAACGCTCCCTAAAGTGCACGGAGTTGTAAATATTATCAGTTTGTTGGTCATTTCACGGCTTTCCACTGGTAATGTCTGTGATTACAAACGGGAGGAAATGTAGGAAGAATCTATTTACTTTAATTTCAAGGGGTTCTTCCAAGTTTTTAATCATTTCTGGAAACTCTAATTACGTATTTAAGAGTTTTACCACAACTAGAGAGTTTTCTTGCAAATATGTACTGGAACCGTCAGGGTTTTAACAGAGTCATACAAAAGTCGCCAGAGTAATGCGTCCTCAATTGTAAACATAAGCAGTACAGTCCTCACTTACAGGCTTTCTACACAAATTTTGAGCTGTATAAACAAGAATTCCTAATATTTGAAAGCAAATTCAAGTGAAAACGCTCCCTAAAGTGCCCGGAGTTGTAAATATTATCAGTTTGCTGGTCATTTCACGGCTTTCCACTGGTAATGTCTATGATTACAAACGGCAGGAAATGTAGGAAGAATCTATTTAATTTAATTTCAAGGGGATCTTCCAAGTTTTTAATCATTTCTGAAAACTCTAATTGCGTGTTTTAAGAGTTTTACCACAACTAGAGAGTTTTCTTACAAATATGTACTGGAACCGTCAGGATTTTAACAGAGTCATACAAAAGTCGCCAGAGTAATGCGGCCTCAATTGTAAACATACGCAGTTTAGACCTCACTTACAGGCTTTCTACACAAATTTTGAGCTGTATAAACAAGAATTCTTAATATTTGAAAGCAAATTCAAGTGAAAACGCTCCCTAAAGTGCACGGAGTTGTAAATATTATCAGTTTGCTGGTCATTTCACGGCTTTCCACTGGTAATGTCTGTGATTACAAACGGCAGGAAATGTAGGAAGAATCTATTTACTTTAATTTCAAGGGGTTCTTCCAAGTTTTTAATCATTTCTGGAAACTCTGCGTATTTTAAGAGTTTTACCACAACTAGAGAGTTTTCTTACAAATATGTACTGGAACCGTCAGGATTTTAACAGAGTCATACAAAAGTCGCCAGAGTAATGCGTCCTCAATTGTAAACATAAGCAGTACAGTCCTCACTTACAGGCTTTCTACACAAATTTTGAGCTGTATAAACAAGAATTCCTAATATTTGAAAGCAAATTCAAGTGAAAACGCTTGCTAAAGAGCCCGGAGTTGTAAATGTTATCAGTTTGCTGGTCATTTCACGGCTTTCCACTGGTAATGTCTGTGATTACAAACGGCAGGAAATGTAGGAAGAATCTATTTACTTTAATTTCAAGGGGTTCATCCAAGTTTTTAATCATTTCTGGGAACTCTAATTGCGTATTTTAAGAGTTTTACCACAACTAGATAGTTTTATTACAAATATGTACTGGAAACGTCAGGGTTTTAACAGAGTCATACAAAAGTCGCCAGAGTAATGCGGCCTCAATTGTAAACATAAGCAGTACAGTCCTCACTTACAGGCTTTCTACACAAATTTTGAGCTGTATAAACAAGAATTCCTAATATTTGAAAGCAAATTCAAGTGAAAACGCTCCCTAAAGTGCCCGGAGTTGTAAATATTATCAGTTTGCTGGTCATTTCACGGCTTTCCACTGGTAATGTCTGTGATTACAAACGGGAGGAAATGTAGGAAGAATCTATTTACTTTAATTTCAAGGGGTTCTTCCAAGTTTTTAATCATTTCTGAAAACTCTAATTGCGTGTTTTAAGAGTTTTACCACAACTAGAGAGTTTTCTTACAAATATGTACTGGAACCGTCAGGATTTTAACAGAGTCATACAAAAGTCGCCAGAGTAATGCGGCCTCAATTGTAAACATACGCAGTTTAGACCTCACTTACAGGCTTTCTACACAAATTTTGAGCTGTATAAACAAGAATTCTTAATATTTGAAAGCAAATTCAAGTGAAAACGCTCCCTAAAGTGCACGGAGTTGTAAATATTATCAGTTTGTTGGTCATTTCACGGCTTTCCACTGGTAATGTCTGTGATTACAAACGGGAGGAAATGTAGGAAGAATCTATTTACTTTAATTTCAAGGGGTTCTTCCAAGTTTTTAATCATTTCTGGAAACTCTAATTACGTATTTAAGAGTTTTACCACAACTAGAGAGTTTTCTTGCAAATATGTACTGGAACCGTCAGGGTTTTAACAGAGTCATACAAAAGTCGCCAGAGTAATGCGTCCTCAATTGTAAACATAAGCAGTACAGTCCTCACTTACAGGCTTTCTACACAAATTTTGAGCTGTATAAACAAGAATTCCTAATATTTGGAAGCAAATTCAAGTGAAAACGCTCCCTAAAGTGCCCGGAGTTGTAAATATTATCAGTTTGCTGGTCATTTCACGGCTTTCCACTGGTAATGTCTGTGATTACAAACGGCAGGAAATGTAGGAAGAATCAATTTACTTTAATTTCAAGGGGTTCTTTCAAGTTTTTAATCATTTCTGGAAACTCTAATTGCGTGTTTTAAGAGTTTTACCACAACTAGAGAGTGTTCTTACTAATATGTACTGGAACCGTCAGGATTTTAACAGAGTCATACAAAAGTCGCCAGAGTAATGGGGCCTCAATTGTAAACATACGCAGTTTAGACCTCACTTACAGGCTTTCTACAAATTTTGAGCTGTATAAACAAGAATTCCTAATATTTGAAATCAAATTCAAGTGAAAACGCTCGCTAAAGTGCCCGGAGTTGTAAATATTATCAGTTTGCTGGTCATTTCACGGCTTTCCACTGGTAATGTCTGTGATTACAAAAGGCAGGAAATGTAGGAAGAATCTATTTACTTTAATTTCAAGGGGTTCTTCCAAGTTTTTAATCATTTCTGGAAACTCTAATTGCGTATTTTAAGAGTTTTACCACAACTAGAGAGTTTTCTTACAAATATGTACTGGAACCGTCAGGATTTTAACAGAGTCATACAAAAGTCGCCAGAGTAATGCGGCCTCAATTGTAAACATAAGCAGTACAGTCCTCACTTACAGGCTTTCTACACAAATTTTGAGCTGTATAAACAAGAATTCCTAATATTTGAAAGCAAATTCATGTGAAAACGCTCGCTAAAGTGCCCGGAGTTGTAAATGTTATCAGTTTGCTGGTCATTTCACGGCTTTCCACTGGTAATGTCTGTGATTACAAACGGCAGGAAATGTAGGAAGAATCTATTTACTTTAATTTCAAGGGGTTCATCCAAGTTTTTAATCATTTCTGGGAACTCTAATTGCGTATTTTAAGAGTTTTACCACAACTAGATAGTTTTCTTACAAGTATGTACTGGAACCGTCAGGGTTTTAACAGAGTCATACAAAAGTCGCCAGAGTAATGCGGCCTCAATTGTAAACATAAGCAGTACAGTCCTCACTTACAGGCTTTCTACACAAATTTTGAGCTGTATAAACAAGAATTCCTAATATTTGAAAGCAAATTCAAGTGAAAACGCTCCCTAAAGTGCCCGGAGTTGTAAATATTATCAGTTTGCTGGTCATTTCACGGCTTTCCACTGGTAATGTCTGTGATTACAAACGGCAGGAAATGTAGGAAGAATCAATTTACTTTAATTTCAAGGGGTTCTTCCAACTTTTTAATCATTTCTGGAAACTCTAATTGCGTATTTTAAGAGTTTTACCACAACTAGAGAGTTTTCTTACTAATATGTACTGGAACCGTCAGGATTTTAACAGAGTCATACAAAAGTCGCCAGAGTAATGCGGCCTCAATTGTAAACATAAGCAGTACAGTCCTCTCTTACAGGCTTTCTACACAAATTTTGAGCTGTATAAACAAGAATTCCTAATATTTGAAAGCAAATTCAAGTGAAAACGCTCCCTAAAGTGCCCGGAGTTGTAAATATTACCAGTTTGCTGGTCATTTCACGGCTTTCCACTGGTAATGTCTGTGATTACAAACGGCAGGAAATGTAGGAAGAATCAGTTTACTTTAATTTCAATGGGTTCTTCCAACTTTTTAATCATTTCTGGAAACTCTAATTGCGTATTTTAAGAGTTTTAACACAACTAGAGAGTTTTCTTACTAATATGTACTGGAACCGTCAGGATTTTAACAGAGTCATACAAAAGTCGCCAGAGTAATGCGGCCTCAATTGTAAACATAAGCAGTACAGTCCTAACTTACAGGCTTTCTACACAAATTTTGAGCTGTATAAACAAGAATTCCTAATATTTGAAAGCAAATTCAAGTGAAAACGCTCCCTAAAGTGCACGGAGTTGTAAATATTATCAGTTTGCTGGTCATTTCACGGCTTTCCACTGGTAATGTCTGTGATTACAAAGGGCAGGAAATGTAGGAAGAATCTATTTACTTTAATTTCAAGGGGTTCTTCCAAGTTTTTAATCATTTCTGGAGACTCTAATTGCGTATTTTAAGAGTTTTACCAAAACTAGAGAGTTTTCTAGCAAATATGTACTGGAACCGTCAGGATTTTAACAGAGTCATACAAAAGTCGCCAGAGTAATGCGGCCTCAATTGTAAACATAAGCAGTACAGTCCTCACTTACAGGCTTTCTACACAAATTTTGAGCTGTATAAACAAGAATTCCTAATATTTGAAAGCAAATTCAAGTGAAAACGCTCCCTAAAGTGCCCGGAGTTGTAAATATTATCAGTTTGCTGGTCATTTCACGGCTTTCCACTGGTAATGTCTGTGATTACAAACGGCAGGAAATGTAGGAAGAATCAATTTACTTTAATTTCAAGGGGTTCTTCCAACTTTTTAATCATTTCTGGAAACTCTAATTGCGTATTTTAAGAGTTTTACCAAAACTAGATTGTTTTCTTACAAATATGTCCTGGAACCGTCAGGATTTTAACAGAGTCATACAAAAGTCGCCAGAGTAATGCGGCCTCAATTGTAAACATAAGCAGTACAGTCCTCACTTACAGGCTTTCTACACAAATTTTGAGGTGTATAAACAAGAATTCCTAATATTTGAAAGCAAATTCAAGTGAAAACGCTCCCTAAAGTGCCCGGAGTTTTAAATATTATCAGTTTGCTGGTCATTTCACGGCTTTCCACTGGTAATGTCTGTGATTACAAACGGCAGGAAATGTAGGAAGAATCTATTTAATTTAATTTCAAGGGGATCTTCCAAGTTTTTAATCATTTCTGAAAACTCTAATTGCGTGTTTTAAGAGTTTTACCACAACTAGAGAGTTTTCTTACAAATATGTACTGGAACCGTCAGGATTTTAACAGAGTCATACAAAAGTCGCCAGAGTAATGCGGCCTCAATTGTAAACATACGCAGTTTAGACCTCACTTACAGGCTTTCTACACAAATTTTGAGCTGTATAAACAAGAATTCTTAATATTTGAAAGCAAATTCAAGTGAAAACGCTCCCTAAAGTGCACGGAGTTGTAAATATTATCAGTTTGCTGGTCATTTCACGGCTTTCCACTGGTAATGTCTGTGATTACAAACGGCAGGAAATGTAGGAAGAATCTATTTACTTTAATTTCAAGGGGTTCTTCCAAGTTTTTAATCATTTCTGGAAACTCTGCGTATTTTAAGAGTTTTACCACAACTAGAGAGTTTTCTTACAAATATGTACTGGAACCGTCAGGATTTTAACAGAGTCATACAAAAGTCGCCAGAGTAATGCGTCCTCAATTGTAAACATAAGCAGTACAGTCCTCACTTACAGGCTTTCTACACAAATTTTGAGCTGTATAAACAAGAATTCCTAATATTTGAAAGCAAATTCAAGTGAAAACGCTTGCTAAAGAGCCCGGAGTTGTAAATGTTATCAGTTTGCTGGTCATTTCACGGCTTTCCACTGGTAATGTCTGTGATTACAAACGGCAGGAAATGTAGGAAGAATCTATTTACTTTAATTTCAAGGGGTTCATCCAAGTTTTTAATCATTTCTGGGAACTCTAATTGCGTATTTTAAGAGTTTTACCACAACTAGATAGTTTTATTACAAATATGTACTGGAAACGTCAGGGTTTTAACAGAGTCATACAAAAGTCGCCAGAGTAATGCGGCCTCAATTGTAAACATAAGCAGTACAGTCCTCACTTACAGGCTTTCTACACAAATTTTGAGCTGTATAAACAAGAATTCCTAATATTTGAAAGCAAATTCAAGTGAAAACGCTCCCTAAAGTGCCCGGAGTTGTAAATATTATCAGTTTGCTGGTCATTTCACGGCTTTCCACTGGTAATGTCTGTGATTACAAACGGGAGGAAATGTAGGAAGAATCTATTTACTTTAATTTCAAGGGGTTCTTCCAAGTTTTTAATCATTTCTGAAAACTCTAATTGCGTGTTTTAAGAGTTTTACCACAACTAGAGAGTTTTCTTACAAATATGTACTGGAACCGTCAGGATTTTAACAGAGTCATACAAAAGTCGCCAGAGTAATGCGGCCTCAATTGTAAACATACGCAGTTTAGACCTCACTTACAGGCTTTCTACACAAATTTTGAGCTGTATAAACAAGAATTCTTAATATTTGAAAGCAAATTCAAGTGAAAACGCTCCCTAAAGTGCACGGAGTTGTAAATATTATCAGTTTGCTGGTCATTTCACGGCTTTCCACTGGTAATGTCTGTGATTACAAACGGCAGGAAATGTAGGAAGAATCTATTTACTTTAATTTCAAGGGGTTCTTCCAAGTTTTTAATCATTTCTGGAAACTCTGCGTATTTTAAGAGTTTTACCACAACTAGAGAGTTTTCTTACAAATATGTACTGGAACCGTCAGGATTTTAACAGAGTCATACAAAAGTCGCCAGAGTAATGCGTCCTCAATTGTAAACATAAGCAGTACAGTCCTCACTTACAGGCTTTCTACACAAATTTTGAGCTGTATAAACAAGAATTCCTAATATTTGAAAGCAAATTCAAGTGAAAACGCTTGCTAAAGAGCCCGGAGTTGTAAATGTTATCAGTTTGCTGGTCATTTCACGGCTTTCCACTGGTAATGTCTGTGATTACAAACGGCAGGAAATGTAGGAAGAATCTATTTACTTTAATTTCAAGGGGTTCATCCAAGTTTTTAATCATTTCTGGGAACTCTAATTGCGTATTTTAAGAGTTTTACCACAACTAGATAGTTTTATTACAAATATGTACTGGAAACGTCAGGGTTTTAACAGAGTCATACAAAAGTCGCCAGAGTAATGCGGCCTCAATTGTAAACATAAGCAGTACAGTCCTCACTTACAGGCTTTCTACACAAATTTTGAGCTGTATAAACAAGAATTCCTAATATTTGAAAGCAAATTCAAGTGAAAACGCTCCCTAAAGTGCCCGGAGTTGTAAATATTATCAGTTTGCTGGTCATTTCACGGCTTTCCACTGGTAATGTCTGTGATTACAAACGGGAGGAAATGTAGGAAGAATCTATTTACTTTAATTTCAAGGGGTTCTTCCAAGTTTTTAATCATTTCTGAAAACTCTAATTGCGTGTTTTAAGAGTTTTACCACAACTAGAGAGTTTTCTTACAAATATGTACTGGAACCGTCAGGATTTTAACAGAGTCATACAAAAGTCGCCAGAGTAATGCGGCCTCAATTGTAAACATACGCAGTTTAGACCTCACTTACAGGCTTTCTACACAAATTTTGAGCTGTATAAACAAGAATTCTTAATATTTGAAAGCAAATTCAAGTGAAAACGCTCCCTAAAGTGCACGGAGTTGTAAATATTATCAGTTTGTTGGTCATTTCACGGCTTTCCACTGGTAATGTCTGTGATTACAAACGGGAGGAAATGTAGGAAGAATCTATTTACTTTAATTTCAAGGGGTTCTTCCAAGTTTTTAATCATTTCTGGAAACTCTAATTACGTATTTAAGAGTTTTACCACAACTAGAGAGTTTTCTTGCAAATATGTACTGGAACCGTCAGGGTTTTAACAGAGTCATACAAAAGTCGCCAGAGTAATGCGTCCTCAATTGTAAACATAAGCAGTACAGTCCTCACTTACAGGCTTTCTACACAAATTTTGAGCTGTATAAACAAGAATTCCTAATATTTGGAAGCAAATTCAAGTGAAAACGCTCCCTAAAGTGCCCGGAGTTGTAAATATTATCAGTTTGCTGGTCATTTCACGGCTTTCCACTGGTAATGTCTGTGATTACAAACGGCAGGAAATGTAGGAAGAATCAATTTACTTTAATTTCAAGGGGTTCTTTCAAGTTTTTAATCATTTCTGGAAACTCTAATTGCGTGTTTTAAGAGTTTTACCACAACTAGAGAGTGTTCTTACTAATATGTACTGGAACCGTCAGGATTTTAACAGAGTCATACAAAAGTCGCCAGAGTAATGGGGCCTCAATTGTAAACATACGCAGTTTAGACCTCACTTACAGGCTTTCTACAAATTTTGAGCTGTATAAACAAGAATTCCTAATATTTGAAATCAAATTCAAGTGAAAACGCTCGCTAAAGTGCCCGGAGTTGTAAATATTATCAGTTTGCTGGTCATTTCACGGCTTTCCACTGGTAATGTCTGTGATTACAAAAGGCAGGAAATGTAGGAAGAATCTATTTACTTTAATTTCAAGGGGTTCTTCCAAGTTTTTAATCATTTCTGGAAACTCTAATTGCGTATTTTAAGAGTTTTACCACAACTAGAGAGTTTTCTTACAAATATGTACTGGAACCGTCAGGATTTTAACAGAGTCATACAAAAGTCGCCAGAGTAATGCGGCCTCAATTGTAAACATAAGCAGTACAGTCCTCACTTACAGGCTTTCTACACAAATTTTGAGCTGTATAAACAAGAATTCCTAATATTTGAAAGCAAATTCATGTGAAAACGCTCGCTAAAGTGCCCGGAGTTGTAAATGTTATCAGTTTGCTGGTCATTTCACGGCTTTCCACTGGTAATGTCTGTGATTACAAACGGCAGGAAATGTAGGAAGAATCTATTTACTTTAATTTCAAGGGGTTCATCCAAGTTTTTAATCATTTCTGGGAACTCTAATTGCGTATTTTAAGAGTTTTACCACAACTAGATAGTTTTCTTACAAGTATGTACTGGAACCGTCAGGGTTTTAACAGAGTCATACAAAAGTCGCCAGAGTAATGCGGCCTCAATTGTAAACATAAGCAGTACAGTCCTCACTTACAGGCTTTCTACACAAATTTTGAGCTGTATAAACAAGAATTCCTAATATTTGAAAGCAAATTCAAGTGAAAACGCTCCCTAAAGTGCCCGGAGTTGTAAATATTATCAGTTTGCTGGTCATTTCACGGCTTTCCACTGGTAATGTCTGTGATTACAAACGGCAGGAAATGTAGGAAGAATCAATTTACTTTAATTTCAAGGGGTTCTTCCAACTTTTTAATCATTTCTGGAAACTCTAATTGCGTATTTTAAGAGTTTTACCACAACTAGAGAGTTTTCTTACTAATATGTACTGGAACCGTCAGGATTTTAACAGAGTCATACAAAAGTCGCCAGAGTAATGCGGCCTCAATTGTAAACATAAGCAGTACAGTCCTCTCTTACAGGCTTTCTACACAAATTTTGAGCTGTATAAACAAGAATTCCTAATATTTGAAAGCAAATTCAAGTGAAAACGCTCCCTAAAGTGCCCGGAGTTGTAAATATTACCAGTTTGCTGGTCATTTCACGGCTTTCCACTGGTAATGTCTGTGATTACAAACGGCAGGAAATGTAGGAAGAATCAGTTTACTTTAATTTCAATGGGTTCTTCCAACTTTTTAATCATTTCTGGAAACTCTAATTGCGTATTTTAAGAGTTTTAACACAACTAGAGAGTTTTCTTACTAATATGTACTGGAACCGTCAGGATTTTAACAGAGTCATACAAAAGTCGCCAGAGTAATGCGGCCTCAATTGTAAACATAAGCAGTACAGTCCTAACTTACAGGCTTTCTACACAAATTTTGAGCTGTATAAACAAGAATTCCTAATATTTGAAAGCAAATTCAAGTGAAAACGCTCCCTAAAGTGCACGGAGTTGTAAATATTATCAGTTTGCTGGTCATTTCACGGCTTTCCACTGGTAATGTCTGTGATTACAAAGGGCAGGAAATGTAGGAAGAATCTATTTACTTTAATTTCAAGGGGTTCTTCCAAGTTTTTAATCATTTCTGGAGACTCTAATTGCGTATTTTAAGAGTTTTACCAAAACTAGAGAGTTTTCTAGCAAATATGTACTGGAACCGTCAGGATTTTAACAGAGTCATACAAAAGTCGCCAGAGTAATGCGGCCTCAATTGTAAACATAAGCAGTACAGTCCTCACTTACAGGCTTTCTACACAAATTTTGAGCTGTATAAACAAGAATTCCTAATATTTGAAAGCAAATTCAAGTGAAAACGCTCGCTAAAGTGCCCGGAGTTGTAAATATTATCATTTTGCTGGTCATTTCACGGCTTTCCACTGGTAATGTCTGTGATTACAAACGGCAGGAAATGTAGGAAGAATCAATTTACTTTAATTTCAAGGGGTTCTTCCAACTTTTTAATCATTTCTGGAAACTCTAATTGCGTATTTTAAGAGTTTTACCACAACCAGAGAGTTTTTTACAAATATGTACTGGAACCGGCAGGATTTTAACAGAGTCATACAAAAGTCGCCAGAGTAATGCGGCCTCAATTGTAAACATAAGCAGTACAGTCCTAACTTACAGGCTTTCTACACAAATTTTGAGCTGTATAAACAAGAATTCCTAATATTTGAAAGCAAATTCAAGTGAAAACGCTCCCTAAAGTGCACGGAGTTGTAAATATTATCAGTTTGCTGGTCATTTCACGGCTTTCCACTGGTAATGTCTGTGATTACAAAGGGCAGGAAATGTAGGAAGAATCTATTTACTTTAATTTCAAGGGGTTCTTCCAAGTTTTTAATCATTTCTGGAGACTCTAATTGCGTATTTTAAGAGTTTTACCAAAACTAGAGAGTTTTCTAGCAAATATGTACTGGAACCGTCAGGATTTTAACAGAGTCATACAAAAGTCGCCAGAGTAATGCGGCCTCAATTGTAAACATAAGCAGTACAGTCCTCACTTACAGGCTTTCTACACAAATTTTGAGCTGTATAAACAAGAATTCCTAATATTTGAAAGCAAATTCAAGTGAAAACGCTCCCTAAAGTGCCCGGAGTTGTAAATATTATCAGTTTGCTGGTCATTTCACGGCTTTCCACTGGTAATGTCTGTGATTACAAACGGCAGGAAATGTAGGAAGAATCAATTTACTTTAATTTCAAGGGGTTCTTCCAACTTTTTAATCATTTCTGGAAACTCTAATTGCGTATTTTAAGAGTTTTACCAAAACTAGATTGTTTTCTTACAAATATGTCCTGGAACCGTCAGGATTTTAACAGAGTCATACAAAAGTCGCCAGAGTAATGCGGCCTCAATTGTAAACATAAGCAGTACAGTCCTCACTTACAGGCTTTCTACACAAATTTTGAGGTGTATAAACAAGAATTCCTAATATTTGAAAGCAAATTCAAGTGAAAACGCTCCCTAAAGTGCCCGGAGTTGTAAATATTATGAGTTTGCTGGTCATTTCACGGCTTTCCACTGGTAATGTCTGTGATTACAAACGGCAGGAAATGTAGGAAGAATCTATTTAATTTAATTTCAAGGGGATCTTCCAAGTTTTTAATCATTTCTGAAAACTCTAATTGCGTGTTTTAAGAGTTTTACCACAACTAGAGAGTTTTCTTACAAATATGTACTGGAACCGTCAGGATTTTAACAGAGTCATACAAAAGTCGCCAGAGTAATGCGGCCTCAATTGTAAACATACGCAGTTTAGACCTCACTTACAGGCTTTCTACACAAATTTTGAGCTGTATAAACAAGAATTCTTAATATTTGAAAGCAAATTCAAGTGAAAACGCTCCCTAAAGTGCACGGAGTTGTAAATATTATCAGTTTGCTGGTCATTTCACGGCTTTCCACTGGTAATGTCTGTGATTACAAACGGCAGGAAATGTAGGAAGAATCTATTTACTTTAATTTCAAGGGGTTCTTCCAAGTTTTTAATCATTTCTGGAAACTCTGCGTATTTTAAGAGTTTTACCACAACTAGAGAGTTTTCTTACAAATATGTACTGGAACCGTCAGGATTTTAACAGAGTCATACAAAAGTCGCCAGAGTAATGCGTCCTCAATTGTAAACATAAGCAGTACAGTCCTCACTTACAGGCTTTCTACACAAATTTTGAGCTGTATAAACAAGAATTCCTAATATTTGAAAGCAAATTCAAGTGAAAACGCTTGCTAAAGAGCCCGGAGTTGTAAATGTTATCAGTTTGCTGGTCATTTCACGGCTTTCCACTGGTAATGTCTGTGATTACAAACGGCAGGAAATGTAGGAAGAATCTATTTACTTTAATTTCAAGGGGTTCATCCAAGTTTTTAATCATTTCTGGGAACTCTAATTGCGTATTTTAAGAGTTTTACCACAACTAGATAGTTTTATTACAAATATGTACTGGAAACGTCAGGGTTTTAACAGAGTCATACAAAAGTCGCCAGAGTAATGCGGCCTCAATTGTAAACATAAGCAGTACAGTCCTCACTTACAGGCTTTCTACACAAATTTTGAGCTGTATAAACAAGAATTCCTAATATTTGAAAGCAAATTCAAGTGAAAACGCTCCCTAAAGTGCCCGGAGTTGTAAATATTATCAGTTTGCTGGTCATTTCACGGCTTTCCACTGGTAATGTCTGTGATTACAAACGGGAGGAAATGTAGGAAGAATCTATTTACTTTAATTTCAAGGGGTTCTTCCAAGTTTTTAATCATTTCTGAAAACTCTAATTGCGTGTTTTAAGAGTTTTACCACAACTAGAGAGTTTTCTTACAAATATGTACTGGAACCGTCAGGATTTTAACAGAGTCATACAAAAGTCGCCAGAGTAATGCGGCCTCAATTGTAAACATACGCAGTTTAGACCTCACTTACAGGCTTTCTACACAAATTTTGAGCTGTATAAACAAGAATTCTTAATATTTGAAAGCAAATTCAAGTGAAAACGCTCCCTAAAGTGCACGGAGTTGTAAATATTATCAGTTTGTTGGTCATTTCACGGCTTTCCACTGGTAATGTCTGTGATTACAAACGGGAGGAAATGTAGGAAGAATCTATTTACTTTAATTTCAAGGGGTTCTTCCAAGTTTTTAATCATTTCTGGAAACTCTAATTACGTATTTAAGAGTTTTACCACAACTAGAGAGTTTTCTTGCAAATATGTACTGGAACCGTCAGGGTTTTAACAGAGTCATACAAAAGTCGCCAGAGTAATGCGTCCTCAATTGTAAACATAAGCAGTACAGTCCTCACTTACAGGCTTTCTACACAAATTTTGAGCTGTATAAACAAGAATTCCTAATATTTGGAAGCAAATTCAAGTGAAAACGCTCCCTAAAGTGCCCGGAGTTGTAAATATTATCAGTTTGCTTGTCATTTCACGGCTTTCCACTGGTAATGTCTGTGATTACAAACGGCAGGAAATGTAGGAAGAATCAATTTACTTTAATTTCAAGGGGTTCTTTCAAGTTTTTAATCATTTCTGGAAACTCTAATTGCGTGTTTTAAGAGTTTTACCACAACTAGAGAGTGTTCTTACTAATATGTACTGGAACCGTCAGGATTTTAACAGAGTCATACAAAAGTCGCCAGAGTAATGCGGCCTCAATTGTAAACATACGCAGTTTAGACCTCACTTACAGGCTTTCTACAAATTTTGAGCTGTATAAACAAGAATTCCTAATATTTGAAATCAAATTCAAGTGAAAACGCTCGCTAAAGTGCCCGGAGTTGTAAATATTATCAGTTTGCTGGTCATTTCACGGCTTTCCACTGGTAATGTCTGTGATTACAAAAGGCAGGAAATGTAGGAAGAATCTATTTACTTTAATTTCAAGGGGTTCTTCCAAGTTTTTAATCATTTCTGGAAACTCTAATTGCGTATTTTAAGAGTTTTACCACAACTAGAGAGTTTTCTTACAAATATGTACTGGAACCGTCAGGATTTTAACAGAGTCATACAAAAGTCGCCAGAGTAATGCGGCCTCAATTGTAAACATAAGCAGTACAGTCCTCACTTACAGGCTTTCTACACAAATTTTGAGCTGTATAAACAAGAATTCCTAATATTTGAAAGCAAATTCAAGTGAAAACGCTCGCTAAAGTGCCCGGAGTTGTAAATGTTATCAGTTTGCTGGTCATTTCACGGCTTTCCACTGGTAATGTCTGTGATTACAAACGGCAGGAAATGTAGGAAGAATCTATTTACTTTAATTTCAAGGGGTTCATCCAAGTTTTTAATCATTTCTGGGAACTCTAATTGCGTATTTTAAGAGTTTTACCACAACTAGATAGTTTTCTTACAAGTATGTACTGGAACCGTCAGGGTTTTAACAGAGTCATACAAAAGTCGCCAGAGTAATGCGGCCTCAATTGTAAACATAAGCAGTACAGTCCTCACTTACAGGCTTTCTACACAAATTTTGAGCTGTATAAACAAGAATTCCTAATATTTGAAAGCAAATTCAAGTGAAAACGCTCCCTAAAGTGCCCGGAGTTGTAAATATTATCAGTTTGCTGGTCATTTCACGGCTTTCCACTGGTAATGTCTGTGATTACAAACGGCAGGAAATGTAGGAAGAATCAATTTACTTTAATTTCAAGGGGTTCTTCCAACTTTTTAATCATTTCTGGAAACTCTAATTGCGTATTTTAAGAGTTTTACCCTAAATAGAGAGTTTTCTTACAAATATGTACTGGAACCGTCAGGATTTTAACAGAGTCATACAAAAGTCGCCAGAGTAATGCGGCCTCAATTGTAAACATAAGCAGTACAGTCGTCACTTACAGGCTTTCTACACAAATTTTGAGCTGTATAAACAAGAATTCCTAATATTTGAAAGCAAATTCATGTGAAAACGCTCCCTAAAGTGCCCGGAGTTGTAAATATTATCAGTTTGCTGGTCATTTCATTGCTTTCCACTGGTAATGTCTGTGATTACAAACGGCAGGAAATGTAGGAAGAATCAATTTACTTTAATTTCAAGGGGTTCTTCCAACTTTTTAATCATTTCTGGAAACTCTAATTGCGTATTTTAAGAGTTTTACCACAACTAGAGAGTTTTCTTACAAATATGTACTGGAACCGTCAGGGTTTTAACAGAGTCATACAAAAGTCGCCAGAGTAATGCGGCCTCAATTGTAAACATAAGCAGTACAGTCCTCACTTACAGGCTTTCTACACAAATTTTGAGCTGTATAAACAAGAATTCCTAATATTTGAAAGCAAATTCAAGTGAAAACGCTCCCTAAAGTGCCCGGAGTTGTAAATATTATGAGTTTGCTGGTCATTTCACGGCTTTCCACTGGTAATGTCTGTGATTACAAACGGCAGGAAATGTAGGAAGAATCAATTTACTTTAATTTCAAGGGGTTCTTCCAACTTTTTAATCATTTCTGGAAGCTCTAATTGCGTATTTTAAGAGTTTTACCACAACTAGAGAGTTCTCTTACTAATATGTACTGGAACCGTCAGGATTTTAACAGAGTCATACAAAAGTCGCCAGAGTAATGCGGCCTCAATTGTAAACATAAGCAGTACAGTCCTCTCTTACAGGCTTTCTACACAAATTTTGAGCTGTATAAACAAGAATTCCTAATATTTGAAAGCAAATTCAAGTGAAAACGCTCCCTAAAGTGCCCGGAGTTGTAAATATTATCAGTTTGCTGGTCATTTCACGGCTTTCCACTGGTAATGTCTGTGATTACAAACGGCAGGAAATGTAGGAAGAATCAGTTTACTTTAATTTCAATGGGTTCTTCCAACTTTTTAATCATTTCTGGAAACTCTAATTGCGTATTTTAAGAGTTTTAACACAACTAGAGAGTTTTCTTACTAATATGTACTGGAACCGTCAGGATTTTAACAGAGTCATACAAAAGTCGCCAGAGTAATGCGGCCTCAATTGTAAACATAAGCAGTACAGTCCTCACTTACAGGCTTTCTACACAAATTTTGAGCTGTATAAACAAGAATTCCTAATATTGGAAAGCAAATTCAAGTGAAAACGCTCCCTAAAGTGCCCGGAGTTGTAAATATTATCAGTTTGCTGGTCATTTCACGGCTTTCCACTGGTAATGTCTGTGATTACAAACGGCAGGAAATGTAGGAAGAATCAATTTACTTTAATTTCAAGGGGTTCTTCCAACTTTTTAATCATTTCTGGAAACTCTAATTGCGTATTTTAAGAGTTTTACCACAACTAGAGAGTTTTCTTACTAATATGTACTGGAACCGTCAGGATTTTAACAGAGTCATACAAAAGTCGCCAGAGTAATGCGGCCTCAATTGTAAACATAAGCAGTACAGTCCTCACTTACAGGCTTTCTACACAAATTTTGAGCTGTATAAACAAAAATTCCTAATATTTGAAAGCAAATTCAAGTGAAAACGCTCGCTAAAGTGCCCGGAGTTGTAAATATTATCATTTTGCTGGTCATTTCACGGCTTTCCACTGGTAATGTCTGTGATTACAAACGGCAGGAAATGTAGGAAGAATCAATTTACTTTAATTTCAAGGGGTTCTTCCAACTTTTTAATCATTTCTGGAAACTCTAATTGCGTATTTTAAGAGTTTTACCACAACCAGAGAGTTTTTTACAAATATGTACTGGAACCGGCAGGATTTTAACAGAGTCATACAAAAGTCGCCAGAGTAATGCGGCCTCAATTGTAAACATAAGCAGTACAGTCCTCACTTACAGGCTTTCTACACAAATTTTGAGCTGTATAAACAAGAATTCCTAATATTTGAAAGCAAATTCAAGTGAAAACGCTCCCTAAAGTGCCCGGAGTTGTAAATATTATCAGTTTGCTGGTCATTTCACGGCTTTCCACTGGTAATGTCTGTGATTACAAACGGCAGGAAATGTAGGAAGAATCAATTTACTTTAATTTCAAGGGGTTCTTCCAACTTTTTAATCATTTCTGGAAACTCTAATTGCGTATTTTAAGAGTTTTACCACAACTAGAGAGTTTTCTTACTAATATGTACTGGAACCGTCAGGGTTTTAACAGAGTCATACAAAAGTCGCCAGAGTAATGCGGCCTCAATTGTAAACATAAGCAGTACAGTCCTCACTTACAGGCTTTCTACACAAATTTTGAGCTGTATAAACAAGAATTCCTAATATTTGAAAGCAAATTCAAGTGAAAACGCTCGCTAAAGTGCCCGGAGTTGTAAATGTTATCAGTTTGCTGGTCATTTCACGGCTTTCCACTGGTAATGTCTGTGATTACAAACGGCAGGAAATGTAGGAAGAATCTATTTACTTTAATTTCAAGGGGTTCATCCAAGTTTTTAATCATTTCTGGGAACTCTAATTGCGTATTTTAAGAGTTTTACCACAACTAGATAGTTTTCTTACAAGTATGTACTGGAACCGTCAGGGTTTTAACAGAGTCATACAAAAGTCGCCAGAGTAATGCGGCCTCAATTGTAAACATAAGCAGTACAGTCCTCACTTACAGGCTTTCTACACAAATTTTGAGCTGTATAAACAAGAATTCCTAATATTTGAAAGCAAATTCAAGTGAAAACGCTCCCTAAAGTGCCCGGAGTTGTAAATATTATCAGTTTGCTGGTCATTTCACGGCTTTCCACTGGTAATGTCTGTGATTACAAACGGCAGGAAATGTAGGAAGAATCAATTTACTTTAATTTCAAGGGGTTCTTCCAACTTTTTAATCATTTCTGGAAACTCTAATTGCGTATTTTAAGAGTTTTACCACAAATAGAGAGTTTTCTTACAAATATGTACTGGAACCGTCAGGATTTTAACAGAGTCATACAAAAGTCGCCAGAGTAATGCGGCCTCAATTGTAAACATAAGCAGTACAGTCGTCACTTACAGGCTTTCTACACAAATTTTGAGCTGTATAAACAAGAATTCCTAATATTTGAAAGCAAATTCATGTGAAAACGCTCCCTAAAGTGCCCGGAGTTGTAAATATTATCAGTTTGCTGGTCATTTCATTGCTTTCCACTGGTAATGTCTGTGATTACAAACGGCAGGAAATGTAGGAAGAATCAATTTACTTTAATTTCAAGGGGTTCTTCCAACTTTTTAATCATTTCTGGAAACTCTAATTGCGTATTTTAAGAGTTTTACCACAACTAGATAGTTTTCTAACAAATATGTACTGGAACCGTCAGGTTTTTAACAGAGTCATACAAAAGTCGCCAGAGTAATGCGGCCTCAATTGTAAACATAAGCAGTACAGTCCTCACTTACAGGTTTTCTACACAAATTTTGAGCTGTATAAACAAGAATTCCTAATATTTGAAAGCAAATTCAAGTGAAAACGCTCCCTAAAGTGCCCGGAGTTGTAAATATTATGAGTTTGCTGGTCATTTCACGGCTTTCCACTGGTAATGTCTGTGATTACAAACGGCAGGAAATGTAGGAAGAATCAATTTACTTTAATTTCAAGGGGTTCTTCCAACTTTTTAATCATTTCTGGAAGCTCTAATTGCGTATTTTAAGAGTTTTACCACAACTAGAGAGTTCTCTTACTAATATGTACTGGAACCGTCAGGATTTTAACAGAGTCATACAAAAGTCGCCAGAGTAATGCGGCCTCAATTGTAAACATAAGCAGTACAGTCCTCTCTTACAGGCTTTCTACACAAATTTTGAGCTGTATAAACAAGAATTCCTAATATTTGAAAGCAAATTCAAGTGAAAACGCTCCCTAAAGTGCCCGGAGTTGTAAATATTATCAGTTTGCTGGTCATTTCACGGCTTTCCACTGGTAATGTCTGTGATTACAAACGGCAGGAAATGTAGGAAGAATCAGTTTACTTTAATTTCAATGGGTTCTTCCAACTTTTTAATCATTTCTGGAAACTCTAATTGCGTATTTTAAGAGTTTTAACACAACTAGAGAGTTTTCTTACTAATATGTAATGGAACCGTCAGGATTTTAACAGAGTCATACAAAAGTCGCCAGAGTAATGCGGCCTCAATTGTAAACATAAGCAGTACAGTCCTCACTTACAGGCTTTCTACACAAATTTTGAGCTGTATAAACAAGAATTCCTAATATTGGAAAGCAAATTCAAGTGAAAACGCTCGCTAAAGTGCCCGGAGTTGTAAATATTATCAGTTTGCTGGACATTTCACGGCTTTCCACTGGTAATGTCTGTGATTACAAACGGCAGGAAATGTAGGAAGAATCAATTTACTTTAATTTCAAGGGGTTCTTCCAACTTTTTAATCATTTCTGGAAACTCTAATTGCGTATTTTAAGAGTTTTACCACAACTAGAGAGTTTTCTTACTAATATGTACTGGAACCGTCAGGGTTTTAACAGAGTCATACAAAAGTCGCCAGAGTAATGCGGCCTCAATTGTAAACATAAGCAGTACAGTCCTCACTTACAGGCTTTCTACACAAATTTTGAGCTGTATAAACAAGAATTCCTAATATTTGAAAGCAAATTCAAGTGAAAACGCTCGCTAAAGTGCCCGGAGTTGTAAATGTTATCAGTTTGCTGGTCATTTCACGGCTTTCCACTGGTAATGTCTGTGATTACAAACGGCAGGAAATGTAGGAAGAATCTATTTACTTTAATTTCAAGGGGTTCATCCAAGTTTTTAATCATTTCTGGGAACTCTAATTGCGTATTTTAAGAGTTTTACCACAACTAGATAGTTTTCTTACAAGTATGTACTGGAACCGTCAGGGTTTTAACAGAGTCATACAAAAGTCGCCAGAGTAATGCGGCCTCAATTGTAAACATAAGCAGTACAGTCCTCACTTACAGGCTTTCTACACAAATTTTGAGCTGTATAAACAAGAATTCCTAATATTTGAAAGCAAATTCAAGTGAAAACGCTCCCTAAAGTGCCCGGAGTTGTAAATATTATCAGTTTGCTGGTCATTTCACGGCTTTCCACTGGTAATGTCTGTGATTACAAACGGCAGGAAATGTAGGAAGAATCAATTTACTTTAATTTCAAGGGGTTCTTCCAACTTTTTAATCATTTCTGGAAACTCTAATTGCGTATTTTAAGAGTTTTACCACAAATAGAGAGTTTTCTTACAAATATGTACTGGAACCGTCAGGATTTTAACAGAGTCATACAAAAGTCGCCAGAGTAATGCGGCCTCAATTGTAAACATAAGCAGTACAGTCGTCACTTACAGGCTTTCTACACAAATTTTGAGCTGTATAAACAAGAATTCCTAATATTTGAAAGCAAATTCATGTGAAAACGCTCCCTAAAGTGCCCGGAGTTGTAAATATTATCAGTTTGCTGGTCATTTCATTGCTTTCCACTGGTAATGTCTGTGATTACAAACGGCAGGAAATGTAGGAAGAATCAATTTACTTTAATTTCAAGGGGTTCTTCCAACTTTTTAATCATTTCTGGAAACTCTAATTGCGTATTTTAAGAGTTTTACCACAACTAGATAGTTTTCTTACAAATATGTACTGGAACCGTCAGGGTTTTAACAGAGTCATACAAAAGTCGCCAGAGTAATGCGGCCTCAATTGTAAACATAAGCAGTACAGTCCTCACTTACAGGCTTTCTACACAAATTTTGAGCTGTATAAACAAGAATTCCTAATATTTGAAAGCAAATTCAAGTGAAAACGCTCGCTAAAGTGCCCGGAGTTGTAAATATTATCAGTTTGCTGGACATTTCACGGCTTTCCACTGGTAATGTCTGTGATTACAAACGGCAGGAAATGTAGGAAGAATCAATTTACTTTAATTTCAAGGGGTTCTTCCAACTTTTTAATCATTTCTGGAAACTCTAATTGCGTATTTTAAGAGTTTTACCACAACTAGAGAGTTTTCTTACTAATATGTACTGGAACCGTCAGGGTTTTAACAGAGTCATACAAAAGTCGCCAGAGTAATGCGGCCTCAATTGTAAACATAAGCAGTACAGTCCTCACTTACAGGCTTTCTACACAAATTTTGAGCTGTATAAACAAGAATTCCTAATATTTGAAAGCAAATTCAAGTGAAAACGCTCGCTAAAGTGCCCGGAGTTGTAAATGTTATCAGTTTGCTGGTCATTTCACGGCTTTCCACTGGTAATGTCTGTGATTACAAACGGCAGGAAATGTAGGAAGAATCTATTTACTTTAATTTCAAGGGGTTCATCCAAGTTTTTAATCATTTCTGGGAACTCTAATTGCGTATTTTAAGAGTTTTACCACAACTAGATAGTTTTCTTACAAGTATGTACTGGAACCGTCAGGGTTTTAACAGAGTCATACAAAAGTCGCCAGAGTAATGCGGCCTCAATTGTAAACATAAGCAGTACAGTCCTCACTTACAGGCTTTCTACACAAATTTTGAGCTGTATAAACAAGAATTCCTAATATTTGAAAGCAAATTCAAGTGAAAACGCTCCCTAAAGTGCCCGGAGTTGTAAATATTATCAGTTTGCTGGTCATTTCACGGCTTTCCACTGGTAATGTCTGTGATTACAAACGGCAGGAAATGTAGGAAGAATCAATTTACTTTAATTTCAAGGGGTTCTTCCAACTTTTTAATCATTTCTGGAAACTCTAATTGCGTATTTTAAGAGTTTTACCACAAATAGAGAGTTTTCTTACAAATATGTACTGGAACCGTCAGGATTTTAACAGAGTCATACAAAAGTCGCCAGAGTAATGCGGCCTCAATTGTAAACATAAGCAGTACAGTCGTCACTTACAGGCTTTCTACACAAATTTTGAGCTGTATAAACAAGAATTCCTAATATTTGAAAGCAAATTCATGTGAAAACGCTCCCTAAAGTGCCCGGAGTTGTAAATATTATCAGTTTGCTGGTCATTTCATTGCTTTCCACTGGTAATGTCTGTGATTACAAACGGCAGGAAATGTAGGAAGAATCAATTTACTTTAATTTCAAGGGGTTCTTCCAACTTTTTAATCATTTCTGGAAACTCTAATTGCGTATTTTAAGAGTTTTACCACAACTAGATAGTTTTCTTACAAATATGTACTGGAACCGTCAGGGTTTTAACAGAGTCATACAAAAGTCGCCAGAGTAATGCGGCCTCAATTGTAAACATAAGCAGTACAGTCCTCACTTACAGGCTTTCTACACAAATTTTGAGCTGTATAAACAAGAATTCCTAATATTTGAAAGCAAATTCAAGTGAAAACGCTCCCTAAAGTGCCCGGAGTTGTAAATATTATGAGTTTGCTGGTCATTTCACGGCTTTCCACTGGTAATGTCTGTGATTACAAACGGCAGGAAATGTAGGAAGAATCAATTTACTATAATTTCAAGGGGTTCTTCCAACTTTTTAATCATTTCTGGAAGCTCTAATTGCGTATTTTAAGAGTTTTACCACAACTAGAGAGTTCTCTTACTAATATGTACTGGAACCGTCAGGATTTTAACAGAGTCATACAAAAGTCGCCAGAGTAATGCGGCCTCAATTGTAAACATAAGCAGTACAGTCCTCTCTTACAGGCTTTCTACACAAATTTTGAGCTGTATAAACAAGAATTCCTAATATTTGAAAGCAAATTCAAGTGAAAACGCTCCCTAAAGTGCCCGGAGTTGTAAATATTATCAGTTTGCTGGTCATTTCACGGCTTTCCACTGGTAATGTCTGTGATTACAAACGGCAGGAAATGTAGGAAGAATCAATTTACTTTAATTTCAAGGGGTTCTTCCAACTTTTTAATCATTTCTGGAAACTCTAATTGCGTATTTTAAGAGTTTTACCACAACTAGAGAGTTTTCTTACTAATATGTACTGGAACCGTCAGGGTTTTAACAGAGTCATACAAAAGTCGCCAGAGTAATGCGGCCTCAATTGTAAACATAAGCAGTACAGTCCTCACTTACAGGCTTTCTACACAAATTTTGAGCTGTATAAACAAGAATTCCTAATATTTGAAAGCAAATTCAAGTGAAAACGCTCGCTAAAGTGCCCGGAGTTGTAAATGTTATCAGTTTGCTGGTCATTTCACGGCTTTCCACTGGTAATGTCTGTGATTACAAACGGCAGGAAATGTAGGAAGAATCTATTTACTTTAATTTCAAGGGGTTCATCCAAGTTTTTAATCATTTCTGGGAACTCTAATTGCGTATTTTAAGAGTTTTACCACAACTAGATAGTTTTCTTACAAGTATGTACTGGAACCGTCAGGGTTTTAACAGAGTCATACAAAAGTCGCCAGAGTAATGCGGCCTCAATTGTAAACATAAGCAGTACAGTCCTCACTTACAGGCTTTCTACACAAATTTTGAGCTGTATAAACAAGAATTCCTAATATTTGAAAGCAAATTCAAGTGAAAACGCTCCCTAAAGTGCCCGGAGTTGTAAATATTATCAGTTTGCTGGTCATTTCACGGCTTTCCACTGGTAATGTCTGTGATTACAAACGGCAGGAAATGTAGGAAGAATCAATTTACTTTAATTTCAAGGGGTTCTTCCAACTTTTTAATCATTTCTGGAAACTCTAATTGCGTATTTTAAGAGTTTTACCACAAATAGAGAGTTTTCTTACAAATATGTACTGGAACCGTCAGGATTTTAACAGAGTCATACAAAAGTCGCCAGAGTAATGCGGCCTCAATTGTAAACATAAGCAGTACAGTCGTCACTTACAGGCTTTCTACACAAATTTTGAGCTGTATAAACAAGAATTCCTAATATTTGAAAGCAAATTCATGTGAAAACGCTCCCTAAAGTGCCCGGAGTTGTAAATATTATCAGTTTGCTGGTCATTTCATTGCTTTCCACTGGTAATGTCTGTGATTACAAACGGCAGGAAATGTAGGAAGAATCAATTTACTTTAATTTCAAGGGGTTCTTCCAACTTTTTAATCATTTCTGGAAACTCTAATTGCGTATTTTAAGAGTTTTACCACAACTAGATAGTTTTCTTACAAATATGTACTGGAACCGTCAGGGTTTTAACAGAGTCATACAAAAGTCGCCAGAGTAATGCGGCCTCAATTGTAAACATAAGCAGTACAGTCCTCACTTACAGGCTTTCTACACAAATTTTGAGCTGTATAAACAAGAATTCCTAATATTTGAAAGCAAATTCAAGTGAAAACGCTCCCTAAAGTGCCCGGAGTTGTAAATATTATGAGTTTGCTGGTCATTTCACGGCTTTCCACTGGTAATGTCTGTGATTACAAACGGCAGGAAATGTAGGAAGAATCAATTTACTATAATTTCAAGGGGTTCTTCCAACTTTTTAATCATTTCTGGAAGCTCTAATTGCGTATTTTAAGAGTTTTACCACAACTAGAGAGTTCTCTTACTAATATGTACTGGAACCGTCAGGATTTTAACAGAGTCATACAAAAGTCGCCAGAGTAATGCGGCCTCAATTGTAAACATAAGCAGTACAGTCCTCTCTTACAGGCTTTCTACACAAATTTTGAGCTGTATAAACAAGAATTCCTAATATTTGAAAGCAAATTCAAGTGAAAACGCTCCCTAAAGTGCCCGGAGTTGTAAATATTATCAGTTTGCTGGTCATTTCACGGCTTTCCACTGGTAATGTCTGTGATTACAAACGGCAGGAAATGTAGGAAGAATCAATTTACTTTAATTTCAAGGGGTTCTTCCAACTTTTTAATCATTTCTGGAAACTCTAATTGCGTATTTTAAGAGTTTTACCACAACTAGAGAGTTTTCTTACTAATATGTACTGGAACCGTCAGGATTTTAACAGAGTCATACAAAAGTCGCCAGAGTAATGCGGCCTCAATTGTAAACATAAGCAGTACAGTCCTCACTTACAGGCTTTCTACACAAATTTTGAGCTGTATAAACAAAAATTCCTAATATTTGAAAGCAAATTCAAGTGAAAACGCTCGCTAAAGTGCCCGGAGTTGTAAATATTATCATTTTGCTGGTCATTTCACGGCTTTCCACTGGTAATGTCTGTGATTACAAACGGCAGGAAATGTAGGAAGAATCAATTTACTTTAATTTCAAGGGGTTCTTCCAACTTTTTAATCATTTCTGGAAACTCTAATTGCGTATTTTAAGAGTTTTACCACAACCAGAGAGTTTTTTACAAATATGTACTGGAACCGGCAGGATTTTAACAGAGTCATACAAAAGTCGCCAGAGTAATGCGGCCTCAATTGTAAACATAAGCAGTACAGTCCTCACTTACAGGCTTTCTACACAAATTTTGAGCTGTATAAACAAGAATTCCTAATATTTGAAAGCAAATTCAAGTGAAAACGCTCCCTAAAGTGCCCGGAGTTGTAAATATTATCAGTTTGCTGGTCATTTCACGGCTTTCCACTGGTAATGTCTGTGATTACAAACGGCAGGAAATGTAGGAAGAATCAATTTACTTTAATTTCAAGGGGTTCTTCCAACTTTTTAATCATTTCTGGAAACTCTAATTGCGTATTTTAAGAGTTTTACCACAACTAGAGAGTTTTCTTACTAATATGTACTGGAACCGTCAGGATTTTAACAGAGTCATACAAAAGTCGCCAGAGTAATGCGGCCTCAATTGTAAACATAAGCAGTACAGTCCTCTCTTACAGGCTTTCTACACAAATTTTGAGCTGTATAAACAAGAATTCCTAATATTTGAAAGCAAATTCAAGTGAAAACGCTCCCTAAAGTGCCCGGAGTTGTAAATATTATCAGTTTGCTGGTCATTTCACGGCTTTCCACTGGTAATGTCTGTGATTACAAACGGCAGGAAATGTAGGAAGAATCAGTTTACTTTAATTTCAATGGGTTCTTCCAACTTTTTAATCATTTCTGGAAACTCGAATTGCGTATTTTAAGAGTTTTACCACAACTAGAGAGTTTTCTTACAAATATGTACTGGAACCGTCAGGATTTTAACAGAGTCATACAAAAGTCGCCAGAGTAATGCGGCCTCAATTGTAAACATAAGCAGTACAGTCCTCACTTACAGGCTTTCTACACAAATTTTGAGCTGTATAAACAAGAATTCCTAATATTTGAAAGCAAATTCAAGTGAAAACGCTCCCTAAAGTGCCCGGAGTTGTAAATATTATCAGTTTGCTGGTCATTTCACGGCTTTCCACTGGTAATGTCTGTGATTACAAACGGCAGGAAATGTAGGAAGAATCTATTTACTTTAATTTCAAGGGGTTCTTCCAAGTTTTTAATCATTTCTGAAAACTCTAATTGCGTGTTTTAAGAGTTTTACCACAACTAGAGAGTTTTCTTACAAATATGTACTGGAACCGTCAGGATTTTAACAGAGTCATACAAAAGTCGCCATAGTAATGCGGCCTCAATTGTAAACATACGCAGTTTAGACCTCACTTACAGGCTTTCTACACAAATTTTGAGCTGTATAAACAAGAATTCTTAATATTTGAAAGCAAATTCAAGTGAAAACGCTCCCTAAAGTGCACGGAGTTGTAAATATTATCAGTTTGTTGGTCATTTCACGGCTTTCCACTGGTAATGTCTGTGATTACAAACGGCAGGAAATGTAGGAAGAATCTATTTACTTTAATTTCAAGGGGTTCTTCCAAGTTTTTAATCATTTCTGGAAACTCTAATTGTGTATTTTAAGAGTTTTACCACAACTAGAGAGTTTTTTACAAATATGTACTGGAACCGGCAGGATATTAACAGAGTCATACAAAAGTCGCCAGATTAATGCGGCCTCAATTGTAAACATAAGCAGTACAGTCCTCACTTACAGGCTTTCTACACAAATTTTGAGCTGTATAAACAAGAATTCCTAATATTTGAAAGCAAATTCAAGTGAAAACGCTCCCTAAAGTGCCCGGAGTTGTAAATATTATCAGTTTGCTGGTCATTTCACGGCTTTCCACTGGTAATGTCTGTGATTACAAACGGCAGGAAATGTAGGAAGAATCAATTTACTTTAATTTCAAGGGGTTCTTCCAACTTTTTAATCATTTCTGGAAACTCTAATTGCGTATTTTAAGAGTTTTACCACAACTAGAGAGTTTTCTTACTAATATGTACTGGAACCGTCAGGATTTTAACAGAGTCATACAAAAGTCGCCAGAGTAATGCGGCCTCAATTGTAAACATAAGCAGTACAGTCCTCACTTACAGGCTTTCTACACAAATTTTGAGCTGTATAAACAAAAATTCCTAATATTTGAAAGCAAATTCAAGTGAAAACGCTCGCTAAAGTGCCCGGAGTTGTAAATATTATCATTTTGCTGGTCATTTCACGGCTTTCCACTGGTAATGTCTGTGATTACAAACGGCAGGAAATGTAGGAAGAATCAATTTACTTTAATTTCAAGGGGTTCTTCCAACTTTTTAATCATTTCTGGAAACTCTAATTGCGTATTTTAAGAGTTTTACCACAACTAGAGAGTTTTCTTACTAATATGTACTGGAACCGTCAGGGTTTTAACAGAGTCATACAAAAGTCGCCAGAGTAATGCGGCCTCAATTGTAAACATAAGCAGTACAGTCCTCACTTACAGGCTTTCTACACAAATTTTGAGCTGTATAAACAAGAATTCCTAATATTTGAAAGCAAATTCAAGTGAAAACGCTCGCTAAAGTGCCCGGAGTTGTAAATGTTATCAGTTTGCTGGTCATTTCACGGCTTTCCACTGGTAATGTCTGTGATTACAAACGGCAGGAAATGTAGGAAGAATCTATTTACTTTAATTTCAAGGGGTTCATCCAAGTTTTTAATCATTTCTGGGAACTCTAATTGCGTATTTTAAGAGTTTTACCACAACTAGATAGTTTTCTTACAAGTATGTACTGGAACCGTCAGGGTTTTAACAGAGTCATACAAAAGTCGCCAGAGTAATGCGGCCTCAATTGTAAACATAAGCAGTACAGTCCTCACTTACAGGCTTTCTACACAAATTTTGAGCTGTATAAACAAGAATTCCTAATATTTGAAAGCAAATTCAAGTGAAAACGCTCCCTAAAGTGCCCGGAGTTGTAAATATTATGAGTTTGCTGGTCATTTCACGGCTTTCCACTGGTAATGTCTGTGATTACAAACGGCAGGAAATGTAGGAAGAATCAATTTACTTTAATTTCAAGGGGTTCTTCCAACTTTTTAATCATTTCTGGAAACTCTAATTGCGTATTTTAAGAGTTTTACCACAAATAGAGAGTTTTCTTACAAATATGTACTGGAACCGTCAGGATTTTAACAGAGTCATACAAAAGTCGCCAGAGTAATGCGGCCTCAATTGTAAACATAAGCAGTACAGTCGTCACTTACAGGCTTTCTACACAAATTTTGAGCTGTATAAACAAGAATTCCTAATATTTGAAAGCAAATTCATGTGAAAACGCTCCCTAAAGTGCCCGGAGTTGTAAATATTATCAGTTTGCTGGTCATTTCATTGCTTTCCACTGGTAATGTCTGTGATTACAAACGGCAGGAAATGTAGGAAGAATCAATTTACTTTAATTTCAAGGGGTTCTTCCAACTTTTTAATCATTTCTGGAAACTCTAATTGCGTATTTTAAGAGTTTTACCACAACTAGATAGTTTTCTTACAAATATGTACTGGAACCGTCAGGGTTTTAACAGAGTCATACAAAAGTCGCCAGAGTAATGCGGCCTCAATTGTAAACATAAGCAGTACAGTCCTCACTTACAGGCTTTCTACACAAATTTTGAGCTGTATAAACAAGAATTCCTAATATTTGAAAGCAAATTCAAGTGAAAACGCTCCCTAAAGTGCCCGGAGTTGTAAATATTATGAGTTTGCTGGTCATTTCACGGCTTTCCACTGGTAATGTCTGTGATTACAAACGGCAGGAAATGTAGGAAGAATCAATTTACTTTAATTTCAAGGGGTTCTTCCAACTTTTTAATCATTTCTGGAAGCTCTAATTGCGTATTTTAAGAGTTTTACCACAACTAGAGAGTTCTCTTACTAATATGTACTGGAACCGTCAGGATTTTAACAGAGTCATACAAAAGTCGCCAGAGTAATGCGGCCTCAATTGTAAACATAAGCAGTACAGTCCTCACTTACAGGCTTTCTACACAAATTTTGAGCTGTATAAACAAAAATTCCTAATATTTGAAAGCAAATTCAAGTGAAAACGCTCGCTAAAGTGCCCGGAGTTGTAAATATTATCATTTTGCTGGTCATTTCACGGCTTTCCACTGGTAATGTCTGTGATTACAAACGGCAGGAAATGTAGGAAGAATCAATTTACTTTAATTTCAAGGGGTTCTTCCAACTTTTTAATCATTTCTGGAAACTCTAATTGCGTATTTTAAGAGTTTTACCACAACCAGAGAGTTTTTTACAAATATGTACTGGAACCGGCAGGATTTTAACAGAGTCATACAAAAGTCGCCAGAGTAATGCGGCCTCAATTGTAAACATAAGCAGTACAGTCCTCACTTACAGGCTTTCTACACAAATTTTGAGCTGTATAAACAAGAATTCCTAATATTTGAAAGCAAATTCAAGTGAAAACGCTCCCTAAAGTGCCCGGAGTTGTAAATATTATCAGTTTGCTGGTCATTTCACGGCTTTCCACTGGTAATGTCTGTGATTACAAACGGCAGGAAATGTAGGAAGAATCAATTTACTTTAATTTCAAGGGGTTCTTCCAACTTTTTAATCATTTCTGGAAACTCTAATTGCGTATTTTAAGAGTTTTACCACAACTAGAGAGTTTTCTTACTAATATGTACTGGAACCGTCAGGATTTTAACAGAGTCATACAAAAGTCGCCAGAGTAATGCGGCCTCAATTGTAAACATAAGCAGTACAGTCCTCTCTTACAGGCTTTCTACACAAATTTTGAGCTGTATAAACAAGAATTCCTAATATTTGAAAGCAAATTCAAGTGAAAACGCTCCCTAAAGTGCCCGGAGTTGTAAATATTATCAGTTTGCTGGTCATTTCACGGCTTTCCACTGGTAATGTCTGTGATTACAAACGGCAGGAAATGTAGGAAGAATCAATTTACTTTAATTTCAAGGGGTTCTTCCAACTTTTTAATCATTTCTGGAAACTCTAATTGCGTATTTTAAGAGTTTTACCACAACTAGAGAGTTTTCTTACTAATATGTACTGGAACCGTCAGGATTTTAACAGAGTCATACAAAAGTCGCCAGAGTAATGCGGCCTCAATTGTAAACATAAGCAGTACAGTCCTCTCTTACAGGCTTTCTACACAAATTTTGAGCTGTATAAACAAGAATTCCTAATATTTGAAAGCAAATTCAAGTGAAAACGCTCCCTAAAGTGCCCGGAGTTGTAAATATTATCAGTTTGCTGGTCATTTCACGGCTTTCCACTGGTAATGTCTGTGATTACAAACGGCAGGAAATGTAGGAAGAATCAGTTTACTTTAATTTCAATGGGTTCTTCCAACTTTTTAATCATTTCTGGAAACTCTAATTGCGTATTTTAAGAGTTTTAACACAACTAGAGAGTTTTCTTACAAATATGTACTGGAACCGTCAGGATTTTAACAGAGTCATACAAAAGTCGCCAGAGTAATGCGGCCTCAATTGTAAACATAAGCAGTACAGTCGTCACTTACAGGCTTTCTACACAAATTTTGAGCTGTATAAACAAGAATTCCTAATATTTGAAAGCAAATTCATGTGAAAACGCTCCCTAAAGTGCCCGGAGTTGTAAATATTATCAGTTTGCTGGTCATTTCATTGCTTTCCACTGGTAATGTCTGTGATTACAAACGGCAGGAAATGTAGGAAGAATCAATTTACTTTAATTTCAAGGGGTTCTTCCAACTTTTTAATCATTTCTGGAAACTCTAATTGCGTATTTTAAGAGTTTTACCACAACTAGATAGTTTTCTTACAAATATGTACTGGAACCGTCAGGGTTTTAACAGAGTCATACAAAAGTCGCCAGAGTAATGCGGCCTCAATTGTAAACATAAGCAGTACAGTCCTCACTTACAGGCTTTCTACACAAATTTTGAGCTGTATAAACAAGAATTCCTAATATTTGAAAGCAAATTCAAGTGAAAACGCTCCCTAAAGTGCCCGGAGTTGTAAATATTATGAGTTTGCTGGTCATTTCACGGCTTTCCACTGGTAATGTCTGTGATTACAAACGGCAGGAAATGTAGGAAGAATCAATTTACTTTAATTTCAAGGGGTTCTTCCAACTTTTTAATCATTTCTGGAAGCTCTAATTGCGTATTTTAAGAGTTTTACCACAACTAGAGAGTTCTCTTACTAATATGTACTGGAACCGTCAGGATTTTAACAGAGTCATACAAAAGTCGCCAGAGTAATGCGGCCTCAATTGTAAACATAAGCAGTACAGTCCTCTCTTACAGGCTTTCTACACAAATTTTGAGCTGTATAAACAAGAATTCCTAATATTTGAAAGCAAATTCAAGTGAAAACGCTCCCTAAAGTGCCCGGAGTTGTAAATATTATCAGTTTGCTGGTCATTTCACGGCTTTCCACTGGTAATGTCTGTGATTACAAACGGCAGGAAATGTAGGAAGAATCAATTTACTTTAATTTCAAGGGGTTCTTCCAACTTTTTAATCATTTCTGGAAACTCTAATTGCGTATTTTAAGAGTTTTACCACAACTAGAGAGTTTTCTTACTAATATGTACTGGAACCGTCAGGATTTTAACAGAGTCATACAAAAGTCGCCAGAGTAATGCGGCCTCAATTGTAAACATAAGCAGTACAGTCCTCACTTACAGGCTTTCTACACAAATTTTGAGCTGTATAAACAAAAATTCCTAATATTTGAAAGCAAATTCAAGTGAAAACGCTCGCTAAAGTGCCCGGAGTTGTAAATATTATCATTTTGCTGGTCATTTCACGGCTTTCCACTGGTAATGTCTGTGATTACAAACGGCAGGAAATGTAGGAAGAATCAATTTACTTTAATTTCAAGGGGTTCTTCCAACTTTTTAATCATTTCTGGAAACTCTAATTGCGTATTTTAAGAGTTTTACCACAACCAGAGAGTTTTTTACAAATATGTACTGGAACCGGCAGGATTTTAACAGAGTCATACAAAAGTCGCCAGAGTAATGCGGCCTCAATTGTAAACATAAGCAGTACAGTCCTCACTTACAGGCTTTCTACACAAATTTTGAGCTGTATAAACAAGAATTCCTAATATTTGAAAGCAAATTCAAGTGAAAACGCTCCCTAAAGTGCCCGGAGTTGTAAATATTATCAGTTTGCTGGTCATTTCACGGCTTTCCACTGGTAATGTCTGTGATTACAAACGGCAGGAAATGTAGGAAGAATCAATTTACTTTAATTTCAAGGGGTTCTTCCAACTTTTTAATCATTTCTGGAAACTCTAATTGCGTATTTTAAGAGTTTTACCACAACTAGAGAGTTTTCTTACTAATATGTACTGGAACCGTCAGGATTTTAACAGAGTCATACAAAAGTCGCCAGAGTAATGCGGCCTCAATTGTAAACATAAGCAGTACAGTCCTCTCTTACAGGCTTTCTACACAAATTTTGAGCTGTATAAACAAGAATTCCTAATATTTGAAAGCAAATTCAAGTGAAAACGCTCCCTAAAGTGCCCGGAGTTGTAAATATTATCAGTTTGCTGGTCATTTCACGGCTTTCCACTGGTAATGTCTGTGATTACAAACGGCAGGAAATGTAGGAAGAATCAGTTTACTTTAATTTCAATGGGTTCTTCCAACTTTTTAATCATTTCTGGAAACTCTAATTGCGTATTTTAAGAGTTTTAACACAACTAGAGAGTTTTCTTACTAATATGTACTGGAACCGTCAGGATTTTAACAGAGTCATACAAAAGTCGCCAGAGTAATGCGGCCTCAATTGTAAACATAAGCAGTACAGTCCTCACTTACAGGCTTTCTACACAAATTTTGAGCTGTATAAACAAGAATTCCTAATATTTGAAAGCAAATTCAAGTGAAAACGCTCCCTAAAGTGCCCGGAGTTGTAAATATTATCAGTTTGCTGGTCATTTCACGGCTTTCCACTGGTAATGTCTGTGATTACAAACGGCAGGAAATGTAGGAAGAATCTATTTACTTTAATTTCAAGGGGTTCTTCCAAGTTTTTAATCATTTCTGAAAACTCTAATTGCGTGTTTTAAGAGTTTTACCACAACTAGAGAGTTTTCTTACAAATATGTACTGGAACCGTCAGGATTTTAACAGAGTCATACAAAAGTCGCCATAGTAATGCGGCCTCAATTGTAAACATACGCAGTTTAGACCTCACTTACAGGCTTTCTACACAAATTTTGAGCTGTATAAACAAGAATTCTTAATATTTGAAAGCAAATTCAAGTGAAAACGCTCCCTAAAGTGCACGGAGTTGTAAATATTATCAGTTTGTTGGTCATTTCACGGCTTTCCACTGGTAATGTCTGTGATTACAAACGGCAGGAAATGTAGGAAGAATCTATTTACTTTAATTTCAAGGGGTTCTTCCAAGTTTTTAATCATTTCTGGAAACTCTAATTGTGTATTTTAAGAGTTTTACCACAACTAGAGAGTTTTTTACAAATATGTACTGGAACCGGCAGGATATTAACAGAGTCATACAAAAGTCGCCAGATTAATGCGGCCTCAATTGTAAACATAAGCAGTACAGTCCTCACTTACAGGCTTTCTACACAAATTTTGAGCTGTATAAACAAGAATTCCTAATATTTGAAAGCAAATTCAAGTGAAAACGCTCCCTAAAGTGCCCGGAGTTGTAAATATTATCAGTTTGCTGGTCATTTCACGGCTTTCCACTGGTAATGTCTGTGATTACAAACGGCAGGAAATGTAGGAAGAATCAATTTACTTTAATTTCAAGGGGTTCTTCCAACTTTTTAATCATTTCTGGAAACTCTAATTGTGTATTTTAAGAGTTTTACCACAACTAGAGAGTTTTCTTGCAAATATGTACTGGAACCGTCAGGGTTTTAACAGAGTCATACAAAAGTCGCCAGAGTAATGCGGCCTCAATTGTAAACATAAGCAGTACAGTCCTCACTTACAGGCTTTCTACACAAATTTTGAGCTGTATAAACAAGAATTCCTAATATTTGGAAGCAAATTCAAGTGAAAACGCTCCCTAAAGTGCCCGGAGTTGTAAATATTATCAGTTTCCTGGTCATTTCACGGCTTTCCACTGGTAATGTCTGTGATTACAAACGGCAGGAAATGTAGGAAGAATCTATTTACTTTAATTTCAAGGGGTTCTTCCAAGTTTTTAATCATTTCTGGAAACTCTAATTGCGTGTTTTAAGAGTTTTACCACAACTAGAGAGTTTTCTTACAAATATGTACTGGAACCGTCAGGGTTTTAACAGAGTCATACAAAAGTCGCCAGAGTAATGCGGCCTCAATTGTAAACATAAGCAGTACAGTCCTCACTTGCAGGCTTTCTACACAAATTTTGAGCTGTATAAACAAGAATTCCTAATATTTGAAAGCAAATTCATGTGAAAACGCTCGCTAAAGTGCCCGGAGTTGTAAATGTTATCAGTTTGCTGGTCATTTCACGGCTTTCCACTGGTAATGTCTGTGATTACAAACGGCAGGAAATGTAGGAAGAATCAATTTACTTTAATTTCAAGGGGTTCTTCCAACTTTTTAATCATTTCTGGAAACTCTAATTGCGTATTTTAAGAGTTTTACCACAACTAGAGAGTTTTCTTACTAATATGTACTGGAACCGTCAGGGTTTTAACAGAGTCATACAAAAGTCGCCAGAGTAATGCGGCCTCAATTGTAAACATAAGCAGTACAGTCCTCACTTACAGGCTTTCTACACAAATTTTGAGCTGTATAAACAAGAATTCCTAATATTTGAAAGCAAATTCAAGTGAAAACGCTCGCTAAAGTGCCCGGAGTTGTAAATGTTATCAGTTTGCTGGTCATTTCACGGCTTTCCACTGGTAATGTCTGTGATTACAAACGGCAGGAAATGTAGGAAGAATCAATTTACTTTAATTTCAAGGGGTTCTTCCAACTTTTTAATCATTTCTGGAAACTCTAATTGCGTATTTTAAGAGTTTTACCACAACTAGAGAGTTTTCTTACTAATATGTACTGGAACCGTCAGGGTTTTAACAGAGTCATACAAAAGTCGCCAGAGTAATGCGGCCTCAATTGTAAACATAAGCAGTACAGTCCTCACTTACAGGCTTTCTACACAAATTTTGAGCTGTATAAACAAGAATTCCTAATATTTGAAAGCAAATTCAAGTGAAAACGCTCGCTAAAGTGCCCGGAGTTGTAAATGTTATCAGTTTGCTGGTCATTTCACGGCTTTCCACTGGTAATGTCTGTGATTACAAACGGCAGGAAATGTAGGAAGAATCTATTTACTTTAATTTCAAGGGGTTCATCCAAGTTTTTAATCATTTCTGGGAACTCTAATTGCGTATTTTAAGAGTTTTACCACAACTAGATAGTTTTCTTACAAGTATGTACTGGAACCGTCAGGGTTTTAACAGAGTCATACAAAAGTCGCCAGAGTAATGCGGCCTCAATTGTAAACATAAGCAGTACAGTCCTCACTTACAGGCTTTCTACACAAATTTTGAGCTGTATAAACAAGAATTCCTAATATTTGAAAGCAAATTCAAGTGAAAACGCTCCCTAAAGTGCCCGGAGTTGTAAATATTATCAGTTTGCTGGTCATTTCACGGCTTTCCACTGGTAATGTCTGTGATTACAAACGGCAGGAAATGTAGGAAGAATCAATTTACTTTAATTTCAAGGGGTTCTTCCAACTTTTTAATCATTTCTGGAAACTCTAATTGCGTATTTTAAGAGTTTTACCACAAATAGAGAGTTTTCTTACAAATATGTACTGGAACCGTCAGGATTTTAACAGAGTCATACAAAAGTCGCCAGAGTAATGCGGCCTCAATTGTAAACATAAGCAGTACAGTCGTCACTTACAGGCTTTCTACACAAATTTTGAGCTGTATAAACAAGAATTCCTAATATTTGAAAGCAAATTCATGTGAAAACGCTCCCTAAAGTGCCCGGAGTTGTAAATATTATCAGTTTGCTGGTCATTTCATTGCTTTCCACTGGTAATGTCTGTGATTACAAACGGCAGGAAATGTAGGAAGAATCAATTTACTTTAATTTCAAGGGGTTCTTCCAACTTTTTAATCATTTCTGGAAACTCTAATTGCGTATTTTAAGAGTTTTACCACAACTAGATAGTTTTCTTACAAATATGTACTGGAACCGTCAGGGTTTTAACAGAGTCATACAAAAGTCGCCAGAGTAATGCGGCCTCAATTGTAAACATAAGCAGTACAGTCCTCACTTACAGGCTTTCTACACAAATTTTGAGCTGTATAAACAAGAATTCCTAATATTTGAAAGCAAATTCAAGTGAAAACGCTCCCTAAAGTGCCCGGAGTTGTAAATATTATGAGTTTGCTGGTCATTTCACGGCTTTCCACTGGTAATGTCTGTGATTACAAACGGCAGGAAATGTAGGAAGAATCAATTTACTTTAATTTCAAGGGGTTCTTCCAACTTTTTAATCATTTCTGGAAGCTCTAATTGCGTATTTTAAGAGTTTTACCACAACTAGAGAGTTCTCTTACTAATATGTACTGGAACCGTCAGGATTTTAACAGAGTCATACAAAAGTCGCCAGAGTAATGCGGCCTCAATTGTAAACATAAGCAGTACAGTCCTCTCTTACAGGCTTTCTACACAAATTTTGAGCTGTATAAACAAGAATTCCTAATATTTGAAAGCAAATTCAAGTGAAAACGCTCCCTAAAGTGCCCGGAGTTGTAAATATTATCAGTTTGCTGGTCATTTCACGGCTTTCCACTGGTAATGTCTGTGATTACAAACGGCAGGAAATGTAGGAAGAATCAATTTACTTTAATTTCAAGGGGTTCTTCCAACTTTTTAATCATTTCTGGAAACTCTAATTGCGTATTTTAAGAGTTTTACCACAACTAGAGAGTTTTCTTACTAATATGTACTGGAACCGTCAGGATTTTAACAGAGTCATACAAAAGTCGCCAGAGTAATGCGGCCTCAATTGTAAACATAAGCAGTACAGTCCTCACTTACAGGCTTTCTACACAAATTTTGAGCTGTATAAACAAAAATTCCTAATATTTGAAAGCAAATTCAAGTGAAAACGCTCGCTAAAGTGCCCGGAGTTGTAAATATTATCATTTTGCTGGTCATTTCACGGCTTTCCACTGGTAATGTCTGTGATTACAAACGGCAGGAAATGTAGGAAGAATCAATTTACTTTAATTTCAAGGGGTTCTTCCAACTTTTTAATCATTTCTGGAAACTCTAATTGCGTATTTTAAGAGTTTTACCACAACCAGAGAGTTTTTTACAAATATGTACTGGAACCGGCAGGATTTTAACAGAGTCATACAAAAGTCGCCAGAGTAATGCGGCCTCAATTGTAAACATAAGCAGTACAGTCCTCACTTACAGGCTTTCTACACAAATTTTGAGCTGTATAAACAAGAATTCCTAATATTTGAAAGCAAATTCAAGTGAAAACGCTCCCTAAAGTGCCCGGAGTTGTAAATATTATCAGTTTGCTGGTCATTTCACGGCTTTCCACTGGTAATGTCTGTGATTACAAACGGCAGGAAATGTAGGAAGAATCAATTTACTTTAATTTCAAGGGGTTCTTCCAACTTTTTAATCATTTCTGGAAACTCTAATTGCGTATTTTAAGAGTTTTACCACAACTAGAGAGTTTTCTTACTAATATGTACTGGAACCGTCAGGATTTTAACAGAGTCATACAAAAGTCGCCAGAGTAATGCGGCCTCAATTGTAAACATAAGCAGTACAGTCCTCTCTTACAGGCTTTCTACACAAATTTTGAGCTGTATAAACAAGAATTCCTAATATTTGAAAGCAAATTCAAGTGAAAACGCTCCCTAAAGTGCCCGGAGTTGTAAATATTATCAGTTTGCTGGTCATTTCACGGCTTTCCACTGGTAATGTCTGTGATTACAAACGGCAGGAAATGTAGGAAGAATCAGTTTACTTTAATTTCAATGGGTTCTTCCAACTTTTTAATCATTTCTGGAAACTCTAATTGCGTATTTTAAGAGTTTTAACACAACTAGAGAGTTTTCTTACTAATATGTACTGGAACCGTCAGGATTTTAACAGAGTCATACAAAAGTCGCCAGAGTAATGCGGCCTCAATTGTAAACATAAGCAGTACAGTCCTCACTTACAGGCTTTCTACACAAATTTTGAGCTGTATAAACAAGAATTCCTAATATTTGAAAGCAAATTCAAGTGAAAACGCTCCCTAAAGTGCCCGGAGTTGTAAATATTATCAGTTTGCTGGTCATTTCACGGCTTTCCACTGGTAATGTCTGTGATTACAAACGGCAGGAAATGTAGGAAGAATCTATTTACTTTAATTTCAAGGGGTTCTTCCAAGTTTTTAATCATTTCTGAAAACTCTAATTGCGTGTTTTAAGAGTTTTACCACAACTAGAGAGTTTTCTTACAAATATGTACTGGAACCGTCAGGATTTTAACAGAGTCATACAAAAGTCGCCATAGTAATGCGGCCTCAATTGTAAACATACGCAGTTTAGACCTCACTTACAGGCTTTCTACACAAATTTTGAGCTGTATAAACAAGAATTCTTAATATTTGAAAGCAAATTCAAGTGAAAACGCTCCCTAAAGTGCACGGAGTTGTAAATATTATCAGTTTGTTGGTCATTTCACGGCTTTCCACTGGTAATGTCTGTGATTACAAACGGCAGGAAATGTAGGAAGAATCTATTTACTTTAATTTCAAGGGGTTCTTCCAAGTTTTTAATCATTTCTGGAAACTCTAATTGTGTATTTTAAGAGTTTTACCACAACTAGAGAGTTTTTTACAAATATGTACTGGAACCGGCAGGATATTAACAGAGTCATACAAAAGTCGCCAGATTAATGCGGCCTCAATTGTAAACATAAGCAGTACAGTCCTCACTTACAGGCTTTCTACACAAATTTTGAGCTGTATAAACAAGAATTCCTAATATTTGAAAGCAAATTCAAGTGAAAACGCTCCCTAAAGTGCCCGGAGTTGTAAATATTATCAGTTTGCTGGTCATTTCACGGCTTTCCACTGGTAATGTCTGTGATTACAAACGGCAGGAAATGTAGGAAGAATCAATTTACTTTAATTTCAAGGGGTTCTTCCAACTTTTTAATCATTTCTGGAAACTCTAATTGTGTATTTTAAGAGTTTTACCACAACTAGAGAGTTTTCTTGCAAATATGTACTGGAACCGTCAGGGTTTTAACAGAGTCATACAAAAGTCGCCAGAGTAATGCGGCCTCAATTGTAAACATAAGCAGTACAGTCCTCACTTACAGGCTTTCTACACAAATTTTGAGCTGTATAAACAAGAATTCCTAATATTTGGAAGCAAATTCAAGTGAAAACGCTCCCTAAAGTGCCCGGAGTTGTAAATATTATCAGTTTCCTGGTCATTTCACGGCTTTCCACTGGTAATGTCTGTGATTACAAACGGCAGGAAATGTAGGAAGAATCTATTTACTTTAATTTCAAGGGGTTCTTCCAAGTTTTTAATCATTTCTGGAAACTCTAATTGCGTGTTTTAAGAGTTTTACCACAACTAGAGAGTTTTCTTACAAATATGTACTGGAACCGTCAGGGTTTTAACAGAGTCATACAAAAGTCGCCAGAGTAATGCGGCCTCAATTGTAAACATAAGCAGTACAGTCCTCACTTGCAGGCTTTCTACACAAATTTTGAGCTGTATAAACAAGAATTCCTAATATTTGAAAGCAAATTCATGTGAAAACGCTCGCTAAAGTGCCCGGAGTTGTAAATGTTATCAGTTTGCTGGTCATTTCACGGCTTTCCACTGGTAATGTCTGTGATTACAAACGGCAGGAAATGTAGGAAGAATCAATTTACTTTAATTTCAAGGGGTTCTTCCAACTTTTTAATCATTTCTGGAAACTCTAATTGCGTATTTTAAGAGTTTTACCACAACTAGAGAGTTTTCTTACTAATATGTACTGGAACCGTCAGGGTTTTAACAGAGTCATACAAAAGTCGCCAGAGTAATGCGGCCTCAATTGTAAACATAAGCAGTACAGTCCTCACTTACAGGCTTTCTACACAAATTTTGAGCTGTATAAACAAGAATTCCTAATATTTGAAAGCAAATTCAAGTGAAAACGCTCGCTAAAGTGCCCGGAGTTGTAAATGTTATCAGTTTGCTGGTCATTTCACGGCTTTCCACTGGTAATGTCTGTGATTACAAACGGCAGGAAATGTAGGAAGAATCTATTTACTTTAATTTCAAGGGGTTCATCCAAGTTTTTAATCATTTCTGGGAACTCTAATTGCGTATTTTAAGAGTTTTACCACAACTAGATAGTTTTCTTACAAGTATGTACTGGAACCGTCAGGGTTTTAACAGAGTCATACAAAAGTCGCCAGAGTAATGCGGCCTCAATTGTAAACATAAGCAGTACAGTCCTCACTTACAGGCTTTCTACACAAATTTTGAGCTGTATAAACAAGAATTCCTAATATTTGAAAGCAAATTCAAGTGAAAACGCTCCCTAAAGTGCCCGGAGTTGTAAATATTATCAGTTTGCTGGTCATTTCACGGCTTTCCACTGGTAATGTCTGTGATTACAAACGGCAGGAAATGTAGGAAGAATCAATTTACTTTAATTTCAAGGGGTTCTTCCAACTTTTTAATCATTTCTGGAAACTCTAATTGCGTATTTTAAGAGTTTTACCACAAATAGAGAGTTTTCTTACAAATATGTACTGGAACCGTCAGGATTTTAACAGAGTCATACAAAAGTCGCCAGAGTAATGCGGCCTCAATTGTAAACATAAGCAGTACAGTCGTCACTTACAGGCTTTCTACACAAATTTTGAGCTGTATAAACCAGAATTCCTAATATTTGAAAGCAAATTCATGTGAAAACGCTCCCTAAAGTGCCCGGAGTTGTAAATATTATCAGTTTGCTGGTCATTTCATTGCTTTCCACTGGTAATGTCTGTGATTACAAACGGCAGGAAATGTAGGAAGAATCAATTTACTTTAATTTCAAGGGGTTCTTCCAACTTTTTAATCATTTCTGGAAACTCTAATTGCGTATTTTAAGAGTTTTACCACAACTAGATAGTTTTCTTACAAATATGTACTGGAACCGTCAGGGTTTTAACAGAGTCATACAAAAGTCGCCAGAGTAATGCGGCCTCAATTGTAAACATAAGCAGTACAGTCCTCACTTACAGGCTTTCTACACAAATTTTGAGCTGTATAAACAAGAATTCCTAATATTTGAAAGCAAATTCAAGTGAAAACGCTCCCTAAAGTGCCCGGAGTTGTAAATATTATGAGTTTGCTGGTCATTTCACGGCTTTCCACTGGTAATGTCTGTGATTACAAACGGCAGGAAATGTAGGAAGAATCAATTTACTTTAATTTCAAGGGGTTCTTCCAACTTTTTAATCATTTCTGGAAGCTCTAATTGCGTATTTTAAGAGTTTTACCACAACTAGAGAGTTCTCTTACTAATATGTACTGGAACCGTCAGGATTTTAACAGAGTCATACAAAAGTCGCCAGAGTAATGCGGCCTCAATTGTAAACATAAGCAGTACAGTCCTCTCTTACAGGCTTTCTACACAAATTTTGAGCTGTATAAACAAGAATTCCTAATATTTGAAAGCAAATTCAAGTGAAAACGCTCCCTAAAGTGCCCGGAGTTGTAAATATTATGAGTTTGCTGGTCATTTCACGGCTTTCCACTGGTAATGTCTGTGATTACAAACGGCAGGAAATGTAGGAAGAATCAATTTACTTTAATTTCAAGGGGTTCTTCCAACTTTTTAATCATTTCTGGAAACTCTAATTGCGTATTTTAAGAGTTTTACCACAACTAGAGAGTTTTCTTACTAATATGTACTGGAACCGTCAGGATTTTAACAGAGTCATACAAAAGTCGCCAGAGTAATGCGGCCTCAATTGTAAACATAAGCAGTACAGTCCTCACTTACAGGCTTTCTACACAAATTTTGAGCTGTATAAACAAAAATTCCTAATATTTGAAAGCAAATTCAAGTGAAAACGCTCGCTAAAGTGCCCGGAGTTGTAAATATTATCATTTTGCTGGTCATTTCACGGCTTTCCACTGGTAATGTTTGTGATTACAAACGGCAGGAAATGTAGGAAGAATCAATTTACTTTAATTTCAAGGGGTTCTTCCAACTTTTTAATCATTTCTGGAAACTCTAATTGCGTATTTTAAGAGTTTTACCACAACCAGAGAGTTTTTTACAAATATGTACTGGAACCGGCAGGATTTTAACAGAGTCATACAAAAGTCGCCAGAGTAATGCGGCCTCAATTGTAAACATAAGCAGTACAGTCCTCACTTACAGGCTTTCTACACAAATTTTGAGCTGTATAAACAAGAATTCCTAATATTTGAAAGCAAATTCAAGTGAAAACGCTCCCTAAAGTGCACGGAGTTGTAAATATTATCAGTTTGCTGGTCATTTCACGGCTTTCCACTGGTAATGTCTGTGATTACAAACGGCAGGAAATGTAGGAAGAATCAATTTACTTTAATTTCAAGGGGTTCTTCCAACTTTTTAATCATTTCTGGAAACTCTAATTGCGTATTTTAAGAGTTTTACCACAACTAGAGAGTTTTCTTACTAATATGTACTGGAACCGTCAGGATTTTAACAGAGTCATACAAAAGTCGCCAGAGTAATGCGGCCTCAATTGTAAACATAAGCAGTACAGTCCTCTCTTACAGGCTTTCTACACAAATTTTGAGCTGTATAAACAAGAATTCCTAATATTTGAAAGCAAATTCAAGTGAAAACGCTCCCTAAAGTGCCCGGAGTTGTAAATATTATCAGTTTGCTGGTCATTTCACGGCTTTCCACTGGTAATGTCTGTGATTACAAACGGCAGGAAATGTAGGAAGAATCAGTTTACTTTAATTTCAATGGGTTCTTCCAACTTTTTAATTATTTCTGGAAACTCTAATTGCGTATTTTAAGAGTTTTACCACAACTAGAGAGTTTTCTTACTAATATGTACTGGAACCGTCAGGGTTTTAACAGAGTCATACAAAAGTCGCCAGAGTAATGCGGCCTCAATTGTAAACATAAGCAGTACAGTCCTCACTTACAGGCTTTCTACACAAATTTTGAGCTGTATAAACAAGAATTCCTAATATTTGAAAGCAAATTCAAGTGAAAACGCTCGCTAAAGTGCCCGGAGTTGTAAATGTTATCAGTTTGCTGGTCATTTCACGGCTTTCCACTGGTAATGTCTGTGATTACAAACGGCAGGAAATGTAGGAAGAATCTATTTACTTTAATTTCAAGGGGTTCATCCAAGTTTTTAATCATTTCTGGGAACTCTAATTGCGTATTTTAAGAGTTTTACCACAACTAGATAGTTTTCTTACAAGTATGTACTGGAACCGTCAGGGTTTTAACAGAGTCATACAAAAGTCGCCAGAGTAATGCGGCCTCAATTGTAAACATAAGCAGTACAGTCCTCACTTACAGGCTTTCTACACAAATTTTGAGCTGTATAAACAAGAATTCCTAATATTTGAAAGCAAATTCAAGTGAAAACGCTCCCTAAAGTGCCCGGAGTTGTAAATATTATCAGTTTGCTGGTCATTTCACGGCTTTCCACTGGTAATGTCTGTGATTACAAACGGCAGGAAATGTAGGAAGAATCAATTTACTTTAATTTCAAGGGGTTCTTCCAACTTTTTAATCATTTCTGGAAACTCTAATTGCGTATTTTAAGAGTTTTACCACAAATAGAGAGTTTTCTTACAAATATGTACTGGAACCGTCAGGATTTTAACAGAGTCATACAAAAGTCGCCAGAGTAATGCGGCCTCAATTGTAAACATAAGCAGTACAGTCGTCACTTACAGGCTTTCTACACAAATTTTGAGCTGTATAAACAAGAATTCCTAATATTTGAAAGCAAATTCATGTGAAAACGCTCCCTAAAGTGCCCGGAGTTGTAAATATTATCAGTTTGCTGGTCATTTCATTGCTTTCCACTGGTAATGTCTGTGATTACAAACGGCAGGAAATGTAGGAAGAATCAATTTACTTTAATTTCAAGGGGTTCTTCCAACTTTTTAATCATTTCTGGAAACTCTAATTGCGTATTTTAAGAGTTTTACCACAACTAGATAGTTTTCTTACAAATATGTACTGGAACCGTCAGGGTTTTAACAGAGTCATACAAAAGTCGCCAGAGTAATGCGGCCTCAATTGTAAACATAAGCAGTACAGTCCTCACTTACAGGCTTTCTACACAAATTTTGAGCTGTATAAACAAGAATTCCTAATATTTGAAAGCAAATTCAAGTGAAAACGCTCCCTAAAGTGCCCGGAGTTGTAAATATTATGAGTTTGCTGGTCATTTCACGGCTTTCCACTGGTAATGTCTGTGATTACAAACGGCAGGAAATGTAGGAAGAATCAATTTACTTTAATTTCAAGGGGTTCTTCCAACTTTTTAATCATTTCTGGAAGCTCTAATTGCGTATTTTAAGAGTTTTACCACAACTAGAGAGTTCTCTTACTAATATGTACTGGAACCGTCAGGATTTTAACAGAGTCATACAAAAGTCGCCAGAGTAATGCGGCCTCAATTGTAAACATAAGCAGTACAGTCCTCTCTTACAGGCTTTCTACACAAATTTGAGCTGTATAAACAAGAATTCCTAATATTTGAAAGCAAATTCAAGTGAAAACGCTCCCTAAAGTGCCCGGAGTTGTAAATATTATCAGTTTGCTGGTCATTTCACGGCTTTCCACTGGTAATGTCTGTGATTACAAACGGCAGGAAATGTAGGAAGAATCAATTTACTTTAATTTCAAGGGGTTCTTCCAACTTTTTAATCATTTCTGGAAACTCTAATTGCGTATTTTAAGAGTTTTACCACAACTAGAGAGTTTTCTTACTAATATGTACTGGAACCGTCAGGATTTTAACAGAGTCATACAAAAGTCGCCAGAGTAATGCGGCCTCAATTGTAAACATAAGCAGTACAGTCCTCACTTACAGGCTTTCTACACAAATTTTGAGCTGTATAAACAAAAATTCCTAATATTTGAAAGCAAATTCAAGTGAAAACGCTCGCTAAAGTGCCCGGAGTTGTAAATATTATCATTTTGCTGGTCATTTCACGGCTTTCCACTGGTAATGTCTGTGATTACAAACGGCAGGAAATGTAGGAAGAATCAATTTACTTTAATTTCAAGGGGTTCTTCCAACTTTTTAATCATTTCTGGAAACTCTAATTGCGTATTTTAAGAGTTTTACCACAACCAGAGAGTTTTTTACAAATATGTACTGGAACCGGCAGGATTTTAACAGAGTCATACAAAAGTCGCCAGAGTAATGCGGCCTCAATTGTAAACATAAGCAGTACAGTCCTCACTTACAGGCTTTCTACACAAATTTTGAGCTGTATAAACAAGAATTCCTAATATTTGAAAGCAAATTCAAGTGAAAACGCTCCCTAAAGTGCACGGAGTTGTAAATATTATCAGTTTGCTGGTCATTTCACGGCTTTCCACTGGTAATGTCTGTGATTACAAACGGCAGGAAATGTAGGAAGAATCAATTTACTTTAATTTCAAGGGGTTCTTCCAACTTTTTAATCATTTCTGGAAACTCTAATTGCGTATTTTAAGAGTTTTACCACAACTAGAGAGTTTTCTTACTAATATGTACTGGAACCGTCAGGATTTTAACAGAGTCATACAAAAGTCGCCAGAGTAATGCGGCCTCAATTGTAAACATAAGCAGTACAGTCCTCTCTTACAGGCTTTCTACACAAATTTTGAGCTGTATAAACAAGAATTCCTAATATTTGAAAGCAAATTCAAGTGAAAACGCTCCCTAAAGTGCCCGGAGTTGTAAATATTATCAGTTTGCTGGTCATTTCACGGCTTTCCACTGGTAATGTCTGTGATTACAAACGGCAGGAAATGTAGGAAGAATCAGTTTACTTTAATTTCAATGGGTTCTTCCAACTTTTTAATCATTTCTGGAAACTCTAATTGCGTATTTTAAGAGTTTTACCACAACTAGAGAGTTTTTTACAAATATGTACTGGAACCGGCAGGATATTAACAGAGTCATACAAAAGTCGCCAGATTAATGCGGCCTCAATTGTAAACATAAGCAGTACAGTCCTCACTTACAGGCTTTCTACACAAATTTTGAGCTGTATAAACAAGAATTCCTAATATTTGAAAGCAAATTCAAGTGAAAACGCTCCCTAAAGTGCCCGGAGTTGTAAATATTATCAGTTTGCTGGTCATTTCACGGCTTTCCACTGGTAATGTCTGTGATTACAAACGGCAGGAAATGTAGGAAGAATCAATTTACTTTAATTTCAAGGGGTTCTTCCAACTTTTTAATCATTTCTGGAAACTCTAATTGTGTATTTTAAGAGTTTTACCACAACTAGAGAGTTTTCTTGCAAATATGTACTGGAACCGTCAGGGTTTTAACAGAGTCATACAAAAGTCGCCAGAGTAATGCGGCCTCAATTGTAAACATAAGCAGTACAGTCCTCACTTACAGGCTTTCTACACAAATTTTGAGCTGTATAAACAAGAATTCCTAATATTTGGAAGCAAATTCAAGTGAAAACGCTCCCTAAAGTGCCCGGAGTTGTAAATATTATCAGTTTCCTGGTCATTTCACGGCTTTCCACTGGTAATGACTGTGATTACAAACGGCAGGAAATGTAGGAAGAATCTATTTACTTTAATTTCAAGGGGTTCTTCCAAGTTTTTAATCATTTCTGGAAACTCTAATTGCGTGTTTTAAGAGTTTTACCACAACTAGAGAGTTTTCTTACAAATATGTACTGGAACCGTCAGGGTTTTAACAGAGTCATACAAAAGTCGCCAGAGTAATGCGGCCTCAATTGTAAACATAAGCAGTACAGTCCTCACTTGCAGGCTTTCTACACAAATTTTGAGCTGTATAAACAAGAATTCCTAATATTTGAAAGCAAATTCATGTGAAAACGCTCGCTAAAGTGCCCGGAGTTGTAAATGTTATCAGTTTGCTGGTCATTTCACGGCTTTCCACTGGTAATGTCTGTGATTACAAACGGCAGGAAATGTAGGAAGAATCTATTTACTTTAATTTCAAGGGGTTCATCCAAGTTTTTAATCATTTCTGGGAACTCTAATTGCGTATTTTAAGAGTTTTACCACAACTAGATAGTTTTCTTACTAATATGTACTGGAACCGTCAGGATTTTAACAGAGTCATACAAAAGTCGCCAGAGTAATGCGGCCTCAATTGTAAACATAAGCAGTACAGTCCTCACTTACAGGCTTTCTACACAAATTTTGAGCTGTATAAACAAGAATTCCTAATATTTGAAAGCAAATTCAAGTGAAAACGCTCGCTAAAGTGCCCGGAGTTGTAAATATTATCAGTTTGCTGGTCATTTCACGGCTTTCCACTGGTAATGTCTGTGATTACAAATGGCAGGAAATGTAGGAAGAATCAATTTACTTTAATTTCAAGGGGTTCTTCCAACTTTTTAATCATTTCTGGAAACTCTAATTGCGTATTTTAAGAGTTTTACCACAACTAGAGAGTTTTCTTACAAATATGTACTGGAACCGTCAGGATTTTAACAGAGTCATACAAAAGTCGCCAGAGTAATGCGGCCTCAATTGTAAACATAAGCAGTACAGTCCTCACTTACAGGCTTTCTACACAAATTTTGAGCTGTATAAACAAGAATTCCTAATATTTGAAAGCAAATTCAAGTGAAAACGCTCCCTAAAGTGCACGGATTTGTAAATATTATCAGTTTGCTGGTCATTTCACGGCTTTCCACTGGTAATGTCTGTGATTACAAACGGCAGGAAATGTAGGAAGAATCTATTTACTTTAATTTCAAGGGGTTCTTCCAAGTTTTTAATCATTTCTGGAAACTCTAATTGCGTATTTTAAGAGTTTTACCACAACTAGAGAGTTTTCTAACAAATATGTACTGGAACCGTCAGGATTTTAACAGAGTCATACAAAAGTCGCCAGAGTAATGCGGCCTCAATTGTAAACATAAGCAGTACAGTCCTCACTTACAGGCTTTCTACACAAATTTTGAGCTGTATAAACAAGAATTCCTAATATTTGAAAGCAAATTCAAGTGAAAACGCTCGCTAAAGTGCCCGGAGTTGTAAATATTATCAGTTTGCTGGTCATTTCACGGCTTTCCACTGGTAATGTCTGTGATTACAAATGGCAGGAAATGTAGGAAGAATCAATTTACTTTAATTTCAAGGGGTTCTTCCAACTTTTTAATCATTTCTGGAAACTCTAATTGCGTATTTTAAGAGTTTTACCACAACTAGAGAGTTTTCTTACAAATATGTACTGGAACCGTCAGGATTTTAACAGAGTCATACAAAAGTCGCCAGAGTAATGCGGCCTCAATTGTAAACATAAGCAGTACAGTCCTCACTTACAGGCTTTCTACACAAATTTTGAGCTGTATAAACAAGAATTCCTAATATTTGAAAGCAAATTCAAGTGAAAACGCTCCCTAAAGTGCACGGAGTTGTAAATATTATCAGTTTGCTGGTCATTTCACGGCTTTCCACTGGTAATGTCTGTGATTACAAACGGCAGGAAATATAGGAAGAATCTATTTACTTTAATTTCAAGGTGTTCTTCCAAGTTTTTAATCATTTCTGGAAACTCTAATTGCGTATTTTAAGAGTTTTACCACAACTAGAGAGTTTTCTAACAAATATGTACTGGAACCGTCAGGATTTTAACAGAGTCATACAAAAGTCGCCAGAGTAATGCGGCCTCAATTGTAAACATAAGCAGTACAGTCCTCACTTACAGGCTTTCTACACAAATTTTGAGCTGTATAAACAAGAATTCCTAATATTTGAAAGCAAATTCAAGTGAAAACGCTCCCTAAAGTGCCCGGAGTTGTAAATATTATCAGTTTGCTGGTCATTTCACGGCTTTCCACTGGTAATGTCTGTGATTACAAACGGCAGGAAATGTAGGAAGAATCTATTTACTTTAATTTCAAGGGGTTCTTCCAAGTTTTTAATCATTTCTGAAAACTCTAATTGCGTGTTTTAAGAGTTTTACCACAACTAGAGAGTTTTCTTACAAATATGTACTGGAACCGTCAGGATTTTAACAGAGTCATACAAAAGTCGCCAGAGTAATGCGGCCTCAATTGTAAACATACGCAGTTTAGACCTCACTTACAGGCTTTCTACACAAATTTTGAGCTGTATAAACAAGAATTCTTAATATTTGAAAGCAAATTCAAGTGAAAACGCTCCCTAAAGTGCACGGAGTTGTAAATATTATCAGTTTGTTGGTCATTTCACGGCTTTCCACTGGTAATGTCTGTGATTACAAACGGCAGGAAATGTAGGAAGAATCTATTTACTTTAATTTCAAGGGGTTCTTCCAAGTTTTTAATCATTTCTGGAAACTCTAATTGTGTATTTTAAGAGTTTTACCACAACTAGAGAGTTTTCTTGCAAATATGTACTGGAACCGTCAGGGTTTTAACAGAGTCATACAAAAGTCGCCAGAGTAATGCGGCCTCAATTGTAAACATAAGCAGTACAGTCCTCACTTACAGGCTTTCTACACAAATTTTGAGCTGTATAAACAAGAATTCCTAATATTTGAAAGCAAATTCATGTGAAAACGCTCGCTAAAGTGCCCGGAGTTGTAAATGTTATCAGTTTGCTGGTCATTTCACGGCTTTCCACTGGTAATGTCTGTGATTACAAACGGCAGGAAATGTAGGAAGAATCTATTTACTTTAATTTCAAGGGGTTCATCCAAGTTTTTAATCATTTCTGGAAACTCTAATTGCGTATTTTAAGAGTTTTACCACAACTAGATAGTTTTCTTACAAATATGTACTGGAACCGTCAGGGTTTTAACAGAGTCATACAAAAGTCGCCAGAGTAATGCGGCCTCAATTGTAAACATAAGCAGTACAGTCCTCACTTACAGGCTTTCTACACAAATTTTGAGCTGTATAAACAAGAATTCCTAATATTTGAAAGCAAATTCAAGTGAAAACGCTCCCTAAAGTGCCCGGAGTTGTAAATATTATCAGTTTGCTGGTCATTTCACGGCTTTCCACTGGTAATGTCTGTGATTACAAACGGCAGGAAATGTAGGAAGAATCAATTTACTTTAATTTCAAGGGGTTCTTCCAACTTTTTAATCATTTCTGGAAAATCTAATTGCGTATTTTAAGAGTTTTACCACAACTAGAGAGTTTTCTTACTAATATGTACTGGAACCGTCAGGATTTTAACAGAGTCATACAAAAGTCGCCAGAGTAATGCGGCCTCAATTGTAAACATAAGCAGTACAGTCGTCACTTACAGGCTTTCTACACAAATTTTGAGCTGTATAAACAAGAATTCTTAATATTTGAAAGCAAATTCAAGTGAAAACGCTCCCTAAAGTGCACGGAGTTGTAAATATTATCAGTTTGTTGGTCATTTCACGGCTTTCCACTGGTAATGTCTGTGATTACAAACGGCAGGAAATGTAGGAAGAATCTATTTACTTTAATTTCAAGGGGTTCTTCCAAGTTTTTAATCATTTCTGGAAACTCTAATTGTGTATTTTAAGAGTTTTACCACAACTAGAGAGTTTTTTACAAATATGTACTGGAACCGTCAGGATTTTAACAGAGTCATACAAAAGTCGCCAGAGTAATGCGGCCTCAATTGTAAACATAAGCAGTACAGTCCTCACTTACAGGCTTTCTACACAAATTTTGAGCTGTATAAACAAGAATTCCTAATATTTGAAAGCAAATTCAAGTGAAAGCGCTCCCTAAAGTGCCCGGAGTTGTAAATATTATCAGTTTGCTGGTCATTTCACGGCTTTCCACTGGTAATGTCTGTGATTACAAACGGCAGGAAATGTAGGAAGAATCAATTTACTTTAATTTCAAGGGGTTCTTCCAACTTTTTAATCATTTCTGGAAACTCTAATTGCGTATTTTTAGAGTTTTACCACAACTAGAGAGTTTTCTTACTAATATGTACTGGAACCGTCAGGATTTTAACAGAGTCATACAAAAGTCGCCAGAGTAATGCGGCCTCAATTGTAAACATAAGCAGTACAGTCCTCACTTACAGGCTTTCTACACAAATTTTGAGCTGTATAAACAAGAATTCCTAATATTTGAAAGCAAATTCAAGTGAAAACGCTCCCTAAAGTGCCCGGAGTTGTAAATATTATCAGTTTGCTGGTCATTTCACGGCTTTCCACTGGTAATGTCTGTGATTACAAACGGCAGGAAATGTAGGAAGAATCAATTTACTTTAATTTCAAGGGGTTCTTCCAACTTTTTAATAATTTCTGGAAACTCTAATTGCGTATTTTAAGAGTTTTACCACAACTAGAGAGTTTTCTTACTAATATGTACTGGAACCGTCAGGATTTTAACAGAGTCATACAAAAGTCGCCAGAGTAATGCGGCCTCAATTGTAAACATAAGCAGTACAGTCCTCACTTACAGGCTTTCTACACAAATTTTGAGCTGTATAAACAAGAATTCCTAATATTTGAAAGCAAATTCAAGTGAAAACGCTCGCTAAAGTGCCCGGAGTTGTAAATATTATCAGTTTGCTGGTCATTTCACGGCTTTCCACTGGTAATGTCTGTGATTACAAACGGCAGGAAATGTAGGAAGAATCAATTTACTTTAATTTCAAGGGGTTCTTCCAACTTTTTAATCATTTCTGGAAACTCTAATTGCGTATTTTAAGAGTTTTACCACAACTAGAGAGTTTTCTTACAAATATGTACTGGAACCGTCAGGATTTTAACAGAGTCATACAAAAGTCGCCAGAGTAATGCGGCCTCAATTGTAAACATAAGCAGTACAGTCCTCACTTACAGGCTTTCTACACAAATTTTGAGCTGTATAAACAAGAATTCCTAATATTTGAAAGCAAATTCAAGTGAAAACGCTCCCTAAAGTGCCCGGAGTTGTAAATATTATCAGTTTGCTGGTCATTTCACGGCTTTCCACTGGTAATGTCTGTGATTACAAACGGCAGGAAATGTAGGAAGAATCTATTTACTTTAATTTCAAGGGGTTCTTCCAAGTTTTTAATCATTTCTGAAAACTCTAATTGCGTGTTTTAAGAGTTTTACCACAACTAGAGAGTTTTCTTACAAATATGTACTGGAACCGTCAGGATTTTAACAGAGTCATACAAAAGTCGCCAGAGTAATGCGGCCTCAATTGTAAACATACGCAGTACAGTCGTCACTTACAGGCTTTCTACACAAATTTTGAGCTGTATAAACAAGAATTCTTAATATTTGAAAGCAAATTCAAGTGAAAACGTTCCCTAAAGTTCACGGAGTTGTAAATATTATCAGTTTGTTGGTCATTTCACGGCTTTCCACTGGTAATGTCTGTGATTACAAACGGCAGGAAATGTAGGAAGAATCTATTTACTTTAATTTCAAGGGGTTCTTCCAAGTTTTTAATCATTTCTGGAAACTCTAATTGTGTATTTTAAGAGTTTTACCACAACTAGAGAGTTTTCTTGCAAATATGTACTGGAACCGTCAGGGTTTTAACAGTCATACAAAAGTCGCCAGAGTAATGCGGCCTCAATTGTAAACATAAGCAGTACAGTCCTCACTTACAGGCTTTCTACACAAATTTTGAGCTGTATAAACAACAATTCCTAATATTTGAAAGCAAATTCATGTGAAAACGCTCGCTAAAGTGCCCGGAGTTGTAAATGTTATCAGTTTGCTGGTCATTTCACGGCTTTCCACTGGTAATGTCTGTGATTACAAACGGCAGGAAATGTAGGAAGAATCTATTTACTTTAATTTCAAGGGGTTCATCCAAGTTTTTAATCATTTCTGGAAACTCTAATTGCGTATTTTAAGAGTTTTACCACAACTAGATAGTTTTCTTACAAATATGTACTGGAACCGTCAGGGTTTTAACAGAGTCATACAAAAGTCGCCAGAGTAATGCGGCCTCAATTGTAAACATAAGCAGTACAGTCCTCACTTACAGGCTTTCTACACAAATTTTGAGCTGTATAAACAAGAATTCCTAATATTTGAAAGCAAATTCAAGTGAAAACGCTCCCTAAAGTGCCCGGAGTTGTAAATATTATCAGTTTGCTGGTCATTTCACGGCTTTCCACTGGTAATGTCTGTGATTACAAACGGCAGGAAATGTAGGAAGAATCAATTTACTTTAATTTCAAGGGGTTCTTCCAACTTTTTAATCATTTCTGGAAAATCTAATTGCGTATTTTAAGAGTTTTACCACAACTAGAGAGTTTTCTTACTAATATGTACTGGAACCGTCAGGATTTTAACAGAGTCATACAAAAGTCGCCAGAGTAATGCGGCCTCAATTGTAAACATAAGCAGTACAGTCCTCACTTACAGGCTTTCTACACAAATTTTGAGCTGTATAAACAAGAATTCTTAATATTTGAAAGCAAATTCAAGTGAAAACGCTCCCTAAAGTGCACGGAGTTGTAAATATTATCAGTTTGCTGGTCATTTCACGGCTTTCCACTGGTAATGTCTGTGATTACAAACGGCAGGAAATGTAGGAAGAATCAATTTACTTTAATTTCAAGGGGTTCTTCCAACTTTTTAATCATTTCTGGAAACTCTAATTGCGTATTTTTAGAGTTTTACCACAACTAGAGAGTTTTCTTACTAATATGTACTGGAACCGTCAGGATTTTAACAGAGTCATACAAAAGTCGCCAGAGTAATGCGGCCTCAATTGTAAACATAAGCAGTACAGTCCTCACTTACAGGCTTTCTACACAAATTTTGAGCTGTATAAACAAGAATTCCTAATATTTGAAAGCAAATTCAAGTGAAAACGCTCCCTAAAGTGCACGGAGTTGTAAATATTATCAGTTTGCTGGTCATTTCACGGCTTTCCACTGGTAATGTCTGTGATTACAAACGGCAGGAAATGTAGGAAGAATCAATTTACTTTAATTTCAAGGGGTTCTTCCAACTTTTTAATCATTTCTGAAAACTCTAATTGCGTGTTTTAAGAGTTTTACCACAACTAGAGAGTTTTCTTACAAATATGTACTGGAACCGTCAGGATTTTAACAGAGTCATACAAAAGTCGCCAGAGTAATGCGGCCTCAATTGTAAACATACGCAGTACAGTCGTCACTTACAGGCTTTCTACACAAATTTTGAGCTGTATAAACAAGAATTCTTAATATTTGAAAGCAAATTCAAGTGAAAACGTTCCCTAAAGTGCACGGAGTTGTAAATATTATCAGTTTGTTGGTCATTTCACGGCTTTCCACTGGTAATGTCTGTGATTACAAACGGCAGGAAATGTAGGAAGAATCTATTTACTTTAATTTCAAGGGGTTCTTCCAAGTTTTTAATCATTTCTGGAAACTCTAATTGTGTATTTTAAGAGTTTTACCACAACTAGAGAGTTTTCTTGCAAATATGTACTGGAACCGTCAGGGTTTTAACAGTCATACAAAAGTCGCCAGAGTAATGCGGCCTCAATTGTAAACATAAGCAGTACAGTCCTCACTTACAGGCTTTCTACACAAATTTTGAGCTGTATAAACAACAATTCCTAATATTTGAAAGCAAATTCATGTGAAAACGCTCGCTAAAGTGCCCGGAGTTGTAAATGTTATCAGTTTGCTGGTCATTTCACGGCTTTCCACTGGTAATGTCTGTGATTACAAACGGCAGGAAATGTAGGAAGAATCTATTTACTTTAATTTCAAGGGGTTCATCCAAGTTTTTAATCATTTCTGGAAACTCTAATTGCGTATTTTAAGAGTTTTACCACAACTAGATAGTTTTCTTACAAATATGTACTGGAACCGTCAGGGTTTTAACAGAGTCATACAAAAGTCGCCAGAGTAATGCGGCCTCAATTGTAAACATAAGCAGTACAGTCCTCACTTACAGGCTTTCTACACAAATTTTGAGCTGTATAAACAAGAATTCCTAATATTTGAAAGCAAATTCAAGTGAAAACGCTCCCTAAAGTGCCCGGAGTTGTAAATATTATCAGTTTGCTGGTCATTTCACGGCTTTCCACTGGTAATGTCTGTGATTACAAACGGCAGGAAATGTAGGAAGAATCAATTTACTTTAATTTCAAGGGGTTCTTCCAACTTTTTAATCATTTCTGGAAAATCTAATTGCGTATTTTAAGAGTTTTACCACAACTAGAGAGTTTTCTTACTAATATGTACTGGAACCGTCAGGATTTTAACAGAGTCATACAAAAGTCGCCAGAGTAATGCGGCCTCAATTGTAAACATAAGCAGTACAGTCCTCACTTACAGGCTTTCTACACAAATTTTGAGCTGTATAAACAAGAATTCTTAATATTTGAAAGCAAATTCAAGTGAAAACGCTCCCTAAAGTGCACGGAGTTGTAAATATTATCAGTTTGCTGGTCATTTCACGGCTTTCCACTGGTAATGTCTGTGATTACAAACGGCAGGAAATGTAGGAAGAATCAATTTACTTTAATTTCAAGGGGTTCTTCCAACTTTTTAATCATTTCTGGAAACTCTAATTGCGTATTTTTAGAGTTTTACCACAACTAGAGAGTTTTCTTACTAATATGTACTGGAACCGTCAGGATTTTAACAGAGTCATACAAAAGTCGCCAGAGTAATGCGGCCTCAATTGTAAACATAAGCAGTACAGTCCTCACTTACAGGCTTTCTACACAAATTTTGAGCTGTATAAACAAGAATTCCTAATATTTGAAAGCAAATTCAAGTGAAAACGCTCCCTAAAGTGCACGGAGTTGTAAATATTATCAGTTTGCTGGTCATTTCACGGCTTTCCACTGGTAATGTCTGTGATTACAAACGGCAGGAAATGTAGGAAGAATCAATTTACTTTAATTTCAAGGGGTTCTTCCAACTTTTTAATCATTTCTGGAAACTCTAATTGCGTATTTTAAGAGTTTTACCACAACTAGAGAGTTTTCTTACTAATATGTACTGGAACCGTCAGGATTTTAACAGAGTCATACAAAAGTCGCCAGAGTAATGCGGCCTCAATTGTAAACATAAGCAGTACAGTCCTCACTTACAGGCTTTCTACACAAATTTTGAGCTGTATAAACAAGAATTCCTAATATTTGAAAGCAAATTCAAGTGAAAACGCTCGCTAAAGTGCCCGGAGTTGTAAATATTATCAGTTTGCTGGTCATTTCACGGCTTTCCACTGGTAATGTCTGTGATTACAAACGGCAGGAAATGTAGGAAGAATCAATTTACTTTAATTTCAAGGGGTTCTTCCAACTTTTTAATCATTTCTGGAAACTCTAATTGCGTATTTTAAGAGTTTTACCACAACTAGAGAGTTTTCTTACAAATATGTACTGGAACCGTCAGGATTTTAACAGAGTCATACAAAAGTCGCCAGAGTAATGCGGCCTCAATTGTAAACATAAGCAGTACAGTCCTCACTTACAGGCTTTCTACACAAATTTTGAGCTGTATAAACAAGAATTCCTAATATTTGAAAGCAAATTCAAGTGAAAACGCTCGCTAAAGTGCCCGGAGTTGTAAATATTATCAGTTTGCTGGTCATTTCACGGCTTTCCACTGGTAATGTCTGTGATTACAAACGGCAGGAAATGTAGGAAGAATCTATTTACTTTAATTTCAAGGGGTTCTTCCAAGTTTTTAATCATTTCTGGAAACTCTAATTGTGTATTTTAAGAGTTTTACCACAACTAGAGAGTTTTCTTGCAAATATGTACTGGAACCGTCAGGGTTTTAACAGAGTCATACAAAAGTCGCCAGAGTAATGCGGCATCAATTGTAAACATAAGCAGTACAGTCCTCACTTACAGGCTTTCTACACAAATTTTGAGCTGTATAAACAAGAATTCCTAATATTTGGAAGCAAATTCAAGTGAAAACGCTCCCTAAAGTGCTCAGAGTTGTAAATATTATCAGTTTGCTGGTCATTTCACGGCTTTCCACTGGTAATGTCTGTGATTACAAACGGCAGGAAATGTAGGAAGAATCAATTTACTTTAATTTCAAGGGGTTCTTCCAACTTTTTAATCATTTCTGGAAACTCTAATTGCGTATTTTTAGAGTTTTACCACAACTAGAGAGTTTTCTTACTAATATGTACTGGAACCGTCAGGATTTTAACAGAGTCATACAAAAGTCGCCAGAGTAATGCGGCCTCAATTGTAAACATAAGCAGTACAGTCCTCACTTACAGGCTTTCTACACAAATTTTGAGCTGTATAAACAAGAATTCCTAATATTTGAAAGCAAATTCAAGTGAAAACGCTCCCTAAAGTGCACGGAGTTGTAAATATTATCAGTTTGCTGGTCATTTCACGGCTTTCCACTGGTAATGTCTGTGATTACAAACGGCAGGAAATGTAGGAAGAATCAATTTACTTTAATTTCAAGGGGTTCTTCCAACTTTTTAATCATTTCTGGAAACTCTAATTGCGTATTTTAAGAGTTTTACCACAACTAGAGAGTTTTCTTACTAATATGTACTGGAACCGTCAGGATTTTAACAGAGTCATACAAAAGTCGCCAGAGTAATGCGGCCTCAATTGTAAACATAAGCAGTACAGTCCTCACTTACAGGCTTTCTACACAAATTTTGAGCTGTATAAACAAGAATTCCTAATATTTGAAAGCAAATTCAAGTGAAAACGCTCGCTAAAGTGCCCGGAGTTGTAAATATTATCAGTTTGCTGGTCATTTCACGGCTTTCCACTGGTAATGTCTGTGATTACAAACGGCAGGAAATGTAGGAAGAATCAATTTACTTTAATTTCAAGGGGTTCTTCCAACTTTTTAATCATTTCTGGAAACTCTAATTGCGTATTTTAAGAGTTTTACCACAACTAGAGAGTTTTCTTACAAATATGTACTGGAACCGTCAGGATTTTAACAGAGTCATACAAAAGTCGCCAGAGTAATGCGGCCTCAATTGTAAACATAAGCAGTACAGTCCTCACTTACAGGCTTTCTACACAAATTTTGAGCTGTATAAACAAGAATTCCTAATATTTGAAAGCAAATTCAAGTGAAAACGCTCGCTAAAGTGCCCGGAGTTGTAAATATTATCAGTTTGCTGGTCATTTCACGGCTTTCCACTGGTAATGTCTGTGATTACAAACGGCAGGAAATGTAGGAAGAATCTATTTACTTTAATTTCAAGGGGTTCTTCCAAGTTTTTAATCATTTCTGGAAACTCTAATTGTGTATTTTAAGAGTTTTACCACAACTAGAGAGTTTTCTTGCAAATATGTACTGGAACCGTCAGGGTTTTAACAGAGTCATACAAAAGTCGCCAGAGTAATGCGGCATCAATTGTAAACATAAGCAGTACAGTCCTCACTTACAGGCTTTCTACACAAATTTTGAGCTGTATAAACAAGAATTCCTAATATTTGGAAGCAAATTCAAGTGAAAACGCTCCCTAAAGTGCTCAGAGTTGTAAATATTATCAGTTTGCTGGTCATTTCACGGCTTTCCACCGGTAATGTCTGTGATTACAAACGGCAGGAAATGTAGGAAGAATCTATTTACTTTAATTTCAAGGGGTTCTTCCAAGTTTTTAATCATTTCTGGAAACTCTAATTGCGTGTTTTAAGAGTTTTACCACAACTAGAGAGTTTTCTTACTAATATGTACTGGAACCGTCAGGATTTTAACAGAGTCATACAAAAGTCGCCAGAGTAATGGGGCCTCAATTGTAAACATACGCAGTTTAGACCTCACTTACAGGCTTTCTACACAAATTTTGAGCTGTATAAACAAGAATTCCTAATATTTGAAAGCAAATTCAAGTGAAAACGCTCGCTAAAGTGCCCGGAGTTGTAAATATTATCAGTTTGCTGGTCATTTCACCGCTTTCCACTGGTAATGTCTGTGATTACAAACGGCAGGAAATGTAGGAAGAATCTATTTACTTTAATTTCAAGGGGTTCTTCCAAGTTTTTAATCATTTCTGGAAACTCGAATTGCGTATTTTAAGAGTTTTACCACAACTAGAGAGTTTTCTTACAAATATGTACTGGAACCGTCAGGATTTTAACAGAGTCATACAAAAGTCGCCAGAGTAATGCGGCCTCAATTGTAAACATAAGCAGTACAGTCCTCACTTACAGGCTTTCTACACAAATTTTGAGCTGTATAAACAAGAATTCCTAATATTTGAAAGCAAATTCAAGTGAAAACGCTCGCTAAAGTGCCCGAAGTTGTAAATGTTATCAGTTTGCTGGTCATTTCACGGCTTTCCACTGGTAATGTCTGTGATTACAAACGGCAGGAAATGTAGGAAGAATCTATTTACTTTAATTTCAAGGGGTTCTTCCAAGTTTTTAATCATTTCTGGAAACTCTAATTGCGTATTTTAAGAGTTTTACCACAACTAGAGAGTTTTCTTACAAATATGTGTTGGAACCGTCAGGATTTTAACAGAGTCATACAAAAGTCGCCAGAGTAATGCGGCCTCAATTGTAAACATAAGCAGTACAGTCCTCACTTACAGGCTTTCTAAACAAATTTTGAGCTGTATAAACAAGAATTCCTAATATTTGAAAGCAAATTCAAGTGAAAACGCTCCCTAAAGTGCCCGGAGTTGTAAATATTATCAGTTTGCTGGTCATTTCACGGCTTTCCACTGGTAATGTCTGTGATTACAAACGGCAGGAAATGTAGGAAGAATCAATTTACTTTAATTTCAAGGGGTTCTTCCATTTTTTTAATCATTTCTGGAAACTCTAATTGCGTTTTTTAAGAGTTTTACCACAACTAGATAGTTTTCTTACAAATATGTACTGGAACCGTCAGGGTTTTAACAGAGTCATACAAAAGTCGCCAGAGTAATACGGCCTCAATTGTAAACATAAGCAGTACAGTCCTCACTTACAGGCTTTCTACACAAATTTTGAGCTGTATAAACAAGAATTCCTAATATTTGAAAGCAAATTCAAGTGAAAACGCTCCCTAAAGTGCCCGGAGTTGTAAATATTATCAGTTTGCTGGTCATTTCACGGCTTTCCACTGGTAATGTCTGTGATTACAAACGGCAGGAAATGTAGGAAGAATCAATTTACTTTAATTTCAAGGGGTTCTTCCAACTTTTTAATCATTTCTGGAAACTCTAATTGCGTATTTTAAGAGTTTTACCACAACTAGAGAGTTTTCTTACTAATATGTACTGGAACCGTCAGGATTTTAACAGAGTCATACAAAAGTCGCCAGAGTAATGCGGCCTCAATTGTAAACATAAGCAGTACAGTCGTCACTTACAGGCTTTCTACACAAATTTTGAGCTGTATAAACAAGAATTCCTAATATTTGAAAGCAAATTCAAGTGAAAACGCTCCCTAAAGTGCCCGGAGTTGTAAATATTATCAGTTTGCTGGTCATTTCACGGCTTTCCACTGGTAATGTCTGTGATTCCAAACGGCAGGAAATGTAGGAAGAATCAATTTACTTTAATTTCAAGGGGTTCTTCCAACTTTTTAATCATTTCTGGAAACTCTAATTGCGTATTTTAAGAGTTTTACCACAACTAGAGAGTTTTCTTACTAATATGTTCTGGAACCGTCAGGATTTTAACAGAGTCATACAAAAGTCGCCAGAGTAATGCGGCCTCAATTGTAAACATAGGCAGTTTAGACCTCACTTACAGGCTTTCTACACAAATTTTGAGCTGTATAAACAAGAATTCTTAATATTTGAAAGCAAATTCAAGTGAAAACGCTCCCTAAAGTGCACGGAGTTGTAAATATTATCAGTTTGCTGGTCATTTCACGGCTTTCCACTGGTAATGTCTGTGATTACAAAGGGCAGGAAATGTAGGAAGAATCTATTTACTTTAATTTCAAGGGGTTCATCCAAGTTTTTAATCATTTCTGGAAACTCTAATTGCGTATTTTAAGAGTTTTACCACAACTAGATAGTTTTCTTACAAATATGTACTGGAACCGTCAGGGTTTTAACAGAGTCATACAAAAGTCGCCAGAGTAATGCGGCCTCAATTGTAAACATAAGCAGTACAGTCCTCACTTACAGGCTTTCTACACAAATTTTGAGCTGTATAAACAAGAATTCCTAATATTTGAAAGCAAATTCAAGTGAAAACGCTCCCTAAAGTGCCCGGAGTTGTAAATATTATCAGTTTGCTGGTCATTTCACGGCTTTCCACTGGTAATGTCTGTGATTACAAACGGCAGGAAATGTAGGAAGAATCTATTTACTTTAATTTCAAGGGGTTCTTCCAAGTTTTTAATCATTTCTGGAAACTCTAATTGCGTGTTTTAAGAGTTTTACCACAACTAGAGAGTTTTCTTACTAATATGTACTGGAACCGTCAGGATTTTAACAGAGTCATACAAAAGTCGCCAGAGTAATGGGGCCTCAATTGTAAACATACGCAGTTTAGACCTCACTTACAGGCTTTCTACACAAATTTTGAGCTGTATAAACAAGAATTCCTAATATTTGAAAGCAAATTCAAGTGAAAACGCTCGCTAAAGTGCCCGGAGTTATAAATATTATCAGTTTGCTGGTCATTTCACCGCTTTCCACTGGTAATGTCTGTGATTACAAACGGCAGGAAATGTAGGAAGAATCTATTTACTTTAATTTCAAGGGGTTCTTCCAAGTTTTTAATCATTTCTGGAAACTCGAATTGCGTATTTTAAGAGTTTTACCACAACTAGAGAGTTTTCTTACAAATATGTACTGGAACCGTCAGGATTTTAACAGAGTCATACAAAAGTCGCCAGAGTAATGCGGCCTCAATTGTAAACATAAGCAGTACAGTCCTCACTTACAGGCTTTCTACACAAATTTTGAGCTGTATAAACAAGAATTCCTAATATTTGAAAGCAAATTCAAGTGAAAACGCTCGCTAAAGTGCCCGAAGTTGTAAATGTTATCAGTTTGCTGGTCATTTCACGGCTTTCCACTGGTAATGTCTGTGATTACAAACGGCAGGAAATGTAGGAAGAATCTATTTACTTTAATTTCAAGGGGTTCTTCCAAGTTTTTAATCATTTCTGGAAACTCTAATTGCGTATTTTAAGAGTTTTACCACAACTAGAGAGTTTTCTTACAAATATGTGTTGGAACCGTCAGGGTTTTAACAGAGTCATACAAAAGTCGCCAGAGTAATGCGGCCTCAATTGTAAACATAAGCAGTACAGTCCTCACTTACAGGCTTTCTACACAAATTTTGAGCTGTATAAACAAGAATTCCTAATATTTGAAAGCAAATTCAAGTGAAAACGCTCCCTAAAGTGCCCGGAGTTGTAAATATTATCAGTTTGCTGGTCATTTCACGGCTTTCCACTGGTAATGTCTGTGATTACGAACGGCAGGAAATGTAGGAAGAATCAATTTACTTTAATTTCAAGGGGTTCTTCCATTTTTTTAATCATTTCTGGAAACTCTAATTGCGTTTTTTAAGAGTTTTACCACAACTAGATAGTTTTCTTACAAATATGTACTGGAACCGTCAGGGTTTTAACAGAGTCATAAAAAAGTCGCCAGAGTAATACGGCCTCAATTGTAAACATAAGCAGTACAGTCCTCACTTACAGGCTTTCTACACAAATTTTGAGCTGTATAAACAAGAATTCCTAATATTTGAAAGCAAATTCAAGTGAAAACGCTCCCTAAAGTGCCCGGAGTTGTAAATATTATCAGTTTGCTGGTCATTTCACGGCTTTCCACTGGTAATGTCTGTGATTACAAACGGCAGGAAATGTAGGAAGAATCAATTTACTTTAATTTCAAGGGGTTCTTCCAACTTTTTAATCATTTCTGGAAACTCTAATTGCGTATTTTAAGAGTTTTACCACAACTAGAGAGTTTTCTTACTAATATGTACTGGAACCGTCAGGATTTTAACAGAGTCATACAAAAGTCGCCAGAGTAATGCGGCCTCAATTGTAAACATAAGCAGTACAGTCGTCACTTACAGGCTTTCTACACAAATTTTGAGCTGTATAAACAAGAATTCCTAATATTTGAAAGCAAATTCAAGTGAAAACGCTCCCTAAAGTGCCCGGAGTTGTAAATATTATCAGTTTGCTGGTCATTTCACGGCTTTCCACTGGTAATGTCTGTGATTCCAAACGGCAGGAAATGTAGGAAGAATCAATTTACTTTAATTTCAAGGGGTTCTTCCAACTTTTTAATCATTTCTGGAAACTCTAATTGCGTATTTTAAGAGTTTTACCACAACTAGAGAGTTTTCTTACTAATATGTTCTGGAACCGTCAGGATTTTAACAGAGTCATACAAAAGTCGCCAGAGTAATGCGGCCTCAATTGTAAACATAGGCAGTTTAGACCTCACTTACAGGCTTTCTACACAAATTTTGAGCTGTATAAACAAGAATTCTTAATATTTGAAAGCAAATTCAAGTGAAAACGCTCCCTAAAGTGCACGGAGTTGTAAATATTATCAGTTTGCTGGTCATTTCACGGCTTTCCACTGGTAATGTCTGTGATTACAAACGGCAGGAAATGTAGGAAGAATCTATTTACTTTAATTTCAAGGGGTTCATCCAAGTTTTTAATCATTTCTGGAAACTCTAATTGCGTATTTTAAGAGTTTTACCACAACTAGATAGTTTTCTTACAAATATGTACTGGAACCGTCAGGGTTTTAACAGAGTCATACAAAAGTCGCCAGAGTAATGCGGCCTCAATTGTAAACATAAGCAGTACAGTCCTCACTTACAGGCTTTCTACACAAATTTTGAGCTGTATAAACAAGAATTCCTAATATTTGAAAGCAAATTCAAGTGAAAACGCTCCCTAAAGTGCCCGGAGTTGTAAATATTATCAGTTTGCTGGTCATTTCACGGCTTTCCACTGGTAATGTCTGTGATTACAAACGGCAGGAAATGTAGGAAGAATCAATTTACTTTAATTTCAAGGGGTTCTTCCAACTTTTTAATCATTTCTGGAAAATCTAATTGCGTATTTTAAGAGTTTTACCACAACTAGAGAGTTTTCTTACTAATATGTACTGGAACCGTCAGGATTTTAACAGAGTCATACAAAAGTCGCCAGAGTAATGCGGCCTCAATTGTAAACATAAGCAGTACAGTCGTCACTTACAGGCTTTCTACACAAATTTTGAGCTGTATAAACAAGAATTCTTAATATTTGAAAGCAAATTCAAGTGAAAACGCTCCCTAAAGTGCACGGAGTTGTAAATATTATCAGTTTGTTGGTCATTTCACGGCTTTCCACTGGTAATGTCTGTGATTACAAACGGCAGGAAATGTAGGAAGAATCTATTTACTTTAATTTCAAGGGGTTCTTCCAAGTTTTTAATCATTTCTGGAAACTCTAATTGTGTATTTTAAGAGTTTTACCACAACTAGAGAGTTTTCTTGCAAATATGTACTGGAACCGTCAGGGTTTTAACAGAGTCATACAAAAGTCGCCAGAGTAATGGGGCCTCAATTGTAAACATACGCAGTTTAGACCTCACTTACAGGCTTTCTACACAAATTTTGAGCTGTATAAACAAGAATTCCTAATATTTGAAAGCAAATTCAAGTGAAAACGCTCGCTAAAGTGCCCGGAGTTGTAAATATTATCAGTTTGCTGGTCATTTCACCGCTTTCCACTGGTAATGTCTGTGATTACAAACGGCAGGAAATGTAGGAAGAATCTATTTACTTTAATTTCAAGGGGTTCTTCCAAGTTTTTAATCATTTCTGGAAACTCGAATTGCGTATTTTAAGAGTTTTACCACAACTAGAGAGTTTTCTTACAAATATGTACTGGAACCGTCAGGATTTTAACAGAGTCATACAAAAGTCGCCAGAGTAATGCGGCCTCAATTGTAAACATAAGCAGTACAGTCCTCACTTACAGGCTTTCTACACAAATTTTGAGCTGTATAAACAAGAATTCCTAATATTTGAAAGCAAATTCAAGTGAAAACGCTCGCTAAAGTGCCCGAAGTTGTAAATGTTATCAGTTTGCTGGTCATTTCACGGCTTTCCACTGGTAATGTCTGTGATTACAAACGGCAGGAAATGTAGGAAGAATCTATTTACTTTAATTTCAAGGGGTTCTTCCAAGTTTTTAATCATTTCTGGAAACTCTAATTGCGTATTTTAAGAGTTTTACCACAACTAGAGAGTTTTCTTACAAATATGTGTTGGAACCGTCAGGATTTTAACAGAGTCATACAAAAGTCGCCAGAGTAATGCGGCCTCAATTGTAAACATAAGCAGTACAGTCCTCACTTACAGGCTTTCTACACAAATTTTGAGCTGTATAAACAAGAATTCCTAATATTTGAAAGCAAATTCAAGTGAAAACGCTCCCTAAAGTGCCCGGAGTTGTAAATATTATCAGTTTGCTGGTCATTTCACGGCTTTCCACTGGTAATGTCTGTGATTACAAACGGCAGGAAATGTAGGAAGAATCAATTTACTTTAATTTCAAGGGGTTCTTCCATTTTTTTAATCATTTCTGGAAACTCTAATTGCGTTTTTTAAGAGTTTTACCACAACTAGATAGTTTTCTTACAAATATGTACTGGAACCGTCAGGGTTTTAACAGAGTCATACAAAAGTCGCCAGAGTAATACGGCCTCAATTGTAAACATAAGCAGTACAGTCCTCACTTACAGGCTTTCTACACAAATTTTGAGCTGTATAAACAAGAATTCCTAATATTTGAAAGCAAATTCAAGTGAAAACGCTCCCTAAAGTGCCCGGAGTTGTAAATATTATCAGTTTGCTGGTCATTTCACGGCTTTCCACTGGTAATGTCTGTGATTACAAACGGCAGGAAATGTAGGAAGAATCAATTTACTTTAATTTCAAGGGGTTCTTCCAACTTTTTAATCATTTCTGGAAACTCTAATTGCGTATTTTAAGAGTTTTACCACAACTAGAGAGTTTTCTTACTAATATGTACTGGAACCGTCAGGATTTTAACAGAGTCATACAAAAGTCGCCAGAGTAATGCGGCCTCAATTGTAAACATAAGCAGTACAGTCGTCACTTACAGGCTTTCTACACAAATTTTGAGCTGTATAAACAAGAATTCCTAATATTTGAAAGCAAATTCAAGTGAAAACGCTCCCTAAAGTGCCCGGAGTTGTAAATATTATCAGTTTGCTGGTCATTTCACGGCTTTCCACTGGTAATGTCTGTGATTCCAAACGGCAGGAAATGTAGGAAGAATCAATTTACTTTAATTTCAAGGGGTTCTTCCAACTTTTTAATCATTTCTGGAAACTCTAATTGCGTATTTTAAGAGTTTTACCACAACTAGAGAGTTTTCTTACTAATATGTTCTGGAACCGTCAGGATTTTAACAGAGTCATACAAAAGTCGCCAGAGTAATGCGGCCTCAATTGTAAACATAGGCAGTTTAGACCTCACTTACAGGCTTTCTACACAAATTTTGAGCTGTATAAACAAGAATTCTTAATATTTGAAAGCAAATTCAAGTGAAAACGCTCCCTAAAGTGCACGGAGTTGTAAATATTATCAGTTTGCTGGTCATTTCACGGCTTTCCACTGGTAATGTCTGTGATTACAAAGGGCAGGAAATGTAGGAAGAATCTATTTACTTTAATTTCAAGGGGTTCATCCAAGTTTTTAATCATTTCTGGAAACTCTAATTGCGTATTTTAAGAGTTTTACCACAACTAGATAGTTTTCTTACAAATATGTACTGGAACCGTCAGGGTTTTAACAGAGTCATACAAAAGTCGCCAGAGTAATGCGGCCTCAATTGTAAACATAAGCAGTACAGTCCTCACTTACAGGCTTTCTACACAAATTTTGAGCTGTATAAACAAGAATTCCTAATATTTGAAAGCAAATTCAAGTGAAAACGCTCCCTAAAGTGCCCGGAGTTGTAAATATTATCAGTTTGCTGGTCATTTCACGGCTTTCCACTGGTAATGTCTGTGATTACAAACGGCAGGAAATGTAGGAAGAATCTATTTACTTTAATTTCAAGGGGTTCTTCCAAGTTTTTAATCATTTCTGGAAACTCTAATTGCGTGTTTTAAGAGTTTTACCACAACTAGAGAGTTTTCTTACTAATATGTACTGGAACCGTCAGGATTTTAACAGAGTCATACAAAAGTCGCCAGAGTAATGGGGCCTCAATTGTAAACATACGCAGTTTAGACCTCACTTACAGGCTTTCTACACAAATTTTGAGCTGTATAAACAAGAATTCCTAATATTTGAAAGCAAATTCAAGTGAAAACGCTCGCTAAAGTGCCCGGAGTTATAAATATTATCAGTTTGCTGGTCATTTCACCGCTTTCCACTGGTAATGTCTGTGATTACAAACGGCAGGAAATGTAGGAAGAATCTATTTACTTTAATTTCAAGGGGTTCTTCCAAGTTTTTAATCATTTCTGGAAACTCGAATTGCGTATTTTAAGAGTTTTACCACAACTAGAGAGTTTTCTTACAAATATGTACTGGAACCGTCAGGATTTTAACAGAGTCATACAAAAGTCGCCAGAGTAATGCGGCCTCAATTGTAAACATAAGCAGTACAGTCCTCACTTACAGGCTTTCTACACAAATTTTGAGCTGTATAAACAAGAATTCCTAATATTTGAAAGCAAATTCAAGTGAAAACGCTCGCTAAAGTGCCCGAAGTTGTAAATGTTATCAGTTTGCTGGTCATTTCACGGCTTTCCACTGGTAATGTCTGTGATTACAAACGGCAGGAAATGTAGGAAGAATCTATTTACTTTAATTTCAAGGGGTTCTTCCAAGTTTTTAATCATTTCTGGAAACTCTAATTGCGTATTTTAAGAGTTTTACCACAACTAGAGAGTTTTCTTACAAATATGTGTTGGAACCGTCAGGGTTTTAACAGAGTCATACAAAAGTCGCCAGAGTAATGCGGCCTCAATTGTAAACATAAGCAGTACAGTCCTCACTTACAGGCTTTCTACACAAATTTTGAGCTGTATAAACAAGAATTCCTAATATTTGAAAGCAAATTCAAGTGAAAACGCTCCCTAAAGTGCCCGGAGTTGTAAATATTATCAGTTTGCTGGTCATTTCACGGCTTTCCACTGGTAATGTCTGTGATTACGAACGGCAGGAAATGTAGGAAGAATCAATTTACTTTAATTTCAAGGGGTTCTTCCATTTTTTTAATCATTTCTGGAAACTCTAATTGCGTTTTTTAAGAGTTTTACCACAACTAGATAGTTTTCTTACAAATATGTACTGGAACCGTCAGGGTTTTAACAGAGTCATAAAAAAGTCGCCAGAGTAATACGGCCTCAATTGTAAACATAAGCAGTACAGTCCTCACTTACAGGCTTTCTACACAAATTTTGAGCTGTATAAACAAGAATTCCTAATATTTGAAAGCAAATTCAAGTGAAAACGCTCCCTAAAGTGCCCGGAGTTGTAAATATTATCAGTTTGCTGGTCATTTCACGGCTTTCCACTGGTAATGTCTGTGATTACAAACGGCAGGAAATGTAGGAAGAATCAATTTACTTTAATTTCAAGGGGTTCTTCCAACTTTTTAATCATTTCTGGAAACTCTAATTGCGTATTTTAAGAGTTTTACCACAACTAGAGAGTTTTCTTACTAATATGTACTGGAACCGTCAGGATTTTAACAGAGTCATACAAAAGTCGCCAGAGTAATGCGGCCTCAATTGTAAACATAAGCAGTACAGTCGTCACTTACAGGCTTTCTACACAAATTTTGAGCTGTATAAACAAGAATTCCTAATATTTGAAAGCAAATTCAAGTGAAAACGCTCCCTAAAGTGCCCGGAGTTGTAAATATTATCAGTTTGCTGGTCATTTCACGGCTTTCCACTGGTAATGTCTGTGATTCCAAACGGCAGGAAATGTAGGAAGAATCAATTTACTTTAATTTCAAGGGGTTCTTCCAACTTTTTAATCATTTCTGGAAACTCTAATTGCGTATTTTAAGAGTTTTACCACAACTAGAGAGTTTTCTTACTAATATGTTCTGGAACCGTCAGAATTTTAACAGAGTCATACAAAAGTCGCCAGAGTAATGCGGCCTCAATTGTAAACATAGGCAGTTTAGACCTCACTTACAGGCTTTCTACACAAATTTTGAGCTGTATAAACAAGAATTCTTAATATTTGAAAGCAAATTCAAGTGAAAACGCTCCCTAAAGTGCACGGAGTTGTAAATATTATCAGTTTGCTGGTCATTTCACGGCTTTCCACTGGTAATGTCTGTGATTACAAACGGCAGGAAATGTAGGAAGAATCTATTTACTTTAATTTCAAGGGGTTCATCCAAGTTTTTAATCATTTCTGGAAACTCTAATTGCGTATTTTAAGAGTTTTACCACAACTAGATAGTTTTCTTACAAATATGTACTGGAACCGTCAGGGTTTTAACAGAGTCATACAAAAGTCGCCAGAGTAATGCGGCCTCAATTGTAAACATAAGCAGTACAGTCCTCACTTACAGGCTTTCTACACAAATTTTGAGCTGTATAAACAAGAATTCCTAATATTTGAAAGCAAATTCAAGTGAAAACGCTCCCTAAAGTGCCCGGAGTTGTAAATATTATCAGTTTGCTGGTCATTTCACGGCTTTCCACTGGTAATGTCTGTGATTACAAACGGCAGGAAATGTAGGAAGAATCAATTTACTTTAATTTCAAGGGGTTCTTCCAACTTTTTAATCATTTCTGGAAAATCTAATTGCGTATTTTAAGAGTTTTACCACAACTAGAGAGTTTTCTTACTAATATGTACTGGAACCGTCAGGATTTTAACAGAGTCATACAAAAGTCGCCAGAGTAATGCGGCCTCAATTGTAAACATAAGCAGTACAGTCGTCACTTACAGGCTTTCTACACAAATTTTGAGCTGTATAAACAAGAATTCTTAATATTTGAAAGCAAATTCAAGTGAAAACGCTCCCTAAAGTGCACGGAGTTGTAAATATTATCAGTTTGTTGGTCATTTCACGGCTTTCCACTGGTAATGTCTGTGATTACAAACGGCAGGAAATGTAGGAAGAATCTATTTACTTTAATTTCAAGGGGTTCTTCCAAGTTTTTAATCATTTCTGGAAACTCTAATTGTGTATTTTAAGAGTTTTACCACAACTAGAGAGTTTTTTACAAATATGTACTGGAACCGTCAGGATTTTAACAGAGTCATACAAAAGTCGCCAGAGTAATGCGGCCTCAATTGTAAACATAAGCAGTACAGTCCTCACTTACAGGCTTTCTACACAAATTTTGAGCTGTATAAACAAGAATTCCTAATATTTGAAAGCAAATTCAAGTGAAAACGCTCCCTAAAGTGCCCGGAGTTGTAAATATTATCAGTTTGCTGGTCATTTCACGGCTTTCCACTGGTAATGTCTGTGATTACAAACGGCAGGAAATGTAGGAAGAATCAATTTACTTTAATTTCAAGGGGTTCTTCCAACTTTTTAATCATTTCTGGAAACTCTAATTGCGTATTTTTAGAGTTTTACCACAACTAGAGAGTTTTCTTACTAATATGTACTGGAACCGTCAGGATTTTAACAGAGTCATACAAAAGTCGCCAGAGTAATGCGGCCTCAATTGTAAACATAAGCAGTACAGTCCTCACTTACAGGCTTTCTACACAAATTTTGAGCTGTATAAACAAGAATTCCTAATATTTGAAAGCAAATTCAAGTGAAAACGCTCCCTAAAGTGCCCGGAGTTGTAAATATTATCAGTTTGCTGGTCATTTCACGGCTTTCCACTGGTAATGTCTGTGATTACAAACGGCAGGAAATGTAGGAAGAATCAATTTACTTTAATTTCAAGGGGTTCTTCCAACTTTTTAATCATTTCTGGAAACTCTAATTGCGTATTTTAAGAGTTTTACCACAACTAGAGAGTTTTCTTACTAATATGTACTGGAACCGTCAGGATTTTAACAGAGTCATACAAAAGTCGCCAGAGTAATGCGGCCTCAATTGTAAACATAAGCAGTACAGTCCTCACTTACAGGCTTTCTACACAAATTTTGAGCTGTATAAACAAGAATTCCTAATATTTGAAAGCAAATTCAAGTGAAAACGCTCGCTAAAGTGCCCGGAGTTGTAAATATTATCAGTTTGCTGGTCATTTCACGGCTTTCCACTGGTAATGTCTGTGATTACAAACGGCAGGAAATGTAGGAAGCATCAATTTACTTTAATTTCAAGGGGTTCTTCCAACTTTTTAATCATTTCTGGAAACTCTAATTGCGTATTTTAAGAGTTTTACCACAACTAGAGAGTTTTCTTACAAATATGTACTGGAACCGTCAGGATTTTAACAGAGTCATACAAAAGTCGCCAGAGTAATGCGGCCTCAATTGTAAACATAAGCAGTACAGTCCTCACTTACAGGCTTTCTACATAAATTTTGAGCTGTATAAACAAGAATTCCTAATATTTGAAAGCAAATTCAAGTGAAAACGCTCGCTAAAGTGCCCGGAGTTGTAAATATTATCAGTTTGCTGGTCATTTCACGGCTTTCCACTGGTAATGTCTGTGATTACAAACGGCAGGAAATGTAGGAAGAATCTATTTACTTTAATTTCAAGGGGTTCTTCCAAGTTTTTAATCATTTCTGGAAACTCTAATTGTGTATTTTAAGAGTTTTACCACAACTAGAGAGTTTTCTTGCAAATATGTACTGGAACCGTCAGGGTTTTAACAGAGTCATACAAAAGTCGCCAGAGTAATGCGGCCTCAATTGTAAACATAAGCAGTACAGTCCTCACTTACAGGCTTTCTACACAAATTTTGAGCTGTATAAACAAGAATTCCTAATATTTGGAAGCAAATTCAAGTGAAAACGCTCCCTAAAGTGCTCAGAGTTGTAAATATTATCAGTTTGCTGGTCATTTCACGGCTTTCCACTGGTAATGTCTGTGATTACAAACGGCAGGAAATGTAGGAAGAATCTATTTACTTTAATTTCAAGGGGTTCTTCCAAGTTTTTAATCATTTCTGGAAACTCTAATTGCGTGTTTTAAGAGTTTTACCACAACTAGAGAGTTTTCTTACTAATATGTACTGGAACCGTCAGGATTTTAACAGAGTCATACAAAAGTCGCCAGAGTAATGGGGCCTCAATTGTAAACATACGCAGTTTAGACCTCACTTACAGGCTTTCTACACAAATTTTGAGCTGTATAAACAAGAATTCCTAATATTTGAAAGCAAATTCAAGTGAAAACGCTCGCTAAAGTGCCCGGAGTTGTAAATATTATCAGTTTGCTGGTCATTTCACCGCTTTCCACTGGTAACGTCTGTGATTACAAACGGCAGGAAATGTAGGAAGAATCTATTTACTTTAATTTCAAGGGGTTCTTCCAAGTTTTTAATCATTTCTGGAAACTCGAATTGCGTATTTTAAGAGTTTTACCACAACTAGAGAGTTTTCTTACAAATATGTACTGGAACCGTCAGGATTTTAACAGAGTCATACAAAAGTCGCCAGAGTAATGCGGCCTCAATTGTAAACATAAGCAGTACAGTCCTCACTTACAGGCTTTCTACACAAATTTTGAGCTGTATAAACAAGAATTCCTAATATTTGAAAGCAAATTCAAGTGAAAACGCTCGCTAAAGTGCCCGAAGTTGTAAATGTTATCAGTTTGCTGGTCATTTCACGGCTTTCCACTGGTAATGTCTGTGATTACAAACGGCAGGAAATGTAGGAAGAATCTATTTACTTTAATTTCAAGGGGTTCTTCCAAGTTTTTAATCATTTCTGGAAACTCTAATTGCGTATTTTAAGAGTTTTACCACAACTAGAGAGTTTTCTTACAAATATGTGTTGGAACCGTCAGGGTTTTAACAGAGTCATACAAAAGTCGCCAGAGTAATGCGGCCTCAATTGTAAACATAAGCAGTACAGTCGTCACTTACAGGCTTTCTACACAAATTTTGAGCTGTATAAACAAGAATTCCTAATATTTGAAAGCAAATTCAAGTGAAAACGCTCCCTAAAGTGCCCGGAGTTGTAAATATTATCAGTTTGCTGGTCATTTCACGGCTTTCCACTGGTAATGTCTGTGATTACAAACGGCAGGAAATGTAGGAAGAATCAATTTACTTTAATTTCAAGGGGTTCTTCCATTTTTTTAATCATTTCTGGAAACTCTAATTGCGTTTTTTAAGAGTTTTACCACAACTAGATAGTTTTCTTACAAATATGTACTGGAACCGTCAGGGTTTTAACAGAGTCATACAAAAGTCGCCAGAGTAATACGGCCTCAATTGTAAACATAAGCAGTACAGTCCTCACTTACAGGCTTTCTACACAAATTTTGAGCTGTATAAACAAGAATTCCTAATATTTGAAAGCAAATTCAAGTGAAAACGCTCCCTAAAGTGCCCGGAGTTGTAAATATTATCAGTTTGCTGGTCATTTCACGGCTTTCCACTGGTAATGTCTGTGATTACAAACGGCAGGAAATGTAGGAAGAATCAATTTACTTTAATTTCAAGGGGTTCTTCCAACTTTTTAATCATTTCTGGAAACTCTAATTGCGTATTTTAAGAGTTTTACCACAACTAGAGAGTTTTCTTACTAATATGTACTGGAACCGTCAGGATTTTAACAGAGTCATACAAAAGTCGCCAGAGTAATGCGGCCTCAATTGTAAACATACGCAGTTTAGACCTCACTTACAGGCTTTCTACACAAATTTTGAGCTGTATAAACAAGAATTCTTAATATTTGAAAGCAAATTCAAGTGAAAACGCTCCCTAAAGTGCACGGAGTTGTAAATATTATCAGTTTGCTGGTCATTTCACGGCTTTCCACTGGTAATGTCTGTGATTACAAACGGCAGGAAATGTAGGAAGAATCTATTTACTTTAATTTCAAGGGGTTCATCCAAGTTTTTAATCATTTCTGGAAACTCTAATTGCGTATTTTAAGAGTTTTACCACAACTAGATAGTTTTCTTACAAATATGTACTGGAACCGTCAGGGTTTTAACAGAGTCATACAAAAGTCGCCAGAGTAATGCGGCCTCATTTGTAAACATAAGCAGTACAGTCCTCACTTACAGGCTTTCTACACAAATTTTGAGCTGTATAAACAAGAATTCCTAATATTTGAAAGCAAATTCAAGTGAAAACGCTCCCTAAAGTGCCCGGAGTTGTAAATATTATCAGTTTGCTGGTCATTTCACGGCTTTCCACTGGTAATGTCTGTGATTACAAACGGCAGGAAATGTAGGAAGAATCTATTTACTTTAATTTCAAGGGGTTCTTCCAACTTTTTAATCATTTCTGGAAAATCTAATTGCGTATTTTAAGAGTTTTACCACAACTAGAGAGTTTTCTTACTAATATGTACTGGAACCGTCAGGATTTTAACAGAGTCATACAAAAGTCGCCAGAGTAATGCGGCCTCAATTGTAAACATAAGCAGTACAGTCGTCACTTACAGGCTTTCTACACAAATTTTGAGCTGTATAAACAAGAATTCTTAATATTTGAAAGCAAATTCAAGTGAAAACGCTCCCTAAAGTGCACGGAGTTGTAAATATTATCAGTTTGTTGGTCATTTCACGGCTTTCCACTGGTAATGTCTGTGATTACAAACGGCAGGAAATGTAGGAAGAATCTATTTACTTTAATTTCAAGGGGTTCTTCCAAGTTTTTAATCATTTCTGGAAACTCTAATTGTGTATTTTAAGAGTTTTACCACAACTAGAGAGTTTTTTACAAATATGTACTGGAACCGTCAGGATTTTAACAGAGTCATACAAAAGTCGCCAGAGTAATGCGGCCTCAATTGTAAACATAAGCAGTACAGTCGTCACTTACAGGCTTTCTACACAAATTTTGAGCTGTATAAACAAGAATTCCTAATATTTGAAAGCAAATTCAAGTGAAAACGCTCCCTAAAGTGCCCGGAGTTGCAAATATTATCAGTTTGCTGGTCATTTCACGGCTTTCCACTGGTAATGTCTGTGATTACAAACGGCAGGAAATGTAGGAAGAATCAATTTACTTTAATTTCAAGGGGTTCTTCCAACTTTTTAATCATTTCTGGAAAATCTAATTGCGTATTTTAAGAGTTTTACCACAACTAGAGAGTTTTCTTACTAATATGTACTGGAACCGTCAGGATTTTAACAGAGTCATACAAAAGTCGCCAGAGTAATGCGGCCTCAATTGTAAACATAAGCAGTACAGTCGTCACTTACAGGCTTTCTACACAAATTTTGAGCTGTATAAACAAGAATTCCTAATATTTGAAAGCAAATTCAAGTGAAAACGCTCCCTAAAGTGCCCGGAGTTGTAAATATTATCAGTTTGCTGGTCATTTCACGGCTTTCCACTGGTAATGTCTGTGATTACAAACGGCAGGAAATGTAGGAAGAATCAATTTACTTTAATTTCAAGGGGTTCTTCCAACTTTTTAATCATTTCTGGAAACTCTAATTGCGTATTTTAAGAGTTTTACCACAACTAGAGAGTTTTCTTACTAATATGTACTGGAACCGTCAGGATTTTAACAGAGTCATACAAAAGTCGCCAGAGTAATGCGGCCTCAATTGTAAACATACGCAGTTTAGACCTCACTTACAGGCTTTCTACACAAATTTTGAGCTGTATAAACAAGAATTCCTAATATTTGAAAGCAAATTCAAGTGAAAACGCTCGATAAAGTGCACGGAGTTGTAAATATTATCAGTTTGCTGGTCATTTCACGGCTTTCCACTGGTAATGTCTGTGATTACAAACGGCAGGAAATGTAGGAAGAATCTATTTACTTTAATTTCAAGGGGTTCTTCCAAGTTTTTAATCATTTCTGGAAACTCTAATTGCGTATTTTAAGAGTTTTACCACAACTAGAGAGTTTTCTTACAAATATGTACTGGAACCGTCAGGATTTTAACAGAGTCATACAAAAGTCGCCAGAGTAATGCGGCCTCAATTGTAAACATAAGCAGTACAGTCCTCACTTACAGGCTTTCTACACAAATTTTGAGCTGTATAAACAAGAATTCCTAATATTTGAAAGCAAATTCATGTGAAAACGCTCGCTAAAGTGCCCGGAGTTGTAAATGTTATCAGTTTGCTGGTCATTTCACGGCTTTCCACTGGTAATGTCTGTGATTACAAACGGCAGGAAATGTAGGAAGAATCTATTTACTTTAATTTCAAGGGGTTCATCCAAGTTTTTAATCATTTCTGGGAACTCTAATTGCGTATTTTAAGAGTTTTACCACAACTAGATAGTTTTCTTACAAGTATGTACTGGAACCGTTAGGGTTTTAACAGAGTCATACAAAAGTCGCCAGAGTAATGCGGCCTCAATTGTAAACATAAGCAGTACAGTCGTCACTTACAGGCTTTCTACACAAATTTTGAGCTGTATAAACAAGAATTCCTAATATTTGAAAGCAATTCATGTGAAAACGCTCCCTAAAGTGCCCGGAGTTGTAAATATTATCAGTTTGCTGGTCATTTCACGGCTTTCCACTGGTAATGTCTGTGATTACAAACGGCAGGAAATGTAGGAAGAATCAATTTACTTTAATTTCAAGGGGTTCTTCCATTTTTTTAATCATTTCTGGAAACTCTAATTGCGTATTTTAAGAGTTTTACCACAACTAGATAGTTTTCTTACAAATATGTACTGGAACCGTCAGGGTTTTAACAGAGTCATACAAAAGTCGCCAGAGTAATGCGGACTCAATTGTAAACATAAGCAGTACAGTCCTCACTTACAGGCTTTCTACACAAATTTTGAGCTGTATAAACAAGAATTCCTAATATTTGAAAGCAAATTCAAGTGAAAACGCTCCCTAAAGTGCCCGGAGTTGTAAATATTATCAGTTTGCTGGTCATTTCACGGCTTTCCACTGGTAATGTCTGTGATTACAAACGGCAGGAAATGTAGGAAGAATCAATTTACTTTAAATTCAAGGGGTTCTTCCAACTTTTTAATCATTTCTGGAAACTCTAATTTCGTATTTTAAGAGTTTTACCGCAACTAGAGAGTTTTCTTACTAATATGTACTGGAACCGTCAGGATTTTAACAGAGTCATACAAAAGTCGCCAGAGTAATGCGGCCTCAATTGTAAACATACGCAGTTTAGACCTCACTTACAGGCTTTCTACACAAATTTTGAGCTGTATAAACAAGAATTCCTAATATTTGAAAGCAAATTCAAGTGAAAACGCTCGATAAAGTGCACGGAGTTGTAAATATTATCAGTTTGCTGGTCATTTCACGGCTTTCCACTGGTAATGTCTGTGATTACAAACGGCAGGAAATGTAGGAAGAATCTATTTACTTTAATTTCAAGGGGTTCTTCCAAGTTTTTAATCATTTCTGGAAACTCTAATTGCGTATTTTAAGAGTTTTACCACAACTAGAGAGTTTTCTTACAAATATGTACTGGAACCGTCAGGATTTTAACAGAGTCATACAAAAGTCGCCAGAGTAATGCGGCCTCAATTGTAAACATAAGCAGTACAGTCCTCACTTACAGGCTTTCTACACAAATTTTGAGCTGTATAAACAAGAATTCCTAATATTTGAAAGCAAATTCATGTGAAAACGCTCGCTAAAGTGCCCGGAGTTGTAAATGTTATCAGTTTGCTGGTCATTTCACGGCTTTCCACTGGTAATGTCTGTGATTACAAACGGCAGGAAATGTAGGAAGAATCTATTTACTTTAATTTCAAGGGGTTCATCCAAGTTTTTAATCATTTCTGGGAACTCTAATTGCGTATTTTAAGAGTTTTACCACAACTAGATAGTTTTCTTACAAGTATGTACTGGAACCGTTAGGGTTTTAACAGAGTCATACAAAAGTCGCCAGAGTAATGCGGCCTCAATTGTAAACATAAGCAGTACAGTCATCACTTACAGGCTTTCTACACAAATTTTGAGCTGTATAAACAAGAATTCCTAATATTTGAAAGCAAATTCATGTGAAAACGCTCCCTAAAGTGCCCGGAGTTGTAAATATTATCAGTTTGCTGGTCATTTCACGGCTTTCCACTGGTAATGTCTGTGATTACAAACGGCAGGAAATGTAGGAAGAATCAATTTACTTTAATTTCAAGGGGTTCTTCCATTTTTTTAATCATTTCTGGAAACTCTAATTGCGTATTTTAAGAGTTTTACCACAACTAGATAGTTTTCTTACAAATATGTACTGGAACCGTCAGGGTTTTAACAGAGTCATACAAAAGTCGCCAGAGTAATGCGGCCTCAATTGTAAACATAAGCAGTACAGTCGTCACTTACAGGCTTTCTACACAAATTTTGAGCTGTATAAACAAGAATTCCTAATATTTGAAAGCAATTCATGTGAAAACGCTCCCTAAAGTGCCCGGAGTTGTAAATATTATCAGTTTGCTGGTCATTTCACGGCTTTCCACTGGTAATGTCTGTGATTACAAACGGCAGGAAATGTAGGAAGAATCAATTTACTTTAATTTCAAGGGGTTCTTCCATTTTTTTAATCATTTCTGGAAACTCTAATTGCGTATTTTAAGAGTTTTACCACAACTAGATAGTTTTCTTACAAATATGTACTGGAACCGTCAGGGTTTTAACAGAGTCATACAAAAGTCGCCAGAGTAATGCGGACTCAATTGTAAACATAAGCAGTACAGTCCTCACTTACAGGCTTTCTACACAAATTTTGAGCTGTATAAACAAGAATTCCTAATATTTGAAAGCAAATTCAAGTGAAAACGCTCCCTAAAGTGCCCGGAGTTGTAAATATTATCAGTTTGCTGGTCATTTCACGGCTTTCCACTGGTAATGTCTGTGATTACAAACGGCAGGAAATGTAGGAAGAATCAATTTACTTTAAATTCAAGGGGTTCTTCCAACTTTTTAATCATTTCTGGAAACTCTAATTTCGTATTTTAAGAGTTTTACCGCAACTAGAGAGTTTTCTTACTAATATGTACTGGAACCGTCAGGATTTTAACAGAGTCATACAAAAGTCGCCAGAGTAATGCGGCCTTAATTGTAAACATAAGCAGTACAGTCGTCACTTACAGGCTTTCTACACAAATTTTGAGCTGTATAAACAAGAATTCCTAATATTTGAAAGCAAATTCAAGTGAAAACGCTCCCTAAAGTGCCCGGAGTTGTAAATATTATCAGTTTGCTGGTCATTTCACGGCTTTCCACTGGTAATGTCTGTGATTACAAACGGCAGGAAATGTAGGAAGAATCAATTTACTTTAATTTCAAGGGGTTCTTCCAACTTTTTAATCATTTCTGGAAAATCTAATTGCGTATTTTAAGAGTTTTACCACAACTAGAGAGTTTTCTTACTAATATGTACTGGAACCGTCAGTATTTTAACAGAGTCATACAAAAGTCGCCAGAGTAATGCGGCCTCAATTGTAAACATAAGCAGTACAGTCGTCACTTACAGGCTTTCTACACAAATTTTGAGCTGTATAAACAAGAATTCCTAATATTTGAAAGCAAATTCAAGTGAAAACGCTCCCTAAAGTGCCCGGAGTTGTAAATATTATCAGTTTGCTGGTCATTTCACGGCTTTCCACTGGTAATGTCTGTGATTACAAACGGCAGGAAATGTAGGAAGAATCAATTTACTTTAATTTCAAGGGGTTCTTCCAACTTTTTAATCATTTCTGGAAACTCTAATTGCGTATTTTAAGAGTTTTACCACAACTAGAGAGTTTTCTTACTAATATGTACTGGAACCGTCAGGATTTTAACAGAGTCATACAAAAGTCGCCAGAGTAATGCGGCCTCAATTGTAAACATACGCAGTTTAGACCTCACTTACAGGCTTTCTACACAAATTTTGAGCTGTATAAACAAGAATTCCTAATATTTGAAAGCAAATTCAAGTGAAAACGCTCGATAAAGTGCACGGAGTTGTAAATATTATCAGTTTGCTGGTCATTTCACGGCTTTCCACTGGTAATGTCTGTGATTACAAACGGCAGGAAATGTAGGAAGAATCTATTTACTTTAATTTCAAGGGGTTCTTCCAAGTTTTTAATCATTTCTGGAAACTCTAATTGCGTATTTTAAGAGTTTTACCACAACTAGAGAGTTTTCTTACAAATATGTACTGGAACCGTCAGGATTTTAACAGAGTCATACAAAAGTCGCCAGAGTAATGCGGCCTCAATTGTAAACATAAGCAGTACAGTCCTCACTTACAGGCTTTCTACACAAATTTTGAGCTGTATAAACAAGAATTCCTAATATTTGAAAGCAAATTCATGTGAAAACGCTCGCTAAAGTGCCCGGAGTTGTAAATGTTATCAGTTTGCTGGTCATTTCACGGCTTTCCACTGGTAATGTCTGTGATTACAAACGGCAGGAAATGTAGGAAGAATCTATTTACTTTAATTTCAAGGGGTTCATCCAAGTTTTTAATCATTTCTGGGAACTCTAATTGCGTATTTTAAGAGTTTTACCACAACTAGATAGTTTTCTTACAAGTATGTACTGGAACCGTTAGGGTTTTAACAGAGTCATACAAAAGTCGCCAGAGTAATGCGGCCTCAATTGTAAACATAAGCAGTACAGTCATCACTTACAGGCTTTCTACACAAATTTTGAGCTGTATAAACAAGAATTCCTAATATTTGAAAGCAAATTCATGTGAAAACGCTCCCTAAAGTGCCCGGAGTTGTAAATATTATCAGTTTGCTGGTCATTTCACGGCTTTCCACTGGTAATGTCTGTGATTACAAACGGCAGGAAATGTAGGAAGAATCAATTTACTTTAATTTCAAGGGGTTCTTCCATTTTTTTAATCATTTCTGGAAACTCTAATTGCGTATTTTAAGAGTTTTACCACAACTAGATAGTTTTCTTACAAATATGTACTGGAACCGTCAGGGTTTTAACAGAGTCATACAAAAGTCGCCAGAGTAATGCGGCCTCAATTGTAAACATAAGCAGTACAGTCCTCACTTACAGGCTTTCTACACAAATTTTGAGCTGTATAAACAAGAATTCCTAATATTTGAAAGCAAATTCAAGTGAAAACGCTCCCTAAAGTGCCCGGAGTTGTAAATATTATCAGTTTGCTGGTCATTTCACGGCTTTCCACTGGTAATGTCTGTGATTACAAACGGCAGGAAATGTAGGAAGAATCAATTTACTTTAATTTCAAGGGGTTCTTCCAACTTTTTAATCATTTCTGGAAACTCTAATTTCGTATTTTAAGAGTTTTACCGCAACTAGAGAGTTTTCTTACTAATATGTACTGGAACCGTCAGGATTTTAACAGAGTCATACAAAAGTCGCCAGAGTAATGCGGCCTCAATTGTAAACATAAGCAGTACAGTCGTCACTTACAGGCTTTCTACACAAATTTTGAGCTGTATAAACAAGAATTCCTAATATTTGAAAGCAAATTCAAGTGAAAACGCTCCCTAAAGTGCCCGGAGTTGTAAATATTATCAGTTTGCTGGTCATTTCACGGCTTTCCACTGGTAATGTCTGTGATTACAAATGGCAGGAAATGTAGGAAGAATCAATTTACTTTAATTTCAAGGGGTTCTTCCAACTTTTTAATCATTTCTGGAAACTCTAATTGCGTATTTTAAGAGTTTTACCACAACTAGAGAGTTTTCTTACTAATATGTACTGGAACCGTCAGGATTTTAACAGAGTCATACAAAAGTCGCCAGAGTAATGCGGCCTCAATTGTAAACATAAGCAGTACAGTCCTCACTTACAGGCTTTCTACACAAATTTTGAGCTGTATAAACAAAAATTCCTAATATTTGAAAGCAAATTCAAGTGAAAACGCTCGCTAAAGTGCCCGGAGTTGTAAATATTATCATTTTGCTGGTCATTTCACGGCTTTCCACTGGTAATGTCTGTGATTACAAACGGCAGGAAATGTAGGAAGAATCAATTTACTTTAATTTCAAGGGGTTCTTCCAACTTTTTAATCATTTCTGGAAACTCTAATTGCGTATTTTAAGAGTTTTACCACAACCAGAGAGTTTTTTACAAATATGTACTGGAACCGGCAGGATTTTAACAGAGTCATACAAAAGTCGCCAGAGTAATGCGGCCTCAATTGTAAACATAAGCAGTACAGTCCTCACTTACAGGCTTTCTACACAAATTTTGAGCTGTATAAACAAGAATTCCTAATATTTGAAAGCAAATTCAAGTGAAAACGCTCCCTAAAGTGCCCGGAGTTGTAAATATTATCAGTTTGCTGGTCATTTCACGGCTTTCCACTGGTAATGTCTGTGATTACAAACGGCAGGAAATGTAGGAAGAATCAATTTACTTTAATTTCAAGGGGTTCTTCCAACTTTTTAATCATTTCTGGAAACTCTAATTGCGTATTTTAAGAGTTTTACCACAACTAGAGAGTTTTCTTACTAATATGTACTGGAACCGTCAGGATTTTAACAGAGTCATACAAAAGTCGCCAGAGTAATGCGGCCTCAATTGTAAACATAAGCAGTACAGTCCTCTCTTACAGGCTATCTACACAAATTTTGAGCTGTATAAACAAGAATTCCTAATATTTGAAAGCAAATTCAAGTGAAAATGCTCCCTAAAGTGCCCGGAGTTGTAAATATTATCAGTTTGCTGGTCATTTCACGGCTTTCCACTGGTAATGTCTGTGATTACAAACGGCAGGAAATGTAGGAAGAATCTATTTACTTTAATTTCAAGGGGTTCTTCCAAGTTTTTAATCATTTCTGGAAACTCTAATTGCGTATTTTAAGAGTTTTACCACAACTAGAGAGTTTTCTAACAAATATGTACTGGAACCGTCAGGATTTTAACAGAGTCATACAAAAGTCGCCAGAGTAATGCGGCCTCAATTGTAAACATAAGCAGTACAGTCCTCACTTACAGGCTTTCTACACAAATTTTGAGCTGTATAAACAAGAATTCCTAATATTTGAAAGCAAATTCAAGTGAAAACGCTCCCTAAAGTGCCCGGAGTTGTAAATATTATCAGTTTGCTGGTCATTTCACGGCTTTCCACTGGTAATGTCTGTGATTACAAACGGCAGGAAATGTAGGAAGAATCAATTTACTTTAATTTCAAGGGGTTCTTCCAACTTTTTAATCATTTCTGGAAACTCTAATTGCGTATTTTAAGAGTTTTACCAAAACTAGATTGTTTTCTTACAAATATGTCCTGGAACCGTCAGGATTTTAACAGAGTCATACAAAAGTCGCCAGAGTAATGCGGCCTCAATTGTAAACATAAGCAGTACAGTCCTCACTTACAGGCTTTCTACACAAATTTTGAGGTGTATAAACAAGAATTCCTAATATTTGAAAGCAAATTCAAGTGAAAACGCTCCCTAAAGTGCCCGGAGTTGTAAATATTATCAGTTTGCTGGTCATTTCACGGCTTTCCACTGGTAATGTCTGTGATTACAAACGGCAGGAAATGTAGGAAGAATCTATTTAATTTAATTTCAAGGGGATCTTCCAAGTTTTTAATCATTTCTGAAAACTCTAATTGCGTGTTTTAAGAGTTTTACCACAACTAGAGAGTTTTCTTACAAATATGTACTGGAACCGTCAGGATTTTAACAGAGTCATACAAAAGTCGCCAGAGTAATGCGGCCTCAATTGTAAACATACGCAGTTTAGACCTCACTTACAGGCTTTCTACACAAATTTTGAGCTGTATAAACAAGAATTCTTAATATTTGAAAGCAAATTCAAGTGAAAACGCTCCCTAAAGTGCACGGAGTTGTAAATATTATCAGTTTGCTGGTCATTTCACGGCTTTCCACTGGTAATGTCTGTGATTACAAACGGCAGGAAATGTAGGAAGAATCTATTTACTTTAATTTCAAGGGGTTCTTCCAAGTTTTTAATCATTTCTGGAAACTCTGCGTATTTTAAGAGTTTTACCACAACTAGAGAGTTTTCTTACAAATATGTACTAGAACCGTCAGGATTTTAACAGAGTCATACAAAAGTCGCCAGAGTAATGCGGCCTCAATTGTAAACATAAGCAGTACAGTCCTCACTTACAGGCTTTCTACATAAATTTTGAGCTGTATAAACAAGAATTCCTAATATTTGAAAGCAAATTCAAGTGAAAACGCTCGCTAAAGTGCCCGGAGTTGTAAATATTATCAGTTTGCTGGTCATTTCACGGCTTTCCACTGGTAATGTCTGTGATTACAAACGGCAGGAAATGTAGGAAGAATCTATTTACTTTAATTTCAAGGGGTTCTTCCAAGTTTTTAATCATTTCTGGAAACTCTAATTGTGTATTTTAAGAGTTTTACCACAACTAGAGAGTTTTCTTGCAAATATGTACTGGAACCGTCAGGGTTTTAACAGAGTCATACAAAAGTCGCCAGAGTAATGCGGCCTCAATTGTAAACATAAGCAGTACAGTCCTCACTTACAGGCTTTCTACACAAATTTTGAGCTGTATAAACAAGAATTCCTAATATTTGGAAGCAAATTCAAGTGAAAACGCTCCCTAAAGTGCTCAGAGTTGTAAATATTATCAGTTTGCTGGTCATTTCACGGCTTTCCACTGGTAATGTCTGTGATTACAAACGGCAGGAAATGTAGGAAGAATCTATTTACTTTAATTTCAAGGGGTTCTTCCAAGTTTTTAATCATTTCTGGAAACTCTAATTGCGTGTTTTAAGAGTTTTACCACAACTAGAGAGTTTTCTTACTAATATGTACTGGAACCGTCAGGATTTTAACAGAGTCATACAAAAGTCGCCAGAGTAATGCGGCCTCAATTGTAAACATACGCAGTTTAGACCTCACTTACAGGCTTTCTACACAAATTTTGAGCTGTATAAACAAGAATTCCTAATATTTGAAAGCAAATTCAAGTGAAAACGCTCCCTAAAGTGCCCGGAGTTGTAAATATTATCAGTTTGCTGGTCATTTCACGGCTTTCCAATGGTAATGTCTGTGATTACAAACGGCAGGAAATGTAGGAAGAATCAATTTACTTTAATTTCAAGGGGTTCTTCCAAATTTTTAATCATTTCTGGAAACTCTAATTGCGTATTTTAAGAGTTTTACCACAACTAGAGAGTTTTCTTACTAATATGTACTGGAACCGTCAGGATTTTAACAGAGTCATACAAAAGTCGCCAGAGTAATGCGGCCTCAATTGTAAACATACGCAGTTTAGACCTCACTTACAGGCTTTCTACACAAATTTTGAGCTGTATAAACAAGAATTCCTAATATTTGAAAGCAAATTCAAGTGAAAACGCTCGATAAAGTGCACGGAGTTGTAAATATTATCAGTTTGCTGGTCATTTCACGGCTTTCCACTGGTAATGTCTGTGATTACAAACGGCAGGAAATGTAGGAAGAATCTATTTACTTTAATTTCAAGGGGTTCTTCCAAGTTTTTAATCATTTCTGGAAACTCTAATTGCGTATTTTAAGAGTTTTACCACAACTAGAGAGTTTTCTTACAAATATGTACTGGAACCGTCAGGATTTTAACAGAGTCATACAAAAGTCGCCAGAGTAATGCGGCCTCAATTGTAAACATAAGCAGTACAGTCCTCACTTACAGGCTTTCTACACAAATTTTGAGCTGTATAAACAAGAATTCCTAATATTTGAAAGCAAATTCATGTGAAAACGCTCGCTAAAGTGCCCGGAGTTGTAAATGTTATCAGTTTGCTGGTCATTTCACGGCTTTCCACTGGTAATGTCTGTGATTACAAACGGCAGGAAATGTAGGAAGAATCTATTTACTTTAATTTCAAGGGGTTCATCCAAGTTTTTAATCATTTCTGGGAACTCTAATTGCGTATTTTAAGAGTTTTACCACAACTAGATAGTTTTCTTACAAGTATGTACTGGAACCGTTAGGGTTTTAACAGAGTCATACAAAAGTCGCCAGAGTAATGCGGCCTCAATTGTAAACATAAGCAGTACAGTCGTCACTTACAGGCTTTCTACACAAATTTTGAGCTGTATAAACAAGAATTCCTAATATTTGAAAGCAAATTCATGTGAAAACGCTCCCTAAAGTGCCCGGAGTTGTAAATATTATCAGTTTGCTGGTCATTTCACGGCTTTCCACTGGTAATGTCTGTGATTACAAACGGCAGGAAATGTAGGAAGAATCAATTTACTTTAATTTCAAGGGGTTCTTCCATTTTTTTAATCATTTCTGGAAACTCTAATTGCGTATTTTAAGAGTTTTACCACAACTAGATAGTTTTCTTACAAATATGTACTGGAACCGTCAGGGTTTTAACAGAGTCATACAAAAGTCGCCAGAGTAATGCGGCCTCAATTGTAAACATAAGCAGTACAGTCCTCACTTACAGGCTTTCTACACAAATTTTGAGCTGTATAAACAAGAATTCCTAATATTTGAAAGCAAATTCAAGTGAAAACGCTCCCTAAAGTGCCCGGAGTTGTAAATATTATCAGTTTGCTGGTCATTTCACGGCTTTCCACTGGTAATGTCTGTGATTACAAACGGCAGGAAATGTAGGAAGAATCAATTTACTTTAATTTCAAGGGGTTCTTCCAACTTTTTAATCATTTCTGGAAACTCTAATTTCGTATTTTAAGAGTTTTACCGCAACTAGAGAGTTTTCTTACTAATATGTACTGGAACCGTCAGGATTTTAACAGAGTCATACAAAAGTCGCCAGAGTAATGCGGCCTCAATTGTAAACATAAGCAGTACAGTCGTCACTTACAGGCTTTCTACACAAATTTTGAGCTGTATAAACAAGAATTCCTAATATTTGAAAGCAAATTCAAGTGAAAACGCTCCCTAAAGTGCCCGGAGTTGTAAATATTATCAGTTTGCTGGTCATTTCACGGCTTTCCACTGGTAATGTCTGTGATTACAAATGGCAGGAAATGTAGGAAGAATCAATTTACTTTAATTTCAAGGGGTTCTTCCAACTTTTTAATCATTTCTGGAAACTCTAATTGCGTATTTTAAGAGTTTTACCACAACTAGAGAGTTTTCTTACTAATATGTACTGGAACCGTCAGGATTTTAACAGAGTCATACAAAAGTCGCCAGAGTAATGCGGCCTCAATTGTAAACATAAGCAGTACAGTCCTCACTTACAGGCTTTCTACACAAATTTTGAGCTGTATAAACAAAAATTCCTAATATTTGAAAGCAAATTCAAGTGAAAACGCTCGCTAAAGTGCCCGGAGTTGTAAATATTATCATTTTGCTGGTCATTTCACGGCTTTCCACTGGTAATGTCTGTGATTACAAACGGCAGGAAATGTAGGAAGAATCAATTTACTTTAATTTCAAGGGGTTCTTCCAACTTTTTAATCATTTCTGGAAACTCTAATTGCGTATTTTAAGAGTTTTACCACAACCAGAGAGTTTTTTACAAATATGTACTGGAACCGGCAGGATTTTAACAGAGTCATACAAAATTCGCCAGAGTAATGCGGCCTCAATTGTAAACATAAGCAGTACAGTCCTCACTTACAGGCTTTCTACACAAATTTTGAGCTGTATAAACAAGAATTCCTAATATTTGAAAGCAAATTCAAGTGAAAACGCTCCCTAAAGTGCCCGGAGTTGTAAATATTATCAGTTTGCTGGTCATTTCACGGCTTTCCACTGGTAATGTCTGTGATTACAAACGGCAGGAAATGTAGGAAGAATCAATTTACTTTAATTTCAAGGGGTTCTTCCAACTTTTTAATCATTTCTGGAAACTCTAATTGCGTATTTTAAGAGTTTTACCACAACTAGAGAGTTTTCTTACTAATATGTACTGGAACCGTCAGGATTTTAACAGAGTCATACAAAAGTCGCCAGAGTAATGCGGCCTCAATTGTAAACATAAGCAGTACAGTCCTCTCTTACAGGCTATCTACACAAATTTTGAGCTGTATAAACAAGAATTCCTAATATTTGAAAGCAAATTCAAGTGAAAATGCTCCCTAAAGTGCCCGGAGTTGTAAATATTATCAGTTTGCTGGTCATTTCACGGCTTTCCACTGGTAATGTCTGTGATTACAAACGGCAGGAAATGTAGGAAGAATCTATTTACTTTAATTTCAAGGGGTTCTTCCAAGTTTTTAATCATTTCTGGAAACTCTAATTGCGTATTTTAAGAGTTTTACCACAACTAGAGAGTTTTCTAACAAATATGTACTGGAACCGTCAGGATTTTAACAGAGTCATACAAAAGTCGCCAGAGTAATGCGGCCTCAATTGTAAACATAAGCAGTACAGTCCTCACTTACAGGCTTTCTACACAAATTTTGAGCTGTATAAACAAGAATTCCTAATATTTGAAAGCAAATTCAAGTGAAAACGCTCCCTAAAGTGCCCGGAGTTGTAAATATTATCAGTTTGCTGGTCATTTCACGGCTTTCCACTGGTAATGTCTGTGATTACAAACGGCAGGAAATGTAGGAAGAATCAATTTACTTTAATTTCAAGGGGTTCTTCCAACTTTTTAATCATTTCTGGAAACTCTAATTGCGTATTTTAAGAGTTTTACCAAAACTAGATTGTTTTCTTACAAATATGTCCTGGAACCGTCAGGATTTTAACAGAGTCATACAAAAGTCGCCAGAGTAATGCGGCCTCAATTGTAAACATAAGCAGTACAGTCCTCACTTACAGGCTTTCTACACAAATTTTGAGGTGTATAAACAAGAATTCCTAATATTTGAAAGCAAATTCAAGTGAAAACGCTCCCTAAAGTGCCCGGAGTTGTAAATATTATCAGTTTGCTGGTCATTTCACGGCTTTCCACTGGTAATGTCTGTGATTACAAATGGCAGGAAATGTAGGAAGAATCTATTTAATTTAATTTCAAGGGGATCTTCCAAGTTTTTAATCATTTCTGAAAACTCTAATTGCGTGTTTTAAGAGTTTTACCACAACTAGAGAGTTTTCTTACAAATATGTACTGGAACCGTCAGGATTTTAACAGAGTCATACAAAAGTCGCCAGAGTAATGCGGCCTCAATTGTAAACATACGCAGTTTAGACCTCACTTACAGGCTTTCTACACAAATTTTGAGCTGTATAAACAAGAATTCTTAATATTTGAAAGCAAATTCAAGTGAAAACGCTCCCTAAAGTGCACGGAGTTGTAAATATTATCAGTTTGCTGGTCATTTCACGGCTTTCCACTGGTAATGTCTGTGATTACAAACGGCAGGAAATGTAGGAAGAATCTATTTACTTTAATTTCAAGGGGTTCTTCCAAGTTTTTAATCATTTCTGGAAACTCTGCGTATTTTAAGAGTTTTACCACAACTAGAGAGTTTTCTTACAAATATGTACTGGAACCGTCAGGATTTTAACAGAGTCATACAAAAGTCGCCAGAGTAATGCGGCCTCAATTGTAAACATAAGCAGTACAGTCCTCACTTACAGGCTTTCTACATAAATTTTGAGCTGTATAAACAAGAATTCCTAATATTTGAAAGCAAATTCAAGTGAAAACGCTCGCTAAAGTGCCCGGAGTTGTAAATATTATCAGTTTGCTGGTCATTTCACGGCTTTCCACTGGTAATGTCTGTGATTACAAACGGCAGGAAATGTAGGAAGAATCTATTTACTTTAATTTCAAGGGGTTCTTCCAAGTTTTTAATCATTTCTGGAAACTCTAATTGTGTATTTTAAGAGTTTTACCACAACTAGAGAGTTTTCTTGCAAATATGTACTGGAAACGTCAGGGTTTTAACAGAGTCATACAAAAGTCGCCAGAGTAATGCGGCCTCAATTGTAAACATAAGCAGTACAGTCCTCACTTACAGGCTTTCTACACAAATTTTGAGCTGTATAAACAAGAATTCCTAATATTTGGAAGCAAATTCAAGTGAAAACGCTCCCTAAAGTGCTCAGAGTTGTAAATATTATCAGTTTGCTGGTCATTTCACGGCTTTCCACTGGTAATGTCTGTGATTACAAACGGCAGGAAATGTAGGAAGAATCTATTTACTTTAATTTCAAGGGGTTCTTCCAAGTTTTTAATCATTTCTGGAAACTCTAATTGCGTGTTTTAAGAGTTTTACCACAACTAGAGAGTTTTCTTACTAATATGTACTGGAACCGTCAGGATTTTAACAGAGTCATACAAAAGTCGCCAGAGTAATGGGGCCTCAATTGTAAACATACGCAGTTTAGACCTCACTTACAGGCTTTCTACACAAATTTTGAGCTGTATAAACAAGAATTCCTAATATTTGAAAGCAAATTCAAGTGAAAACGCTCGCTAAAGTGCCCGGAGTTGTAAATATTATCAGTTTGCTGGTCATTTCACCGCTTTCCACTGGTAATGTCTGTGATTACAAACGGCAGGAAATGTAGGAAGAATCTATTTACTTTAATTTCAAGGGGTTCTTCCAAGTTTTTAATCATTTCTGGAAACTCGAATTGCGTATTTTAAGAGTTTTACCACAACTAGAGAGTTTTCTTACAAATATGTACTGGAACCGTCAGGATTTTAACAGAGTCATACAAAAGTCGCCAGAGTAATGCGGCCTCAATTGTAAACATAAGCAGTACAGTCCTCACTTACAGGCTTTCTACACAAATTTTGAGCTGTATAAACAAGAATTCCTAATATTTGAAAGCAAATTCAAGTGAAAACGCTCGCTAAAGTGCCCGAAGTTGTAAATGTTATCAGTTTGCTGGTCATTTCACGGCTTTCCACTGGTAATGTCTGTGATTACAAACGGCAGGAAATGTAGGAAGAATCTATTTACTTTAATTTCAAGGGGTTCTTCCAAGTTTTTAATCATTTCTGGAAACTCTAATTGCGTATTTTAAGAGTTTTACCACAACTAGAGAGTTTTCTTACAAATATGTGTTGGAACCGTCAGGGTTTTAACAGAGTCATACAAAAGTCGCCAGAGTAATGCGGCCTCAATTGTAAACATAAGCAGTACAGTCGTCACAGGCTTTCTACACAAATTTTGAGCTGTATAAACAAGAATTCCTAATATTTGAAAGCAAATTCAAGTGAAAACGCTCCCTAAAGTGCCCGGAGTTGTAAATATTATCAGTTTGCTGGTCATTTCACGGCTTTCCACTGGTAATGTCTGTGATTACAAACGGCAGGAAATGTAGGAAGAATCAATTTACTTTAATTTCAAGGGGTTCTTCCATTTTTTTAATCATTTCTGGAAACTCTAATTGCGTTTTTTAAGAGTTTTACCACAACTAGATAGTTTTCTTACAAATATGTACTGGAACCGTCAGGGTTTTAACAGAGTCATACAAAAGTCGCCAGAGTAATACGGCCTCAATTGTAAACATAAGCAGTACAGTCCTCACTTACAGGCTTTCTACACAAATTTTGAGCTGTATAAACAAGAATTCCTAATATTTGAAAGCAAATTCAAGTGAAAACGCTCCCTAAAGTGCCCGGAGTTGTAAATATTATCAGTTTGCTGGTCATTTCACGGCTTTCCACTGGTAATGTTTGTGATTACAAACGGCAGGAAATGTAGGAAGAATCAATTTACTTTAATTTCAAGGGGTTCTTCCAACTTTTTAATCATTTCTGGAAACTCTAATTGCGTATTTTAAGAGTTTTACCACAACTAGAGTGTGTTCTTACTAATATGTACTGGAACCGTCAGGATTTTAACAGAGTCATACAAAAGTCGCCAGAGTAATGCGGCCTCAATTGTAAACATAAGCAGTACAGTCGTCACTTACAGGCTTTCTACACAAATTTTGAGCTGTATAAACAAGAATTCCTAATATTTGAAAGCAAATTCAAGTGAAAACGCTCCCTAAAGTGCCCGGAGTTGTAAATATTATCAGTTTGCTGGTCATTTCACGGCTTTCCACTGGTAATGTCTGTGATTCCAAACGGCAGGAAATGTAGGAAGAATCAATTTACTTTAATTTCAAGGGGTTCTTCCAACTTTTTAATCATTTCTGGAAACTCTAATTGCGTATTTTAAGAGTTTTACCACAACTAGAGAGTTTTCTTACTAATATGTACTGGAACCGTCAGGATTTTAACAGAGTCATACAAAAGTCGCCAGAGTAATGCGGCCTCAATTGTAAACATACGCAGTTTAGACCTCACTTACAGGCTTTCTACACAAATTTTGAGCTGTATAAACAAGAATTCTTAATATTTGAAAGCAAATTCAAGTGAAAACGCTCCCTAAAGTGCACGGAGTTGTAAATATTATCAGTTTGCTGGTCATTTCACGGCTTTCCACTGGTAATGTCTGTGATTACAAACGGCAGGAAATGTAGGAAGAATCTATTTACTTTAATTTCAAGGGGTTCATCCAAGTTTTTAATCATTTCTGGAAACTCTAATTGCGTATTTTAAGAGTTTTACCACAACTAGATAGTTTTCTTACAAATATGTACTGGAACCGTCAGGGTTTTAACAGAGTCATACAAAAGTCGCCAGAGTAATGCGGCCTCAATTGTAAACATAAGCAGTACAGTCCTCACTTACAGGCTTTCTACACAAATTTTGAGCTGTATAAACAAGAATTCCTAATATTTGAAAGCAAATTCAAGTGAAAACGCTCCCTAAAGTGCCCGGAGTTGTAAATATTATCAGTTTGCTGGTCATTTCACGGCTTTCCACTGGTAATGTCTGTGATTACAAACGGCAGGAAATGTAGGAAGAATCAATTTACTTTAATTTCAAGGGGTTCTTCCAACTTTTTAATCATTTCTGGAAAATCTAATTGCGTATTTTAAGAGTTTTACCACAACTAGAGAGTTTTCTTACTAATATGTACTGGAACCGTCAGGATTTTAACAGAGTCATACAAAAGTCGCCAGAGTAATGCGGCCTCAATTGTAAACATAAGCAGTACAGTCGTCACTTACAGGCTTTCTACACAAATTTTGAGCTGTATAAACAAGAATTCTTAATATTTGAAAGCAAATTCAAGTGAAAACGCTCCCTAAAGTGCCCGGAGTTGTAAATATTATCAGTTTGCTGGTCATTTCACGGCTTTCCACTGGTAATGTCTGTGATTACAAATGGCAGGAAATGTAGGAAGAATCAATTTACTTTAATTTCAAGGGGTTCTTCCAACTTTTTAATCATTTCTGGAAACTCTAATTGCGTATTTTAAGAGTTTTACCACAACTAGAGAGTTTTCTTACTAATATGTACTGGAACCGTCAGGATTTTAACAGAGTCATACAAAATTCGCCAGAGTAATGCGGCCTCAATTGTAAACATAAGCAGTACAGTCCTCACTTACAGGCTTTCTACACAAATTTTGAGCTGTATAAACAAGAATTCCTAATATTTGAAAGCAAATTCAAGTGAAAACGCTCCCTAAAGTGCCCGGAGTTGTAAATATTATCAGTTTGCTGGTCATTTCACGGCTTTCCACTGGTAATGTCTGTGATTACAAACGGCAGGAAATGTAGGAAGAATCAATTTACTTTAATTTCAAGGGGTTCTTCCAACTTTTTAATCATTTCTGGAAACTCTAATTGCGTATTTTAAGAGTTTTACCACAACTAGAGAGTTTTCTTACTAATATGTACTGGAACCGTCAGGATTTTAACAGAGTCATACAAAAGTCGCCAGAGTAATGCGGCCTCAATTGTAAACATAAGCAGTACAGTCCTCTCTTACAGGCTATCTACACAAATTTTGAGCTGTATAAACAAGAATTCCTAATATTTGAAAGCAAATTCAAGTGAAAATGCTCCCTAAAGTGCCCGGAGTTGTAAATATTATCAGTTTGCTGGTCATTTCACGGCTTTCCACTGGTAATGTCTGTGATTACAAACGGCAGGAAATGTAGGAAGAATCTATTTACTTTAATTTCAAGGGGTTCTTCCAAGTTTTTAATCATTTCTGGAAACTCTAATTGCGTATTTTAAGAGTTTTACCACAACTAGAGAGTTTTCTAACAAATATGTACTGGAACCGTCAGGATTTTAACAGAGTCATACAAAAGTCGCCAGAGTAATGCGGCCTCAATTGTAAACATAAGCAGTACAGTCCTCACTTACAGGCTTTCTACACAAATTTTGAGCTGTATAAACAAGAATTCCTAATATTTGAAAGCAAATTCAAGTGAAAACGCTCCCTAAAGTGCCCGGAGTTGTAAATATTATCAGTTTGCTGGTCATTTCACGGCTTTCCACTGGTAATGTCTGTGATTACAAACGGCAGGAAATGTAGGAAGAATCAATTTACTTTAATTTCAAGGGGTTCTTCCAACTTTTTAATCATTTCTGGAAACTCTAATTGCGTATTTTAAGAGTTTTACCAAAACTAGATTGTTTTCTTACAAATATGTCCTGGAACCGTCAGGATTTTAACAGAGTCATACAAAAGTCGCCAGAGTAATGCGGCCTCAATTGTAAACATAAGCAGTACAGTCCTCACTTACAGGCTTTCTACACAAATTTTGAGGTGTATAAACAAGAATTCCTAATATTTGAAAGCAAATTCAAGTGAAAACGCTCCCTAAAGTGCCCGGAGTTGTAAATATTATCAGTTTGCTGGTCATTTCACGGCTTTCCACTGGTAATGTCTGTGATTACAAATGGCAGGAAATGTAGGAAGAATCTATTTAATTTAATTTCAAGGGGATCTTCCAAGTTTTTAATCATTTCTGAAAACTCTAATTGCGTGTTTTAAGAGTTTTACCACAACTAGAGAGTTTTCTTACAAATATGTACTGGAACCGTCAGGATTTTAACAGAGTCATACAAAAGTCGCCAGAGTAATGCGGCCTCAATTGTAAACATACGCAGTTTAGACCTCACTTACAGGCTTTCTACACAAATTTTGAGCTGTATAAACAAGAATTCTTAATATTTGAAAGCAAATTCAAGTGAAAACGCTCCCTAAAGTGCACGGAGTTGTAAATATTATCAGTTTGCTGGTCATTTCACGGCTTTCCACTGGTAATGTCTGTGATTACAAACGGCAGGAAATGTAGGAAGAATCTATTTACTTTAATTTCAAGGGGTTCTTCCAAGTTTTTAATCATTTCTGGAAACTCTGCGTATTTTAAGAGTTTTACCACAACTAGAGAGTTTTCTTACAAATATGTACTGGAACCGTCAGGATTTTAACAGAGTCATACAAAAGTCGCCAGAGTAATGCGGCCTCAATTGTAAACATAAGCAGTACAGTCCTCACTTACAGGCTTTCTACATAAATTTTGAGCTGTATAAACAAGAATTCCTAATATTTGAAAGCAAATTCAAGTGAAAACGCTCGCTAAAGTGCCCGGAGTTGTAAATATTATCAGTTTGCTGGTCATTTCACGGCTTTCCACTGGTAATGTCTGTGATTACAAACGGCAGGAAATGTAGGAAGAATCTATTTACTTTAATTTCAAGGGGTTCTTCCAAGTTTTTAATCATTTCTGGAAACTCTAATTGTGTATTTTAAGAGTTTTACCACAACTAGAGAATTTTCTTGCAAATATGTACTGGAAACGTCAGGGTTTTAACAGAGTCATACAAAAGTCGCCAGAGTAATGCGGCCTCAATTGTAAACATAAGCAGTACAGTCCTCACTTACAGGCTTTCTACACAAATTTTGAGCTGTATAAACAAGAATTCCTAATATTTGGAAGCAAATTCAAGTGAAAACGCTCCCTAAAGTGCTCAGAGTTGTAAATATTATCAGTTTGCTGGTCATTTCACGGCTTTCCACTGGTAATGTCTGTGATTACAAACGGCAGGAAATGTAGGAAGAATCTATTTACTTTAATTTCAAGGGGTTCTTCCAAGTTTTTAATCATTTCTGGAAACTCTAATTGCGTGTTTTAAGAGTTTTACCACAACTAGAGAGTTTTCTTACTAATATGTACTGGAACCGTCAGGATTTTAACAGAGTCATACAAAAGTCGCCAGAGTAATGGGGCCTCAATTGTAAACATACGCAGTTTAGACCTCACTTACAGGCTTTCTACACAAATTTTGAGCTGTATAAACAAGAATTCCTAATATTTGAAAGCAAATTCAAGTGAAAACGCTCGCTAAAGTGCCCGGAGTTGTAAATATTATCAGTTTGCTGGTCATTTCACCGCTTTCCACTGGTAATGTCTGTGATTACAAACGGCAGGAAATGTAGGAAGAATCTATTTACTTTAATTTCAAGGGGTTCTTCCAAGTTTTTAATCATTTCTGGAAACTCGAATTGCGTATTTTAAGAGTTTTACCACAACTAGAGAGTTTTCTTACAAATATGTACTGGAACCGTCAGGATTTTAACAGAGTCATACAAAAGTCGCCAGAGTAATGCGGCCTCAATTGTAAACATAAGCAGTACAGTCCTCACTTACAGGCTTTCTACACAAATTTTGAGCTGTATAAACAAGAATTCCTAATATTTGAAAGCAAATTCAAGTGAAAACGCTCCCTAAAGTGCCCGGAGTTGTAAATATTATCAGTTTGCTGGTCATTTCACGGCTTTCCACTGGTAATGTCTGTGATTACAAACGGCAGGAAATGTAGGAAGAATCAATTTACTTTAATTTCAAGGGGTTCTTCCAACTTTTTAATCATTTCTGGAAACTCTAATTGCGTATTTTAAGAGTTTTACCACAACTAGAGAGTTTTCTTACTAATATGTACTGGAACCGTCAGGATTTTAACAGAGTCATACAAAAGTCGCCAGAGTAATGCGGCCTCAATTGTAAACATAAGCAGTACAGTCGTCACTTACAGGCTTTCTACACAAATTTTGAGCTGTATAAACAAGAATTCCTAATATTTGAAAGCAAATTCAAGTGAAAACGCTCCCTAAAGTGCCCGGAGTTGTAAATATTATCAGTTTGCTGGTCATTTCACGGCTTTCCACTGGTAATGTCTGTGATTCCAAACGGCAGGAAATGTAGGAAGAATCAATTTACTTTAATTTCAAGGGGTTCTTCCAACTTTTTAATCATTTCTGGAAACTCTAATTGCGTATTTTAAGAGTTTTACCACAACTAGAGAGTTTTCTTACTAATATGTTCTGGAACCGTCAGGATTTTAACAGAGTCATACAAAAGTCGCCAGAGTAATGCGGCCTCAATTGTAAACATAGGCAGTTTAGACCTCACTTACAGGCTTTCTACACAAATTTTGAGCTGTATAAACAAGAATTCTTAATATTTGAAAGCAAATTCAAGTGAAAACGCTCCCTAAAGTGCACGGAGTTGTAAATATTATCAGTTTGCTGGTCATTTCACGGCTTTCCACTGGTAATGTCTGTGATTACAAAGGGCAGGAAATGTAGGAAGAATCTATTTACTTTAATTTCAAGGGGTTCATCCAAGTTTTTAATCATTTCTGGAAACTCTAATTGCGTATTTTAAGAGTTTTACCACAACTAGATAGTTTTCTTACAAATATGTACTGGAACCGTCAGGGTTTTAACAGAGTCATACAAAAGTCGCCAGAGTAATGCGGCCTCAATTGTAAACATAAGCAGTACAGTCCTCACTTACAGGCTTTCTACACAAATTTTGAGCTGTATAAACAAGAATTCCTAATATTTGAAAGCAAATTCAAGTGAAAACGCTCCCTAAAGTGCCCGGAGTTGTAAATATTATCAGTTTGCTGGTCATTTCACGGCTTTCCACTGGTAATGTCTGTGATTACAAACGGCAGGAAATGTAGGAAGAATCTATTTACTTTAATTTCAAGGGGTTCTTCCAAGTTTTTAATCATTTCTGGAAACTCTAATTGCGTGTTTTAAGAGTTTTACCACAACTAGAGAGTTTTCTTACTAATATGTACTGGAACCGTCAGGATTTTAACAGAGTCATACAAAAGTCGCCAGAGTAATGGGGCCTCAATTGTAAACATACGCAGTTTAGACCTCACTTACAGGCTTTCTACACAAATTTTGAGCTGTATAAACAAGAATTCCTAATATTTGAAAGCAAATTCAAGTGAAAACGCTCGCTAAAGTGCCCGGAGTTATAAATATTATCAGTTTGCTGGTCATTTCACCGCTTTCCACTGGTAATGTCTGTGATTACAAACGGCAGGAAATGTAGGAAGAATCTATTTACTTTAATTTCAAGGGGTTCTTCCAAGTTTTTAATCATTTCTGGAAACTCGAATTGCGTATTTTAAGAGTTTTACCACAACTAGAGAGTTTTCTTACAAATATGTACTGGAACCGTCAGGATTTTAACAGAGTCATACAAAAGTCGCCAGAGTAATGCGGCCTCAATTGTAAACATAAGCAGTACAGTCCTCACTTACAGGCTTTCTACACAAATTTTGAGCTGTATAAACAAGAATTCCTAATATTTGAAAGCAAATTCAAGTGAAAACGCTCGCTAAAGTGCCCGAAGTTGTAAATGTTATCAGTTTGCTGGTCATTTCACGGCTTTCCACTGGTAATGTCTGTGATTACAAACGGCAGGAAATGTAGGAAGAATCTATTTACTTTAATTTCAAGGGGTTCTTCCAAGTTTTTAATCATTTCTGGAAACTCTAATTGCGTATTTTAAGAGTTTTACCACAACTAGAGAGTTTTCTTACAAATATGTGTTGGAACCGTCAGGGTTTTAACAGAGTCATACAAAAGTCGCCAGAGTAATGCGGCCTCAATTGTAAACATAAGCAGTACAGTCCTCACTTACAGGCTTTCTACACAAATTTTGAGCTGTATAAACAAGAATTCCTAATATTTGAAAGCAAATTCAAGTGAAAACGCTCCCTAAAGTGCCCGGAGTTGTAAATATTATCAGTTTGCTGGTCATTTCACGGCTTTCCACTGGTAATGTCTGTGATTACGAACGGCAGGAAATGTAGGAAGAATCAATTTACTTTAATTTCAAGGGGTTCTTCCATTTTTTTAATCATTTCTGGAAACTCTAATTGCGTTTTTTAAGAGTTTTACCACAACTAGATAGTTTTCTTACAAATATGTACTGGAACCGTCAGGGTTTTAACAGAGTCATAAAAAAGTCGCCAGAGTAATACGGCCTCAATTGTAAACATAAGCAGTACAGTCCTCACTTACAGGCTTTCTACACAAATTTTGAGCTGTATAAACAAGAATTCCTAATATTTGAAAGCAAATTCAAGTGAAAACGCTCCCTAAAGTGCCCGGAGTTGTAAATATTATCAGTTTGCTGGTCATTTCACGGCTTTCCACTGGTAATGTCTGTGATTACAAACGGCAGGAAATGTAGGAAGAATCAATTTACTTTAATTTCAAGGGGTTCTTCCAACTTTTTAATCATTTCTGGAAACTCTAATTGCGTATTTTAAGAGTTTTACCACAACTAGAGAGTTTTCTTACTAATATGTACTGGAACCGTCAGGATTTTAACAGAGTCATACAAAAGTCGCCAGAGTAATGCGGCCTCAATTGTAAACATAAGCAGTACAGTCGTCACTTACAGGCTTTCTACACAAATTTTGAGCTGTATAAACAAGAATTCCTAATATTTGAAAGCAAATTCAAGTGAAAACGCTCCCTAAAGTGCCCGGAGTTGTAAATATTATCAGTTTGCTGGTCATTTCACGGCTTTCCACTGGTAATGTCTGTGATTCCAAACGGCAGGAAATGTAGGAAGAATCAATTTACTTTAATTTCAAGGGGTTCTTCCAACTTTTTAATCATTTCTGGAAACTCTAATTGCGTATTTTAAGAGTTTTACCACAACTAGAGAGTTTTCTTACTAATATGTTCTGGAACCGTCAGGATTTTAACAGAGTCATACAAAAGTCGCCAGAGTAATGCGGCCTCAATTGTAAACATAGGCAGTTTAGACCTCACTTACAGGCTTTCTACACAAATTTTGAGCTGTATAAACAAGAATTCTTAATATTTGAAAGCAAATTCAAGTGAAAACGCTCCCTAAAGTGCACGGAGTTGTAAATATTATCAGTTTGCTGGTCATTTCACGGCTTTCCACTGGTAATGTCTGTGATTACAAACGGCAGGAAATGTAGGAAGAATCTATTTACTTTAATTTCAAGGGGTTCATCCAAGTTTTTAATCATTTCTGGAAACTCTAATTGCGTATTTTAAGAGTTTTACCACAACTAGATAGTTTTCTTACAAATATGTACTGGAACCGTCAGGGTTTTAACAGAGTCATACAAAAGTCGCCAGAGTAATGCGGCCTCAATTGTAAACATAAGCAGTACAGTCCTCACTTACAGGCTTTCTACACAAATTTTGAGCTGTATAAACAAGAATTCCTAATATTTGAAAGCAAATTCAAGTGAAAACGCTCCCTAAAGTGCCCGGAGTTGTAAATATTATCAGTTTGCTGGTCATTTCACGGCTTTCCACTGGTAATGTCTGTGATTACAAACGGCAGGAAATGTAGGAAGAATCAATTTACTTTAATTTCAAGGGGTTCTTCCAACTTTTTAATCATTTCTGGAAAATCTAATTGCGTATTTTAAGAGTTTTACCACAACTAGAGAGTTTTCTTACTAATATGTACTGGAACCGTCAGGATTTTAACAGAGTCATACAAAAGTCGCCAGAGTAATGCGGCCTCAATTGTAAACATAAGCAGTACAGTCGTCACTTACAGGCTTTCTACACAAATTTTGAGCTGTATAAACAAGAATTCTTAATATTTGAAAGCAAATTCAAGTGAAAACGCTCCCTAAAGTGCACGGAGTTGTAAATATTATCAGTTTGTTGGTCATTTCACGGCTTTCCACTGGTAATGTCTGTGATTACAAACGGCAGGAAATGTAGGAAGAATCTATTTACTTTAATTTCAAGGGGTTCTTCCAAGTTTTTAATCATTTCTGGAAACTCTAATTGTGTATTTTAAGAGTTTTACCACAACTAGAGAGTTTTCTTGCAAATATGTACTGGAACCGTCAGGGTTTTAACAGAGTCATACAAAAGTCGCCAGAGTAATGCGGCCTCAATTGTAAACATAAGCAGTACAGTCCTCACTTACAGGCTTTCTACACAAATTTTGAGCTGTATAAACAAGAATTCCTAATATTTGGAAGCAAATTCAAGTGAAAACGCTCCCTAAAGTGCTCAGAGTTGTAAATATTATCAGTTTGCTGGTCATTTCACGGCTTTCCACCGGTAATGTCTGTGATTACAAACGGCAGGAAATGTAGGAAGAATCTATTTACTTTAATTTCAAGGGGTTCTTCCAAGTTTTTAATCATTTCTGGAAACTCTAATTGCGTGTTTTAAGAGTTTTACCACAACTAGAGAGTTTTCTTACTAATATGTACTGGAACCGTCAGGATTTTAACAGAGTCATACAAAAGTCGCCAGAGTAATGGGGCCTCAATTGTAAACATACGCAGTTTAGACCTCACTTACAGGCTTTCTACACAAATTTTGAGCTGTATAAACAAGAATTCCTAATATTTGAAAGCAAATTCAAGTGAAAACGCTCGCTAAAGTGCCCGGAGTTGTAAATATTATCAGTTTGCTGGTCATTTCACCGCTTTCCACTGGTAATGTCTGTGATTACAAACGGCAGGAAATGTAGGAAGAATCTATTTACTTTAATTTCAAGGGGTTCTTCCAAGTTTTTAATCATTTCTGGAAACTCGAATTGCGTATTTTAAGAGTTTTACCACAACTAGAGAGTTTTCTTACAAATATGTACTGGAACCGTCAGGATTTTAACAGAGTCATACAAAAGTCGCCAGAGTAATGCGGCCTCAATTGTAAACATAAGCAGTACAGTCCTCACTTACAGGCTTTCTACACAAATTTTGAGCTGTATAAACAAGAATTCCTAATATTTGAAAGCAAATTCAAGTGAAAACGCTCGCTAAAGTGCCCGAAGTTGTAAATGTTATCAGTTTGCTGGTCATTTCACGGCTTTCCACTGGTAATGTCTGTGATTACAAACGGCAGGAAATGTAGGAAGAATCTATTTACTTTAATTTCAAGGGGTTCTTCCAAGTTTTTAATCATTTCTGGAAACTCTAATTGCGTATTTTAAGAGTTTTACCACAACTAGAGAGTTTTCTTACAAATATGTGTTGGAACCGTCAGGATTTTAACAGAGTCATACAAAAGTCGCCAGAGTAATGCGGCCTCAATTGTAAACATAAGCAGTACAGTCCTCACTTACAGGCTTTCTACACAAATTTTGAGCTGTATAAACAAGAATTCCTAATATTTGAAAGCAAATTCAAGTGAAAACGCTCCCTAAAGTGCCCGGAGTTGTAAATATTATCAGTTTGCTGGTCATTTCACGGCTTTCCACTGGTAATGTCTGTGATTACAAACGGCAGGAAATGTAGGAAGAATCAATTTACTTTAATTTCAAGGGGTTCTTCCATTTTTTTAATCATTTCTGGAAACTCTAATTGCGTTTTTTAAGAGTTTTACCACAACTAGATAGTTTTCTTACAAATATGTACTGGAACCGTCAGGGTTTTAACAGAGTCATACAAAAGTCGCCAGAGTAATACGGCCTCAATTGTAAACATAAGCAGTACAGTCCTCACTTACAGGCTTTCTACACAAATTTTGAGCTGTATAAACAAGAATTCCTAATATTTGAAAGCAAATTCAAGTGAAAACGCTCCCTAAAGTGCCCGGAGTTGTAAATATTATCAGTTTGCTGGTCATTTCACGGCTTTCCACTGGTAATGTCTGTGATTACAAACGGCAGGAAATGTAGGAAGAATCAATTTACTTTAATTTCAAGGGGTTCTTCCAACTTTTTAATCATTTCTGGAAACTCTAATTGCGTATTTTAAGAGTTTTACCACAACTAGAGAGTTTTCTTACTAATATGTACTGGAACCGTCAGGATTTTAACAGAGTCATACAAAAGTCGCCAGAGTAATGCGGCCTCAATTGTAAACATAAGCAGTACAGTCGTCACTTACAGGCTTTCTACACAAATTTTGAGCTGTATAAACAAGAATTCCTAATATTTGAAAGCAAATTCAAGTGAAAACGCTCCCTAAAGTGCCCGGAGTTGTAAATATTATCAGTTTGCTGGTCATTTCACGGCTTTCCACTGGTAATGTCTGTGATTCCAAACGGCAGGAAATGTAGGAAGAATCAATTTACTTTAATTTCAAGGGGTTCTTCCAACTTTTTAATCATTTCTGGAAACTCTAATTGCGTATTTTAAGAGTTTTACCACAACTAGAGAGTTTTCTTACTAATATGTTCTGGAACCGTCAGGATTTTAACAGAGTCATACAAAAGTCGCCAGAGTAATGCGGCCTCAATTGTAAACATAGGCAGTTTAGACCTCACTTACAGGCTTTCTACACAAATTTTGAGCTGTATAAACAAGAATTCTTAATATTTGAAAGCAAATTCAAGTGAAAACGCTCCCTAAAGTGCACGGAGTTGTAAATATTATCAGTTTGCTGGTCATTTCACGGCTTTCCACTGGTAATGTCTGTGATTACAAAGGGCAGGAAATGTAGGAAGAATCTATTTACTTTAATTTCAAGGGGTTCATCCAAGTTTTTAATCATTTCTGGAAACTCTAATTGCGTATTTTAAGAGTTTTACCACAACTAGATAGTTTTCTTACAAATATGTACTGGAACCGTCAGGGTTTTAACAGAGTCATACAAAAGTCGCCAGAGTAATGCGGCCTCAATTGTAAACATAAGCAGTACAGTCCTCACTTACAGGCTTTCTACACAAATTTTGAGCTGTATAAACAAGAATTCCTAATATTTGAAAGCAAATTCAAGTGAAAACGCTCCCTAAAGTGCCCGGAGTTGTAAATATTATCAGTTTGCTGGTCATTTCACGGCTTTCCACTGGTAATGTCTGTGATTACAAACGGCAGGAAATGTAGGAAGAATCTATTTACTTTAATTTCAAGGGGTTCTTCCAAGTTTTTAATCATTTCTGGAAACTCTAATTGCGTGTTTTAAGAGTTTTACCACAACTAGAGAGTTTTCTTACTAATATGTACTGGAACCGTCAGGATTTTAACAGAGTCATACAAAAGTCGCCAGAGTAATGGGGCCTCAATTGTAAACATACGCAGTTTAGACCTCACTTACAGGCTTTCTACACAAATTTTGAGCTGTATAAACAAGAATTCCTAATATTTGAAAGCAAATTCAAGTGAAAACGCTCGCTAAAGTGCCCGGAGTTATAAATATTATCAGTTTGCTGGTCATTTCACCGCTTTCCACTGGTAATGTCTGTGATTACAAACGGCAGGAAATGTAGGAAGAATCTATTTACTTTAATTTCAAGGGGTTCTTCCAAGTTTTTAATCATTTCTGGAAACTCGAATTGCGTATTTTAAGAGTTTTACCACAACTAGAGAGTTTTCTTACAAATATGTACTGGAACCGTCAGGATTTTAACAGAGTCATACAAAAGTCGCCAGAGTAATGCGGCCTCAATTGTAAACATAAGCAGTACAGTCCTCACTTACAGGCTTTCTACACAAATTTTGAGCTGTATAAACAAGAATTCCTAATATTTGAAAGCAAATTCAAGTGAAAACGCTCGCTAAAGTGCCCGAAGTTGTAAATGTTATCAGTTTGCTGGTCATTTCACGGCTTTCCACTGGTAATGTCTGTGATTACAAACGGCAGGAAATGTAGGAAGAATCTATTTACTTTAATTTCAAGGGGTTCTTCCAAGTTTTTAATCATTTCTGGAAACTCTAATTGCGTATTTTAAGAGTTTTACCACAACTAGAGAGTTTTCTTACAAATATGTGTTGGAACCGTCAGGGTTTTAACAGAGTCATACAAAAGTCGCCAGAGTAATGCGGCCTCAATTGTAAACATAAGCAGTACAGTCCTCACTTACAGGCTTTCTACACAAATTTTGAGCTGTATAAACAAGAATTCCTAATATTTGAAAGCAAATTCAAGTGAAAACGCTCCCTAAAGTGCCCGGAGTTGTAAATATTATCAGTTTGCTGGTCATTTCACGGCTTTCCACTGGTAATGTCTGTGATTACGAACGGCAGGAAATGTAGGAAGAATCAATTTACTTTAATTTCAAGGGGTTCTTCCATTTTTTTAATCATTTCTGGAAACTCTAATTGCGTTTTTTAAGAGTTTTACCACAACTAGATAGTTTTCTTACAAATATGTACTGGAACCGTCAGGGTTTTAACAGAGTCATACAAAAGTCGCCAGAGTAATACGGCCTCAATTGTAAACATAAGCAGTACAGTCCTCACTTACAGGCTTTCTACACAAATTTTGAGCTGTATAAACAAGAATTCCTAATATTTGAAAGCAAATTCAAGTGAAAACGCTCCCTAAAGTGCCCGGAGTTGTAAATATTATCAGTTTGCTGGTCATTTCACGGCTTTCCACTGGTAATGTCTGTGATTACAAACGGCAGGAAATGTAGGAAGAATCAATTTACTTTAATTTCAAGGGGTTCTTCCAACTTTTTAATCATTTCTGGAAACTCTAATTGCGTATTTTAAGAGTTTTACCACAACTAGAGAGTTTTCTTACTAATATGTACTGGAACCGTCAGGATTTTAACAGAGTCATACAAAAGTCGCCAGAGTAATGCGGCCTCAATTGTAAACATAAGCAGTACAGTCGTCACTTACAGGCTTTCTACACAAATTTTGAGCTGTATAAACAAGAATTCCTAATATTTGAAAGCAAATTCAAGTGAAAACGCTCCCTAAAGTGCCCGGAGTTGTAAATATTATCAGTTTGCTGGTCATTTCACGGCTTTCCACTGGTAATGTCTGTGATTCCAAACGGCAGGAAATGTAGGAAGAATCAATTTACTTTAATTTCAAGGGGTTCTTCCAACTTTTTAATCATTTCTGGAAACTCTAATTGCGTATTTTAAGAGTTTTACCACAACTAGAGAGTTTTCTTACTAATATGTTCTGGAACCGTCAGGATTTTAACAGAGTCATACAAAAGTCGCCAGAGTAATGCGGCCTCAATTGTAAACATAGGCAGTTTAGACCTCACTTACAGGCTTTCTACACAAATTTTGAGCTGTATAAACAAGAATTCTTAATATTTGAAAGCAAATTCAAGTGAAAACGCTCCCTAAAGTGCACGGAGTTGTAAATATTATCAGTTTGCTGGTCATTTCACGGCTTTCCACTGGTAATGTCTGTGATTACAAACGGCAGGAAATGTAGGAAGAATCTATTTACTTTAATTTCAAGGGGTTCATCCAAGTTTTTAATCATTTCTGGAAACTCTAATTGCGTATTTTAAGAGTTTTACCACAACTAGATAGTTTTCTTACAAATATGTACTGGAACCGTCAGGGTTTTAACAGAGTCATACAAAAGTCGCCAGAGTAATGCGGCCTCAATTGTAAACATAAGCAGTACAGTCCTCACTTACAGGCTTTCTACACAAATTTTGAGCTGTATAAACAAGAATTCCTAATATTTGAAAGCAAATTCAAGTGAAAACGCTCCCTAAAGTGCCCGGAGTTGTAAATATTATCAGTTTGCTGGTCATTTCACGGCTTTCCACTGGTAATGTCTGTGATTACAAACGGCAGGAAATGTAGGAAGAATCAATTTACTTTAATTTCAAGGGGTTCTTCCAACTTTTTAATCATTTCTGGAAAATCTAATTGCGTATTTTAAGAGTTTTACCACAACTAGAGAGTTTTCTTACTAATATGTACTGGAACCGTCAGGATTTTAACAGAGTCATACAAAAGTCGCCAGAGTAATGCGGCCTCAATTGTAAACATAAGCAGTACAGTCGTCACTTACAGGCTTTCTACACAAATTTTGAGCTGTATAAACAAGAATTCTTAATATTTGAAAGCAAATTCAAGTGAAAACGCTCCCTAAAGTGCACGGAGTTGTAAATATTATCAGTTTGTTGGTCATTTCACGGCTTTCCACTGGTAATGTCTGTGATTACAAACGGCAGGAAATGTAGGAAGAATCTATTTACTTTAATTTCAAGGGGTTCTTCCAAGTTTTTAATCATTTCTGGAAACTCTAATTGTGTATTTTAAGAGTTTTACCACAACTAGAGAGTTTTTTACAAATATGTACTGGAACCGTCAGGATTTTAACAGAGTCATACAAAAGTCGCCAGAGTAATGCGGCCTCAATTGTAAACATAAGCAGTACAGTCCTCACTTACAGGCTTTCTACACAAATTTTGAGCTGTATAAACAAGAATTCCTAATATTTGAAAGCAAATTCAAGTGAAAACGCTCCCTAAAGTGCCCGGAGTTGTAAATATTATCAGTTTGCTGGTCATTTCACGGCTTTCCACTGGTAATGTCTGTGATTACAAACGGCAGGAAATGTAGGAAGAATCAATTTACTTTAATTTCAAGGGGTTCTTCCAACTTTTTAATCATTTCTGGAAACTCTAATTGCGTATTTTTAGAGTTTTACCACAACTAGAGAGTTTTCTTACTAATATGTACTGGAACCGTCAGGATTTTAACAGAGTCATACAAAAGTCGCCAGAGTAATGCGGCCTCAATTGTAAACATAAGCAGTACAGTCCTCACTTACAGGCTTTCTACACAAATTTTGAGCTGTATAAACAAGAATTCCTAATATTTGAAAGCAAATTCAAGTGAAAACGCTCCCTAAAGTGCCCGGAGTTGTAAATATTATCAGTTTGCTGGTCATTTCACGGCTTTCCACTGGTAATGTCTGTGATTACAAACGGCAGGAAATGTAGGAAGAATCAATTTACTTTAATTTCAAGGGGTTCTTCCAACTTTTTAATCATTTCTGGAAACTCTAATTGCGTATTTTAAGAGTTTTACCACAACTAGAGAGTTTTCTTACTAATATGTACTGGAACCGTCAGGATTTTAACAGAGTCATACAAAAGTCGCCAGAGTAATGCGGCCTCAATTGTAAACATAAGCAGTACAGTCCTCACTTACAGGCTTTCTACACAAATTTTGAGCTGTATAAACAAGAATTCCTAATATTTGAAAGCAAATTCAAGTGAAAACGCTCGCTAAAGTGCCCGGAGTTGTAAATATTATCAGTTTGCTGGTCATTTCACGGCTTTCCACTGGTAATGTCTGTGATTACAAACGGCAGGAAATGTAGGAAGCATCAATTTACTTTAATTTCAAGGGGTTCTTCCAACTTTTTAATCATTTCTGGAAACTCTAATTGCGTATTTTAAGAGTTTTACCACAACTAGAGAGTTTTCTTACAAATATGTACTGGAACCGTCAGGATTTTAACAGAGTCATACAAAAGTCGCCAGAGTAATGCGGCCTCAATTGTAAACATAAGCAGTACAGTCCTCACTTACAGGCTTTCTACATAAATTTTGAGCTGTATAAACAAGAATTCCTAATATTTGAAAGCAAATTCAAGTGAAAACGCTCGCTAAAGTGCCCGGAGTTGTAAATATTATCAGTTTGCTGGTCATTTCACGGCTTTCCACTGGTAATGTCTGTGATTACAAACGGCAGGAAATGTAGGAAGAATCTATTTACTTTAATTTCAAGGGGTTCTTCCAAGTTTTTAATCATTTCTGGAAACTCTAATTGTGTATTTTAAGAGTTTTACCACAACTAGAGAGTTTTCTTGCAAATATGTACTGGAACCGTCAGGGTTTTAACAGAGTCATACAAAAGTCGCCAGAGTAATGCGGCCTCAATTGTAAACATAAGCAGTACAGTCCTCACTTACAGGCTTTCTACACAAATTTTGAGCTGTATAAACAAGAATTCCTAATATTTGGAAGCAAATTCAAGTGAAAACGCTCCCTAAAGTGCTCAGAGTTGTAAATATTATCAGTTTGCTGGTCATTTCACGGCTTTCCACTGGTAATGTCTGTGATTACAAACGGCAGGAAATGTAGGAAGAATCTATTTACTTTAATTTCAAGGGGTTCTTCCAAGTTTTTAATCATTTCTGGAAACTCTAATTGCGTGTTTTAAGAGTTTTACCACAACTAGAGAGTTTTCTTACTAATATGTACTGGAACCGTCAGGATTTTAACAGAGTCATACAAAAGTCGCCAGAGTAATGGGGCCTCAATTGTAAACATACGCAGTTTAGACCTCACTTACAGGCTTTCTACACAAATTTTGAGCTGTATAAACAAGAATTCCTAATATTTGAAAGCAAATTCAAGTGAAAACGCTCGCTAAAGTGCCCGGAGTTGTAAATATTATCAGTTTGCTGGTCATTTCACCGCTTTCCACTGGTAACGTCTGTGATTACAAACGGCAGGAAATGTAGGAAGAATCTATTTACTTTAATTTCAAGGGGTTCTTCCAAGTTTTTAATCATTTCTGGAAACTCGAATTGCGTATTTTAAGAGTTTTACCACAACTAGAGAGTTTTCTTACAAATATGTACTGGAACCGTCAGGATTTTAACAGAGTCATACAAAAGTCGCCAGAGTAATGCGGCCTCAATTGTAAACATAAGCAGTACAGTCCTCACTTACAGGCTTTCTACACAAATTTTGAGCTGTATAAACAAGAATTCCTAATATTTGAAAGCAAATTCAAGTGAAAACGCTCGCTAAAGTGCCCGAAGTTGTAAATGTTATCAGTTTGCTGGTCATTTCACGGCTTTCCACTGGTAATGTCTGTGATTACAAACGGCAGGAAATGTAGGAAGAATCTATTTACTTTAATTTCAAGGGGTTCTTCCAAGTTTTTAATCATTTCTGGAAACTCTAATTGCGTATTTTAAGAGTTTTACCACAACTAGAGAGTTTTCTTACAAATATGTGTTGGAACCGTCAGGGTTTTAACAGAGTCATACAAAAGTCGCCAGAGTAATGCGGCCTCAATTGTAAACATAAGCAGTACAGTCGTCACTTACAGGCTTTCTACACAAATTTTGAGCTGTATAAACAAGAATTCCTAATATTTGAAAGCAAATTCAAGTGAAAACGCTCCCTAAAGTGCCCGGAGTTGTAAATATTATCAGTTTGCTGGTCATTTCACGGCTTTCCACTGGTAATGTCTGTGATTACAAACGGCAGGAAATGTAGGAAGAATCAATTTACTTTAATTTCAAGGGGTTCTTCCATTTTTTTAATCATTTCTGGAAACTCTAATTGCGTTTTTTAAGAGTTTTACCACAACTAGATAGTTTTCTTACAAATATGTACTGGAACCGTCAGGGTTTTAACAGAGTCATACAAAAGTCGCCAGAGTAATACGGCCTCAATTGTAAACATAAGCAGTACAGTCCTCACTTACAGGCTTTCTACACAAATTTTGAGCTGTATAAACAAGAATTCCTAATATTTGAAAGCAAATTCAAGTGAAAACGCTCCCTAAAGTGCCCGGAGTTGTAAATATTATCAGTTTGCTGGTCATTTCACGGCTTTCCACTGGTAATGTCTGTGATTACAAACGGCAGGAAATGTAGGAAGAATCAATTTACTTTAATTTCAAGGGGTTCTTCCAACTTTTTAATCATTTCTGGAAACTCTAATTGCGTATTTTAAGAGTTTTACCACAACTAGAGAGTTTTCTTACTAATATGTACTGGAACCGTCAGGATTTTAACAGAGTCATACAAAAGTCGCCAGAGTAATGCGGCCTCAATTGTAAACATACGCAGTTTAGACCTCACTTACAGGCTTTCTACACAAATTTTGAGCTGTATAAACAAGAATTCTTAATATTTGAAAGCAAATTCAAGTGAAAACGCTCCCTAAAGTGCACGGAGTTGTAAATATTATCAGTTTGCTGGTCATTTCACGGCTTTCCACTGGTAATGTCTGTGATTACAAACGGCAGGAAATGTAGGAAGAATCTATTTACTTTAATTTCAAGGGGTTCATCCAAGTTTTTAATCATTTCTGGAAACTCTAATTGCGTATTTTAAGAGTTTTACCACAACTAGATAGTTTTCTTACAAATATGTACTGGAACCGTCAGGGTTTTAACAGAGTCATACAAAAGTCGCCAGAGTAATGCGGCCTCATTTGTAAACATAAGCAGTACAGTCCTCACTTACAGGCTTTCTACACAAATTTTGAGCTGTATAAACAAGAATTCCTAATATTTGAAAGCAAATTCAAGTGAAAACGCTCCCTAAAGTGCCCGGAGTTGTAAATATTATCAGTTTGCTGGTCATTTCACGGCTTTCCACTGGTAATGTCTGTGATTACAAACGGCAGGAAATGTAGGAAGAATCTATTTACTTTAATTTCAAGGGGTTCTTCCAACTTTTTAATCATTTCTGGAAAATCTAATTGCGTATTTTAAGAGTTTTACCACAACTAGAGAGTTTTCTTACTAATATGTACTGGAACCGTCAGGATTTTAACAGAGTCATACAAAAGTCGCCAGAGTAATGCGGCCTCAATTGTAAACATAAGCAGTACAGTCGTCACTTACAGGCTTTCTACACAAATTTTGAGCTGTATAAACAAGAATTCTTAATATTTGAAAGCAAATTCAAGTGAAAACGCTCCCTAAAGTGCACGGAGTTGTAAATATTATCAGTTTGTTGGTCATTTCACGGCTTTCCACTGGTAATGTCTGTGATTACAAACGGCAGGAAATGTAGGAAGAATCTATTTACTTTAATTTCAAGGGGTTCTTCCAAGTTTTTAATCATTTCTGGAAACTCTAATTGTGTATTTTAAGAGTTTTACCACAACTAGAGAGTTTTTTACAAATATGTACTGGAACCGTCAGGATTTTAACAGAGTCATACAAAAGTCGCCAGAGTAATGCGGCCTCAATTGTAAACATAAGCAGTACAGTCGTCACTTACAGGCTTTCTACACAAATTTTGAGCTGTATAAACAAGAATTCCTAATATTTGAAAGCAAATTCAAGTGAAAACGCTCCCTAAAGTGCCCGGAGTTGCAAATATTATCAGTTTGCTGGTCATTTCACGGCTTTCCACTGGTAATGTCTGTGATTACAAACGGCAGGAAATGTAGGAAGAATCAATTTACTTTAATTTCAAGGGGTTCTTCCAACTTTTTAATCATTTCTGGAAAATCTAATTGCGTATTTTAAGAGTTTTACCACAACTAGAGAGTTTTCTTACTAATATGTACTGGAACCGTCAGGATTTTAACAGAGTCATACAAAAGTCGCCAGAGTAATGCGGCCTCAATTGTAAACATAAGCAGTACAGTCGTCACTTACAGGCTTTCTACACAAATTTTGAGCTGTATAAACAAGAATTCCTAATATTTGAAAGCAAATTCAAGTGAAAACGCTCCCTAAAGTGCCCGGAGTTGTAAATATTATCAGTTTGCTGGTCATTTCACGGCTTTCCACTGGTAATGTCTGTGATTACAAACGGCAGGAAATGTAGGAAGAATCAATTTACTTTAATTTCAAGGGGTTCTTCCAACTTTTTAATCATTTCTGGAAACTCTAATTGCGTATTTTAAGAGTTTTACCACAACTAGAGAGTTTTCTTACTAATATGTACTGGAACCGTCAGGATTTTAACAGAGTCATACAAAAGTCGCCAGAGTAATGCGGCCTCAATTGTAAACATACGCAGTTTAGACCTCACTTACAGGCTTTCTACACAAATTTTGAGCTGTATAAACAAGAATTCCTAATATTTGAAAGCAAATTCAAGTGAAAACGCTCGATAAAGTGCACGGAGTTGTAAATATTATCAGTTTGCTGGTCATTTCACGGCTTTCCACTGGTAATGTCTGTGATTACAAACGGCAGGAAATGTAGGAAGAATCTATTTACTTTAATTTCAAGGGGTTCTTCCAAGTTTTTAATCATTTCTGGAAACTCTAATTGCGTATTTTAAGAGTTTTACCACAACTAGAGAGTTTTCTTACAAATATGTACTGGAACCGTCAGGATTTTAACAGAGTCATACAAAAGTCGCCAGAGTAATGCGGCCTCAATTGTAAACATAAGCAGTACAGTCCTCACTTACAGGCTTTCTACACAAATTTTGAGCTGTATAAACAAGAATTCCTAATATTTGAAAGCAAATTCATGTGAAAACGCTCGCTAAAGTGCCCGGAGTTGTAAATGTTATCAGTTTGCTGGTCATTTCACGGCTTTCCACTGGTAATGTCTGTGATTACAAACGGCAGGAAATGTAGGAAGAATCTATTTACTTTAATTTCAAGGGGTTCATCCAAGTTTTTAATCATTTCTGGGAACTCTAATTGCGTATTTTAAGAGTTTTACCACAACTAGATAGTTTTCTTACAAGTATGTACTGGAACCGTTAGGGTTTTAACAGAGTCATACAAAAGTCGCCAGAGTAATGCGGCCTCAATTGTAAACATAAGCAGTACAGTCGTCACTTACAGGCTTTCTACACAAATTTTGAGCTGTATAAACAAGAATTCCTAATATTTGAAAGCAATTCATGTGAAAACGCTCCCTAAAGTGCCCGGAGTTGTAAATATTATCAGTTTGCTGGTCATTTCACGGCTTTCCACTGGTAATGTCTGTGATTACAAACGGCAGGAAATGTAGGAAGAATCAATTTACTTTAATTTCAAGGGGTTCTTCCATTTTTTTAATCATTTCTGGAAACTCTAATTGCGTATTTTAAGAGTTTTACCACAACTAGATAGTTTTCTTACAAATATGTACTGGAACCGTCAGGGTTTTAACAGAGTCATACAAAAGTCGCCAGAGTAATGCGGACTCAATTGTAAACATAAGCAGTACAGTCCTCACTTACAGGCTTTCTACACAAATTTTGAGCTGTATAAACAAGAATTCCTAATATTTGAAAGCAAATTCAAGTGAAAACGCTCCCTAAAGTGCCCGGAGTTGTAAATATTATCAGTTTGCTGGTCATTTCACGGCTTTCCACTGGTAATGTCTGTGATTACAAACGGCAGGAAATGTAGGAAGAATCAATTTACTTTAAATTCAAGGGGTTCTTCCAACTTTTTAATCATTTCTGGAAACTCTAATTTCGTATTTTAAGAGTTTTACCGCAACTAGAGAGTTTTCTTACTAATATGTACTGGAACCGTCAGGATTTTAACAGAGTCATACAAAAGTCGCCAGAGTAATGCGGCCTTAATTGTAAACATAAGCAGTACAGTCGTCACTTACAGGCTTTCTACACAAATTTTGAGCTGTATAAACAAGAATTCCTAATATTTGAAAGCAAATTCAAGTGAAAACGCTCCCTAAAGTGCCCGGAGTTGTAAATATTATCAGTTTGCTGGTCATTTCACGGCTTTCCACTGGTAATGTCTGTGATTACAAACGGCAGGAAATGTAGGAAGAATCAATTTACTTTAATTTCAAGGGGTTCTTCCAACTTTTTAATCATTTCTGGAAAATCTAATTGCGTATTTTAAGAGTTTTACCACAACTAGAGAGTTTTCTTACTAATATGTACTGGAACCGTCAGTATTTTAACAGAGTCATACAAAAGTCGCCAGAGTAATGCGGCCTCAATTGTAAACATAAGCAGTACAGTCGTCACTTACAGGCTTTCTACACAAATTTTGAGCTGTATAAACAAGAATTCCTAATATTTGAAAGCAAATTCAAGTGAAAACGCTCCCTAAAGTGCCCGGAGTTGTAAATATTATCAGTTTGCTGGTCATTTCACGGCTTTCCACTGGTAATGTCTGTGATTACAAACGGCAGGAAATGTAGGAAGAATCAATTTACTTTAATTTCAAGGGGTTCTTCCAACTTTTTAATCATTTCTGGAAACTCTAATTGCGTATTTTAAGAGTTTTACCACAACTAGAGAGTTTTCTTACTAATATGTACTGGAACCGTCAGGATTTTAACAGAGTCATACAAAAGTCGCCAGAGTAATGCGGCCTCAATTGTAAACATACGCAGTTTAGACCTCACTTACAGGCTTTCTACACAAATTTTGAGCTGTATAAACAAGAATTCCTAATATTTGAAAGCAAATTCAAGTGAAAACGCTCGATAAAGTGCACGGAGTTGTAAATATTATCAGTTTGCTGGTCATTTCACGGCTTTCCACTGGTAATGTCTGTGATTACAAACGGCAGGAAATGTAGGAAGAATCTATTTACTTTAATTTCAAGGGGTTCTTCCAAGTTTTTAATCATTTCTGGAAACTCTAATTGCGTATTTTAAGAGTTTTACCACAACTAGAGAGTTTTCTTACAAATATGTACTGGAACCGTCAGGATTTTAACAGAGTCATACAAAAGTCGCCAGAGTAATGCGGCCTCAATTGTAAACATAAGCAGTACAGTCCTCACTTACAGGCTTTCTACACAAATTTTGAGCTGTATAAACAAGAATTCCTAATATTTGAAAGCAAATTCATGTGAAAACGCTCGCTAAAGTGCCCGGAGTTGTAAATGTTATCAGTTTGCTGGTCATTTCACGGCTTTCCACTGGTAATGTCTGTGATTACAAACGGCAGGAAATGTAGGAAGAATCTATTTACTTTAATTTCAAGGGGTTCATCCAAGTTTTTAATCATTTCTGGGAACTCTAATTGCGTATTTTAAGAGTTTTACCACAACTAGATAGTTTTCTTACAAGTATGTACTGGAACCGTTAGGGTTTTAACAGAGTCATACAAAAGTCGCCAGAGTAATGCGGCCTCAATTGTAAACATAAGCAGTACAGTCATCACTTACAGGCTTTCTACACAAATTTTGAGCTGTATAAACAAGAATTCCTAATATTTGAAAGCAAATTCATGTGAAAACGCTCCCTAAAGTGCCCGGAGTTGTAAATATTATCAGTTTGCTGGTCATTTCACGGCTTTCCACTGGTAATGTCTGTGATTACAAACGGCAGGAAATGTAGGAAGAATCAATTTACTTTAATTTCAAGGGGTTCTTCCATTTTTTTAATCATTTCTGGAAACTCTAATTGCGTATTTTAAGAGTTTTACCACAACTAGATAGTTTTCTTACAAATATGTACTGGAACCGTCAGGGTTTTAACAGAGTCATACAAAAGTCGCCAGAGTAATGCGGCCTCAATTGTAAACATAAGCAGTACAGTCGTCACTTACAGGCTTTCTACACAAATTTTGAGCTGTATAAACAAGAATTCCTAATATTTGAAAGCAATTCATGTGAAAACGCTCCCTAAAGTGCCCGGAGTTGTAAATATTATCAGTTTGCTGGTCATTTCACGGCTTTCCACTGGTAATGTCTGTGATTACAAACGGCAGGAAATGTAGGAAGAATCAATTTACTTTAATTTCAAGGGGTTCTTCCATTTTTTTAATCATTTCTGGAAACTCTAATTGCGTATTTTAAGAGTTTTACCACAACTAGATAGTTTTCTTACAAATATGTACTGGAACCGTCAGGGTTTTAACAGAGTCATACAAAAGTCGCCAGAGTAATGCGGACTCAATTGTAAACATAAGCAGTACAGTCCTCACTTACAGGCTTTCTACACAAATTTTGAGCTGTATAAACAAGAATTCCTAATATTTGAAAGCAAATTCAAGTGAAAACGCTCCCTAAAGTGCCCGGAGTTGTAAATATTATCAGTTTGCTGGTCATTTCACGGCTTTCCACTGGTAATGTCTGTGATTACAAACGGCAGGAAATGTAGGAAGAATCAATTTACTTTAAATTCAAGGGGTTCTTCCAACTTTTTAATCATTTCTGGAAACTCTAATTTCGTATTTTAAGAGTTTTACCGCAACTAGAGAGTTTTCTTACTAATATGTACTGGAACCGTCAGGATTTTAACAGAGTCATACAAAAGTCGCCAGAGTAATGCGGCCTTAATTGTAAACATAAGCAGTACAGTCGTCACTTACAGGCTTTCTACACAAATTTTGAGCTGTATAAACAAGAATTCCTAATATTTGAAAGCAAATTCAAGTGAAAACGCTCCCTAAAGTGCCCGGAGTTGTAAATATTATCAGTTTGCTGGTCATTTCACGGCTTTCCACTGGTAATGTCTGTGATTACAAACGGCAGGAAATGTAGGAAGAATCAATTTACTTTAATTTCAAGGGGTTCTTCCAACTTTTTAATCATTTCTGGAAAATCTAATTGCGTATTTTAAGAGTTTTACCACAACTAGAGAGTTTTCTTACTAATATGTACTGGAACCGTCAGTATTTTAACAGAGTCATACAAAAGTCGCCAGAGTAATGCGGCCTCAATTGTAAACATAAGCAGTACAGTCGTCACTTACAGGCTTTCTACACAAATTTTGAGCTGTATAAACAAGAATTCCTAATATTTGAAAGCAAATTCAAGTGAAAACGCTCCCTAAAGTGCCCGGAGTTGTAAATATTATCAGTTTGCTGGTCATTTCACGGCTTTCCACTGGTAATGTCTGTGATTACAAACGGCAGGAAATGTAGGAAGAATCAATTTACTTTAATTTCAAGGGGTTCTTCCAACTTTTTAATCATTTCTGGAAACTCTAATTGCGTATTTTAAGAGTTTTACCACAACTAGAGAGTTTTCTTACTAATATGTACTGGAACCGTCAGGATTTTAACAGAGTCATACAAAAGTCGCCAGAGTAATGCGGCCTCAATTGTAAACATACGCAGTTTAGACCTCACTTACAGGCTTTCTACACAAATTTTGAGCTGTATAAACAAGAATTCCTAATATTTGAAAGCAAATTCAAGTGAAAACGCTCGATAAAGTGCACGGAGTTGTAAATATTATCAGTTTGCTGGTCATTTCACGGCTTTCCACTGGTAATGTCTGTGATTACAAACGGCAGGAAATGTAGGAAGAATCTATTTACTTTAATTTCAAGGGGTTCTTCCAAGTTTTTAATCATTTCTGGAAACTCTAATTGCGTATTTTAAGAGTTTTACCACAACTAGAGAGTTTTCTTACAAATATGTACTGGAACCGTCAGGATTTTAACAGAGTCATACAAAAGTCGCCAGAGTAATGCGGCCTCAATTGTAAACATAAGCAGTACAGTCCTCACTTACAGGCTTTCTACACAAATTTTGAGCTGTATAAACAAGAATTCCTAATATTTGAAAGCAAATTCATGTGAAAACGCTCGCTAAAGTGCCCGGAGTTGTAAATGTTATCAGTTTGCTGGTCATTTCACGGCTTTCCACTGGTAATGTCTGTGATTACAAACGGCAGGAAATGTAGGAAGAATCTATTTACTTTAATTTCAAGGGGTTCATCCAAGTTTTTAATCATTTCTGGGAACTCTAATTGCGTATTTTAAGAGTTTTACCACAACTAGATAGTTTTCTTACAAGTATGTACTGGAACCGTTAGGGTTTTAACAGAGTCATACAAAAGTCGCCAGAGTAATGCGGCCTCAATTGTAAACATAAGCAGTACAGTCATCACTTACAGGCTTTCTACACAAATTTTGAGCTGTATAAACAAGAATTCCTAATATTTGAAAGCAAATTCATGTGAAAACGCTCCCTAAAGTGCCCGGAGTTGTAAATATTATCAGTTTGCTGGTCATTTCACGGCTTTCCACTGGTAATGTCTGTGATTACAAACGGCAGGAAATGTAGGAAGAATCAATTTACTTTAATTTCAAGGGGTTCTTCCATTTTTTTAATCATTTCTGGAAACTCTAATTGCGTATTTTAAGAGTTTTACCACAACTAGATAGTTTTCTTACAAATATGTACTGGAACCGTCAGGGTTTTAACAGAGTCATACAAAAGTCGCCAGAGTAATGCGGCCTCAATTGTAAACATAAGCAGTACAGTCCTCACTTACAGGCTTTCTACACAAATTTTGAGCTGTATAAACAAGAATTCCTAATATTTGAAAGCAAATTCAAGTGAAAACGCTCCCTAAAGTGCCCGGAGTTGTAAATATTATCAGTTTGCTGGTCATTTCACGGCTTTCCACTGGTAATGTCTGTGATTACAAACGGCAGGAAATGTAGGAAGAATCAATTTACTTTAATTTCAAGGGGTTCTTCCAACTTTTTAATCATTTCTGGAAACTCTAATTTCGTATTTTAAGAGTTTTACCGCAACTAGAGAGTTTTCTTACTAATATGTACTGGAACCGTCAGGATTTTAACAGAGTCATACAAAAGTCGCCAGAGTAATGCGGCCTCAATTGTAAACATAAGCAGTACAGTCGTCACTTACAGGCTTTCTACACAAATTTTGAGCTGTATAAACAAGAATTCCTAATATTTGAAAGCAAATTCAAGTGAAAACGCTCCCTAAAGTGCCCGGAGTTGTAAATATTATCATTTTGCTGGTCATTTCACGGCTTTCCACTGGTAATGTCTGTGATTACAAACGGCAGGAAATGTAGGAAGAATCAATTTACTTTAATTTCAAGGGGTTCTTCCAACTTTTTAATCATTTCTGGAAACTCTAATTGCGTATTTTAAGAGTTTTACCACAACCAGAGAGTTTTTTACAAATATGTACTGGAACCGGCAGGATTTTAACAGAGTCATACAAAAGTCGCCAGAGTAATGCGGCCTCAATTGTAAACATAAGCAGTACAGTCCTCACTTACAGGCTTTCTACACAAATTTTGAGCTGTATAAACAAGAATTCCTAATATTTGAAAGCAAATTCAAGTGAAAACGCTCCCTAAAGTGCCCGGAGTTGTAAATATTATCAGTTTGCTGGTCATTTCACGGCTTTCCACTGGTAATGTCTGTGATTACAAACGGCAGGAAATGTAGGAAGAATCAATTTACTTTAATTTCAAGGGGTTCTTCCAACTTTTTAATCATTTCTGGAAACTCTAATTGCGTATTTTAAGAGTTTTACCACAACTAGAGAGTTTTCTTACTAATATGTACTGGAACCGTCAGGATTTTAACAGAGTCATACAAAAGTCGCCAGAGTAATGCGGCCTCAATTGTAAACATAAGCAGTACAGTCCTCTCTTACAGGCTATCTACACAAATTTTGAGCTGTATAAACAAGAATTCCTAATATTTGAAAGCAAATTCAAGTGAAAATGCTCCCTAAAGTGCCCGGAGTTGTAAATATTATCAGTTTGCTGGTCATTTCACGGCTTTCCACTGGTAATGTCTGTGATTACAAACGGCAGGAAATGTAGGAAGAATCTATTTACTTTAATTTCAAGGGGTTCTTCCAAGTTTTTAATCATTTCTGGAAACTCTAATTGCGTATTTTAAGAGTTTTACCACAACTAGAGAGTTTTCTAACAAATATGTACTGGAACCGTCAGGATTTTAACAGAGTCATACAAAAGTCGCCAGAGTAATGCGGCCTCAATTGTAAACATAAGCAGTACAGTCCTCACTTACAGGCTTTCTACACAAATTTTGAGCTGTATAAACAAGAATTCCTAATATTTGAAAGCAAATTCAAGTGAAAACGCTCCCTAAAGTGCCCGGAGTTGTAAATATTATCAGTTTGCTGGTCATTTCACGGCTTTCCACTGGTAATGTCTGTGATTACAAACGGCAGGAAATGTAGGAAGAATCAATTTACTTTAATTTCAAGGGGTTCTTCCAACTTTTTAATCATTTCTGGAAACTCTAATTTCGTATTTTAAGAGTTTTACCGCAACTAGAGAGTTTTCTTACTAATATGTACTGGAACCGTCAGGATTTTAACAGAGTCATACAAAAGTCGCCAGAGTAATGCGGCCTCAATTGTAAACATAAGCAGTACAGTCGTCACTTACAGGCTTTCTACACAAATTTTGAGCTGTATAAACAAGAATTCCTAATATTTGAAAGCAAATTCAAGTGAAAACGCTCCCTAAAGTGCCCGGAGTTGTAAATATTATCAGTTTGCTGGTCATTTCACGGCTTTCCACTGGTAATGTCTGTGATTACAAATGGCAGGAAATGTAGGAAGAATCAATTTACTTTAATTTCAAGGGGTTCTTCCAACTTTTTAATCATTTCTGGAAACTCTAATTGCGTATTTTAAGAGTTTTACCACAACTAGAGAGTTTTCTTACTAATATGTACTGGAACCGTCAGGATTTTAACAGAGTCATACAAAAGTCGCCAGAGTAATGCGGCCTCAATTGTAAACATAAGCAGTACAGTCCTCACTTACAGGCTTTCTACACAAATTTTGAGCTGTATAAACAAAAATTCCTAATATTTGAAAGCAAATTCAAGTGAAAACGCTCGCTAAAGTGCCCGGAGTTGTAAATATTATCATTTTGCTGGTCATTTCACGGCTTTCCACTGGTAATGTCTGTGATTACAAACGGCAGGAAATGTAGGAAGAATCAATTTACTTTAATTTCAAGGGGTTCTTCCAACTTTTTAATCATTTCTGGAAACTCTAATTGCGTATTTTAAGAGTTTTACCACAACCAGAGAGTTTTTTACAAATATGTACTGGAACCGGCAGGATTTTAACAGAGTCATACAAAAGTCGCCAGAGTAATGCGGCCTCAATTGTAAACATAAGCAGTACAGTCCTCACTTACAGGCTTTCTACACAAATTTTGAGCTGTATAAACAAGAATTCCTAATATTTGAAAGCAAATTCAAGTGAAAACGCTCCCTAAAGTGCCCGGAGTTGTAAATATTATCAGTTTGCTGGTCATTTCACGGCTTTCCACTGGTAATGTCTGTGATTACAAACGGCAGGAAATGTAGGAAGAATCAATTTACTTTAATTTCAAGGGGTTCTTCCAACTTTTTAATCATTTCTGGAAACTCTAATTGCGTATTTTAAGAGTTTTACCACAACTAGAGAGTTTTCTTACTAATATGTACTGGAACCGTCAGGATTTTAACAGAGTCATACAAAAGTCGCCAGAGTAATGCGGCCTCAATTGTAAACATAAGCAGTACAGTCCTCTCTTACAGGCTATCTACACAAATTTTGAGCTGTATAAACAAGAATTCCTAATATTTGAAAGCAAATTCAAGTGAAAATGCTCCCTAAAGTGCCCGGAGTTGTAAATATTATCAGTTTGCTGGTCATTTCACGGCTTTCCACTGGTAATGTCTGTGATTACAAACGGCAGGAAATGTAGGAAGAATCTATTTACTTTAATTTCAAGGGGTTCTTCCAAGTTTTTAATCATTTCTGGAAACTCTAATTGCGTATTTTAAGAGTTTTACCACAACTAGAGAGTTTTCTAACAAATATGTACTGGAACCGTCAGGATTTTAACAGAGTCATACAAAAGTCGCCAGAGTAATGCGGCCTCAATTGTAAACATAAGCAGTACAGTCCTCACTTACAGGCTTTCTACACAAATTTTGAGCTGTATAAACAAGAATTCCTAATATTTGAAAGCAAATTCAAGTGAAAACGCTCCCTAAAGTGCCCGGAGTTGTAAATATTATCAGTTTGCTGGTCATTTCACGGCTTTCCACTGGTAATGTCTGTGATTACAAACGGCAGGAAATGTAGGAAGAATCAATTTACTTTAATTTCAAGGGGTTCTTCCAACTTTTTAATCATTTCTGGAAACTCTAATTGCGTATTTTAAGAGTTTTACCAAAACTAGATTGTTTTCTTACAAATATGTCCTGGAACCGTCAGGATTTTAACAGAGTCATACAAAAGTCGCCAGAGTAATGCGGCCTCAATTGTAAACATAAGCAGTACAGTCCTCACTTACAGGCTTTCTACACAAATTTTGAGGTGTATAAACAAGAATTCCTAATATTTGAAAGCAAATTCAAGTGAAAACGCTCCCTAAAGTGCCCGGAGTTGTAAATATTATCAGTTTGCTGGTCATTTCACGGCTTTCCACTGGTAATGTCTGTGATTACAAACGGCAGGAAATGTAGGAAGAATCTATTTAATTTAATTTCAAGGGGATCTTCCAAGTTTTTAATCATTTCTGAAAACTCTAATTGCGTGTTTTAAGAGTTTTACCACAACTAGAGAGTTTTCTTACAAATATGTACTGGAACCGTCAGGATTTTAACAGAGTCATACAAAAGTCGCCAGAGTAATGCGGCCTCAATTGTAAACATACGCAGTTTAGACCTCACTTACAGGCTTTCTACACAAATTTTGAGCTGTATAAACAAGAATTCTTAATATTTGAAAGCAAATTCAAGTGAAAACGCTCCCTAAAGTGCACGGAGTTGTAAATATTATCAGTTTGCTGGTCATTTCACGGCTTTCCACTGGTAATGTCTGTGATTACAAACGGCAGGAAATGTAGGAAGAATCTATTTACTTTAATTTCAAGGGGTTCTTCCAAGTTTTTAATCATTTCTGGAAACTCTGCGTATTTTAAGAGTTTTACCACAACTAGAGAGTTTTCTTACAAATATGTACTAGAACCGTCAGGATTTTAACAGAGTCATACAAAAGTCGCCAGAGTAATGCGGCCTCAATTGTAAACATAAGCAGTACAGTCCTCACTTACAGGCTTTCTACATAAATTTTGAGCTGTATAAACAAGAATTCCTAATATTTGAAAGCAAATTCAAGTGAAAACGCTCGCTAAAGTGCCCGGAGTTGTAAATATTATCAGTTTGCTGGTCATTTCACGGCTTTCCACTGGTAATGTCTGTGATTACAAACGGCAGGAAATGTAGGAAGAATCTATTTACTTTAATTTCAAGGGGTTCTTCCAAGTTTTTAATCATTTCTGGAAACTCTAATTGTGTATTTTAAGAGTTTTACCACAACTAGAGAGTTTTCTTGCAAATATGTACTGGAACCGTCAGGGTTTTAACAGAGTCATACAAAAGTCGCCAGAGTAATGCGGCCTCAATTGTAAACATAAGCAGTACAGTCCTCACTTACAGGCTTTCTACACAAATTTTGAGCTGTATAAACAAGAATTCCTAATATTTGGAAGCAAATTCAAGTGAAAACGCTCCCTAAAGTGCTCAGAGTTGTAAATATTATCAGTTTGCTGGTCATTTCACGGCTTTCCACTGGTAATGTCTGTGATTACAAACGGCAGGAAATGTAGGAAGAATCTATTTACTTTAATTTCAAGGGGTTCTTCCAAGTTTTTAATCATTTCTGGAAACTCTAATTGCGTGTTTTAAGAGTTTTACCACAACTAGAGAGTTTTCTTACTAATATGTACTGGAACCGTCAGGATTTTAACAGAGTCATACAAAAGTCGCCAGAGTAATGCGGCCTCAATTGTAAACATACGCAGTTTAGACCTCACTTACAGGCTTTCTACACAAATTTTGAGCTGTATAAACAAGAATTCCTAATATTTGAAAGCAAATTCAAGTGAAAACGCTCCCTAAAGTGCCCGGAGTTGTAAATATTATCAGTTTGCTGGTCATTTCACGGCTTTCCAATGGTAATGTCTGTGATTACAAACGGCAGGAAATGTAGGAAGAATCAATTTACTTTAATTTCAAGGGGTTCTTCCAAATTTTTAATCATTTCTGGAAACTCTAATTGCGTATTTTAAGAGTTTTACCACAACTAGAGAGTTTTCTTACTAATATGTACTGGAACCGTCAGGATTTTAACAGAGTCATACAAAAGTCGCCAGAGTAATGCGGCCTCAATTGTAAACATACGCAGTTTAGACCTCACTTACAGGCTTTCTACACAAATTTTGAGCTGTATAAACAAGAATTCCTAATATTTGAAAGCAAATTCAAGTGAAAACGCTCGATAAAGTGCACGGAGTTGTAAATATTATCAGTTTGCTGGTCATTTCACGGCTTTCCACTGGTAATGTCTGTGATTACAAACGGCAGGAAATGTAGGAAGAATCTATTTACTTTAATTTCAAGGGGTTCTTCCAAGTTTTTAATCATTTCTGGAAACTCTAATTGCGTATTTTAAGAGTTTTACCACAACTAGAGAGTTTTCTTACAAATATGTACTGGAACCGTCAGGATTTTAACAGAGTCATACAAAAGTCGCCAGAGTAATGCGGCCTCAATTGTAAACATAAGCAGTACAGTCCTCACTTACAGGCTTTCTACACAAATTTTGAGCTGTATAAACAAGAATTCCTAATATTTGAAAGCAAATTCATGTGAAAACGCTCGCTAAAGTGCCCGGAGTTGTAAATGTTATCAGTTTGCTGGTCATTTCACGGCTTTCCACTGGTAATGTCTGTGATTACAAACGGCAGGAAATGTAGGAAGAATCTATTTACTTTAATTTCAAGGGGTTCATCCAAGTTTTTAATCATTTCTGGGAACTCTAATTGCGTATTTTAAGAGTTTTACCACAACTAGATAGTTTTCTTACAAGTATGTACTGGAACCGTTAGGGTTTTAACAGAGTCATACAAAAGTCGCCAGAGTAATGCGGCCTCAATTGTAAACATAAGCAGTACAGTCGTCACTTACAGGCTTTCTACACAAATTTTGAGCTGTATAAACAAGAATTCCTAATATTTGAAAGCAAATTCATGTGAAAACGCTCCCTAAAGTGCCCGGAGTTGTAAATATTATCAGTTTGCTGGTCATTTCACGGCTTTCCACTGGTAATGTCTGTGATTACAAACGGCAGGAAATGTAGGAAGAATCAATTTACTTTAATTTCAAGGGGTTCTTCCATTTTTTTAATCATTTCTGGAAACTCTAATTGCGTATTTTAAGAGTTTTACCACAACTAGATAGTTTTCTTACAAATATGTACTGGAACCGTCAGGGTTTTAACAGAGTCATACAAAAGTCGCCAGAGTAATGCGGCCTCAATTGTAAACATAAGCAGTACAGTCCTCACTTACAGGCTTTCTACACAAATTTTGAGCTGTATAAACAAGAATTCCTAATATTTGAAAGCAAATTCAAGTGAAAACGCTCCCTAAAGTGCCCGGAGTTGTAAATATTATCAGTTTGCTGGTCATTTCACGGCTTTCCACTGGTAATGTCTGTGATTACAAACGGCAGGAAATGTAGGAAGAATCAATTTACTTTAATTTCAAGGGGTTCTTCCAACTTTTTAATCATTTCTGGAAACTCTAATTTCGTATTTTAAGAGTTTTACCGCAACTAGAGAGTTTTCTTACTAATATGTACTGGAACCGTCAGGATTTTAACAGAGTCATACAAAAGTCGCCAGAGTAATGCGGCCTCAATTGTAAACATAAGCAGTACAGTCGTCACTTACAGGCTTTCTACACAAATTTTGAGCTGTATAAACAAGAATTCCTAATATTTGAAAGCAAATTCAAGTGAAAACGCTCCCTAAAGTGCCCGGAGTTGTAAATATTATCAGTTTGCTGGTCATTTCACGGCTTTCCACTGGTAATGTCTGTGATTACAAATGGCAGGAAATGTAGGAAGAATCAATTTACTTTAATTTCAAGGGGTTCTTCCAACTTTTTAATCATTTCTGGAAACTCTAATTGCGTATTTTAAGAGTTTTACCACAACTAGAGAGTTTTCTTACTAATATGTACTGGAACCGTCAGGATTTTAACAGAGTCATACAAAAGTCGCCAGAGTAATGCGGCCTCAATTGTAAACATAAGCAGTACAGTCCTCACTTACAGGCTTTCTACACAAATTTTGAGCTGTATAAACAAAAATTCCTAATATTTGAAAGCAAATTCAAGTGAAAACGCTCGCTAAAGTGCCCGGAGTTGTAAATATTATCATTTTGCTGGTCATTTCACGGCTTTCCACTGGTAATGTCTGTGATTACAAACGGCAGGAAATGTAGGAAGAATCAATTTACTTTAATTTCAAGGGGTTCTTCCAACTTTTTAATCATTTCTGGAAACTCTAATTGCGTATTTTAAGAGTTTTACCACAACCAGAGAGTTTTTTACAAATATGTACTGGAACCGGCAGGATTTTAACAGAGTCATACAAAATTCGCCAGAGTAATGCGGCCTCAATTGTAAACATAAGCAGTACAGTCCTCACTTACAGGCTTTCTACACAAATTTTGAGCTGTATAAACAAGAATTCCTAATATTTGAAAGCAAATTCAAGTGAAAACGCTCCCTAAAGTGCCCGGAGTTGTAAATATTATCAGTTTGCTGGTCATTTCACGGCTTTCCACTGGTAATGTCTGTGATTACAAACGGCAGGAAATGTAGGAAGAATCAATTTACTTTAATTTCAAGGGGTTCTTCCAACTTTTTAATCATTTCTGGAAACTCTAATTGCGTATTTTAAGAGTTTTACCACAACTAGAGAGTTTTCTTACTAATATGTACTGGAACCGTCAGGATTTTAACAGAGTCATACAAAAGTCGCCAGAGTAATGCGGCCTCAATTGTAAACATAAGCAGTACAGTCCTCTCTTACAGGCTATCTACACAAATTTTGAGCTGTATAAACAAGAATTCCTAATATTTGAAAGCAAATTCAAGTGAAAATGCTCCCTAAAGTGCCCGGAGTTGTAAATATTATCAGTTTGCTGGTCATTTCACGGCTTTCCACTGGTAATGTCTGTGATTACAAACGGCAGGAAATGTAGGAAGAATCTATTTACTTTAATTTCAAGGGGTTCTTCCAAGTTTTTAATCATTTCTGGAAACTCTAATTGCGTATTTTAAGAGTTTTACCACAACTAGAGAGTTTTCTAACAAATATGTACTGGAACCGTCAAGATTTTAACAGAGTCATACAAAAGTCGCCAGAGTAATGCGGCCTCAATTGTAAACATAAGCAGTACAGTCCTCACTTACAGGCTTTCTACACAAATTTTGAGCTGTATAAACAAGAATTCCTAATATTTGAAAGCAAATTCAAGTGAAAACGCTCCCTAAAGTGCCCGGAGTTGTAAATATTATCAGTTTGCTGGTCATTTCACGGCTTTCCACTGGTAATGTCTGTGATTACAAACGGCAGGAAATGTAGGAAGAATCAATTTACTTTAATTTCAAGGGGTTCTTCCAACTTTTTAATCATTTCTGGAAACTCTAATTGCGTATTTTAAGAGTTTTACCAAAACTAGATTGTTTTCTTACAAATATGTCCTGGAACCGTCAGGATTTTAACAGAGTCATACAAAAGTCGCCAGAGTAATGCGGCCTCAATTGTAAACATAAGCAGTACAGTCCTCACTTACAGGCTTTCTACACAAATTTTGAGGTGTATAAACAAGAATTCCTAATATTTGAAAGCAAATTCAAGTGAAAACGCTCCCTAAAGTGCCCGGAGTTGTAAATATTATCAGTTTGCTGGTCATTTCACGGCTTTCCACTGGTAATGTCTGTGATTACAAATGGCAGGAAATGTAGGAAGAATCTATTTAATTTAATTTCAAGGGGATCTTCCAAGTTTTTAATCATTTCTGAAAACTCTAATTGCGTGTTTTAAGAGTTTTACCACAACTAGAGAGTTTTCTTACAAATATGTACTGGAACCGTCAGGATTTTAACAGAGTCATACAAAAGTCGCCAGAGTAATGCGGCCTCAATTGTAAACATACGCAGTTTAGACCTCACTTACAGGCTTTCTACACAAATTTTGAGCTGTATAAACAAGAATTCTTAATATTTGAAAGCAAATTCAAGTGAAAACGCTCCCTAAAGTGCACGGAGTTGTAAATATTATCAGTTTGCTGGTCATTTCACGGCTTTCCACTGGTAATGTCTGTGATTACAAACGGCAGGAAATGTAGGAAGAATCTATTTACTTTAATTTCAAGGGGTTCTTCCAAGTTTTTAATCATTTCTGGAAACTCTGCGTATTTTAAGAGTTTTACCACAACTAGAGAGTTTTCTTACAAATATGTACTGGAACCGTCAGGATTTTAACAGAGTCATACAAAAGTCGCCAGAGTAATGCGGCCTCAATTGTAAACATAAGCAGTACAGTCCTCACTTACAGGCTTTCTACATAAATTTTGAGCTGTATAAACAAGAATTCCTAATATTTGAAAGCAAATTCAAGTGAAAACGCTCGCTAAAGTGCCCGGAGTTGTAAATATTATCAGTTTGCTGGTCATTTCACGGCTTTCCACTGGTAATGTCTGTGATTACAAACGGCAGGAAATGTAGGAAGAATCTATTTACTTTAATTTCAAGGGGTTCTTCCAAGTTTTTAATCATTTCTGGAAACTCTAATTGTGTATTTTAAGAGTTTTACCACAACTAGAGAGTTTTCTTGCAAATATGTACTGGAAACGTCAGGGTTTTAACAGAGTCATACAAAAGTCGCCAGAGTAATGCGGCCTCAATTGTAAACATAAGCAGTACAGTCCTCACTTACAGGCTTTCTACACAAATTTTGAGCTGTATAAACAAGAATTCCTAATATTTGGAAGCAAATTCAAGTGAAAACGCTCCCTAAAGTGCTCAGAGTTGTAAATATTATCAGTTTGCTGGTCATTTCACGGCTTTCCACTGGTAATGTCTGTGATTACAAACGGCAGGAAATGTAGGAAGAATCTATTTACTTTAATTTCAAGGGGTTCTTCCAAGTTTTTAATCATTTCTGGAAACTCTAATTGCGTGTTTTAAGAGTTTTACCACAACTAGAGAGTTTTCTTACTAATATGTACTGGAACCGTCAGGATTTTAACAGAGTCATACAAAAGTCGCCAGAGTAATGGGGCCTCAATTGTAAACATACGCAGTTTAGACCTCACTTACAGGCTTTCTACACAAATTTTGAGCTGTATAAACAAGAATTCCTAATATTTGAAAGCAAATTCAAGTGAAAACGCTCGCTAAAGTGCCCGGAGTTGTAAATATTATCAGTTTGCTGGTCATTTCACCGCTTTCCACTGGTAATGTCTGTGATTACAAACGGCAGGAAATGTAGGAAGAATCTATTTACTTTAATTTCAAGGGGTTCTTCCAAGTTTTTAATCATTTCTGGAAACTCGAATTGCGTATTTTAAGAGTTTTACCACAACTAGAGAGTTTTCTTACAAATATGTACTGGAACCGTCAGGATTTTAACAGAGTCATACAAAAGTCGCCAGAGTAATGCGGCCTCAATTGTAAACATAAGCAGTACAGTCCTCACTTACAGGCTTTCTACACAAATTTTGAGCTGTATAAACAAGAATTCCTAATATTTGAAAGCAAATTCAAGTGAAAACGCTCGCTAAAGTGCCCGAAGTTGTAAATGTTATCAGTTTGCTGGTCATTTCACGGCTTTCCACTGGTAATGTCTGTGATTACAAACGGCAGGAAATGTAGGAAGAATCTATTTACTTTAATTTCAAGGGGTTCTTCCAAGTTTTTAATCATTTCTGGAAACTCTAATTGCGTATTTTAAGAGTTTTACCACAACTAGAGAGTTTTCTTACAAATATGTGTTGGAACCGTCAGGGTTTTAACAGAGTCATACAAAAGTCGCCAGAGTAATGCGGCCTCAATTGTAAACATAAGCAGTACAGTCGTCACAGGCTTTCTACACAAATTTTGAGCTGTATAAACAAGAATTCCTAATATTTGAAAGCAAATTCAAGTGAAAACGCTCCCTAAAGTGCCCGGAGTTGTAAATATTATCAGTTTGCTGGTCATTTCACGGCTTTCCACTGGTAATGTCTGTGATTACAAACGGCAGGAAATGTAGGAAGAATCAATTTACTTTAATTTCAAGGGGTTCTTCCATTTTTTTAATCATTTCTGGAAACTCTAATTGCGTTTTTTAAGAGTTTTACCACAACTAGATAGTTTTCTTACAAATATGTACTGGAACCGTCAGGGTTTTAACAGAGTCATACAAAAGTCGCCAGAGTAATACGGCCTCAATTGTAAACATAAGCAGTACAGTCCTCACTTACAGGCTTTCTACACAAATTTTGAGCTGTATAAACAAGAATTCCTAATATTTGAAAGCAAATTCAAGTGAAAACGCTCCCTAAAGTGCCTGGAGTTGTAAATATTATCAGTTTGCTGGTCATTTCACGGCTTTCCACTGGTAATGTTTGTGATTACAAACGGCAGGAAATGTAGGAAGAATCAATTTACTTTAATTTCAAGGGGTTCTTCCAACTTTTTAATCATTTCTGGAAACTCTAATTGCGTATTTTAAGAGTTTTACCACAACTAGAGTGTGTTCTTACTAATATGTACTGGAACCGTCAGGATTTTAACAGAGTCATACAAAAGTCGCCAGAGTAATGCGGCCTCAATTGTAAACATAAGCAGTACAGTCGTCACTTACAGGCTTTCTACACAAATTTTGAGCTGTATAAACAAGAATTCCTAATATTTGAAAGCAAATTCAAGTGAAAACGCTCCCTAAAGTGCCCGGAGTTGTAAATATTATCAGTTTGCTGGTCATTTCACGGCTTTCCACTGGTAATGTCTGTGATTCCAAACGGCAGGAAATGTAGGAAGAATCAATTTACTTTAATTTCAAGGGGTTCTTCCAACTTTTTAATCATTTCTGGAAACTCTAATTGCGTATTTTAAGAGTTTTACCACAACTAGAGAGTTTTCTTACTAATATGTACTGGAACCGTCAGGATTTTAACAGAGTCATACAAAAGTCGCCAGAGTAATGCGGCCTCAATTGTAAACATACGCAGTTTAGACCTCACTTACAGGCTTTCTACACAAATTTTGAGCTGTATAAACAAGAATTCTTAATATTTGAAAGCAAATTCAAGTGAAAACGCTCCCTAAAGTGCACGGAGTTGTAAATATTATCAGTTTGCTGGTCATTTCACGGCTTTCCACTGGTAATGTCTGTGATTACAAACGGCAGGAAATGTAGGAAGAATCTATTTACTTTAATTTCAAGGGGTTCATCCAAGTTTTTAATCATTTCTGGAAACTCTAATTGCGTATTTTAAGAGTTTTACCACAACTAGATAGTTTTCTTACAAATATGTACTGGAACCGTCAGGGTTTTAACAGAGTCATACAAAAGTCGCCAGAGTAATGCGGCCTCAATTGTAAACATAAGCAGTACAGTCCTCACTTACAGGCTTTCTACACAAATTTTGAGCTGTATAAACAAGAATTCCTAATATTTGAAAGCAAATTCAAGTGAAAACGCTCCCTAAAGTGCCCGGAGTTGTAAATATTATCAGTTTGCTGGTCATTTCACGGCTTTCCACTGGTAATGTCTGTGATTACAAACGGCAGGAAATGTAGGAAGAATCAATTTACTTTAATTTCAAGGGGTTCTTCCAACTTTTTAATCATTTCTGGAAAATCTAATTGCGTATTTTAAGAGTTTTACCACAACTAGAGAGTTTTCTTACTAATATGTACTGGAACCGTCAGGATTTTAACAGAGTCATACAAAAGTCGCCAGAGTAATGCGGCCTCAATTGTAAACATAAGCAGTACAGTCCTCACTTACAGGCTTTCTACACAAATTTTGAGCTGTATAAACAAGAATTCTTAATATTTGAAAGCAAATTCAAGTGAAAACGCTCCCTAAAGTGCCCGGAGTTGTAAATATTATCAGTTTGCTGGTCATTTCACGGCTTTCCACTGGTAATGTCTGTGATTACAAATGGCAGGAAATGTAGGAAGAATCAATTTACTTTAATTTCAAGGGGTTCTTCCAACTTTTTAATCATTTCTGGAAACTCTAATTGCGTATTTTAAGAGTTTTACCACAACTAGAGAGTTTTCTTACTAATATGTACTGGAACCGTCAGGATTTTAACAGAGTCATACAAAATTCGCCAGAGTAATGCGGCCTCAATTGTAAACATAAGCAGTACAGTCCTCACTTACAGGCTTTCTACACAAATTTTGAGCTGTATAAACAAGAATTCCTAATATTTGAAAGCAAATTCAAGTGAAAACGCTCCCTAAAGTGCCCGGAGTTGTAAATATTATCAGTTTGCTGGTCATTTCACGGCTTTCCACTGGTAATGTCTGTGATTACAAACGGCAGGAAATGTAGGAAGAATCAATTTACTTTAATTTCAAGGGGTTCTTCCAACTTTTTAATCATTTCTGGAAACTCTAATTGCGTATTTTAAGAGTTTTACCACAACTAGAGAGTTTTCTTACTAATATGTACTGGAACCGTCAGGATTTTAACAGAGTCATACAAAAGTCGCCAGAGTAATGCGGCCTCAATTGTAAACATAAGCAGTACAGTCCTCTCTTACAGGCTATCTACACAAATTTTGAGCTGTATAAACAAGAATTCCTAATATTTGAAAGCAAATTCAAGTGAAAATGCTCCCTAAAGTGCCCGGAGTTGTAAATATTATCAGTTTGCTGGTCATTTCACGGCTTTCCACTGGTAATGTCTGTGATTACAAACGGCAGGAAATGTAGGAAGAATCTATTTACTTTAATTTCAAGGGGTTCTTCCAAGTTTTTAATCATTTCTGGAAACTCTAATTGCGTATTTTAAGAGTTTTACCACAACTAGAGAGTTTTCTAACAAATATGTACTGGAACCGTCAGGATTTTAACAGAGTCATACAAAAGTCGCCAGAGTAATGCGGCCTCAATTGTAAACATAAGCAGTACAGTCCTCACTTACAGGCTTTCTACACAAATTTTGAGCTGTATAAACAAGAATTCCTAATATTTGAAAGCAAATTCAAGTGAAAACGCTCCCTAAAGTGCCCGGAGTTGTAAATATTATCAGTTTGCTGGTCATTTCACGGCTTTCCACTGGTAATGTCTGTGATTACAAACGGCAGGAAATGTAGGAAGAATCAATTTACTTTAATTTCAAGGGGTTCTTCCAACTTTTTAATCATTTCTGGAAACTCTAATTGCGTATTTTAAGAGTTTTACCAAAACTAGATTGTTTTCTTACAAATATGTCCTGGAACCGTCAGGATTTTAACAGAGTCATACAAAAGTCGCCAGAGTAATGCGGCCTCAATTGTAAACATAAGCAGTACAGTCCTCACTTACAGGCTTTCTACACAAATTTTGAGGTGTATAAACAAGAATTCCTAATATTTGAAAGCAAATTCAAGTGAAAACGCTCCCTAAAGTGCCCGGAGTTGTAAATATTATCAGTTTGCTGGTCATTTCACGGCTTTCCACTGGTAATGTCTGTGATTACAAATGGCAGGAAATGTAGGAAGAATCTATTTAATTTAATTTCAAGGGGATCTTCCAAGTTTTTAATCATTTCTGAAAACTCTAATTGCGTGTTTTAAGAGTTTTACCACAACTAGAGAGTTTTCTTACAAATATGTACTGGAACCGTCAGGATTTTAACAGAGTCATACAAAAGTCGCCAGAGTAATGCGGCCTCAATTGTAAACATACGCAGTTTAGACCTCACTTACAGGCTTTCTACACAAATTTTGAGCTGTATAAACAAGAATTCTTAATATTTGAAAGCAAATTCAAGTGAAAACGCTCCCTAAAGTGCACGGAGTTGTAAATATTATCAGTTTGCTGGTCATTTCACGGCTTTCCACTGGTAATGTCTGTGATTACAAACGGCAGGAAATGTAGGAAGAATCTATTTACTTTAATTTCAAGGGGTTCTTCCAAGTTTTTAATCATTTCTGGAAACTCTGCGTATTTTAAGAGTTTTACCACAACTAGAGAGTTTTCTTACAAATATGTACTGGAACCGTCAGGATTTTAACAGAGTCATACAAAAGTCGCCAGAGTAATGCGGCCTCAATTGTAAACATAAGCAGTACAGTCCTCACTTACAGGCTTTCTACATAAATTTTGAGCTGTATAAACAAGAATTCCTAATATTTGAAAGCAAATTCAAGTGAAAACGCTCGCTAAAGTGCCCGGAGTTGTAAATATTATCAGTTTGCTGGTCATTTCACGGCTTTCCACTGGTAATGTCTGTGATTACAAACGGCAGGAAATGTAGGAAGAATCTATTTACTTTAATTTCAAGGGGTTCTTCCAAGTTTTTAATCATTTCTGGAAACTCTAATTGTGTATTTTAAGAGTTTTACCACAACTAGAGAGTTTTCTTGCAAATATGTACTGGAAACGTCAGGGTTTTAACAGAGTCATACAAAAGTCGCCAGAGTAATGCGGCCTCAATTGTAAACATAAGCAGTACAGTCCTCACTTACAGGCTTTCTACACAAATTTTGAGCTGTATAAACAAGAATTCCTAATATTTGGAAGCAAATTCAAGTGAAAACGCTCCCTAAAGTGCTCAGAGTTGTAAATATTATCAGTTTGCTGGTCATTTCACGGCTTTCCACTGGTAATGTCTGTGATTACAAACGGCAGGAAATGTAGGAAGAATCTATTTACTTTAATTTCAAGGGGTTCTTCCAAGTTTTTAATCATTTCTGGAAACTCTAATTGCGTGTTTTAAGAGTTTTACCACAACTAGAGAGTTTTCTTACTAATATGTACTGGAACCGTCAGGATTTTAACAGAGTCATACAAAAGTCGCCAGAGTAATGGGGCCTCAATTGTAAACATACGCAGTTTAGACCTCACTTACAGGCTTTCTACACAAATTTTGAGCTGTATAAACAAGAATTCCTAATATTTGAAAGCAAATTCAAGTGAAAACGCTCGCTAAAGTGCCCGGAGTTGTAAATATTATCAGTTTGCTGGTCATTTCACCGCTTTCCACTGGTAATGTCTGTGATTACAAACGGCAGGAAATGTAGGAAGAATCTATTTACTTTAATTTCAAGGGGTTCTTCCAAGTTTTTAATCATTTCTGGAAACTCGAATTGCGTATTTTAAGAGTTTTACCACAACTAGAGAGTTTTCTTACAAATATGTACTGGAACCGTCAGGATTTTAACAGAGTCATACAAAAGTCGCCAGAGTAATGCGGCCTCAATTGTAAACATAAGCAGTACAGTCCTCACTTACAGGCTTTCTACACAAATTTTGAGCTGTATAAACAAGAATTCCTAATATTTGAAAGCAAATTCAAGTGAAAACGCTCGCTAAAGTGCCCGAAGTTGTAAATGTTATCAGTTTGCTGGTCATTTCACGGCTTTCCACTGGTAATGTCTGTGATTACAAACGGCAGGAAATGTAGGAAGAATCTATTTACTTTAATTTCAAGGGGTTCTTCCAAGTTTTTAATCATTTCTGGAAACTCTAATTGCGTATTTTAAGAGTTTTACCACAACTAGAGAGTTTTCTTACAAATATGTGTTGGAACCGTCAGGGTTTTAACAGAGTCATACAAAAGTCGCCAGAGTAATGCGGCCTCAATTGTAAACATAAGCAGTACAGTCGTCACAGGCTTTCTACACAAATTTTGAGCTGTATAAACAAGAATTCCTAATATTTGAAAGCAAATTCAAGTGAAAACGCTCCCTAAAGTGCCCGGAGTTGTAAATATTATCAGTTTGCTGGTCATTTCACGGCTTTCCACTGGTAATGTCTGTGATTACAAACGGCAGGAAATGTAGGAAGAATCAATTTACTTTAATTTCAAGGGGTTCTTCCATTTTTTTAATCATTTCTGGAAACTCTAATTGCGTTTTTTAAGAGTTTTACCACAACTAGATAGTTTTCTTACAAATATGTACTGGAACCGTCAGGGTTTTAACAGAGTCATACAAAAGTCGCCAGAGTAATACGGCCTCAATTGTAAACATAAGCAGTACAGTCCTCACTTACAGGCTTTCTACACAAATTTTGAGCTGTATAAACAAGAATTCCTAATATTTGAAAGCAAATTCAAGTGAAAACGCTCCCTAAAGTGCCCGGAGTTGTAAATATTATCAGTTTGCTGGTCATTTCACGGCTTTCCACTGGTAATGTCTGTGATTCCAAACGGCAGGAAATGTAGGAAGAATCAATTTACTTTAATTTCAAGGGGTTCTTCCAACTTTTTAATCATTTCTGGAAACTCTAATTGCGTATTTTAAGAGTTTTACCACAACTAGAGAGTTTTCTTACTAATATGTACTGGAACCGTCAGGATTTTAACAGAGTCATACAAAAGTCGCCAGAGTAATGCGGCCTCAATTGTAAACATACGCAGTTTAGACCTCACTTACAGGCTTTCTACACAAATTTTGAGCTGTATAAACAAGAATTCTTAATATTTGAAAGCAAATTCAAGTGAAAACGCTCCCTAAAGTGCACGGAGTTGTAAATATTATCAGTTTGCTGGTCATTTCACGGCTTTCCACTGGTAATGTCTGTGATTACAAACGGCAGGAAATGTAGGAAGAATCTATTTACTTTAATTTCAAGGGGTTCATCCAAGTTTTTAATCATTTCTGGAAACTCTAATTGCGTATTTTAAGAGTTTTACCACAACTAGATAGTTTTCTTACAAATATGTACTGGAACCGTCAGGGTTTTAACAGAGTCATACAAAAGTCGCCAGAGTAATGCGGCCTCAATTGTAAACATAAGCAGTACAGTCCTCACTTACAGGCTTTCTACACAAATTTTGAGCTGTATAAACAAGAATTCCTAATATTTGAAAGCAAATTCAAGTGAAAACGCTCCCTAAAGTGCCCGGAGTTGTAAATATTATCAGTTTGCTGGTCATTTCACGGCTTTCCACTGGTAATGTCTGTGATTACAAACGGCAGGAAATGTAGGAAGAATCAATTTACTTTAATTTCAAGGGGTTCTTCCAACTTTTTAATCATTTCTGGAAAATCTAATTGCGTATTTTAAGAGTTTTACCACAACTAGAGAGTTTTCTTACTAATATGTACTGGAACCGTCAGGATTTTAACAGAGTCATACAAAATTCGCCAGAGTAATGCGGCCTCAATTGTAAACATAAGCAGTACAGTCCTCACTTACAGGCTTTCTACACAAATTTTGAGCTGTATAAACAAGAATTCCTAATATTTGAAAGCAAATTCAAGTGAAAACGCTCCCTAAAGTGCCCGGAGTTGTAAATATTATCAGTTTGCTGGTCATTTCACGGCTTTCCACTGGTAATGTCTGTGATTACAAACGGCAGGAAATGTAGGAAGAATCAATTTACTTTAATTTCAAGGGGTTCTTCCAACTTTTTAATCATTTCTGGAAACTCTAATTGCGTATTTTAAGAGTTTTACCACAACTAGAGAGTTTTCTTACTAATATGTACTGGAACCGTCAGGATTTTAACAGAGTCATACAAAAGTCGCCAGAGTAATGCGGCCTCAATTGTAAACATAAGCAGTACAGTCCTCTCTTACAGGCTATCTACACAAATTTTGAGCTGTATAAACAAGAATTCCTAATATTTGAAAGCAAATTCAAGTGAAAATGCTCCCTAAAGTGCCCGGAGTTGTAAATATTATCAGTTTGCTGGTCATTTCACGGCTTTCCACTGGTAATGTCTGTGATTACAAACGGCAGGAAATGTAGGAAGAATCTATTTACTTTAATTTCAAGGGGTTCTTCCAAGTTTTTAATCATTTCTGGAAACTCTAATTGCGTATTTTAAGAGTTTTACCACAACTAGAGAGTTTTCTAACAAATATGTACTGGAACCGTCAGGATTTTAACAGAGTCATACAAAAGTCGCCAGAGTAATGCGGCCTCAATTGTAAACATAAGCAGTACAGTCCTCACTTACAGGCTTTCTACACAAATTTTGAGCTGTATAAACAAGAATTCCTAATATTTGAAAGCAAATTCAAGTGAAAACGCTCCCTAAAGTGCCCGGAGTTGTAAATATTATCAGTTTGCTGGTCATTTCACGGCTTTCCACTGGTAATGTCTGTGATTACAAACGGCAGGAAATGTAGGAAGAATCAATTTACTTTAATTTCAAGGGGTTCTTCCAACTTTTTAATCATTTCTGGAAACTCTAATTGCGTATTTTAAGAGTTTTACCAAAACTAGATTGTTTTCTTACAAATATGTCCTGGAACCGTCAGGATTTTAACAGAGTCATACAAAAGTCGCCAGAGTAATGCGGCCTCAATTGTAAACATAAGCAGTACAGTCCTCACTTACAGGCTTTCTACACAAATTTTGAGGTGTATAAACAAGAATTCCTAATATTTGAAAGCAAATTCAAGTGAAAACGCTCCCTAAAGTGCCCGGAGTTGTAAATATTATCAGTTTGCTGGTCATTTCACGGCTTTCCACTGGTAATGTCTGTGATTACAAATGGCAGGAAATGTAGGAAGAATCTATTTAATTTAATTTCAAGGGGATCTTCCAAGTTTTTAATCATTTCTGAAAACTCTAATTGCGTGTTTTAAGAGTTTTACCACAACTAGAGAGTTTTCTTACAAATATGTACTGGAACCGTCAGGATTTTAACAGAGTCATACAAAAGTCGCCAGAGTAATGCGGCCTCAATTGTAAACATACGCAGTTTAGACCTCACTTACAGGCTTTCTACACAAATTTTGAGCTGTATAAACAAGAATTCTTAATATTTGAAAGCAAATTCAAGTGAAAACGCTCCCTAAAGTGCACGGAGTTGTAAATATTATCAGTTTGCTGGTCATTTCACGGCTTTCCACTGGTAATGTCTGTGATTACAAACGGCAGGAAATGTAGGAAGAATCTATTTACTTTAATTTCAAGGGGTTCTTCCAAGTTTTTAATCATTTCTGGAAACTCTGCGTATTTTAAGAGTTTTACCACAACTAGAGAGTTTTCTTACAAATATGTACTGGAACCGTCAGGATTTTAACAGAGTCATACAAAAGTCGCCAGAGTAATGCGGCCTCAATTGTAAACATAAGCAGTACAGTCCTCACTTACAGGCTTTCTACATAAATTTTGAGCTGTATAAACAAGAATTCCTAATATTTGAAAGCAAATTCAAGTGAAAACGCTCGCTAAAGTGCCCGGAGTTGTAAATATTATCAGTTTGCTGGTCATTTCACGGCTTTCCACTGGTAATGTCTGTGATTACAAACGGCAGGAAATGTAGGAAGAATCTATTTACTTTAATTTCAAGGGGTTCTTCCAAGTTTTTAATCATTTCTGGAAACTCTAATTGTGTATTTTAAGAGTTTTACCACAACTAGAGAGTTTTCTTGCAAATATGTACTGGAAACGTCAGGGTTTTAACAGAGTCATACAAAAGTCGCCAGAGTAATGCGGCCTCAATTGTAAACATAAGCAGTACAGTCCTCACTTACAGGCTTTCTACACAAATTTTGAGCTGTATAAACAAGAATTCCTAATATTTGGAAGCAAATTCAAGTGAAAACGCTCCCTAAAGTGCTCAGAGTTGTAAATATTATCAGTTTGCTGGTCATTTCACGGCTTTCCACTGGTAATGTCTGTGATTACAAACGGCAGGAAATGTAGGAAGAATCTATTTACTTTAATTTCAAGGGGTTCTTCCAAGTTTTTAATCATTTCTGGAAACTCTAATTGCGTGTTTTAAGAGTTTTACCACAACTAGAGAGTTTTCTTACTAATATGTACTGGAACCGTCAGGATTTTAACAGAGTCATACAAAAGTCGCCAGAGTAATGGGGCCTCAATTGTAAACATACGCAGTTTAGACCTCACTTACAGGCTTTCTACACAAATTTTGAGCTGTATAAACAAGAATTCCTAATATTTGAAAGCAAATTCAAGTGAAAACGCTCGCTAAAGTGCCCGGAGTTGTAAATATTATCAGTTTGCTGGTCATTTCACGGCTTTCCACTGGTAATGTCTGTGATTACAAACGGCAGGAAATGTAGGAAGAATCTATTTACTTTAATTTCAAGGGGTTCTTCCAAGTTTTTAATCATTTCTGGAAACTCTGCGTATTTTAAGAGTTTTACCACAACTAGAGAGTTTTCTTACAAATATGTACTGGAACCGTCAGGATTTTAACAGAGTCATACAAAAGTCGCCAGAGTAATGCGGCCTCAATTGTAAACATAAGCAGTACAGTCCTCACTTACAGGCTTTCTACATAAATTTTGAGCTGTATAAACAAGAATTCCTAATATTTGAAAGCAAATTCAAGTGAAAACGCTCGCTAAAGTGCCCGGAGTTGTAAATATTATCAGTTTGCTGGTCATTTCACGGCTTTCCACTGGTAATGTCTGTGATTACAAACGGCAGGAAATGTAGGAAGAATCTATTTACTTTAATTTCAAGGGGTTCTTCCAAGTTTTTAATCATTTCTGGAAACTCTAATTGTGTATTTTAAGAGTTTTACCACAACTAGAGAGTTTTCTTGCAAATATGTACTGGAAACGTCAGGGTTTTAACAGAGTCATACAAAAGTCGCCAGAGTAATGCGGCCTCAATTGTAAACATAAGCAGTACAGTCCTCACTTACAGGCTTTCTACACAAATTTTGAGCTGTATAAACAAGAATTCCTAATATTTGGAAGCAAATTCAAGTGAAAACGCTCCCTAAAGTGCTCAGAGTTGTAAATATTATCAGTTTGCTGGTCATTTCACGGCTTTCCACTGGTAATGTCTGTGATTACAAACGGCAGGAAATGTAGGAAGAATCTATTTACTTTAATTTCAAGGGGTTCTTCCAAGTTTTTAATCATTTCTGGAAACTCTAATTGCGTGTTTTAAGAGTTTTACCACAACTAGAGAGTTTTCTTACTAATATGTACTGGAACCGTCAGGATTTTAACAGAGTCATACAAAAGTCGCCAGAGTAATGGGGCCTCAATTGTAAACATACGCAGTTTAGACCTCACTTACAGGCTTTCTACACAAATTTTGAGCTGTATAAACAAGAATTCCTAATATTTGAAAGCAAATTCAAGTGAAAACGCTCGCTAAAGTGCCCGGAGTTGTAAATATTATCAGTTTGCTGGTCATTTCACCGCTTTCCACTGGTAATGTCTGTGATTACAAACGGCAGGAAATGTAGGAAGAATCTATTTACTTTAATTTCAAGGGGTTCTTCCAAGTTTTTAATCATTTCTGGAAACTCGAATTGCGTATTTTAAGAGTTTTACCACAACTAGAGAGTTTTCTTACAAATATGTACTGGAACCGTCAGGATTTTAACAGAGTCATACAAAAGTCGCCAGAGTAATGCGGCCTCAATTGTAAACATAAGCAGTACAGTCCTCACTTACAGGCTTTCTACACAAATTTTGAGCTGTATAAACAAGAATTCCTAATATTTGAAAGCAAATTCAAGTGAAAACGCTCGCTAAAGTGCCCGAAGTTGTAAATGTTATCAGTTTGCTGGTCATTTCACGGCTTTCCACTGGTAATGTCTGTGATTACAAACGGCAGGAAATGTAGGAAGAATCTATTTACTTTAATTTCAAGGGGTTCTTCCAAGTTTTTAATCATTTCTGGAAACTCTAATTGCGTATTTTAAGAGTTTTACCACAACTAGAGAGTTTTCTTACAAATATGTGTTGGAACCGTCAGGGTTTTAACAGAGTCATACAAAAGTCGCCAGAGTAATGCGGCCTCAATTGTAAACATAAGCAGTACAGTCGTCACAGGCTTTCTACACAAATTTTGAGCTGTATAAACAAGAATTCCTAATATTTGAAAGCAAATTCAAGTGAAAACGCTCCCTAAAGTGCCCGGAGTTGTAAATATTATCAGTTTGCTGGTCATTTCACGGCTTTCCACTGGTAATGTCTGTGATTACAAACGGCAGGAAATGTAGGAAGAATCAATTTACTTTAATTTCAAGGGGTTCTTCCATTTTTTTAATCATTTCTGGAAACTCTAATTGCGTTTTTTAAGAGTTTTACCACAACTAGATAGTTTTCTTACAAATATGTACTGGAACCGTCAGGGTTTTAACAGAGTCATACAAAAGTCGCCAGAGTAATACGGCCTCAATTGTAAACATAAGCAGTACAGTCCTCACTTACAGGCTTTCTACACAAATTTTGAGCTGTATAAACAAGAATTCCTAATATTTGAAAGCAAATTCAAGTGAAAACGCTCCCTAAAGTGCCCGGAGTTGTAAATATTATCAGTTTGCTGGTCATTTCACGGCTTTCCACTGGTAATGTCTGTGATTCCAAACGGCAGGAAATGTAGGAAGAATCAATTTACTTTAATTTCAAGGGGTTCTTCCAACTTTTTAATCATTTCTGGAAACTCTAATTGCGTATTTTAAGAGTTTTACCACAACTAGAGAGTTTTCTTACTAATATGTACTGGAACCGTCAGGATTTTAACAGAGTCATACAAAAGTCGCCAGAGTAATGCGGCCTCAATTGTAAACATACGCAGTTTAGACCTCACTTACAGGCTTTCTACACAAATTTTGAGCTGTATAAACAAGAATTCTTAATATTTGAAAGCAAATTCAAGTGAAAACGCTCCCTAAAGTGCACGGAGTTGTAAATATTATCAGTTTGCTGGTCATTTCACGGCTTTCCACTGGTAATGTCTGTGATTACAAACGGCAGGAAATGTAGGAAGAATCTATTTACTTTAATTTCAAGGGGTTCATCCAAGTTTTTAATCATTTCTGGAAACTCTAATTGCGTATTTTAAGAGTTTTACCACAACTAGATAGTTTTCTTACAAATATGTACTGGAACCGTCAGGGTTTTAACAGAGTCATACAAAAGTCGCCAGAGTAATGCGGCCTCAATTGTAAACATAAGCAGTACAGTCCTCACTTACAGGCTTTCTACACAAATTTTGAGCTGTATAAACAAGAATTCCTAATATTTGAAAGCAAATTCAAGTGAAAACGCTCCCTAAAGTGCCCGGAGTTGTAAATATTATCAGTTTGCTGGTCATTTCACGGCTTTCCACTGGTAATGTCTGTGATTACAAACGGCAGGAAATGTAGGAAGAATCAATTTACTTTAATTTCAAGGGGTTCTTCCAACTTTTTAATCATTTCTGGAAAATCTAATTGCGTATTTTAAGAGTTTTACCACAACTAGAGAGTTTTCTTACTAATATGTACTGGAACCGTCAGGATTTTAACAGAGTCATACAAAATTCGCCAGAGTAATGCGGCCTCAATTGTAAACATAAGCAGTACAGTCCTCACTTACAGGCTTTCTACACAAATTTTGAGCTGTATAAACAAGAATTCCTAATATTTGAAAGCAAATTCAAGTGAAAACGCTCCCTAAAGTGCCCGGAGTTGTAAATATTATCAGTTTGCTGGTCATTTCACGGCTTTCCACTGGTAATGTCTGTGATTACAAACGGCAGGAAATGTAGGAAGAATCAATTTACTTTAATTTCAAGGGGTTCTTCCAACTTTTTAATCATTTCTGGAAACTCTAATTGCGTATTTTAAGAGTTTTACCACAACTAGAGAGTTTTCTTACTAATATGTACTGGAACCGTCAGGATTTTAACAGAGTCATACAAAAGTCGCCAGAGTAATGCGGCCTCAATTGTAAACATAAGCAGTACAGTCCTCTCTTACAGGCTATCTACACAAATTTTGAGCTGTATAAACAAGAATTCCTAATATTTGAAAGCAAATTCAAGTGAAAATGCTCCCTAAAGTGCCCGGAGTTGTAAATATTATCAGTTTGCTGGTCATTTCACGGCTTTCCACTGGTAATGTCTGTGATTACAAACGGCAGGAAATGTAGGAAGAATCTATTTACTTTAATTTCAAGGGGTTCTTCCAAGTTTTTAATCATTTCTGGAAACTCTAATTGCGTATTTTAAGAGTTTTACCACAACTAGAGAGTTTTCTAACAAATATGTACTGGAACCGTCAGGATTTTAACAGAGTCATACAAAAGTCGCCAGAGTAATGCGGCCTCAATTGTAAACATAAGCAGTACAGTCCTCACTTACAGGCTTTCTACACAAATTTTGAGCTGTATAAACAAGAATTCCTAATATTTGAAAGCAAATTCAAGTGAAAACGCTCCCTAAAGTGCCCGGAGTTGTAAATATTATCAGTTTGCTGGTCATTTCACGGCTTTCCACTGGTAATGTCTGTGATTACAAACGGCAGGAAATGTAGGAAGAATCAATTTACTTTAATTTCAAGGGGTTCTTCCAACTTTTTAATCATTTCTGGAAACTCTAATTGCGTATTTTAAGAGTTTTACCAAAACTAGATTGTTTTCTTACAAATATGTCCTGGAACCGTCAGGATTTTAACAGAGTCATACAAAAGTCGCCAGAGTAATGCGGCCTCAATTGTAAACATAAGCAGTACAGTCCTCACTTACAGGCTTTCTACACAAATTTTGAGGTGTATAAACAAGAATTCCTAATATTTGAAAGCAAATTCAAGTGAAAACGCTCCCTAAAGTGCCCGGAGTTGTAAATATTATCAGTTTGCTGGTCATTTCACGGCTTTCCACTGGTAATGTCTGTGATTACAAATGGCAGGAAATGTAGGAAGAATCTATTTAATTTAATTTCAAGGGGATCTTCCAAGTTTTTAATCATTTCTGAAAACTCTAATTGCGTGTTTTAAGAGTTTTACCACAACTAGAGAGTTTTCTTACAAATATGTACTGGAACCGTCAGGATTTTAACAGAGTCATACAAAAGTCGCCAGAGTAATGCGGCCTCAATTGTAAACATACGCAGTTTAGACCTCACTTACAGGCTTTCTACACAAATTTTGAGCTGTATAAACAAGAATTCTTAATATTTGAAAGCAAATTCAAGTGAAAACGCTCCCTAAAGTGCACGGAGTTGTAAATATTATCAGTTTGCTGGTCATTTCACGGCTTTCCACTGGTAATGTCTGTGATTACAAACGGCAGGAAATGTAGGAAGAATCTATTTACTTTAATTTCAAGGGGTTCTTCCAAGTTTTTAATCATTTCTGGAAACTCTGCGTATTTTAAGAGTTTTACCACAACTAGAGAGTTTTCTTACAAATATGTACTGGAACCGTCAGGATTTTAACAGAGTCATACAAAAGTCGCCAGAGTAATGCGGCCTCAATTGTAAACATAAGCAGTACAGTCCTCACTTACAGGCTTTCTACATAAATTTTGAGCTGTATAAACAAGAATTCCTAATATTTGAAAGCAAATTCAAGTGAAAACGCTCGCTAAAGTGCCCGGAGTTGTAAATATTATCAGTTTGCTGGTCATTTCACGGCTTTCCACTGGTAATGTCTGTGATTACAAACGGCAGGAAATGTAGGAAGAATCTATTTACTTTAATTTCAAGGGGTTCTTCCAAGTTTTTAATCATTTCTGGAAACTCTAATTGTGTATTTTAAGAGTTTTACCACAACTAGAGAGTTTTCTTGCAAATATGTACTGGAAACGTCAGGGTTTTAACAGAGTCATACAAAAGTCGCCAGAGTAATGCGGCCTCAATTGTAAACATAAGCAGTACAGTCCTCACTTACAGGCTTTCTACACAAATTTTGAGCTGTATAAACAAGAATTCCTAATATTTGGAAGCAAATTCAAGTGAAAACGCTCCCTAAAGTGCTCAGAGTTGTAAATATTATCAGTTTGCTGGTCATTTCACGGCTTTCCACTGGTAATGTCTGTGATTACAAACGGCAGGAAATGTAGGAAGAATCTATTTACTTTAATTTCAAGGGGTTCTTCCAAGTTTTTAATCATTTCTGGAAACTCTAATTGCGTGTTTTAAGAGTTTTACCACAACTAGAGAGTTTTCTTACTAATATGTACTGGAACCGTCAGGATTTTAACAGAGTCATACAAAAGTCGCCAGAGTAATGGGGCCTCAATTGTAAACATACGCAGTTTAGACCTCACTTACAGGCTTTCTACACAAATTTTGAGCTGTATAAACAAGAATTCCTAATATTTGAAAGCAAATTCAAGTGAAAACGCTCGCTAAAGTGCCCGGAGTTGTAAATATTATCAGTTTGCTGGTCATTTCACCGCTTTCCACTGGTAATGTCTGTGATTACAAACGGCAGGAAATGTAGGAAGAATCTATTTACTTTAATTTCAAGGGGTTCTTCCAAGTTTTTAATCATTTCTGGAAACTCGAATTGCGTATTTTAAGAGTTTTACCACAACTAGAGAGTTTTCTTACAAATATGTACTGGAACCGTCAGGATTTTAACAGAGTCATACAAAAGTCGCCAGAGTAATGCGGCCTCAATTGTAAACATAAGCAGTACAGTCCTCACTTACAGGCTTTCTACACAAATTTTGAGCTGTATAAACAAGAATTCCTAATATTTGAAAGCAAATTCAAGTGAAAACGCTCGCTAAAGTGCCCGAAGTTGTAAATGTTATCAGTTTGCTGGTCATTTCACGGCTTTCCACTGGTAATGTCTGTGATTACAAACGGCAGGAAATGTAGGAAGAATCTATTTACTTTAATTTCAAGGGGTTCTTCCAAGTTTTTAATCATTTCTGGAAACTCTAATTGCGTATTTTAAGAGTTTTACCACAACTAGAGAGTTTTCTTACAAATATGTGTTGGAACCGTCAGGGTTTTAACAGAGTCATACAAAAGTCGCCAGAGTAATGCGGCCTCAATTGTAAACATAAGCAGTACAGTCGTCACAGGCTTTCTACACAAATTTTGAGCTGTATAAACAAGAATTCCTAATATTTGAAAGCAAATTCAAGTGAAAACGCTCCCTAAAGTGCCCGGAGTTGTAAATATTATCAGTTTGCTGGTCATTTCACGGCTTTCCACTGGTAATGTCTGTGATTACAAACGGCAGGAAATGTAGGAAGAATCAATTTACTTTAATTTCAAGGGGTTCTTCCATTTTTTTAATCATTTCTGGAAACTCTAATTGCGTTTTTTAAGAGTTTTACCACAACTAGATAGTTTTCTTACAAATATGTACTGGAACCGTCAGGGTTTTAACAGAGTCATACAAAAGTCGCCAGAGTAATACGGCCTCAATTGTAAACATAAGCAGTACAGTCCTCACTTACAGGCTTTCTACACAAATTTTGAGCTGTATAAACAAGAATTCCTAATATTTGAAAGCAAATTCAAGTGAAAACGCTCCCTAAAGTGCCCGGAGTTGTAAATATTATCAGTTTGCTGGTCATTTCACGGCTTTCCACTGGTAATGTTTGTGATTACAAACGGCAGGAAATGTAGGAAGAATCAATTTACTTTAATTTCAAGGGGTTCTTCCAACTTTTTAATCATTTCTGGAAACTCTAATTGCGTATTTTAAGAGTTTTACCACAACTAGAGAGTGTTCTTACTAATATGTACTGGAACCGTCAGGATTTTAACAGAGTCATACAAAAGTCGCCAGAGTAATGCGGCCTCAATTGTAAACATAAGCAGTACAGTCGTCACTTACAGGCTTTCTACACAAATTTTGAGCTGTATAAACAAGAATTCCTAATATTTGAAAGCAAATTCAAGTGAAAACGCTCCCTAAAGTGCCCGGAGTTGTAAATATTATCAGTTTGCTGGTCATTTCACGGCTTTCCACTGGTAATGTCTGTGATTCCAAACGGCAGGAAATGTAGGAAGAATCAATTTACTTTAATTTCAAGGGGTTCTTCCAACTTTTTAATCATTTCTGGAAACTCTAATTGCGTATTTTAAGAGTTTTACCACAACTAGAGAGTTTTCTTACTAATATGTACTGGAACCGTCAGGATTTTAACAGAGTCATACAAAAGTCGCCAGAGTAATGCGGCCTCAATTGTAAACATACGCAGTTTAGACCTCACTTACAGGCTTTCTACACAAATTTTGAGCTGTATAAACAAGAATTCTTAATATTTGAAAGCAAATTCAAGTGAAAACGCTCCCTAAAGTGCACGGAGTTGTAAATATTATCAGTTTGCTGGTCATTTCACGGCTTTCCACTGGTAATGTCTGTGATTACAAACGGCAGGAAATGTAGGAAGAATCTATTTACTTTAATTTCAAGGGGTTCATCCAAGTTTTTAATCATTTCTGGAAACTCTAATTGCGTATTTTAAGAGTTTTACCACAACTAGATAGTTTTCTTACAAATATGTACTGGAACCGTCAGGGTTTTAACAGAGTCATACAAAAGTCGCCAGAGTAATGCGGCCTCAATTGTAAACATAAGCAGTACAGTCCTCACTTACAGGCTTTCTACACAAATTTTGAGCTGTATAAACAAGAATTCCTAATATTTGAAAGCAAATTCAAGTGAAAACGCTCCCTAAAGTGCCCGGAGTTGTAAATATTATCAGTTTGCTGGTCATTTCACGGCTTTCCACTGGTAATGTCTGTGATTACAAACGGCAGGAAATGTAGGAAGAATCAATTTACTTTAATTTCAAGGGGTTCTTCCAACTTTTTAATCATTTCTGGAAAATCTAATTGCGTATTTTAAGAGTTTTACCACAACTAGAGAGTTTTCTTACTAATATGTACTGGAACCGTCAGGATTTTAACAGAGTCATACAAAAGTCGCCAGAGTAATGCGGCCTCAATTGTAAACATAAGCAGTACAGTCGTCACTTACAGGCTTTCTACACAAATTTTGAGCTGTATAAACAAGAATTCTTAATATTTGAAAGCAAATTCAAGTGAAAACGCTCCCTAAAGTGCACGGAGTTGTAAATATTATCAGTTTGTTGGTCATTTCACGGCTTTCCACTGGTAATGTCTGTGATTACAAACGGCAGGAAATGTAGGAAGAATCTATTTACTTTAATTTCAAGGGGTTCTTCCAAGTTTTTAATCATTTCTGGAAACTCTAATTGTGTATTTTAAGAGTTTTACCACAACTAGAGAGTTTTTTACAAATATGTACTGGAACCGTCAGGATTTTAACAGAGTCATACAAAAGTCGCCAGAGTAATGCGGCCTCAATTGTAAACATAAGCAGTACAGTCCTCACTTACAGGCTTTCTACACAAATTTTGAGCTGTATAAACAAGAATTCCTAATATTTGAAAGCAAATTCAAGTGAAAACGCTCCCTAAAGTGCCCGGAGTTGTAAATATTATCAGTTTGCTGGTCATTTCACGGCTTTCCACTGGTAATGTCTGTGATTACAAACGGCAGGAAATGTAGGAAGAATCAATTTACTTTAATTTCAAGGGGTTCTTCCAACTTTTTAATCATTTCTGGAAACTCTAATTGCGTATTTTAAGAGTTTTACCACAACTAGAGAGTTTTCTTACTAATATGTACTGGAACCGTCAGGATTTTAACAGAGTCATACAAAAGTCGCCAGAGTAATGCGGCCTCAATTGTAAACATAAGCAGTACAGTCGTCACTTACAGGCTTTCTACACAAATTTTGAGCTGTATAAACAAGAATTCCTAATATTTGAAAGCAAATTCAAGTGAAAACGCTCCCTAAAGTGCCCGGAGTTGTAAATATTATCAGTTTGCTGGTCATTTCACGGCTTTCCACTGGTAATGTTTGTGATTACAAACGGCAGGAAATGTAGGAAGAATCAATTTACTTTAATTTCAAGGGGTTCTTCCAACTTTTTAATCATTTCTGGAAACTCTAATTGCGTATTTTAAGAGTTTTACCACAACTAGAGAGTGTTCTTACTAATATGTACTGGAACCGTCAGGATTTTAACAGAGTCATACAAAAGTCGCCAGAGTAATGCGGCCTCAATTGTAAACATAAGCAGTACAGTCGTCACTTACAGGCTTTCTACACAAATTTTGAGCTGTATAAACAAGAATTCCTAATATTTGAAAGCAAATTCAAGTGAAAACGCTCCCTAAAGTGCCCGGAGTTGTAAATATTATCAGTTTGCTGGTCATTTCACGGCTTTCCACTGGTAATGTCTGTGATTCCAAACGGCAGGAAATGTAGGAAGAATCAATTTACTTTAATTTCAAGGGGTTCTTCCAACTTTTTAATCATTTCTGGAAACTCTAATTGCGTATTTTAAGAGTTTTACCACAACTAGAGAGTTTTCTTACTAATATGTACTGGAACCGTCAGGATTTTAACAGAGTCATACAAAAGTCGCCAGAGTAATGCGGCCTCAATTGTAAACATACGCAGTTTAGACCTCACTTACAGGCTTTCTACACAAATTTTGAGCTGTATAAACAAGAATTCTTAATATTTGAAAGCAAATTCAAGTGAAAACGCTCCCTAAAGTGCACGGAGTTGTAAATATTATCAGTTTGCTGGTCATTTCACGGCTTTCCACTGGTAATGTCTGTGATTACAAACGGCAGGAAATGTAGGAAGAATCTATTTACTTTAATTTCAAGGGGTTCATCCAAGTTTTTAATCATTTCTGGAAACTCTAATTGCGTATTTTAAGAGTTTTACCACAACTAGATAGTTTTCTTACAAATATGTACTGGAACCGTCAGGGTTTTAACAGAGTCATACAAAAGTCGCCAGAGTATTGCGGCCTCAATTGTAAACATAAGCAGTACAGTCCTCACTTACAGGCTTTCTACACAAATTTTGAGCTGTATAAACAAGAATTCCTAATATTTGAAAGCAAATTCAAGTGAAAACGCTCCCTAAAGTGCCCGGAGTTGTAAATATTATCAGTTTGCTGGTCATTTCACGGCTTTCCACTGGTAATGTCTGTGATTACAAACGGCAGGAAATGTAGGAAGAATCAATTTACTTTAATTTCAAGGGGTTCTTCCAACTTTTTAATCATTTCTGGAAAATCTAATTGCGTATTTTAAGAGTTTTACCACAACTAGAGAGTTTTCTTACTAATATGTACTGGAACCGTCAGGATTTTAACAGAGTCATACAAAAGTCGCCAGAGTAATGCGGCCTCAATTGTAAACATAAGCAGTACAGTCGTCACTTACAGGCTTTCTACACAAATTTTGAGCTGTATAAACAAGAATTCTTAATATTTGAAAGCAAATTCAAGTGAAAACGCTCCCTAAAGTGCACGGAGTTGTAAATATTATCAGTTTGTTGGTCATTTCACGGCTTTCCACTGGTAATGTCTGTGATTACAAACGGCAGGAAATGTAGGAAGAATCTATTTACTTTAATTTCAAGGGGTTCTTCCAAGTTTTTAATCATTTCTGGAAACTCTAATTGTGTATTTTAAGAGTTTTACCACAACTAGAGAGTTTTTTACAAATATGTACTGGAACCGTCAGGATTTTAACAGAGTCATACAAAAGTCGCCAGAGTAATGCGGCCTCAATTGTAAACATAAGCAGTACAGTCCTCACTTACAGGCTTTCTACACAAATTTTGAGCTGTATAAACAAGAATTCCTAATATTTGAAAGCAAATTCAAGTGAAAACGCTCCCTAAAGTGCCCGGAGTTGTAAATATTATCAGTTTGCTGGTCATTTCACGGCTTTCCACTGGTAATGTCTGTGATTACAAACGGCAGGAAATGTAGGAAGAATCAATTTACTTTAATTTCAAGGGGTTCTTCCAACTTTTTAATCATTTCTGGAAACTCTAATTGCGTATTTTAAGAGTTTTACCACAACTAGAGAGTTTTCTTACTAATATGTACTGGAACCGTCAGGATTTTAACAGAGTCATACAAAAGTCGCCAGAGTAATGCGGCCTCAATTGTAAACATAAGCAGTACAGTCGTCACTTACAGGCTTTCTACACAAATTTTGAGCTGTATAAACAAGAATTCCTAATATTTGAAAGCAAATTCAAGTGAAAACGCTCCCTAAAGTGCCCGGAGTTGTAAATATTATCAGTTTGCTGGTCATTTCACGGCTTTCCACTGGTAATGTCTGTGATTACAAACGGCAGGAAATGTAGGAAGAATCAATTTACTTTAATTTCAAGGGGTTCTTCCAACTTTTTAATCATTTCTGGAAACTCTAATTGCGTATTTTAAGAGTTTTACCACAACTAGAGAGTTTTCTTACTAATATGTACTGGAACCGTCAGGATTTTAACAGAGTCATACAAAAGTCGCCAGAGTAATGCGGCCTCAATTGTAAACATACGCAGTTTAGACCTCACTTACAGGCTTTCTACACAAATTTTGAGCTGTATAAACAAGAATTCCTAATATTTGAAAGCAAATTCAAGTGAAAACGCTCGATAAAGTGCACGGAGTTGTAAATATTATCAGTTTGCTGGTCATTTCACGGCTTTCCACTGGTAATGTCTGTGATTACAAACGGCAGGAAATGTAGGAAGAATCTATTTACTTTAATTTCAAGGGGTTCTTCCAAGTTTTTAATCATTTCTGGAAACTCTAATTGCGTATTTTAAGAGTTTTACCACAACTAGAGAGTTTTCTTACAAATATGTACTGGAACCGTCAGGATTTTAACAGAGTCATACAAAAGTCGCCAGAGTAATGCGGCCTCAATTGTAAACATAAGCAGTACAGTCCTCACTTACAGGCTTTCTACACAAATTTTGAGCTGTATAAACAAGAATTCCTAATATTTGAAAGCAAATTCATGTGAAAACGCTCGCTAAAGTGCCCGGAGTTGTAAATGTTATCAGTTTGCTGGTCATTTCACGGCTTTCCACTGGTAATGTCTGTGATTACAAACGGCAGGAAATGTAGGAAGAATCTATTTACTTTAATTTCAAGGGGTTCATCCAAGTTTTTAATCATTTCTGGGAACTCTAATTGCGTATTTTAAGAGTTTTACCACAACTAGATAGTTTTCTTACAAGTATGTACTGGAACCGTTAGGGTTTTACAGAGTCATACAAAAGTCGCCAGAGTAATGCGGCCTCAATTGTAAACATAAGCAGTACAGTCGTCACTTACAGGCTTTCTACACAAATTTTGAGCTGTATAAACAAGAATTCCTAATATTTGAAAGCAAATTCATGTGAAAACGCTCCCTAAAGTGCCCGGAGTTGTAAATATTATCAGTTTGCTGGTCATTTCACGGGTTTCCACTGGTAATGTCTGTGATTACAAACGGCAGGAAATGTAGGAAGAATCAATTTACTTTAATTTCAAGGGGTTCTTCCATTTTTTTAATCATTTCTGGAAACTCTAATTGCGTATTTTAAGAGTTTTACCACAACTAGATAGTTTTCTTACAAATATGTACTGGAACCGTCAGGGTTTTAACAGAGTCATACAAAAGTCGCCAGAGTAATGCGGCCTCAATTGTAAACATAAGCAGTACAGTCCTCACTTACAGGCTTTCTACACAAATTTTGAGCTGTATAAACAAGAATTCCTAATATTTGAAAGCAAATTCAAGTGAAAACGCTCCCTAAAGTGCCCGGAGTTGTAAATATTATCAGTTTGCTGGTCATTTCACGGCTTTCCACTGGTAATGTCTGTGATTACAAACGGCAGGAAATGTAGGAAGAATCAATTTACTTTAATTTCAAGGGGTTCTTCCAACTTTTTAATCATTTCTGGAAACTCTAATTTCGTATTTTAAGAGTTTTACCGCAACTAGAGAGTTTTCTTACTAATATGTACTGGAACCGTCAGGATTTTAAGAGTCATACAAAAGTCGCCAGAGTAATGCGGCCTCAATTGTAAACATAAGCAGTACAGTCGTCACTTACAGGCTTTCTACACAAATTTTGAGCTGTATAAACAAGAATTCCTAATATTTGAAAGCAAATTCAAGTGAAAACGCTCCCTAAAGTGCTCAGAGTTGTAAATATTATCAGTTTGCTGGTCATTTCACGGCTTTCCACTGGTAATGTCTGTGATTACAAACGGCAGGAAATGTAGGAAGAATCAATTTACTTTAATTTCAAGGGGTTCTTCCAACTTTTTAATCATTTCTGGAAACTCTAATTGCGTATTTTAAGAGTTTTACCACAACTAGAGAGTTTTCTTACTAATATGTACTGGAACCGTCAGGATTTTAACAGAGTCATACAAAAGTCGCCAGAGTAATGCGGCCTCAATTGTAAACATAAGCAGTACAGTCCTCACTTACAGGCTTTCTACACAAATTTTGAGCTGTATAAACAAAAATTCCTAATATTTGAAAGCAAATTCAAGTGAAAACGCTCGCTAAAGTGCCCGGAGTTGTAAATATTATCATTTTGCTGGTCATTTCACGGCTTTCCACTGGTAATGTCTGTGATTACAAACGGCAGGAAATGTAGGAAGAATCAATTTACTTTAATTTCAAGGGGTTCTTCCAACTTTTTAATCATTTCTGGAAACTCTAATTGCGTATTTTAAGAGTTTTACCGCAACTAGAGAGTTTTCTTACTAATATGTACTGGAACCGTCAGGATTTTAAGAGTCATACAAAAGTCGCCAGAGTAATGCGGCCTCAATTGTAAACATAAGCAGTACAGTCGTCACTTACAGGCTTTCTACACAAATTTTGAGCTGTATAAACAAGAATTCCTAATATTTGAAAGCAAATTCAAGTGAAAACGCTCCCTAAAGTGCCCGGAGTTGTAAATATTATCAGTTTGCTGGTCATTTCACGGCTTTCCACTGGTAATGTCTGTGATTACAAACGGCAGGAAATGTAGGAAGAATCAATTTACTTTAATTTCAAGGGGTTCTTCCAACTTTTTAATCATTTCTGGAAACTCTAATTGCGTATTTTAAGAGTTTTACCACAACTAGAGAGTTTTCTTACTAATATGTACTGGAACCGTCAGGATTTTAACAGAGTCATACAAAAGTCGCCAGAGTAATGCGGCCTCAATTGTAAACATAAGCAGTACAGTCCTCACTTACAGGCTTTCTACACAAATTTTGAGCTGTATAAACAAAAATTCCTAATATTTGAAAGCAAATTCAAGTGAAAACGCTCGCTAAAGTGCCCGGAGTTGTAAATATTATCATTTTGCTGGTCATTTCACGGCTTTCCACTGGTAATGTCTGTGATTACAAACGGCAGGAAATGTAGGAAGAATCAATTTACTTTAATTTCAAGGGGTTCTTCCAACTTTTTAATCATTTCTGGAAACTCTAATTGCGTATTTTAAGAGTTTTACCACAACCAGAGAGTTTTTTACAAATATGTACTGGAACCGGCAGGATTTTAACAGAGTCATACAAAAGTCGCCAGAGTAATGCGGCCTCAATTGTAAACATAAGCAGTACAGTCCTCACTTACAGGCTTTCTACACAAATTTTGAGCTGTATAAACAAGAATTCCTAATATTTGAAAGCAAATTCAAGTGAAAACGCTCCCTAAAGTGCCCGGAGTTGTAAATATTATCAGTTTGCTGGTCATTTCACGGCTTTCCACTGGTAATGTCTGTGATTACAAACGGCAGGAAATGTAGGAAGAATCAATTTACTTTAATTTCAAGGGGTTCTTCCAACTTTTTAATCATTTCTGGAAACTCTAATTGCGTATTTTAAGAGTTTTACCACAACTAGAGAGTTTTCTTACTAATATGTACTGGAACCGTCAGGATTTTAACAGAGTCATACAAAAGTCGCCAGAGTAATGCGGCCTCAATTGTAAACATAAGCAGTACAGTCCTCTCTTACAGGCTATCTACACAAATTTTGAGCTGTATAAACAAGAATTCCTAATATTTGAAAGCAAATTCAAGTGAAAATGCTCCCTAAAGTGCCCGGAGTTGTAAATATTATCAGTTTGCTGGTCATTTCACGGCTTTCCACTGGTAATGTCTGTGATTACAAACGGCAGGAAATGTAGGAAGAATCTATTTACTTTAATTTCAAGGGGTTCTTCCAAGTTTTTAATCATTTCTGGAAACTCTAATTGCGTATTTTAAGAGTTTTACCACAACTAGAGAGTTTTCTAACAAATATGTACTGGAACCGTCAGGATTTTAACAGAGTCATACAAAAGTCGCCAGAGTAATGCGGCCTCAATTGTAAACATAAGCAGTACAGTCCTCACTTACAGGCTTTCTACACAAATTTTGAGCTGTATAAACAAGAATTCCTAATATTTGAAAGCAAATTCAAGTGAAAACGCTCCCTAAAGTGCCCGGAGTTGTAAATATTATCAGTTTGCTGGTCATTTCACGGCTTTCCACTGGTAATGTCTGTGATTACAAACGGCAGGAAATGTAGGAAGAATCAATTTACTTTAATTTCAAGGGGTTCTTCCAACTTTTTAATCATTTCTGGAAACTCTAATTGCGTATTTTAAGAGTTTTACCAAAACTAGATTGTTTTCTTACAAATATGTCCTGGAACCGTCAGGATTTTAACAGAGTCATACAAAAGTCGCCAGAGTAATGCGGCCTCAATTGTAAACATAAGCAGTACAGTCCTCACTTACAGGCTTTCTACACAAATTTTGAGGTGTATAAACAAGAATTCCTAATATTTGAAAGCAAATTCAAGTGAAAACGCTCCCTAAAGTGCCCGGAGTTGTAAATATTATCAGTTTGCTGGTCATTTCACGGCTTTCCACTGGTAATGTCTGTGATTACAAACGGCAGGAAATGTAGGAAGAATCTATTTAATTTAATTTCAAGGGGATCTTCCAAGTTTTTAATCATTTCTGAAAACTCTAATTGCGTGTTTTAAGAGTTTTACCACAACTAGAGAGTTTTCTTACAAATATGTACTGGAACCGTCAGGATTTTAACAGAGTCATACAAAAGTCGCCAGAGTAATGCGGCCTCAATTGTAAACATAAGCAGTACAGTCCTCACTTACAGGCTTTCTACACAAATTTTGAGCTGTATAAACAAGAATTCCTAATATTTGAAAGCAAATTCATGTGAAAACGCTCGCTAAAGTGCCCGGAGTTGTAAATGTTATCAGTTTGCTGGTCATTTCACGGCTTTCCACTGGTAATGTCTGTGATTACAAACGGCAGGAAATGTAGGAAGAATCTATTTACTTTAATTTCAAGGGGTTCATCCAAGTTTTTAATCATTTCTGGGAACTCTAATTGCGTATTTTAAGAGTTTTACCACAACTAGATAGTTTTCTTACAAGTATGTACTGGAACCGTTAGGGTTTTACAGAGTCATACAAAAGTCGCCAGAGTAATGCGGCCTCAATTGTAAACATAAGCAGTACAGTCGTCACTTACAGGCTTTCTACACAAATTTTGAGCTGTATAAACAAGAATTCCTAATATTTGAAAGCAAATTCATGTGAAAACGCTCCCTAAAGTGCCCGGAGTTGTAAATATTATCAGTTTGCTGGTCATTTCACGGCTTTCCACTGGTAATGTCTGTGATTACAAACGGCAGGAAATGTAGGAAGAATCAATTTACTTTAATTTCAAGGGGTTCTTCCATTTTTTTAATCATTTCTGGAAACTCTAATTGCGTATTTTAAGAGTTTTACCACAACTAGATAGTTTTCTTACAAATATGTACTGGAACCGTCAGGGTTTTAACAGAGTCATACAAAAGTCGCCAGAGTAATGCGGCCTCAATTGTAAACATAAGCAGTACAGTCCTCACTTACAGGCTTTCTACACAAATTTTGAGCTGTATAAACAAGAATTCCTAATATTTGAAAGCAAATTCAAGTGAAAACGCTCCCTAAAGTGCCCGGAGTTGTAAATATTATCAGTTTGCTGGTCATTTCACGGCTTTCCACTGGTAATGTCTGTGATTACAAACGGCAGGAAATGTAGGAAGAATCAATTTACTTTAATTTCAAGGGGTTCTTCCAACTTTTTAATCATTTCTGGAAACTCTAATTTCGTATTTTAAGAGTTTTACCGCAACTAGAGAGTTTTCTTACTAATATGTACTGGAACCGTCAGGATTTTAAGAGTCATACAAAAGTCGCCAGAGTAATGCGGCCTCAATTGTAAACATAAGCAGTACAGTCGTCACTTACAGGCTTTCTACACAAATTTTGAGCTGTATAAACAAGAATTCCTAATATTTGAAAGCAAATTCAAGTGAAAACGCTCCCTAAAGTGCTCAGAGTTGTAAATATTATCAGTTTGCTGGTCATTTCACGGCTTTCCACTGGTAATGTCTGTGATTACAAACGGCAGGAAATGTAGGAAGAATCAATTTACTTTAATTTCAAGGGGTTCTTCCAACTTTTTAATCATTTCTGGAAACTCTAATTGCGTATTTTAAGAGTTTTACCACAACTAGAGAGTTTTCTTACTAATATGTACTGGAACCGTCAGGATTTTAACAGAGTCATACAAAAGTCGCCAGAGTAATGCGGCCTCAATTGTAAACATAAGCAGTACAGTCCTCACTTACAGGCTTTCTACACAAATTTTGAGCTGTATAAACAAAAATTCCTAATATTTGAAAGCAAATTCAAGTGAAAACGCTCGCTAAAGTGCCCGGAGTTGTAAATATTATCATTTTGCTGGTCATTTCACGGCTTTCCACTGGTAATGTCTGTGATTACAAACGGCAGGAAATGTAGGAAGAATCAATTTACTTTAATTTCAAGGGGTTCTTCCAACTTTTTAATCATTTCTGGAAACTCTAATTGCGTATTTTAAGAGTTTTACCGCAACTAGAGAGTTTTCTTACTAATATGTACTGGAACCGTCAGGATTTTAAGAGTCATACAAAAGTCGCCAGAGTAATGCGGCCTCAATTGTAAACATAAGCAGTACAGTCGTCACTTACAGGCTTTCTACACAAATTTTGAGCTGTATAAACAAGAATTCCTAATATTTGAAAGCAAATTCAAGTGAAAACGCTCCCTAAAGTGCCCGGAGTTGTAAATATTATCAGTTTGCTGGTCATTTCACGGCTTTCCACTGGTAATGTCTGTGATTACAAACGGCAGGAAATGTAGGAAGAATCAATTTACTTTAATTTCAAGGGGTTCTTCCAACTTTTTAATCATTTCTGGAAACTCTAATTGCGTATTTTAAGAGTTTTACCACAACTAGAGAGTTTTCTTACTAATATGTACTGGAACCGTCAGGATTTTAACAGAGTCATACAAAAGTCGCCAGAGTAATGCGGCCTCAATTGTAAACATAAGCAGTACAGTCCTCACTTACAGGCTTTCTACACAAATTTTGAGCTGTATAAACAAAAATTCCTAATATTTGAAAGCAAATTCAAGTGAAAACGCTCGCTAAAGTGCCCGGAGTTGTAAATATTATCATTTTGCTGGTCATTTCACGGCTTTCCACTGGTAATGTCTGTGATTACAAACGGCAGGAAATGTAGGAAGAATCAATTTACTTTAATTTCAAGGGGTTCTTCCAACTTTTTAATCATTTCTGGAAACTCTAATTGCGTATTTTAAGAGTTTTACCACAACCAGAGAGTTTTTTACAAATATGTACTGGAACCGGCAGGATTTTAACAGAGTCATACAAAAGTCGCCAGAGTAATGCGGCCTCAATTGTAAACATAAGCAGTACAGTCCTCACTTACAGGCTTTCTACACAAATTTTGAGCTGTATAAACAAGAATTCCTAATATTTGAAAGCAAATTCAAGTGAAAACGCTCCCTAAAGTGCCCGGAGTTGTAAATATTATCAGTTTGCTGGTCATTTCACGGCTTTCCACTGGTAATGTCTGTGATTACAAACGGCAGGAAATGTAGGAAGAATCAATTTACTTTAATTTCAAGGGGTTCTTCCAACTTTTTAATCATTTCTGGAAACTCTAATTGCGTATTTTAAGAGTTTTACCACAACTAGAGAGTTTTCTTACTAATATGTACTGGAACCGTCAGGATTTTAACAGAGTCATACAAAAGTCGCCAGAGTAATGCGGCCTCAATTGTAAACATAAGCAGTACAGTCCTCTCTTACAGGCTATCTACACAAATTTTGAGCTGTATAAACAAGAATTCCTAATATTTGAAAGCAAATTCAAGTGAAAATGCTCCCTAAAGTGCCCGGAGTTGTAAATATTATCAGTTTGCTGGTCATTTCACGGCTTTCCACTGGTAATGTCTGTGATTACAAACGGCAGGAAATGTAGGAAGAATCTATTTACTTTAATTTCAAGGGGTTCTTCCAAGTTTTTAATCATTTCTGGAAACTCTAATTGCGTATTTTAAGAGTTTTACCACAACTAGAGAGTTTTCTAACAAATATGTACTGGAACCGTCAGGATTTTAACAGAGTCATACAAAAGTCGCCAGAGTAATGCGGCCTCAATTGTAAACATAAGCAGTACAGTCCTCACTTACAGGCTTTCTACACAAATTTTGAGCTGTATAAACAAGAATTCCTAATATTTGAAAGCAAATTCAAGTGAAAACGCTCCCTAAAGTGCCCGGAGTTGTAAATATTATCAGTTTGCTGGTCATTTCACGGCTTTCCACTGGTAATGTCTGTGATTACAAACGGCAGGAAATGTAGGAAGAATCAATTTACTTTAATTTCAAGGGGTTCTTCCAACTTTTTAATCATTTCTGGAAACTCTAATTGCGTATTTTAAGAGTTTTACCAAAACTAGATTGTTTTCTTACAAATATGTCCTGGAACCGTCAGGATTTTAACAGAGTCATACAAAAGTCGCCAGAGTAATGCGGCCTCAATTGTAAACATAAGCAGTACAGTCCTCACTTACAGGCTTTCTACACAAATTTTGAGGTGTATAAACAAGAATTCCTAATATTTGAAAGCAAATTCAAGTGAAAACGCTCCCTAAAGTGCCCGGAGTTGTAAATATTATCAGTTTGCTGGTCATTTCACGGCTTTCCACTGGTAATGTCTGTGATTACAAACGGCAGGAAATGTAGGAAGAATCTATTTAATTTAATTTCAAGGGGATCTTCCAAGTTTTTAATCATTTCTGAAAACTCTAATTGCGTGTTTTAAGAGTTTTACCACAACTAGAGAGTTTTCTTACAAATATGTACTGGAACCGTCAGGATTTTAACAGAGTCATACAAAAGTCGCCAGAGTAATGCGGCCTCAATTGTAAACATACGCAGTTTAGACCTCACTTACAGGCTTTCTACACAAATTTTGAGCTGTAGAAACAAGAATTCTTAATATTTGAAAGCAAATTCAAGTGAAAACGCTCCCTAAAGTGCACGGAGTTGTAAATATTATCAGTTTGCTGGTCATTTCACGGCTTTCCACTGGTAATGTCTGTGATTACAAACGGCAGGAAATGTAGGAAGAATCTATTTACTTTAATTTCAAGGGGTTCTTCCAAGTTTTTAATCATTTCTGGAAACTCTGCGTATTTTAAGAGTTTTACCACAACTAGAGAGTTTTCTTACAAATATGTACTGGAACCGTCAGGATTTTAACAGAGTCATACAAAAGTCGCCAGAGTAATGCGTCCTCAATTGTAAACATAAGCAGTACAGTCCTCACTTACAGGCTTTCTACACAAATTTTGAGCTGTATAAACAAGAATTCCTAATATTTGAAAGCAAATTCAAGTGAAAACGCTCGCTAAAGAGCCCGGAGTTGTAAATGTTATCAGTTTGCTGGTCATTTCACGGCTTTCCACTGGTAATGTCTGTGATTACAAACGGCAGGAAATGTAGGAAGAATCTATTTACTTTAATTTCAAGGGGTTCATCCAAGTTTTTAATCATTTCTGGGAACTCTAATTGCGTATTTTAAGAGTTTTACCACAACTAGATAGTTTTATTACAAATATGTACTGGAAACGTCAGGGTTTTAACAGAGTCATACAAAAGTCGCCAGAGTAATGCGGCCTCAATTGTAAACATAAGCAGTACAGTCCTCACTTACAGGCTTTCTACATAAATTTTGAGCTGTATAAACAAGAATTCCTAATATTTGAAAGCAAATTCAAGTGAAAACGCTCCCTAAAGTGCCCGGAGTTGTAAATATTATCAGTTTGCTGGTCATTTCACGGCTTTCCACTGGTAATGTCTGTGATTACAAACGGCAGGAAATGTAGGAAGAATCAATTTACTTTAATTTCAAGGGGTTCTTCCAACTTTTTAATCATTTCTGGAAACTCTAATTTCGTATTTTAAGAGTTTTACCACAACTAGAGAGTTTTCTTACTAATATGTACTGGAACCGTCAGGATTTTAACAGAGTCATACAAAAGTCGCCAGAGTAATGCGGCCTCAATTGTAAACATAAGCAGTACAGTCGTCACTTACAGGCTTTCTACACAAATTTTGAGCTGTATAAACAAGAATTCCTAATATTTGAAAGCAAATTCAAGTGAAAACGCTCCCTAAAGTGCCCGGAGTTGTAAATATTATCAGTTTGCTGGTTATTTCACGGCTTTCCACTGGTAATGTCTGTGATTACAAACGGGAGGAAATGTAGGAAGAATCTATTTACTTTAATTTCAAGGGGTTCTTCCAAGTTTTTAATCATTTCTGAAAACTCTAATTGCGTGTTTTAAGAGTTTTACCACAACTAGAGAGTTTTCTTACAAATATGTACTGGAACCGTCAGGATTTTAACAGAGTCATACAAAAGTCGCCAGAGTAATGCGGCCTCAATTGTAAACATACTCAGTTTAGACCTCACTTACAGGCTTTCTACACAAATTTTTAGCTGTATAAACAAGAATTCCTAATATTTGAAAGCAAATTCAAGTGAAAACGCTCGCTAAAGAGCCCGGAGTTGTAAATGTTATCAGTTTGCTGGTCATTTCACGGCTTTCCACTGGTAATGTCTGTGATTACAAACGGCAGGAAATGTAGGAAGAATCTATTTACTTTAATTTCAAGGGGTTCATCCAAGTTTTTAATCATTTCTGGGAACTCTAATTGCGTATTTTAAGAGTTTTACCACAACTAGATAGTTTTATTACAAATATGTACTGGAAACGTCAGGGTTTTAACAGAGTCATACAAAAGTCGCCAGAGTAATGCGGCCTCAATTGTAAACATAAGCAGTACAGTCCTCACTTACAGGCTTTCTACATAAATTTTGAGCTGTATAAACAAGAATTCCTAATATTTGAAAGCAAATTCAAGTGAAAACGCTCCCTAAAGTGCCCGGAGTTGTAAATATTATCAGTTTGCTGGTCATTTCACGGCTTTCCACTGGTAATGTCTGTGATTACAAACGGCAGGAAATGTAGGAAGAATCAATTTACTTTAATTTCAAGGGGTTCTTCCAACTTTTTAATCATTTCTGGAAACTCTAATTTCGTATTTTAAGAGTTTTACCACAACTAGAGAGTTTTCTTACTAATATGTACTGGAACCGTCAGGATTTTAACAGAGTCATACAAAAGTCGCCAGAGTAATGCGGCCTCAATTGTAAACATAAGCAGTACAGTCGTCACTTACAGGCTTTCTACACAAATTTTGAGCTGTATAAACAAGAATTCCTAATATTTGAAAGCAAATTCAAGTGAAAACGCTCCCTAAAGTGCCCGGAGTTGTAAATATTATCAGTTTGTTGGTCATTTCACGGCTTTCCACTGGTAATGTCTGTGATTACAAACGGCAGGAAATGTAGGAAGAATCAATTTACTTTAATTTCAAGGGGTTCTTCCAACTTTTTAATCATTTCTGGAAACTCTAATTGCGTATTTTAAGAGTTTTACCACAACTAGAGAGTTTTCTTACTAATATGTACTGGAACCGTCAGGATTTTAACAGAGTCATACAAAAGTCGCCAGAGTAATGCGGCCTCAATTGTAAACATAAGCAGTACAGTCCTCTCTTACAGGCTATCTACACAAATTTTGAGCTGTATAAACAAGAATTCCTAATATTTGAAAGCAAATTCAAGTGAAAACGCTCCCTAAAGTGCCCGGAGTTGTAAATATTATCAGTTTGCTGGTTATTTCACGGCTTTCCACTGGTAATGTCTGTGATTACAAACGGGAGGAAATGTAGGAAGAATCTATTTACTTTAATTTCAAGGGGTTCTTCCAAGTTTTTAATCATTTCTGAAAACTCTAATTGCGTGTTTTAAGAGTTTTACCACAACTAGAGAGTTTTCTTACAAATATGTACTGGAACCGTCAGGATTTTAACAGAGTCATACAAAAGTCGCCAGAGTAATGCGGCCTCAATTGTAAACATACTCAGTTTAGACCTCACTTACAGGCTTTCTACACAAATTTTTAGCTGTATAAACAAGAATTCTTAATATTTGAAAGCAAATTCAAGTGAAAACGCTCCCTAAAGTGCACGGAGTTGTAAATATTATCAGTTTGTTGGTCATTTCACGGCTTTCCACTGGTAATGTCTGTGATTACAAACGGGAGGAAATGTAGGAAGAATCTATTTACTTTAATTTCAAGGGGTTCTTCCAAGTTTTTAATCATTTCTGGAAACTCTAATTACGTATTTAAGAGTTTTACCACAACTAGAGAGTTTTCTTGCAAATATGTACTGGAACCGTCAGGGTTTTAACAGAGTCATACAAAAGTCGCCAGAGTAATGCGGCCTCAATTGTAAACATAAGCAGTACAGTCGTCACTTACAGGCTTTCTACACAAATTTTGAGCTGTATAAACAAGAATTCCTAATATTTGAAAGCAAATTCAAGTGAAAACGCTCCCTAAAGTGCCCGGAGTTGTAAATATTATCAGTTTGTTGGTCATTTCACGGCTTTCCACTGGTAATGTCTGTGATTACAAACGGCAGGAAATGTAGGAAGAATCAATTTACTTTAATTTCAAGGGGTTCTTCCAACTTTTTAATCATTTCTGGAAACTCTAATTGCGTATTTTAAGAGTTTTACCACAACTAGAGAGTTTTCTTACTAATATGTACTGGAACCGTCAGGATTTTAACAGAGTCATACAAAAGTCGCCAGAGTAATGCGGCCTCAATTGTAAACATAAGCAGTACAGTCCTCTCTTACAGGCTATCTACACAAATTTTGAGCTGTATAAACAAGAATTCCTAATATTTGAAAGCAAATTCAAGTGAAAACGCTCCCTAAAGTGCCCGGAGTTGTAAATATTATCAGTTTGCTGGTTATTTCACGGCTTTCCACTGGTAATGTCTGTGATTACAAACGGGAGGAAATGTAGGAAGAATCTATTTACTTTAATTTCAAGGGGTTCTTCCAAGTTTTTAATCATTTCTGAAAACTCTAATTGCGTGTTTTAAGAGTTTTACCACAACTAGAGAGTTTTCTTACAAATATGTACTGGAACCGTCAGGATTTTAACAGAGTCATACAAAAGTCGCCAGAGTAATGCGGCCTCAATTGTAAACATACTCAGTTTAGACCTCACTTACAGGCTTTCTACACAAATTTTGAGCTGTATAAACAAGAATTCCTAATATTTGAAAGCAAATTCAAGTGAAAACGCTCGCTAAAGAGCCCGGAGTTGTAAATGTTATCAGTTTGCTGGTCATTTCACGGCTTTCCACTGGTAATGTCTGTGATTACAAACGGCAGGAAATGTAGGAAGAATCTATTTACTTTAATTTCAAGGGGTTCATCCAAGTTTTTAATCATTTCTGGGAACTCTAATTGCGTATTTTAAGAGTTTTACCACAACTAGATAGTTTTATTACAAATATGTACTGGAAACGTCAGGGTTTTAACAGAGTCATACAAAAGTCGCCAGAGTAATGCGGCCTCAATTGTAAACATAAGCAGTACAGTCCTCACTTACAGGCTTTCTACATAAATTTTGAGCTGTATAAACAAGAATTCCTAATATTTGAAAGCAAATTCAAGTGAAAACGCTCCCTAAAGTGCCCGGAGTTGTAAATATTATCAGTTTGCTGGTCATTTCACGGCTTTCCACTGGTAATGTCTGTGATTACAAACGGCAGGAAATGTAGGAAGAATCAATTTACTTTAATTTCAAGGGGTTCTTCCAACTTTTTAATCATTTCTGGAAACTCTAATTTCGTATTTTAAGAGTTTTACCACAACTAGAGAGTTTTCTTACTAATATGTACTGGAACCGTCAGGATTTTAACAGAGTCATACAAAAGTCGCCAGAGTAATGCGGCCTCAATTGTAAACATAAGCAGTACAGTCGTCACTTACAGGCTTTCTACACAAATTTTGAGCTGTATAAACAAGAATTCCTAATATTTGAAAGCAAATTCAAGTGAAAACGCTCCCTAAAGTGCCCGGAGTTGTAAATATTATCAGTTTGTTGGTCATTTCACGGCTTTCCACTGGTAATGTCTGTGATTACAAACGGCAGGAAATGTAGGAAGAATCAATTTACTTTAATTTCAAGGGGTTCTTCCAACTTTTTAATCATTTCTGGAAACTCTAATTGCGTATTTTAAGAGTTTTACCACAACTAGAGAGTTTTCTTACTAATATGTACTGGAACCGTCAGGATTTTAACAGAGTCATACAAAAGTCGCCAGAGTAATGCGGCCTCAATTGTAAACATAAGCAGTACAGTCCTCTCTTACAGGCTATCTACACAAATTTTGAGCTGTATAAACAAGAATTCCTAATATTTGAAAGCAAATTCAAGTGAAAACGCTCCCTAAAGTGCCCGGAGTTGTAAATATTATCAGTTTGCTGGTTATTTCACGGCTTTCCACTGGTAATGTCTGTGATTACAAACGGGAGGAAATGTAGGAAGAATCTATTTACTTTAATTTCAAGGGGTTCTTCCAAGTTTTTAATCATTTCTGAAAACTCTAATTGCGTGTTTTAAGAGTTTTACCACAACTAGAGAGTTTTCTTACAAATATGTACTGGAACCGTCAGGATTTTAACAGAGTCATACAAAAGTCGCCAGAGTAATGCGGCCTCAATTGTAAACATACTCAGTTTAGACCTCACTTACAGGCTTTCTACACAAATTTTTAGCTGTATAAACAAGAATTCCTAATATTTGAAAGCAAATTCAAGTGAAAACGCTCGCTAAAGAGCCCGGAGTTGTAAATGTTATCAGTTTGCTGGTCATTTCACGGCTTTCCACTGGTAATGTCTGTGATTACAAACGGCAGGAAATGTAGGAAGAATCTATTTACTTTAATTTCAAGGGGTTCATCCAAGTTTTTAATCATTTCTGGGAACTCTAATTGCGTATTTTAAGAGTTTTACCACAACTAGATAGTTTTATTACAAATATGTACTGGAAACGTCAGGGTTTTAACAGAGTCATACAAAAGTCGCCAGAGTAATGCGGCCTCAATTGTAAACATAAGCAGTACAGTCCTCACTTACAGGCTTTCTACATAAATTTTGAGCTGTATAAACAAGAATTCCTAATATTTGAAAGCAAATTCAAGTGAAAACGCTCCCTAAAGTGCCCGGAGTTGTAAATATTATCAGTTTGCTGGTCATTTCACGGCTTTCCACTGGTAATGTCTGTGATTACAAACGGCAGGAAATGTAGGAAGAATCAATTTACTTTAATTTCAAGGGGTTCTTCCAACTTTTTAATCATTTCTGGAAACTCTAATTTCGTATTTTAAGAGTTTTACCACAACTAGAGAGTTTTCTTACTAATATGTACTGGAACCGTCAGGATTTTAACAGAGTCATACAAAAGTCGCCAGAGTAATGCGGCCTCAATTGTAAACATAAGCAGTACAGTCGTCACTTACAGGCTTTCTACACAAATTTTGAGCTGTATAAACAAGAATTCCTAATATTTGAAAGCAAATTCAAGTGAAAACGCTCCCTAAAGTGCCCGGAGTTGTAAATATTATCAGTTTGTTGGTCATTTCACGGCTTTCCACTGGTAATGTCTGTGATTACAAACGGCAGGAAATGTAGGAAGAATCAATTTACTTTAATTTCAAGGGGTTCTTCCAACTTTTTAATCATTTCTGGAAACTCTAATTGCGTATTTTAAGAGTTTTACCACAACTAGAGAGTTTTCTTACTAATATGTACTGGAACCGTCAGGATTTTAACAGAGTCATACAAAAGTCGCCAGAGTAATGCGGCCTCAATTGTAAACATAAGCAGTACAGTCCTCTCTTACAGGCTATCTACACAAATTTTGAGCTGTATAAACAAGAATTCCTAATATTTGAAAGCAAATTCAAGTGAAAACGCTCCCTAAAGTGCCCGGAGTTGTAAATATTATCAGTTTGCTGGTTATTTCACGGCTTTCCACTGGTAATGTCTGTGATTACAAACGGGAGGAAATGTAGGAAGAATCTATTTACTTTAATTTCAAGGGGTTCTTCCAAGTTTTTAATCATTTCTGAAAACTCTAATTGCGTGTTTTAAGAGTTTTACCACAACTAGAGAGTTTTCTTACAAATATGTACTGGAACCGTCAGGATTTTAACAGAGTCATACAAAAGTCGCCAGAGTAATGCGGCCTCAATTGTAAACATACTCAGTTTAGACCTCACTTACAGGCTTTCTACACAAATTTTTAGCTGTATAAACAAGAATTCTTAATATTTGAAAGCAAATTCAAGTGAAAACGCTCCCTAAAGTGCACGGAGTTGTAAATATTATCAGTTTGTTGGTCATTTCACGGCTTTCCACTGGTAATGTCTGTGATTACAAACGGGAGGAAATGTAGGAAGAATCTATTTACTTTAATTTCAAGGGGTTCTTCCAAGTTTTTAATCATTTCTGGAAACTCTAATTACGTATTTAAGAGTTTTACCACAACTAGAGAGTTTTCTTGCAAATATGTACTGGAACCGTCAGGGTTTTAACAGAGTCATACAAAAGTCGCCAGAGTAATGCGTCCTCAATTGTAAACATAAGCAGTACAGTCCTCACTTACAGGCTTTCTACACAAATTTTGAGCTGTATAAACAAGAATTCCTAATATTTGGAAGCAAATTCAAGTGAAAACGCTCCCTAAAGTGCCCGGAGTTGTAAATATTATCAGTTTGCTGGTCATTTCACGGCTTTCCACTGGTAATGTCTGTGATTACAAACGGCAGGAAATGTAGGAAGAATCTATTTACTTTAATTTCAAGGGGTTCTTCCAAGTTTTTAATCATTTCTGGAAACTCTAATTGCGTGTTTTAAGAGTTTTACCACAACTAGAGAGTGTTCTTACTAATATGTACTGGAACCGTCAGGATTTTAACAGAGTCATACAAAAGTCGCCAGAGTAATGGGGCCTCAATTGTAAACATACGCAGTTTAGACCTCACTTACAGGCTTTCTACAAATTTTGAGCTGTATAAACAAGAATTCCTAATATTTGAAATCAAATTCAAGTGAAAACGCTCGCTAAAGTGCCCGGAGTTGTAAATATTATCAGTTTGCTGGTCATTTCACGGCTTTCCACTGGTAATGTCTGTGATTACAAAAGGCAGGAAATGTAGGAAGAATCTATTTACTTTAATTTCAAGGGGTTCTTCCAACTTTTTAATCATTTCTGGAAACTCTAATTGCGTATTTTAAGAGTTTTACCACAACCAGAGAGTTTTTTACAAATATGTACTGGAACCGGCAGGATTTTAACAGAGTCATACAAAAGTCGCCAGAGTAATGCGGCCTCAATTGTAAACATAAGCAGTACAGTCCTCACTTACAGGCTTTCTACACAAATTTTGAGCTGTATAAACAAGAATTCCTAATATTTGAAAGCAAATTCAAGTGAAAACGCTCCCTAAAGTGCCCGGAGTTGTAAATATTATCAGTTTGCTGGTCATTTCACGGCTTTCCACTGGTAATGTCTGTGATTACAAACGGCAGGAAATGTAGGAAGAATCAATTTACTTTAATTTCAAGGGGTTCTTCCAACTTTTTAATCATTTCTGGAAACTCTAATTGCGTATTTTAAGAGTTTTACCACAACTAGAGAGTTTTCTTACTAATATGTACTGGAACCGTCAGGATTTTAACAGAGTCATACAAAAGTCGCCAGAGTAATGCGGCCTCAATTGTAAACATAAGCAGTACAGTCCTCTCTTACAGGCTTTCTACACAAATTTTGAGCTGTATAAACAAGAATTCCTAATATTTGAAAGCAAATTCAAGTGAAAACGCTCCCTAAAGTGCCCGGAGTTGTAAATATTATCAGTTTGCTGGTCATTTCACGGCTTTCCACTGGTAATGTCTGTGATTACAAACGGCAGGAAATGTAGGAAGAATCTATTTACTTTAATTTCAAGGGGTTCTTCCAAGTTTTTAATCATTTCTGGAAACTCTAATTGCGTATTTTAAGAGTTTTACCACAACTAGAGAGTTTTCTAACAAATATGTACTGGAACCGTCAGGATTTTAACAGAGTCATACAAAAGTCGCCAGAGTAATGCGGCCTCAATTGTAAACATAAGCAGTACAGTCCTCACTTACAGGCTTTCTACACAAATTTTGAGCTGTATAAACAAGAATTCCTAATATTTGAAAGCAAATTCAAGTGAAAACGCTCCCTAAAGTGCCCGGAGTTGTAAATATTATCAGTTTGCTGGTCATTTCACGGCTTTCCACTGGTAATGTCTGTGATTACAAACGGCAGGAAATGTAGGAAGAATCAATTTACTTTAATTTCAAGGGGTTCTTCCAACTTTTTAATCATTTCTGGAAACTCTAATTGCGTATTTTAAGAGTTTTACCAAAACTAGATTGTTTTCTTACAAATATGTCCTGGAACCGTCAGGATTTTAACAGAGTCATACAAAAGTCGCCAGAGTAATGCGGCCTCAATTGTAAACATAAGCAGTACAGTCCTCACTTACAGGCTTTCTACACAAATTTTGAGGTGTATAAACAAGAATTCCTAATATTTGAAAGCAAATTCAAGTGAAAACGCTCCCTAAAGTGCCCGGAGTTGTAAATATTATCAGTTTGCTGGTCATTTCACGGCTTTCCACTGGTAATGTCTGTGATTACAAACGGCAGGAAATGTAGGAAGAATCTATTTAATTTAATTTCAAGGGGATCTTCCAAGTTTTTAATCATTTCTGAAAACTCTAATTGCGTGTTTTAAGAGTTTTACCACAACTAGAGAGTTTTCTTACAAATATGTACTGGAACCGTCAGGATTTTAACAGAGTCATACAAAAGTCGCCAGAGTAATGCGGCCTCAATTGTAAACATACGCAGTTTAGACCTCACTTACAGGCTTTCTACACAAATTTTGAGCTGTATAAACAAGAATTCTTAATATTTGAAAGCAAATTCAAGTGAAAACGCTCCCTAAAGTGCACGGAGTTGTAAATATTATCAGTTTGCTGGTCATTTCACGGCTTTCCACTGGTAATGTCTGTGATTACAAACGGCAGGAAATGTAGGAAGAATCTATTTACTTTAATTTCAAGGGGTTCTTCCAAGTTTTTAATCATTTCTGGAAACTCTGCGTATTTTAAGAGTTTTACCACAACTAGAGAGTTTTCTTACAAATATGTACTGGAACCGTCAGGATTTTAACAGAGTCATACAAAAGTCGCCAGAGTAATGCGTCCTCAATTGTAAACATAAGCAGTACAGTCCTCACTTACAGGCTTTCTACACAAATTTTGAGCTGTATAAACAAGAATTCCTAATATTTGAAAGCAAATTCAAGTGAAAACGCTCGCTAAAGAGCCCGGAGTTGTAAATGTTATCAGTTTGCTGGTCATTTCACGGCTTTCCACTGGTAATGTCTGTGATTACAAACGGCAGGAAATGTAGGAAGAATCTATTTACTTTAATTTCAAGGGGTTCATCCAAGTTTTTAATCATTTCTGGGAACTCTAATTGCGTATTTTAAGAGTTTTACCACAACTAGATAGTTTTATTACAAATATGTACTGGAAACGTCAGGGTTTTAACAGAGTCATACAAAAGTCGCCAGAGTAATGCGGCCTCAATTGTAAACATACGCAGTTTAGACCTCACTTACAGGCTTTCTACACAAATTTTGAGCTGTATAAACAAGAATTCCTAATATTTGAAAGCAAATTCAAGTGAAAACGCTCCCTAAAGTGCCCGGAGTTGTAAATATTATCAGTTTGCTGGTCATTTCACGGCTTTCCACTGGTAATGTCTGTGATTACAAACGGGAGGAAATGTAGGAAGAATCTATTTACTTTAATTTCAAGGGGTTCTTCCAAGTTTTTAATCATTTCTGAAAACTCTAATTGCGTGTTTTAAGAGTTTTACCACAACTAGAGAGTTTTCTTACAAATATGTACTGGAACCGTCAGGATTTTAACAGAGTCATACAAAAGTCGCCAGAGTAATGCGGCCTCAATTGTAAACATACGCAGTTTAGACCTCACTTACAGGCTTTCTACACAAATTTTGAGCTGTATAAACAAGAATTCTTAATATTTGAAAGCAAATTCAAGTGAAAACGCTCCCTAAAGTGCCCGGAGTTGTAAATATTATCAGTTTGCTGGTCATTTCACGGCTTTCCACTGGTAATGTCTGTGATTACAAACGGCAGGAAATGTAGGAAGAATCAATTTACTTTAATTTCAAGGGGTTCTTCCAACTTTTTAATCATTTCTGGAAACTCTAATTTCGTATTTTAAGAGTTTTACCACAACTAGAGAGTTTTCTTACTAATATGTACTGGAACCGTCAGGATTTTAACAGAGTCATACAAAAGTCGCCAGAGTAATGCGGCCTCAATTGTAAACATAAGCAGTACAGTCGTCACTTACAGGCTTTCTACACAAATTTTGAGCTGTATAAACAAGAATTCCTAATATTTGAAAGCAAATTCAAGTGAAAACGCTCCCTAAAGTGCCCGGAGTTGTAAATATTATCAGTTTGTTGGTCATTTCACGGCTTTCCACTGGTAATGTCTGTGATTACAAACGGCAGGAAATGTAGGAAGAATCAATTTACTTTAATTTCAAGGGGTTCTTCCAACTTTTTAATCATTTCTGGAAACTCTAATTGCGTATTTTAAGAGTTTTACCACAACTAGAGAGTTTTCTTACTAATATGTACTGGAACCGTCAGGATTTTAACAGAGTCATACAAAAGTCGCCAGAGTAATGCGGCCTCAATTGTAAACATAAGCAGTACAGTCCTCTCTTACAGGCTATCTACACAAATTTTGAGCTGTATAAACAAGAATTCCTAATATTTGAAAGCAAATTCAAGTGAAAACGCTCCCTAAAGTGCCCGGAGTTGTAAATATTATCAGTTTGCTGGTTATTTCACGGCTTTCCACTGGTAATGTCTGTGATTACAAACGGGAGGAAATGTAGGAAGAATCTATTTACTTTAATTTCAAGGGGTTCTTCCAAGTTTTTAATCATTTCTGAAAACTCTAATTGCGTGTTTTAAGAGTTTTACCACAACTAGAGAGTTTTCTTACAAATATGTACTGGAACCGTCAGGATTTTAACAGAGTCATACAAAAGTCGCCAGAGTAATGCGGCCTCAATTGTAAACATACTCAGTTTAGACCTCACTTACAGGCTTTCTACACAAATTTTTAGCTGTATAAACAAGAATTCTTAATATTTGAAAGCAAATTCAAGTGAAAACGCTCCCTAAAGTGCACGGAGTTGTAAATATTATCAGTTTGTTGGTCATTTCACGGCTTTCCACTGGTAATGTCTGTGATTACAAACGGGAGGAAATGTAGGAAGAATCTATTTACTTTAATTTCAAGGGGTTCTTCCAAGTTTTTAATCATTTCTGGAAACTCTAATTACGTATTTAAGAGTTTTACCACAACTAGAGAGTTTTCTTGCAAATATGTACTGGAACCGTCAGGGTTTTAACAGAGTCATACAAAAGTCGCCAGAGTAATGCGTCCTCAATTGTAAACATAAGCAGTACAGTCCTCACTTACAGGCTTTCTACACAAATTTTGAGCTGTATAAACAAGAATTCCTAATATTTGGAAGCAAATTCAAGTGAAAACGCTCCCTAAAGTGCACGGAGTTGTAAATATTATCAGTTTGTTGGTCATTTCACGGCTTTCCACTGGTAATGTCTGTGATTACAAACGGGAGGAAATGTAGGAAGAATCTATTTACTTTAATTTCAAGGGGTTCTTCCAAGTTTTTAATCATTTCTGGAAACTCTAATTACGTATTTAAGAGTTTTACCACAACTAGAGAGTTTTCTTGCAAATATGTACTGGAACCGTCAGGGTTTTAACAGAGTCATACAAAAGTCGCCAGAGTAATGCGTCCTCAATTGTAAACATAAGCAGTACAGTCCTCACTTACAGGCTTTCTACACAAATTTTGAGCTGTATAAACAAGAATTCCTAATATTTGGAAGCAAATTCAAGTGAAAACGCTCCCTAAAGTGCCCGGAGTTGTAAATATTATCAGTTTGCTGGTCATTTCACGGCTTTCCACTGGTAATGTCTGTGATTACAAACGGCAGGAAATGTAGGAAGAATCTATTTACTTTAATTTCAAGGGGTTCTTCCAAGTTTTTAATCATTTCTGGAAACTCTAATTGCGTGTTTTAAGAGTTTTACCACAACTAGAGAGTGTTCTTACTAATATGTACTGGAACCGTCAGGATTTTAACAGAGTCATACAAAAGTCGCCAGAGTAATGGGGCCTCAATTGTAAACATACGCAGTTTAGACCTCACTTACAGGCTTTCTACAAATTTTGAGCTGTATAAACAAGAATTCCTAATATTTGAAATCAAATTCAAGTGAAAACGCTCGCTAAAGTGCCCGGAGTTGTAAATATTATCAGTTTGCTGGTCATTTCACGGCTTTCCACTGGTAATGTCTGTGATTACAAAAGGCAGGAAATGTAGGAAGAATCTATTTACTTTAATTTCAAGGGGTTCTTCCAACTTTTTAATCATTTCTGGAAACTCTAATTGCGTATTTTAAGAGTTTTACCACAACCAGAGAGTTTTTTACAAATATGTACTGGAACCGGCAGGATTTTAACAGAGTCATACAAAAGTCGCCAGAGTAATGCGGCCTCAATTGTAAACATAAGCAGTACAGTCCTCACTTACAGGCTTTCTACACAAATTTTGAGCTGTATAAACAAGAATTCCTAATATTTGAAAGCAAATTCAAGTGAAAACGCTCCCTAAAGTGCCCGGAGTTGTAAATATTATCAGTTTGCTGGTCATTTCACGGCTTTCCACTGGTAATGTCTGTGATTACAAACGGCAGGAAATGTAGGAAGAATCAATTTACTTTAATTTCAAGGGGTTCTTCCAACTTTTTAATCATTTCTGGAAACTCTAATTGCGTATTTTAAGAGTTTTACCACAACTAGAGAGTTTTCTTACTAATATGTACTGGAACCGTCAGGATTTTAACAGAGTCATACAAAAGTCGCCAGAGTAATGCGGCCTCAATTGTAAACATAAGCAGTACAGTCCTCTCTTACAGGCTTTCTACACAAATTTTGAGCTGTATAAACAAGAATTCCTAATATTTGAAAGCAAATTCAAGTGAAAACGCTCCCTAAAGTGCCCGGAGTTGTAAATATTATCAGTTTGCTGGTCATTTCACGGCTTTCCACTGGTAATGTCTGTGATTACAAACGGCAGGAAATGTAGGAAGAATCTATTTACTTTAATTTCAAGGGGTTCTTCCAAGTTTTTAATCATTTCTGGAAACTCTAATTGCGTATTTTAAGAGTTTTACCACAACTAGAGAGTTTTCTAACAAATATGTACTGGAACCGTCAGGATTTTAACAGAGTCATACAAAAGTCGCCAGAGTAATGCGGCCTCAATTGTAAACATAAGCAGTACAGTCCTCACTTACAGGCTTTCTACACAAATTTTGAGCTGTATAAACAAGAATTCCTAATATTTGAAAGCAAATTCAAGTGAAAACGCTCCCTAAAGTGCCCGGAGTTGTAAATATTATCAGTTTGCTGGTCATTTCACGGCTTTCCACTGGTAATGTCTGTGATTACAAACGGCAGGAAATGTAGGAAGAATCAATTTACTTTAATTTCAAGGGGTTCTTCCAACTTTTTAATCATTTCTGGAAACTCTAATTGCGTATTTTAAGAGTTTTACCAAAACTAGATTGTTTTCTTACAAATATGTCCTGGAACCGTCAGGATTTTAACAGAGTCATACAAAAGTCGCCAGAGTAATGCGGCCTCAATTGTAAACATAAGCAGTACAGTCCTCACTTACAGGCTTTCTACACAAATTTTGAGGTGTATAAACAAGAATTCCTAATATTTGAAAGCAAATTCAAGTGAAAACGCTCCCTAAAGTGCCCGGAGTTGTAAATATTATCAGTTTGCTGGTCATTTCACGGCTTTCCACTGGTAATGTCTGTGATTACAAACGGCAGGAAATGTAGGAAGAATCTATTTAATTTAATTTCAAGGGGATCTTCCAAGTTTTTAATCATTTCTGAAAACTCTAATTGCGTGTTTTAAGAGTTTTACCACAACTAGAGAGTTTTCTTACAAATATGTACTGGAACCGTCAGGATTTTAACAGAGTCATACAAAAGTCGCCAGAGTAATGCGGCCTCAATTGTAAACATACGCAGTTTAGACCTCACTTACAGGCTTTCTACACAAATTTTGAGCTGTATAAACAAGAATTCTTAATATTTGAAAGCAAATTCAAGTGAAAACGCTCCCTAAAGTGCACGGAGTTGTAAATATTATCAGTTTGCTGGTCATTTCACGGCTTTCCACTGGTAATGTCTGTGATTACAAACGGCAGGAAATGTAGGAAGAATCTATTTACTTTAATTTCAAGGGGTTCTTCCAAGTTTTTAATCATTTCTGGAAACTCTGCGTATTTTAAGAGTTTTACCACAACTAGAGAGTTTTCTTACAAATATGTACTGGAACCGTCAGGATTTTAACAGAGTCATACAAAAGTCGCCAGAGTAATGCGTCCTCAATTGTAAACATAAGCAGTACAGTCCTCACTTACAGGCTTTCTACACAAATTTTGAGCTGTATAAACAAGAATTCCTAATATTTGAAAGCAAATTCAAGTGAAAACGCTCGCTAAAGAGCCCGGAGTTGTAAATGTTATCAGTTTGCTGGTCATTTCACGGCTTTCCACTGGTAATGTCTGTGATTACAAACGGCAGGAAATGTAGGAAGAATCTATTTACTTTAATTTCAAGGGGTTCATCCAAGTTTTTAATCATTTCTGGGAACTCTAATTGCGTATTTTAAGAGTTTTACCACAACTAGATAGTTTTATTACAAATATGTACTGGAAACGTCAGGGTTTTAACAGAGTCATACAAAAGTCGCCAGAGTAATGCGGCCTCAATTGTAAACATACGCAGTTTAGACCTCACTTACAGGCTTTCTACACAAATTTTGAGCTGTATAAACAAGAATTCCTAATATTTGAAAGCAAATTCAAGTGAAAACGCTCCCTAAAGTGCCCGGAGTTGTAAATATTATCAGTTTGCTGGTCATTTCACGGCTTTCCACTGGTAATGTCTGTGATTACAAACGGGAGGAAATGTAGGAAGAATCTATTTACTTTAATTTCAAGGGGTTCTTCCAAGTTTTTAATCATTTCTGAAAACTCTAATTGCGTGTTTTAAGAGTTTTACCACAACTAGAGAGTTTTCTTACAAATATGTACTGGAACCGTCAGGATTTTAACAGAGTCATACAAAAGTCGCCAGAGTAATGCGGCCTCAATTGTAAACATACGCAGTTTAGACCTCACTTACAGGCTTTCTACACAAATTTTGAGCTGTATAAACAAGAATTCTTAATATTTGAAAGCAAATTCAAGTGAAAACGCTCCCTAAAGTGCACGGAGTTGTAAATATTATCAGTTTGTTGGTCATTTCACGGCTTTCCACTGGTAATGTCTGTGATTACAAACGGGAGGAAATGTAGGAAGAATCTATTTACTTTAATTTCAAGGGGTTCTTCCAAGTTTTTAATCATTTCTGGAAACTCTAATTACGTATTTAAGAGTTTTACCACAACTAGAGAGTTTTCTTGCAAATATGTACTGGAACCGTCAGGGTTTTAACAGAGTCATACAAAAGTCGCCAGAGTAATGCGTCCTCAATTGTAAACATAAGCAGTACAGTCCTCACTTACAGGCTTTCTACACAAATTTTGAGCTGTATAAACAAGAATTCCTAATATTTGGAAGCAAATTCAAGTGAAAACGCTCCCTAAAGTGCCCGGAGTTGTAAATATTATCAGTTTGCTGGTCATTTCACGGCTTTCCACTGGTAATGTCTGTGATTACAAACGGCAGGAAATGTAGGAAGAATCTATTTACTTTAATTTCAAGGGGTTCTTCCAAGTTTTTAATCATTTCTGGAAACTCTAATTGCGTGTTTTAAGAGTTTTACCACAACTAGAGAGTGTTCTTACTAATATGTACTGGAACCGTCAGGATTTTAACAGAGTCATACAAAAGTCGCCAGAGTAATGGGGCCTCAATTGTAAACATACGCAGTTTAGACCTCACTTACAGGCTTTCTACAAATTTTGAGCTGTATAAACAAGAATTCCTAATATTTGAAATCAAATTCAAGTGAAAACGCTCGCTAAAGTGCCCGGAGTTGTAAATATTATCAGTTTGCTGGTCATTTCACGGCTTTCCACTGGTAATGTCTGTGATTACAAAAGGCAGGAAATGTAGGAAGAATCTATTTACTTTAATTTCAAGGGGTTCTTCCAAGTTTTTAATCATTTCTGGAAACTCTAATTGCGTATTTTAAGAGTTTTACCACAACTAGAGAGTTTTCTAACAAATATGTACTGGAACCGTCAGGATTTTAACAGAGTCATACAAAAGTCGCCAGAGTAATGCGGCCTCAATTGTAAACATAAGCAGTACAGTCCTCACTTACAGGCTTTCTACACAAATTTTGAGCTGTATAAACAAGAATTCCTAATATTTGAAAGCAAATTCAAGTGAAAACGCTCCCTAAAGTGCCCGGAGTTGTAAATATTATCAGTTTGCTGGTCATTAAACGGCTTTCCACTGGTAATGTCTGTGATTACAAACGGCAGGAAATGTAGGAAGAATCAATTTACTTTAATTTCAAGGGGTTCTTCCAACTTTTTAATCATTTCTGGAAACTCTAATTGCGTATTTTAAGAGTTTTACCAAAACTAGATTGTTTTCTTACAAATATGTCCTGGAACCGTCAGGATTTTAACAGAGTCATACAAAAGTCGCCAGAGTAATGCGGCCTCAATTGTAAACATAAGCAGTACAGTCCTCACTTACAGGCTTTCTACACAAATTTTGAGGTGTATAAACAAGAATTCCTAATATTTGAAAGCAAATTCAAGTGAAAACGCTCCCTAAAGTGCCCGGAGTTGTAAATATTATCAGTTTGCTGGTCATTTCACGGCTTTCCACTGGTAATGTCTGTGATTACAAACGGCAGGAAATGTAGGAAGAATCTATTTAATTTAATTTCAAGGGGATCTTCCAAGTTTTTAATCATTTCTGGGAACTCTAATTGCGTATTTTAAGAGTTTTACCACAACTAGATAGTTTTCTTACAAATATGTACTGGAACCGTTAGGGTTTTAACAGAGTCATACAAAAGTCGCCAGAGTAATGCGGCCTCAATTGTAAACATAAGCAGTACAGTCGTCACTTACAGGCTTTCTACACAAATTTTGAGCTGTATAAACAAGAATTCCTAATATTTGAAAGCAAATTCATGTGAAAACGCTCCCTAAAGTGCCCGGAGTTGTAAATATTATCAGTTTGCTGGTCATTTCACGGCTTTCCACTGGTAATGTCTGTGATTACAAACGGCAGGAAATGTAGGAAGAATCAATTTACTTTAATTTCAAGGGGTTCTTCCATTTTTTTAATCATTTCTGGAAACTCTAATTGCGTATTTTAAGAGTTTTACCACAACTAGATAGTTTTCTTACAAATATGTACTGGAACCGTCAGGGTTTTAACAGAGTCATACAAAAGTCGCCAGAGTAATGCGGCCTCAATTGTAAACATAAGCAGTACAGTCCTCACTTACAGGCTTTCTACACAAATTTTGAGCTGTATAAACAAGAATTCCTAATATTTGAAAGCAAATTCAAGTGAAAACGCTCCCTAAAGTGCCCGGAGTTGTAAATATTATCAGTTTGCTGGTCATTTCACGGCTTTCCACTGGTAATGTCTGTGATTACAAACGGCAGGAAATGTAGGAAGAATCAATTTACTTTAATTTCAAGGGGTTCTTCCAACTTTTTAATCATTTCTGGAAACTCTAATTTCGTATTTTAAGAGTTTTACCGCAACTAGAGAGTTTTCTTACTAATATGTACTGGAACCGTCAGGATTTTAAGAGTCATACAAAAGTCGCCAGAGTAATGCGGCCTCAATTGTAAACATAAGCAGTACAGTCGTCACTTACAGGCTTTCTACACAAATTTTGAGCTGTATAAACAAGAATTCCTAATATTTGAAAGCAAATTCAAGTGAAAACGCTCCCTAAAGTGCCCGGAGTTGTAAATATTATCAGTTTGCTGGTCATTTCACGGCTTTCCACTGGTAATGTCTGTGATTACAAACGGCAGGAAATGTAGGAAGAATCAATTTACTTTAATTTCAAGGGGTTCTTCCAACTTTTTAATCATTTCTGGAAACTCTAATTGCGTATTTTAAGAGTTTTACCACAACTAGAGAGTTTTCTAACAAATATGTACTGGAACCGTCAGGATTTTAACAGAGTCATACAAAAGTCGCCAGAGTAATGCGGCCTCAATTGTAAACATAAGCAGTACAGTCCTCACTTACAGGCTTTCTACACAAATTTTGAGCTGTATAAACAAAAATTCCTAATATTTGAAAGCAAATTCAAGTGAAAACGCTCCCTAAAGTGCCCGGAGTTGTAAATATTATCAGTTTGCTGGTCATTTCACGGCTTTCCACTGGTAATGTCTGTGATTACAAACGGCAGGAAATGTAGGAAGAATCTATTTAATTTAATTTCAAGGGGATCTTCCAAGTTTTTAATCATTTCTGGGAACTCTAATTGCGTATTTTAAGAGTTTTACCACAACTAGATAGTTTTCTTACAAATATGTACTGGAACCGTTAGGGTTTTAACAGAGTCATACAAAAGTCGCCAGAGTAATGCGGCCTCAATTGTAAACATAAGCAGTACAGTCGTCACTTACAGGCTTTCTACACAAATTTTGAGCTGTATAAACAAGAATTCCTAATATTTGAAAGCAAATTCATGTGAAAACGCTCCCTAAAGTGCCCGGAGTTGTAAATATTATCAGTTTGCTGGTCATTTCACGGCTTTCCACTGGTAATGTCTGTGATTACAAACGGCAGGAAATGTAGGAAGAATCAATTTACTTTAATTTCAAGGGGTTCTTCCATTTTTTTAATCATTTCTGGAAACTCTAATTGCGTATTTTAAGAGTTTTACCACAACTAGATAGTTTTCTTACAAATATGTACTGGAACCGTCAGGGTTTTAACAGAGTCATACAAAAGTCGCCAGAGTAATGCGGCCTCAATTGTAAACATAAGCAGTACAGTCCTCACTTACAGGCTTTCTACACAAATTTTGAGCTGTATAAACAAGAATTCCTAATATTTGAAAGCAAATTCAAGTGAAAACGCTCCCTAAAGTGCCCGGAGTTGTAAATATTATCAGTTTGCTGGTCATTTCACGGCTTTCCACTGGTAATGTCTGTGATTACAAACGGCAGGAAATGTAGGAAGAATCAATTTACTTTAATTTCAAGGGGTTCTTCCAACTTTTTAATCATTTCTGGAAACTCTAATTTCGTATTTTAAGAGTTTTACCGCAACTAGAGAGTTTTCTTACTAATATGTACTGGAACCGTCAGGATTTTAAGAGTCATACAAAAGTCGCCAGAGTAATGCGGCCTCAATTGTAAACATAAGCAGTACAGTCGTCACTTACAGGCTTTCTACACAAATTTTGAGCTGTATAAACAAGAATTCCTAATATTTGAAAGCAAATTCAAGTGAAAACGCTCCCTAAAGTGCCCGGAGTTGTAAATATTATCAGTTTGCTGGTCATTTCACGGCTTTCCACTGGTAATGTCTGTGATTACAAACGGCAGGAAATGTAGGAAGAATCAATTTACTTTAATTTCAAGGGGTTCTTCCAACTTTTTAATCATTTCTGGAAACTCTAATTGCGTATTTTAAGAGTTTTACCACAACTAGAGAGTTTTCTTACTAATATGTACTGGAACCGTCAGGATTTTAACAGAGTCATACAAAAGTCGCCAGAGTAATGCGGCCTCAATTGTAAACATAAGCAGTACAGTCCTCACTTACAGGCTTTCTACACAAATTTTGAGCTGTATAAACAAAAATTCCTAATATTTGAAAGCAAATTCAAGTGAAAACGCTCGCTAAAGTGCCCGGAGTTGTAAATATTATCATTTTGCTGGTCATTTCACGGCTTTCCACTGGTAATGTCTGTGATTACAAACGGCAGGAAATGTAGGAAGAATCAATTTACTTTAATTTCAAGGGGTTCTTCCATTTTTTTAATCATTTCTGGAAACTCTAATTGCGTATTTTAAGAGTTTTACCACAACTAGATAGTTTTCTTACAAATATGTACTGGAACCGTCAGGGTTTTAACAGAGTCATACAAAAGTCGCCAGAGTAATGCGGCCTCAATTGTAAACATAAGCAGTACAGTCCTCACTTACAGGCTTTCTACACAAATTTTGAGCTGTATAAACAAGAATTCCTAATATTTGAAAGCAAATTCAAGTGAAAACGCTCCCTAAAGTGCCCGGAGTTGTAAATATTATCAGTTTGCTGGTCATTTCACGGCTTTCCACTGGTAATGTCTGTGATTACAAACGGCAGGAAATGTAGGAAGAATCAATTTACTTTAATTTCAAGGGGTTCTTCCAACTTTTTAATCATTTCTGGAAACTCTAATTGCGTATTTTAAGAGTTTTACCGCAACTAGAGAGTTTTCTTACTAATATGTACTGGAACCGTCAGGATTTTAAGAGTCATACAAAAGTCGCCAGAGTAATGCGGCCTCAATTGTAAACATAAGCAGTACAGTCGTCACTTACAGGCTTTCTACACAAATTTTGAGCTGTATAAACAAGAATTCCTAATATTTGAAAGCAAATTCAAGTGAAAACGCTCCCTAAAGTGCTCAGAGTTGTAAATATTATCAGTTTGCTGGTCATTTCACGGCTTTCCACTGGTAATGTCTGTGATTACAAACGGCAGGAAATGTAGGAAGAATCAATTTACTTTAATTTCAAGGGGTTCTTCCAACTTTTTAATCATTTCTGGAAACTCTAATTGCGTATTTTAAGAGTTTTACCACAACTAGAGAGTTTTCTTACTAATATGTACTGGAACCGTCAGGATTTTAACAGAGTCATACAAAAGTCGCCAGAGTAATGCGGCCTCAATTGTAAACATAAGCAGTACAGTCCTCACTTACAGGCTTTCTACACAAATTTTGAGCTGTATAAACAAAAATTCCTAATATTTGAAAGCAAATTCAAGTGAAAACGCTCGCTAAAGTGCCCGGAGTTGTAAATATTATCATTTTGCTGGTCATTTCACGGCTTTCCACTGGTAATGTCTGTGATTACAAACGGCAGGAAATGTAGGAAGAATCAATTTACTTTAATTTCAAGGGGTTCTTCCAACTTTTTAATCATTTCTGGAAACTCTAATTGCGTATTTTAAGAGTTTTACCGCAACTAGAGAGTTTTCTTACTAATATGTACTGGAACCGTCAGGATTTTAAGAGTCATACAAAAGTCGCCAGAGTAATGCGGCCTCAATTGTAAACATAAGCAGTACAGTCGTCACTTACAGGCTTTCTACACAAATTTTGAGCTGTATAAACAAGAATTCCTAATATTTGAAAGCAAATTCAAGTGAAAACGCTCCCTAAAGTGCCCGGAGTTGTAAATATTATCAGTTTGCTGGTCATTTCACGGCTTTCCACTGGTAATGTCTGTGATTACAAACGGCAGGAAATGTAGGAAGAATCAATTTACTTTAATTTCAAGGGGTTCTTCCAACTTTTTAATCATTTCTGGAAACTCTAATTGCGTATTTTAAGAGTTTTACCACAACTAGAGAGTTTTCTTACTAATATGTACTGGAACCGTCAGGATTTTAACAGAGTCATACAAAAGTCGCCAGAGTAATGCGGCCTCAATTGTAAACATAAGCAGTACAGTCCTCACTTACAGGCTTTCTACACAAATTTTGAGCTGTATAATCAAAAATTCCTAATATTTGAAAGCAAATTCAAGTGAAAACGCTCGCTAAAGTGCCCGGAGTTGTAAATATTATCATTTTGCTGGTCATTTCACGGCTTTCCACTGGTAATGTCTGTGATTACAAACGGCAGGAAATGTAGGAAGAATCAATTTACTTTAATTTCAAGGGGTTCTTCCAACTTTTTAATCATTTCTGGAAACTCTAATTGCGTATTTTAAGAGTTTTACCACAACCAGAGAGTTTTTTACAAATATGTACTGGAACCGGCAGGATTTTAACAGAGTCATACAAAAGTCGCCAGAGTAATGCGGCCTCAATTGTAAACATAAGCAGTACAGTCCTCACTTACAGGCTTTCTACACAAATTTTGAGCTGTATAAACAAGAATTCCTAATATTTGAAAGCAAATTCAAGTGAAAACGCCCCTAAAGTGCCCGGAGTTGTAAATATTATCAGTTTGCTGGTCATTTCACGGCTTTCCACTGGTAATGTCTGTGATTACAAACGGCAGGAAATGTAGGAAGAATCAATTTACTTTAATTTCAAGGGGTTCTTCCAACTTTTTAATCATTTCTGGAAACTCTAATTGCGTATTTTAAGAGTTTTACCACAACTAGAGAGTTTTCTTACTAATATGTACTGGAACCGTCAGGATTTTAACAGAGTCATACAAAAGTCGCCAGAGTAATGCGGCCTCAATTGTAAACATAAGCAGTACAGTCCTCTCTTACAGGCTATCTACACAAATTTTGAGCTGTATAAACAAGAATTCCTAATATTTGAAAGCAAATTCAAGTGAAAATGCTCCCTAAAGTGCCCGGAGTTGTAAATATTATCAGTTTGCTGGTCATTTCACGGCTTTCCACTGGTAATGTCTGTGATTACAAACGGCAGGAAATGTAGGAAGAATCTATTTACTTTAATTTCAAGGGGTTCTTCCAAGTTTTTAATCATTTCTGGAAACTCTAATTGCGTATTTTAAGAGTTTTACCACAACTAGAGAGTTTTCTAACAAATATGTACTGGAACCGTCAGGATTTTAACAGAGTCATACAAAAGTCGCCAGAGTAATGCGGCCTCAATTGTAAACATAAGCAGTACAGTCCTCACTTACAGGCTTTCTACACAAATTTTGAGCTGTATAAACAAGAATTCCTAATATTTGAAAGCAAATTCAAGTGAAAACGCTCCCTAAAGTGCCCGGAGTTGTAAATATTATCAGTTTGCTGGTCATTTCACGGCTTTCCACTGGTAATGTCTGTGATTACAAACGGCAGGAAATGTAGGAAGAATCAATTTACTTTAATTTCAAGGGGTTCTTCCAACTTTTTAATCATTTCTGGAAACTCTAATTGCGTATTTTAAGAGTTTTACCAAAACTAGATTGTTTTCTTACAAATATGTCCTGGAACCGTCAGGATTTTAACAGAGTCATACAAAAGTCGCCAGAGTAATGCGGCCTCAATTGTAAACATAAGCAGTACAGTCCTCACTTACAGGCTTTCTACACAAATTTTGAGGTGTATAAACAAGAATTCCTAATATTTGAAAGCAAATTCAAGTGAAAACGCTCCCTAAAGTGCCCGGAGTTGTAAATATTATCAGTTTGCTGGTCATTTCACGGCTTTCCACTGGTAATGTCTGTGATTACAAACGGCAGGAAATGTAGGAAGAATCTATTTAATTTAATTTCAAGGGGATCTTCCAAGTTTTTAATCATTTCTGAAAACTCTAATTGCGTGTTTTAAGAGTTTTACCACAACTAGAGAGTTTTCTTACAAATATGTACTGGAACCGTCAGGATTTTAACAGAGTCATACAAAAGTCGCCAGAGTAATGCGGCCTCAATTGTAAACATACGCAGTTTAGACCTCACTTACAGGCTTTCTACACAAATTTTGAGCTGTAGAAACAAGAATTCTTAATATTTGAAAGCAAATTCAAGTGAAAACGCTCCCTAAAGTGCACGGAGTTGTAAATATTATCAGTTTGCTGGTCATTTCACGGCTTTCCACTGGTAATGTCTGTGATTACAAACGGCAGGAAATGTAGGAAGAATCTATTTACTTTAATTTCAAGGGGTTCTTCCAAGTTTTTAATCATTTCTGGAAACTCTGCGTATTTTAAGAGTTTTACCACAACTAGAGAGTTTTCTTACAAATATGTACTGGAACCGTCAGGATTTTAACAGAGTCATACAAAAGTCGCCAGAGTAATGCGTCCTCAATTGTAAACATAAGCAGTACAGTCCTCACTTACAGGCTTTCTACACAAATTTTGAGCTGTATAAACAAGAATTCCTAATATTTGAAAGCAAATTCAAGTGAAAACGCTCGCTAAAGAGCCCGGAGTTGTAAATGTTATCAGTTTGCTGGTCATTTCACGGCTTTCCACTGGTAATGTCTGTGATTACAAACGGCAGGAAATGTAGGAAGAATCTATTTACTTTAATTTCAAGGGGTTCATCCAAGTTTTTAATCATTTCTGGGAACTCTAATTGCGTATTTTAAGAGTTTTACCACAACTAGATAGTTTTATTACAAATATGTACTGGAAACGTCAGGGTTTTAACAGAGTCATACAAAAGTCGCCAGAGTAATGCGGCCTCAATTGTAAACATAAGCAGTACAGTCCTCACTTACAGGCTTTCTACATAAATTTTGAGCTGTATAAACAAGAATTCCTAATATTTGAAAGCAAATTCAAGTGAAAACGCTCCCTAAAGTGCCCGGAGTTGTAAATATTATCAGTTTGCTGGTCATTTCACGGCTTTCCACTGGTAATGTCTGTGATTACAAACGGCAGGAAATGTAGGAAGAATCAATTTACTTTAATTTCAAGGGGTTCTTCCAACTTTTTAATCATTTCTGGAAACTCTAATTTCGTATTTTAAGAGTTTTACCACAACTAGAGAGTTTTCTTACTAATATGTACTGGAACCGTCAGGATTTTAACAGAGTCATACAAAAGTCGCCAGAGTAATGCGGCCTCAATTGTAAACATAAGCAGTACAGTCGTCACTTACAGGCTTTCTACACAAATTTTGAGCTGTATAAACAAGAATTCCTAATATTTGAAAGCAAATTCAAGTGAAAACGCTCCCTAAAGTGCCCGGAGTTGTAAATATTATCAGTTTGTTGGTCATTTCACGGCTTTCCACTGGTAATGTCTGTGATTACAAACGGCAGGAAATGTAGGAAGAATCAATTTACTTTAATTTCAAGGGGTTCTTCCAACTTTTTAATCATTTCTGGAAACTCTAATTGCGTATTTTAAGAGTTTTACCACAACTAGAGAGTTTTCTTACTAATATGTACTGGAACCGTCAGGATTTTAACAGAGTCATACAAAAGTCGCCAGAGTAATGCGGCCTCAATTGTAAACATAAGCAGTACAGTCCTCTCTTACAGGCTATCTACACAAATTTTGAGCTGTATAAACAAGAATTCCTAATATTTGAAAGCAAATTCAAGTGAAAACGCTCCCTAAAGTGCCCGGAGTTGTAAATATTATCAGTTTGCTGGTTATTTCACGGCTTTCCACTGGTAATGTCTGTGATTACAAACGGGAGGAAATGTAGGAAGAATCTATTTACTTTAATTTCAAGGGGTTCTTCCAAGTTTTTAATCATTTCTGAAAACTCTAATTGCGTGTTTTAAGAGTTTTACCACAACTAGAGAGTTTTCTTACAAATATGTACTGGAACCGTCAGGATTTTAACAGAGTCATACAAAAGTCGCCAGAGTAATGCGGCCTCAATTGTAAACATACTCAGTTTAGACCTCACTTACAGGCTTTCTACACAAATTTTTAGCTGTATAAACAAGAATTCTTAATATTTGAAAGCAAATTCAAGTGAAAACGCTCCCTAAAGTGCACGGAGTTGTAAATATTATCAGTTTGTTGGTCATTTCACGGCTTTCCACTGGTAATGTCTGTGATTACAAACGGGAGGAAATGTAGGAAGAATCTATTTACTTTAATTTCAAGGGGTTCTTCCAAGTTTTTAATCATTTCTGGAAACTCTAATTACGTATTTAAGAATTTTACCACAACTAGAGAGTTTTCTTGCAAATATGTACTGGAACCGTCAGGGTTTTAACAGAGTCATACAAAAGTCGCCAGAGTAATGCGTCCTCAATTGTAAACATAAGCAGTACAGTCCTCACTTACAGGCTTTCTACACAAATTTTGAGCTGTATAAACAAGAATTCCTAATATTTGGAAGCAAATTCAAGTGAAAACGCTCCCTAAAGTGCCCGGAGTTGTAAATATTATCAGTTTGCTGGTCATTTCACGGCTTTCCACTGGTAATGTCTGTGATTACAAACGGCAGGAAAAGTAGGAAGAATCTATTTACTTTAATTTCAAGGGGTTCTTCCAAGTTTTTAATCATTTCTGGAAACTCTAATTGCGTGTTTTAAGAGTTTTACCACAACTAGAGAGTGTTCTTACTAATATGTACTGGAACCGTCAGGATTTTAACAGAGTCATACAAAAGTCGCCAGAGTAATGGGGCCTCAATTGTAAACATACGCAGTTTAGACCTCACTTACAGGCTTTCTACAAATTTTGAGCTGTATAAACAAGAATTCCTAATATTTGAAATCAAATTCAAGTGAAAACGCTCGCTAAAGTGCCCGGAGTTGTAAATATTATCAGTTTGCTGGTCATTTCACGGCTTTCCACTGGTAATGTCTGTGATTACAAAAGGCAGGAAATGTAGGAAGAATCTATTTACTTTAATTTCAAGGGGTTCTTCCAACTTTTTAATCATTTCTGGAAACTCTAATTGCGTATTTTAAGAGTTTTACCACAACCAGAGAGTTTTTTACAAATATGTACTGGAACCGGCAGGATTTTAACAGAGTCATACAAAAGTCGCCAGAGTAATGCGGCCTCAATTGTAAACATAAGCAGTACAGTCCTCACTTACAGGCTTTCTACACAAATTTTGAGCTGTATAAACAAGAATTCCTAATATTTGAAAGCAAATTCAAGTGAAAACGCTCCCTAAAGTGCCCGGAGTTGTAAATATTATCAGTTTGCTGGTCATTTCACGGCTTTCCACTGGTAATGTCTGTGATTACAAACGGCAGGAAATGTAGGAAGAATCAATTTACTTTAATTTCAAGGGGTTCTTCCAACTTTTTAATCATTTCTGGAAACTCTAATTGCGTATTTTAAGAGTTTTACCACAACTAGAGAGTTTTCTTACTAATATGTACTGGAACCGTCAGGATTTTAACAGAGTCATACAAAAGTCGCCAGAGTAATGCGGCCTCAATTGTAAACATAAGCAGTACAGTCCTCTCTTACAGGCTTTCTACACAAATTTTGAGCTGTATAAACAAGAATTCCTAATATTTGAAAGCAAATTCAAGTGAAAACGCTCCCTAAAGTGCCCGGAGTTGTAAATATTATCAGTTTGCTGGTCATTTCACGGCTTTCCACTGGTAATGTCTGTGATTACAAACGGCAGGAAATGTAGGAAGAATCTATTTACTTTAATTTCAAGGGGTTCTTCCAAGTTTTTAATCATTTCTGGAAACTCTAATTGCGTATTTTAAGAGTTTTACCACAACTAGAGAGTTTTCTAACAAATATGTACTGGAACCGTCAGGATTTTAACAGAGTCATACAAAAGTCGCCAGAGTAATGCGGCCTCAATTGTAAACATAAGCAGTACAGTCCTCACTTACAGGCTTTCTACACAAATTTTGAGCTGTATAAACAAGAATTCCTAATATTTGAAAGCAAATTCAAGTGAAAACGCTCCCTAAAGTGCCCGGAGTTGTAAATATTATCAGTTTGCTGGTCATTTCACGGCTTTCCACTGGTAATGTCTGTGATTACAAACGGCAGGAAATGTAGGAAGAATCAATTTACTTTAATTTCAAGGGGTTCTTCCAACTTTTTAATCATTTCTGGAAACTCTAATTGCGTATTTTAAGAGTTTTACCAAAACTAGATTGTTTTCTTACAAATATGTCCTGGAACCGTCAGGATTTTAACAGAGTCATACAAAAGTCGCCAGAGTAATGCGGCCTCAATTGTAAACATAAGCAGTACAGTCCTCACTTACAGGCTTTCTACACAAATTTTGAGGTGTATAAACAAGAATTCCTAATATTGGAAAGCAAATTCAAGTGAAAACGCTCCCTAAAGTGCCCGGAGTTGTAAATATTATCAGTTTGCTGGTCATTTCACGGCTTTCCACTGGTAATGTCTGTGATTACAAACGGCAGGAAATGTAGGAAGAATCTATTTAATTTAATTTCAAGGGGATCTTCCAAGTTTTTAATCATTTCTGAAAACTCTAATTGCGTGTTTTAAGAGTTTTACCACAACTAGAGAGTTTTCTTACAAATATGTACTGGAACCGTCAGGATTTTAACAGAGTCATACAAAAGTCGCCAGAGTAATGCGGCCTCAATTGTAAACATACGCAGTTTAGACCTCACTTACAGGCTTTCTACACAAATTTTGAGCTGTATAAACAAGAATTCTTAATATTTGAAAGCAAATTCAAGTGAAAACGCTCCCTAAAGTGCACGGAGTTGTAAATATTATCAGTTTGCTGGTCATTTCACGGCTTTCCACTGGTAATGTCTGTGATTACAAACGGCAGGAAATGTAGGAAGAATCTATTTACTTTAATTTCAAGGGGTTCTTCCAAGTTTTTAATCATTTCTGGAAACTCTGCGTATTTTAAGAGTTTTACCACAACTAGAGAGTTTTCTTACAAATATGTACTGGAACCGTCAGGATTTTAACAGAGTCATACAAAAGTCGCCAGAGTAATGCGTCCTCAATTGTAAACATAAGCAGTACAGTCCTCACTTACAGGCTTTCTACACAAATTTTGAGCTGTATAAACAAGAATTCCTAATATTTGAAAGCAAATTCAAGTGAAAACGCTCGCTAAAGAGCCCGGAGTTGTAAATGTTATCAGTTTGCTGGTCATTTCACGGCTTTCCACTGGTAATGTCTGTGATTACAAACGGCAGGAAATGTAGGAAGAATCTATTTACTTTAATTTCAAGGGGTTCATCCAAGTTTTTAATCATTTCTGGGAACTCTAATTGCGTATTTTAAGAGTTTTACCACAACTAGATAGTTTTATTACAAATATGTACTGGAAACGTCAGGGTTTTAACAGAGTCATACAAAAGTCGCCAGAGTAATGCGGCCTCAATTGTAAACATACGCAGTTTAGACCTCACTTACAGGCTTTCTACACAAATTTTGAGCTGTATAAACAAGAATTCCTAATATTTGAAAGCAAATTCAAGTGAAAACGCTCCCTAAAGTGCCCGGAGTTGTAAATATTATCAGTTTGCTGGTCATTTCACGGCTTTCCACTGGTAATGTCTGTGATTACAAACGGGAGGAAATGTAGGAAGAATCTATTTACTTTAATTTCAAGGGGTTCTTCCAAGTTTTTAATCATTTCTGAAAACTCTAATTGCGTGTTTTAAGAGTTTTACCACAACTAGAGAGTTTTCTTACAAATATGTACTGGAACCGTCAGGATTTTAACAGAGTCATACAAAAGTCGCCAGAGTAATGCGGCCTCAATTGTAAACATACGCAGTTTAGACCTCACTTACAGGCTTTCTACACAAATTTTGAGCTGTATAAACAAGAATTCTTAATATTTGAAAGCAAATTCAAGTGAAAACGCTCCCTAAAGTGCACGGAGTTGTAAATATTATCAGTTTGTTGGTCATTTCACGGCTTTCCACTGGTAATGTCTGTGATTACAAACGGGAGGAAATGTAGGAAGAATCTATTTACTTTAATTTCAAGGGGTTCTTCCAAGTTTTTAATCATTTCTGGAAACTCTAATTACGTATTTAAGAGTTTTACCACAACTAGAGAGTTTTCTTGCAAATATGTACTGGAACCGTCAGGGTTTTAACAGAGTCATACAAAAGTCGCCAGAGTAATGCGTCCTCAATTGTAAACATAAGCAGTACAGTCCTCACTTACAGGCTTTCTACACAAATTTTGAGCTGTATAAACAAGAATTCCTAATATTTGGAAGCAAATTCAAGTGAAAACGCTCCCTAAAGTGCCCGGAGTTGTAAATATTATCAGTTTGCTGGTCATTTCACGGCTTTCCACTGGTAATGTCTGTGATTACAAACGGCAGGAAATGTAGGAAGAATCTATTTACTTTAATTTCAAGGGGTTCTTCCAAGTTTTTAATCATTTCTGGAAACTCTAATTGCGTGTTTTAAGAGTTTTACCACAACTAGAGAGTGTTCTTACTAATATGTACTGGAACCGTCAGGATTTTAACAGAGTCATACAAAAGTCGCCAGAGTAATGGGGCCTCAATTGTAAACATACGCAGTTTAGACCTCACTTACAGGCTTTCTACAAATTTTGAGCTGTATAAACAAGAATTCCTAATATTTGAAATCAAATTCAAGTGAAAACGCTCGCTAAAGTGCCCGGAGTTGTAAATATTATCAGTTTGCTGGTCATTTCACGGCTTTCCACTGGTAATGTCTGTGATTACAAAAGGCAGGAAATGTAGGAAGAATCTATTTACTTTAATTTCAAGGGGTTCTTCCAAGTTTTTAATCATTTCTGGAAAGTCTAATTGCGTATTTTAAGAGTTTTACCACAACTAGAGAGTTTTCTAACAAATATGTACTGGAACCGTCAGGATTTTAACAGAGTCATACAAAAGTCGCCAGAGTAATGCGGCCTCAATTGTAAACATAAGCAGTACAGTCCTCACTTACAGGCTTTCTACACAAATTTTGAGCTGTATAAACAAGAATTCCTAATATTTGAAAGCAAATTCAAGTGAAAACGCTCCCTAAAGTGCCCGGAGTTGTAAATATTATCAGTTTGCTGGTCATTTCACGGCTTTCCACTGGTAATGTCTGTGATTACAAACGGCAGGAAATGTAGGAAGAATCAATTTACTTTAATTTCAAGGGGTTCTTCCAACTTTTTAATCATTTCTGGAAACTCTAATTGCGTATTTTAAGAGTTTTACCAAAACTAGATTGTTTTCTTACAAATATGTCCTGGAACCGTCAGGATTTTAACAGAGTCATACAAAAGTCGCCAGAGTAATGCGGCCTCAATTGTAAACATAAGCAGTACAGTCCTCACTTACAGGCTTTCTACACAAATTTTGAGGTGTATAAACAAGAATTCCTAATATTTGAAAGCAAATTCAAGTGAAAACGCTCCCTAAAGTGCCCGGAGTTGTAAATATTATCAGTTTGCTGGTCATTTCACGGCTTTCCACTGGTAATGTCTGTGATTACAAACGGCAGGAAATGTAGGAAGAATCTATTTAATTTAATTTCAAGGGGATCTTCCAAGTTTTTAATCATTTCTGGGAACTCTAATTGCGTATTTTAAGAGTTTTACCACAACTAGATAGTTTTCTTACAAATATGTACTGGAACCGTTAGGGTTTTAACAGAGTCATACAAAAGTCGCCAGAGTAATGCGGCCTCAATTGTAAACATAAGCAGTACAGTCGTCACTTACAGGCTTTCTACACAAATTTTGAGCTGTATAAACAAGAATTCCTAATATTTGAAAGCAAATTCATGTGAAAACGCTCCCTAAAGTGCCCGGAGTTGTAAATATTATCAGTTTGCTGGTCATTTCACGGCTTTCCACTGGTAATGTCTGTGATTACAAACGGCAGGAAATGTAGGAAGAATCAATTTACTTTAATTTCAAGGGGTTCTTCCATTTTTTTAATCATTTCTGGAAACTCTAATTGCGTATTTTAAGAGTTTTACCACAACTAGAGAGTTTTCTTACTAATATGTACTGGAACCGTCAGGATTTTAACAGAGTCATACAAAAGTCGCCAGAGTAATGCGGCCTCAATTGTAAACATAAGCAGTACAGTCCTCACTTACAGGCTTTCTACACAAATTTTGAGCTGTATAAACAAAAATTCCTAATATTTGAAAGCAAATTCAAGTGAAAACGCTCGCTAAAGTGCCCGGAGTTGTAAATATTATCATTTTGCTGGTCATTTCACGGCTTTCCACTGGTAATGTCTGTGATTACAAACGGCAGGAAATGTAGGAAGAATCAATTTACTTTAATTTCAAGGGGTTCTTCCAACTTTTTAATCATTTCTGGAAACTCTAATTGCGTATTTTAAGAGTTTTACCGCAACTAGAGAGTTTTCTTACTAATATGTACTGGAACCGTCAGGATTTTAAGAGTCATACAAAAGTCGCCAGAGTAATGCGGCCTCAATTGTAAACATAAGCAGTACAGTCGTCACTTACAGGCTTTCTACACAAATTTTGAGCTGTATAAACAAGAATTCCTAATATTTGAAAGCAAATTCAAGTGAAAACGCTCCCTAAAGTGCCCGGAGTTGTAAATATTATCAGTTTGCTGGTCATTTCACGGCTTTCCACTGGTAATGTCTGTGATTACAAACGGCAGGAAATGTAGGAAGAATCAATTTACTTTAATTTCAAGGGGTTCTTCCAACTTTTTAATCATTTCTGGAAACTCTAATTGCGTATTTTAAGAGTTTTACCACAACTAGAGAGTTTTCTTACTAATATGTACTGGAACCGTCAGGATTTTAACAGAGTCATACAAAAGTCGCCAGAGTAATGCGGCCTCAATTGTAAACATAAGCAGTACAGTCCTCACTTACAGGCTTTCTACACAAATTTTGAGCTGTATAAACAAAAATTCCTAATATTTGAAAGCAAATTCAAGTGAAAACGCTCGCTAAAGTGCCCGGAGTTGTAAATATTATCATTTTGCTGGTCATTTCACGGCTTTCCACTGGTAATGTCTGTGATTACAAACGGCAGGAAATGTAGGAAGAATCAATTTACTTTAATTTCAAGGGGTTCTTCCAACTTTTTAATCATTTCTGGAAACTCTAATTGCGTATTTTAAGAGTTTTACCACAACCAGAGAGTTTTTTACAAATATGTACTGGAACCGGCAGGATTTTAACAGAGTCATACAAAAGTCGCCAGAGTAATGCGGCCTCAATTGTAAACATAAGCAGTACAGTCCTCACTTACAGGCTTTCTACACAAATTTTGAGCTGTATAAACAAGAATTCCTAATATTTGAAAGCAAATTCAAGTGAAAACGCTCCCTAAAGTGCCCGGAGTTGTAAATATTATCAGTTTGCTGGTCATTTCACGGCTTTCCACTGGTAATGTCTGTGATTACAAACGGCAGGAAATGTAGGAAGAATCAATTTACTTTAATTTCAAGGGGTTCTTCCAACTTTTTAATCATTTCTGGAAACTCTAATTGCGTATTTTAAGAGTTTTACCACAACTAGAGAGTTTTCTTACTAATATGTACTGGAACCGTCAGGATTTTAACAGAGTCATACAAAAGTCGCCAGAGTAATGCGGCCTCAATTGTAAACATAAGCAGTACAGTCCTCTCTTACAGGCTATCTACACAAATTTTGAGCTGTATAAACAAGAATTCCTAATATTTGAAAGCAAATTCAAGTGAAAATGCTCCCTAAAGTGCCCGGAGTTGTAAATATTATCAGTTTGCTGGTCATTTCACGGCTTTCCACTGGTAATGTCTGTGATTACAAACGGCAGGAAATGTAGGAAGAATCTATTTACTTTAATTTCAAGGGGTTCTTCCAAGTTTTTAATCATTTCTGGAAACTCTAATTGCGTATTTTAAGAGTTTTACCACAACTAGAGAGTTTTCTAACAAATATGTACTGGAACCGTCAGGATTTTAACAGAGTCATACAAAAGTCGCCAGAGTAATGCGGCCTCAATTGTAAACATAAGCAGTACAGTCCTCACTTACAGGCTTTCTACACAAATTTTGAGCTGTATAAACAAGAATTCCTAATATTTGAAAGCAAATTCAAGTGAAAACGCTCCCTAAAGTGCCCGGAGTTGTAAATATTATCAGTTTGCTGGTCATTTCACGGCTTTCCACTGGTAATGTCTGTGATTACAAACGGCAGGAAATGTAGGAAGAATCAATTTACTTTAATTTCAAGGGGTTCTTCCAACTTTTTAATCATTTCTGGAAACTCTAATTGCGTATTTTAAGAGTTTTACCAAAACTAGATTGTTTTCTTACAAATATGTCCTGGAACCGTCAGGATTTTAACAGAGTCATACAAAAGTCGCCAGAGTAATGCGGCCTCAATTGTAAACATAAGCAGTACAGTCCTCACTTACAGGCTTTCTACACAAATTTTGAGGTGTATAAACAAGAATTCCTAATATTTGAAAGCAAATTCAAGTGAAAACGCTCCCTAAAGTGCCCGGAGTTGTAAATATTATCAGTTTGCTGGTCATTTCACGGCTTTCCACTGGTAATGTCTGTGATTACAAACGGCAGGAAATGTAGGAAGAATCTATTTAATTTAATTTCAAGGGGATCTTCCAAGTTTTTAATCATTTCTGAAAACTCTAATTGCGTGTTTTAAGAGTTTTACCACAACTAGAGAGTTTTCTTACAAATATGTACTGGAACCGTCAGGATTTTAACAGAGTCATACAAAAGTCGCCAGAGTAATGCGGCCTCAATTGTAAACATACGCAGTTTAGACCTCACTTACAGGCTTTCTACACAAATTTTGAGCTGTAGAAACAAGAATTCTTAATATTTGAAAGCAAATTCAAGTGAAAACGCTCCCTAAAGTGCACGGAGTTGTAAATATTATCAGTTTGCTGGTCATTTCACGGCTTTCCACTGGTAATGTCTGTGATTACAAACGGCAGGAAATGTAGGAAGAATCTATTTACTTTAATTTCAAGGGGTTCTTCCAAGTTTTTAATCATTTCTGGAAACTCTGCGTATTTTAAGAGTTTTACCACAACTAGAGAGTTTTCTTACAAATATGTACTGGAACCGTCAGGATTTTAACAGAGTCATACAAAAGTCGCCAGAGTAATGCGTCCTCAATTGTAAACATAAGCAGTACAGTCCTCACTTACAGGCTTTCTACACAAATTTTGAGCTGTATAAACAAGAATTCCTAATATTTGAAAGCAAATTCAAGTGAAAACGCTCGCTAAAGAGCCCGGAGTTGTAAATGTTATCAGTTTGCTGGTCATTTCACGGCTTTCCACTGGTAATGTCTGTGATTACAAACGGCAGGAAATGTAGGAAGAATCTATTTACTTTAATTTCAAGGGGTTCATCCAAGTTTTTAATCATTTCTGGAAACTCTAATTGCGTATTTTAAGAGTTTTACCACAACTAGATAGTTTTATTACAAATATGTACTGGAAACGTCAGGGTTTTAACAGAGTCATACAAAAGTCGCCAGAGTAATGCGGCCTCAATTGTAAACATAAGCAGTACAGTCCTCACTTACAGGCTTTCTACATAAATTTTGAGCTGTATAAACAAGAATTCCTAATATTTGAAAGCAAATTCAAGTGAAAACGCTCCCTAAAGTGCCCGGAGTTGTAAATATTATCAGTTTGCTGGTCATTTCACGGCTTTCCACTGGTAATGTCTGTGATTACAAACGGCAGGAAATGTAGGAAGAATCAATTTACTTTAATTTCAAGGGGTTCTTCCAACTTTTTAATCATTTCTGGAAACTCTAATTTCGTATTTTAAGAGTTTTACCACAACTAGAGAGTTTTCTTACTAATATGTACTGGAACCGTCAGGATTTTAACAGAGTCATACAAAAGTCGCCAGAGTAATGCGGCCTCAATTGTAAACATAAGCAGTACAGTCGTCACTTACAGGCTTTCTACACAAATTTTGAGCTGTATAAACAAGAATTCCTAATATTTGAAAGCAAATTCAAGTGAAAACGCTCCCTAAAGTGCCCGGAGTTGTAAATATTATCAGTTTGTTGGTCATTTCACGGCTTTCCACTGGTAATGTCTGTGATTACAAACGGCAGGAAATGTAGGAAGAATCAATTTACTTTAATTTCAAGGGGTTCTTCCAAGTTTTTAATCATTTCTGAAAACTCTAATTGCGTGTTTTAAGAGTTTTACCACAACTAGAGAGTTTTCTTACAAATATGTACTGGAACCGTCAGGATTTTAACAGAGTCATACAAAAGTCGCCAGAGTAATGCGGCCTCAATTGTAAACATACTCAGTTTAGACCTCACTTACAGGCTTTCTACACAAATTTTTAGCTGTATAAACAAGAATTCTTAATATTTGAAAGCAAATTCAAGTGAAAACGCTCCCTAAAGTGCACGGAGTTGTAAATATTACCAGTTTGTTGGTCATTTCACGGCTTTCCACTGGTAATGTCTGTGATTACAAACGGGAGGAAATGTAGGAAGAATCTATTTACTTTAATTTCAAGGGGTTCTTCCAAGTTTTTAATCATTTCTGGAAACTCTAATTACGTATTTAAGAGTTTTACCACAACTAGAGAGTTTTCTTGCAAATATGTACTGGAACCGTCAGGGTTTTAACAGAGTCATACAAAAGTCGCCAGAGTAATGCGTCCTCAATTGTAAACATAAGCAGTACAGTCCTCACTTACAGGCTTTCTACACAAATTTTGAGCTGTATAAACAAGAATTCCTAATATTTGGAAGCAAATTCAAGTGAAAACGCTCCCTAAAGTGCCCGGAGTTGTAAATATTATCAGTTTGCTGGTCATTTCACGGCTTTCCACTGGTAATGTCTGTGATTACAAACGGCAGGAAATGTAGGAAGAATCTATTTACTTTAATTTCAAGGGGTTCTTCCAAGTTTTTAATCATTTCTGGAAACTCTAATTGCGTGTTTTAAGAGTTTTACCACAACTAGAGAGTGTTCTTACTAATATGTACTGGAACCGTCAGGATTTTAACAGAGTCATACAAAAGTCGCCAGAGTAATGGGGCCTCAATTGTAAACATACGCAGTTTAGACCTCACTTACAGGCTTTCTACAAATTTTGAGCTGTATAAACAAGAATTCCTAATATTTGAAATCAAATTCAAGTGAAAACGCTCGCTAAAGTGCCCGGAGTTGTAAATATTATCAGTTTGCTGGTCATTTCACGGCTTTCCACTGGTAATGTCTGTGATTACAAACGGCAGGAAATGTAGGAAGAATCAATTTACTTTAATTTCAAGGGGTTCTTCCAACTTTTTAATCATTTCTGGAAACTCTAATTGCGTATTTTAAGAGTTTTACCACAACCAGAGAGTTTTTTACAAATATGTACTGGAACCGGCAGGATTTTAACAGAGTCATACAAAAGTCGCCAGAGTAATGCGGCCTCAATTGTAAACATAAGCAGTACAGTCGTCACTTACAGGCTTTCTACACAAATTTTGAGCTGTATAAACAAGAATTCCTAATATTTGAAAGCAAATTCAAGTGAAAACGCTCCCTAAAGTGCCCGGAGTTGTAAATATTATCAGTTTGCTGGTCATTTCACGGCTTTCCACTGGTAATGTCTGTGATTACAAACGGCAGGAAATGTAGGAAGAATCAATTTACTTTAATTTCAAGGGGTTCTTCCAACTTTTTAATCATTTCTGGAAACTCTAATTGCGTATTTTAAGAGTTTTACCACAACTAGAGAGTTTTCTTACTAATATGTACTGGAACCGTCAGGATTTTAACAGAGTCATACAAAAGTCGCCAGAGTAATGCGGCCTCAATTGTAAACATAAGCAGTACAGTCCTCTCTTACAGGCTATCTACACAAATTTTGAGCTGTATAAACAAGAATTCCTAATATTTGAAAGCAAATTCAAGTGAAAATGCTCCCTAAAGTGCCCGGAGTTGTAAATATTATCAGTTTGCTGGTCATTTCACGGCTTTCCACTGGTAATGTCTGTGATTACAAACGGCAGGAAATGTAGGAAGAATCTATTTACTTTAATTTCAAGGGGTTCTTCCAAGTTTTTAATCATTTCTGGAAACTCTAATTGCGTATTTTAAGAGTTTTACCACAACTAGAGAGTTTTCTAACAAATATGTACTGGAACCGTCAGGATTTTAACAGAGTCATACAAAAGTCGCCAGAGTAATGCGGCCTCAATTGTAAACATAAGCAGTACAGTCCTCACTTACAGGCTTTCTACACAAATTTTGAGCTGTATAAACAAGAATTCCTAATATTTGAAAGCAAATTCAAGTGAAAACGCTCCCTAAAGTGCCCGGAGTTGTAAATATTATCAGTTTGCTGGTCATTTCACGGCTTTCCACTGGTAATGTCTGTGATTACAAACGGCAGGAAATGTAGGAAGAATCAATTTACTTTAATTTCAAGGGGTTCTTCCAACTTTTTAATCATTTCTGGAAACTCTAATTGCGTATTTTAAGAGTTTTACCAAAACTAGATTGTTTTCTTACAAATATGTCCTGGAACCGTCAGGATTTTAACAGAGTCATACAAAAGTCGCCAGAGTAATGCGGCCTCAATTGTAAACATAAGCAGTACAGTCCTCACTTACAGGCTTTCTACACAAATTTTGAGGTGTATAAACAAGAATTCCTAATATTTGAAAGCAAATTCAAGTGAAAACGCTCCCTAAAGTGCCCGGAGTTGTAAATATTATCAGTTTGCTGGTCATTTCACGGCTTTCCACTGGTAATGTCTGTGATTACAAACGGCAGGAAATGTAGGAAGAATCTATTTAATTTAATTTCAAGGGGATCTTCCAAGTTTTTAATCATTTCTGAAAACTCTAATTGCGTGTTTTAAGAGTTTTACCACAACTAGAGAGTTTTCTTACAAATATGTACTGGAACCGTCAGGATTTTAACAGAGTCATACAAAAGTCGCCAGAGTAATGCGGCCTCAATTGTAAACATACGCAGTTTAGACCTCACTTACAGGCTTTCTACACAAATTTTGAGCTGTAGAAACAAGAATTCTTAATATTTGAAAGCAAATTCAAGTGAAAACGCTCCCTAAAGTGCACGGAGTTGTAAATATTATCAGTTTGCTGGTCATTTCACGGCTTTCCACTGGTAATGTCTGTGATTACAAACGGCAGGAAATGTAGGAAGAATCTATTTACTTTAATTTCAAGGGGTTCTTCCAAGTTTTTAATCATTTCTGGAAACTCTGCGTATTTTAAGAGTTTTACCACAACTAGAGAGTTTTCTTACAAATATGTACTGGAACCGTCAGGATTTTAACAGAGTCATACAAAAGTCGCCAGAGTAATGCGTCCTCAATTGTAAACATAAGCAGTACAGTCCTCACTTACAGGCTTTCTACACAAATTTTGAGCTGTATAAACAAGAATTCCTAATATTTGAAAGCAAATTCAAGTGAAAACGCTCGCTAAAGAGCCCGGAGTTGTAAATGTTATCAGTTTGCTGGTCATTTCACGGCTTTCCACTGGTAATGTCTGTGATTACAAACGGCAGGAAATGTAGGAAGAATCTATTTACTTTAATTTCAAGGGGTTCATCCAAGTTTTTAATCATTTCTGGGAACTCTAATTGCGTATTTTAAGAGTTTTACCACAACTAGATAGTTTTATTACAAATATGTACTGGAAACGTCAGGGTTTTAACAGAGTCATACAAAAGTCGCCAGAGTAATGCGGCCTCAATTGTAAACATAAGCAGTACAGTCCTCACTTACAGGCTTTCTACATAAATTTTGAGCTGTATAAACAAGAATTCCTAATATTTGAAAGCAAATTCAAGTGAAAACGCTCCCTAAAGTGCCCGGAGTTGTAAATATTATCAGTTTGCTGGTCATTTCACGGCTTTCCACTGGTAATGTCTGTGATTACAAACGGCAGGAAATGTAGGAAGAATCAATTTACTTTAATTTCAAGGGGTTCTTCCAACTTTTTAATCATTTCTGGAAACTCTAATTGTGTATTTTAAGAGTTTTACCACAACTAGAGAGTTTTCTTACTAATATGTACTGGAACCGTCAGGATTTTAACAGAGTCATACAAAAGTCGCCAGAGTAATGCGGCCTCAATTGTAAACATAAGCAGTACAGTCGTCACTTACAGGCTTTCTACACAAATTTTGAGCTGTATAAACAAGAATTCCTAATATTTGAAAGCAAATTCAAGTGAAAACGCTCCCTAAAGTGCCCGGAGTTGTAAATATTATCAGTTTGTTGGTCATTTCACGGCTTTCCACTGGTAATGTCTGTGATTACAAACGGCAGGAAATGTAGGAAGAATCAATTTACTTTAATTTCAAGGGGTTCTTCCAACTTTTTAATCATTTCTGGAAACTCTAATTGCGTATTTTAAGAGTTTTACCACAACTAGAGAGTTTTCTTACTAATATGTACTGGAACCGTCAGGATTTTAACAGAGTCATACAAAAGTCGCCAGAGTAATGCGGCCTCAATTGTAAACATAAGCAGTACAGTCCTCTCTTACAGGCTATCTACACAAATTTTGAGCTGTATAAACAAGAATTCCTAATATTTGAAAGCAAATTCAAGTGAAAACGCTCCCTAAAGTGCCCGGAGTTGTAAATATTATCAGTTTGCTGGTCATTTCACGGCTTTCCACTGGTAATGTCTGTGATTACAAACGGGAGGAAATGTAGGAAGAATCTATTTACTTTAATTTCAAGGGGTTCTTCCAAGTTTTTAATCATTTCTGAAAACTCTAATTGCGTGTTTTAAGAGTTTTACCACAACTAGAGAGTTTTCTTACAAATATGTACTGGAACCGTCAGGATTTTAACAGAGTCATACAAAAGTCGCCAGAGTAATGCGGCCTCAATTGTAAACATACTCAGTTTAGACCTCACTTACAGGCTTTCTACACAAATTTTTAGCTGTATAAACAAGAATTCTTAATATTTGAAAGCAAATTCAAGTGAAAACGCTCCCTAAAGTGCACGGAGTTGTAAATATTATCAGTTTGTTGGTCATTTCACGGCTTTCCACTGGTAATGTCTGTGATTACAAACGGGAGGAAATGTAGGAAGAATCTATTTACTTTAATTTCAAGGGGTTCTTCCAAGTTTTTAATCATTTCTGGAAACTCTAATTACGTATTTAAGAGTTTTACCACAACTAGAGAGTTTTCTTGCAAATATGTACTGGAACCGTCAGGGTTTTAACAGAGTCATACAAAAGTCGCCAGAGTAATGCGTCCTCAATTGTAAACATAAGCAGTACAGTCCTCACTTACAGGCTTTCTACACAAATTTTGAGCTGTATAAACAAGAATTCCTAATATTTGGAAGCAAATTCAAGTGAAAACGCTCCCTAAAGTGCCCGGAGTTGTAAATATTATCAGTTTGCTGGTCATTTCACGGCTTTCCACTGGTAATGTCTGTGATTACAAACGGCAGGAAATGTAGGAAGAATCTATTTACTTTAATTTCAAGGGGTTCTTCCAAGTTTTTAATCATTTCTGGAAACTCTAATTGCGTGTTTTAAGAGTTTTACCACAACTAGAGAGTGTTCTTACTAATATGTACTGGAACCGTCAGGATTTTAACAGAGTCATACAAAAGTCGCCAGAGTAATGGGGCCTCAATTGTAAACATACGCAGTTTAGACCTCACTTACAGGCTTTCTACAAATTTTGAGCTGTATAAACAAGAATTCCTAATATTTGAAATCAAATTCAAGTGAAAACGCTCGCTAAAGTGCCCGGAGTTGTAAATATTATCAGTTTGCTGGTCATTTCACGGCTTTCCACTGGTAATGTCTGTGATTACAAAAGGCAGGAAATGTAGGAAGAATCTATTTACTTTAATTTCAAGGGGTTCTTCCAACTTTTTAATCATTTCTGGAAACTCTAATTGCGTATTTTAAGAGTTTTACCACAACTAGAGAGTTTTCTAACAAATATGTACTGGAACCGTCAGGATTTTAACAGAGTCATACAAAAGTCGCCAGAGTAATGCGGCCTCAATTGTAAACATAAGCAGTACAGTCCTCACTTACAGGCTTTCTACACAAATTTTGAGCTGTATAAACAAGAATTCCTAATATTTGAAAGCAAATTCAAGTGAAAACGCTCCCTAAAGTGCCCGGAGTTGTAAATATTATCAGTTTGCTGGTCATTTCACGGCTTTCCACTGGTAATGTCTGTGATTACAAACGGCAGGAAATGTAGGAAGAATCAATTTACTTTAATTTCAAGGGGTTCTTCCAACTTTTTAATCATTTCTGGAAACTCTAATTGCGTATTTTAAGAGTTTTACCAAAACTAGATTGTTTTCTTACAAATATGTCCTGGAACCGTCAGGATTTTAACAGAGTCATACAAAAGTCGCCAGAGTAATGCGGCCTCAATTGTAAACATAAGCAGTACAGTCCTCACTTACAGGCTTTCTACACAAATTTTGAGGTGTATAAACAAGAATTCCTAATATTTGAAAGCAAATTCAAGTGAAAACGCTCCCTAAAGTGCCCGGAGTTGTAAATATTATCAGTTTGCTGGTCATTTCACGGCTTTCCACTGGTAATGTCTGTGATTACAAACGGCAGGAAATGTAGGAAGAATCTATTTAATTTAATTTCAAGGGGATCTTCCAAGTTTTTAATCATTTCTGAAAACTCTAATTGCGTGTTTTAAGAGTTTTACCACAACTAGAGAGTTTTCTTACAAATATGTACTGGAACCGTCAGGATTTTAACAGAGTCATACAAAAGTCGCCAGAGTAATGCGGCCTCAATTGTAAACATACGCAGTTTAGACCTCACTTACAGGCTTTCTACACAAATTTTGAGCTGTATAAACAAGAATTCTTAATATTTGAAAGCAAATTCAAGTGAAAACGCTCCCTAAAGTGCACGGAGTTGTAAATATTATCAGTTTGCTGGTCATTTCACGGCTTTCCACTGGTAATGTCTGTGATTACAAACGGCAGGAAATGTAGGAAGAATCTATTTACTTTAATTTCAAGGGGTTCTTCCAAGTTTTTAATCATTTCTGGAAACTCTGCGTATTTTAAGAGTTTTACCACAACTAGAGAGTTTTCTTACAAATATGTACTGGAACCGTCAGGATTTTAACAGAGTCATACAAAAGTCGCCAGAGTAATGCGTCCTCAATTGTAAACATAAGCAGTACAGTCCTCACTTACAGGCTTTCTACACAAATTTTGAGCTGTATAAACAAGAATTCCTAATATTTGAAAGCAAATTCAAGTGAAAACGCTCGCTAAAGAGCCCGGAGTTGCAAATGTTATCAGTTTGCTGGTCATTTCACGGCTTTCCACTGGTAATGTCTGTGATTACAAACGGCAGGAAATGTAGGAAGAATCTATTTACTTTAATTTCAAGGGGTTCATCCAAGTTTTTAATCATTTCTGGGAACTCTAATTGCGTATTTTAAGAGTTTTACCACAACTAGATAGTTTTATTACAAATATGTACTGGAAACGTCAGGGTTTTAACAGAGTCATACAAAAGTCGCCAGAGTAATGCGGCCTCAATTGTAAACATACGCAGTTTAGACCTCACTTACAGGCTTTCTACACAAATTTTGAGCTGTATAAACAAGAATTCCTAATATTTGAAAGCAAATTCAAGTGAAAACGCTCCCTAAAGTGCCCGGAGTTGTAAATATTATCAGTTTGCTGGTCATTTCACGGCTTTCCACTGGTAATGTCTGTGATTACAAACGGGAGGAAATGTAGGAAGAATCTATTTACTTTAATTTCAAGGGGTTCTTCCAAGTTTTTAATCATTTCTGAAAACTCTAATTGCGTGTTTTAAGAGTTTTACCACAACTAGAGAGTTTTCTTACAAATATGTACTGGAACCGTCAGGATTTTAACAGAGTCATACAAAAGTCGCCAGAGTAATGCGGCCTCAATTGTAAACATACGCAGTTTAGACCTCACTTACAGGCTTTCTACACAAATTTTGAGCTGTATAAACAAGAATTCTTAATATTTGAAAGCAAATTCAAGTGAAAACGCTCCCTAAAGTGCACGGAGTTGTAAATATTATCAGTTTGTTGGTCATTTCACGGCTTTCCACTGGTAATGTCTGTGATTACAAACGGGAGGAAATGTAGGAAGAATCTATTTACTTTAATTTCAAGGGGTTCTTCCAAGTTTTTAATCATTTCTGGAAACTCTAATTACGTATTTAAGAGTTTTACCACAACTAGAGAGTTTTCTTGCAAATATGTACTGGAACCGTCAGGGTTTTAACAGAGTCATACAAAAGTCGCCAGAGTAATGCGTCCTCAATTGTAAACATAAGCAGTACAGTCCTCACTTACAGGCTTTCTACACAAATTTTGAGCTGTATAAACAAGAATTCCTAATATTTGGAAGCAAATTCAAGTGAAAACGCTCCCTAAAGTGCCCGGAGTTGTAAATATTATCAGTTTGCTGGTCATTTCACGGCTTTCCACTGGTAATGTCTGTGATTACAAACGGCAGGAAATGTAGGAAGAATCTATTTACTTTAATTTCAAGGGGTTCTTCCAAGTTTTTAATCATTTCTGGAAACTCTAATTGCGTGTTTTAAGAGTTTTACCACAACTAGAGAGTGTTCTTACTAATATGTACTGGAACCGTCAGGATTTTAACAGAGTCATACAAAAGTCGCCAGAGTAATGGGGCCTCAATTGTAAACATACGCAGTTTAGACCTCACTTACAGGCTTTCTACAAATTTTGAGCTGTATAAACAAGAATTCCTAATATTTGAAATCAAATTCAAGTGAAAACGCTCGCTAAAGTGCCCGGAGTTGTAAATATTATCAGTTTGCTGGTCATTTCACGGCTTTCCACTGGTAATGTCTGTGATTACAAAAGGCAGGAAATGTAGGAAGAATCTATTTACTTTAATTTCAAGGGGTTCTTCCAAGTTTTTAATCATTTCTGGAAACTCTAATTGCGTATTTTAAGAGTTTTACCACAACTAGAGAGTTTTCTAACAAATATGTACTGGAACCGTCAGGATTTTAACAGAGTCATACAAAAGTCGCCAGAGTAATGCGGCCTCAATTGTAAACATAAGCAGTACAGTCCTCACTTACAGGCTTTCTACACAAATTTTGAGCTGTATAAACAAGAATTCCTAATATTTGAAAGCAAATTCAAGTGAAAACGCTCCCTAAAGTGCCCGGAGTTGTAAATATTATCAGTTTGCTGGTCATTTCACGGCTTTCCACTGGTAATGTCTGTGATTACAAACGGCAGGAAATGTAGGAAGAATCAATTTACTTTAATTTCAAGGGGTTCTTCCAACTTTTTAATCATTTCTGGAAACTCTAATTGCGTATTTTAAGAGTTTTACCAAAACTAGATTGTTTTCTTACAAATATGTCCTGGAACCGTCAGGATTTTAACAGAGTCATACAAAAGTCGCCAGAGTAATGCGGCCTCAATTGTAAACATAAGCAGTACAGTCCTCACTTACAGGCTTTCTACACAAATTTTGAGGTGTATAAACAAGAATTCCTAATATTTGAAAGCAAATTCAAGTGAAAACGCTCCCTAAAGTGCCCGGAGTTGTAAATATTATCAGTTTGCTGGTCATTTCACGGCTTTCCACTGGTAATGTCTGTGATTACAAACGGCAGGAAATGTAGGAAGAATCTATTTAATTTAATTTCAAGGGGATCTTCCAAGTTTTTAATCATTTCTGGGAACTCTAATTGCGTATTTTAAGAGTTTTACCACAACTAGATAGTTTTCTTACAAGTATGTACTGGAACCGTTAGGGTTTTAACAGAGTCATACAAAAGTCGCCAGAGTAATGCGGCCTCAATTGTAAACATAAGCAGTACAGTCGTCACTTACAGGCTTTCTACACAAATTTTGAGCTGTATAAACAAGAATTCCTAATATTTGAAAGCAAATTCATGTGAAAACGCTCCCTAAAGTGCCCGGAGTTGTAAATATTATCAGTTTGCTGGTCATTTCACGGCTTTCCACTGGTAATGTCTGTGATTACAAACGGCAGGAAATGTAGGAAGAATCAATTTACTTTAATTTCAAGGGGTTCTTCCATTTTTTTAATCATTTCTGGAAACTCTAATTGCGTATTTTAAGAGTTTTACCACAACTAGATAGTTTTCTTACAAATATGTACTGGAACCGTCAGGGTTTTAACAGAGTCATACAAAAGTCGCCAGAGTAATGCGGCCTCAATTGTAAACATAAGCAGTACAGTCCTCACTTACAGGCTTTCTACACAAATTTTGAGCTGTATAAACAAGAATTCCTAATATTTGAAAGCAAATTCAAGTGAAAACGCTCCCTAAAGTGCCCGGAGTTGTAAATATTATCAGTTTGCTGGTCATTTCACGGCTTTCCACTGGTAATGTCTGTGATTACAAACGGCAGGAAATGTAGGAAGAATCAATTTACTTTAATTTCAAGGGGTTCTTCCAACTTTTTAATCATTTCTGGAAACTCTAATTTCGTATTTTAAGAGTTTTACCGCAACTAGAGAGTTTTCTTACTAATATGTACTGGAACCGTCAGGATTTTAAGAGTCATACAAAAGTCGCCAGAGTAATGCGGCCTCAATTGTAAACATAAGCAGTACAGTCGTCACTTACAGGCTTTCTACACAAATTTTGAGCTGTATAAACAAGAATTCCTAATATTTGAAAGCAAATTCAAGTGAAAACGCTCCCTAAAGTGCCCGGAGTTGTAAATATTATCAGTTTGCTGGTCATTTCACGGCTTTCCACTGGTAATGTCTGTGATTACAAACGGCAGGAAATGTAGGAAGAATCAATTTACTTTAATTTCAAGGGGTTCTTCCAACTTTTTAATCATTTCTGGAAACTCTAATTGCGTATTTTAAGAGTTTTACCACAACTAGAGAGTTTTCTTACTAATATGTACTGGAACCGTCAGGATTTTAACAGAGTCATACAAAAGTCGCCAGAGTAATGCGGCCTCAATTGTAAACATAAGCAGTACAGTCCTCACTTACAGGCTTTCTACACAAATTTTGAGCTGTATAAACAAAAATTCCTAATATTTGAAAGCAAATTCAAGTGAAAACGCTCGCTAAAGTGCCCGGAGTTGTAAATATTATCATTTTGCTGGTCATTTCACGGCTTTCCACTGGTAATGTCTGTGATTACAAACGGCAGGAAATGTAGGAAGAATCAATTTACTTTAATTTCAAGGGGTTCTTCCAACTTTTTAATCATTTCTGGAAACTCTAATTGCGTATTTTAAGAGTTTTACCGCAACTAGAGAGTTTTCTTACTAATATGTACTGGAACCGTCAGGATTTTAAGAGTCATACAAAAGTCGCCAGAGTAATGCGGCCTCAATTGTAAACATAAGCAGTACAGTCGTCACTTACAGGCTTTCTACACAAATTTTGAGCTGTATAAACAAGAATTCCTAATATTTGAAAGCAAATTCAAGTGAAAACGCTCCCTAAAGTGCCCGGAGTTGTAAATATTATCAGTTTGCTGGTCATTTCACGGCTTTCCACTGGTAATGTCTGTGATTACAAACGGCAGGAAATGTAGGAAGAATCAATTTACTTTAATTTCAAGGGGTTCTTCCAACTTTTTAATCATTTCTGGAAACTCTAATTGCGTATTTTAAGAGTTTTACCACAACTAGAGAGTTTTCTTACTAATATGTACTGGAACCGTCAGGATTTTAACAGAGTCATACAAAAGTCGCCAGAGTAATGCGGCCTCAATTGTAAACATAAGCAGTACAGTCCTCACTTACAGGCTTTCTACACAAATTTTGAGCTGTATAAACAAAAATTCCTAATATTTGAAAGCAAATTCAAGTGAAAACGCTCGCTAAAGTGCCCGGAGTTGTAAATATTATCATTTTGCTGGTCATTTCACGGCTTTCCACTGGTAATGTCTGTGATTACAAACGGCAGGAAATGTAGGAAGAATCAATTTACTTTAATTTCAAGGGGTTCTTCCAACTTTTTAATCATTTCTGGAAACTCTAATTGCGTATTTTAAGAGTTTTACCACAACCAGAGAGTTTTTTACAAATATGTACTGGAACCGGCAGGATTTTAACAGAGTCATACAAAAGTCGCCAGAGTAATGCGGCCTCAATTGTAAACATAAGCAGTACAGTCCTCACTTACAGGCTTTCTACACAAATTTTGAGCTGTATAAACAAGAATTCCTAATATTTGAAAGCAAATTCAAGTGAAAACGCTCCCTAAAGTGCCCGGAGTTGTAAATATTATCAGTTTGCTGGTCATTTCACGGCTTTCCACTGGTAATGTCTGTGATTACAAACGGCAGGAAATGTAGGAAGAATCAATTTACTTTAATTTCAAGGGGTTCTTCCAACTTTTTAATCATTTCTGGAAACTCTAATTGCGTATTTTAAGAGTTTTACCACAACTAGAGAGTTTTCTTACTAATATGTACTGGAACCGTCAGGATTTTAACAGAGTCATACAAAAGTCGCCAGAGTAATGCGGCCTCAATTGTAAACATAAGCAGTACAGTCCTCTCTTACAGGCTATCTACACAAATTTTGAGCTGTATAAACAAGAATTCCTAATATTTGAAAGCAAATTCAAGTGAAAATGCTCCCTAAAGTGCCCGGAGTTGTAAATATTATCAGTTTGCTGGTCATTTCACGGCTTTCCACTGGTAATGTCTGTGATTACAAACGGCAGGAAATGTAGGAAGAATCTATTTACTTTAATTTCAAGGGGTTCTTCCAAGTTTTTAATCATTTCTGGAAACTCTAATTGCGTATTTTAAGAGTTTTACCACAACTAGAGAGTTTTCTAACAAATATGTACTGGAACCGTCAGGATTTTAACAGAGTCATACAAAAGTCGCCAGAGTAATGCGGCCTCAATTGTAAACATAAGCAGTACAGTCCTCACTTACAGGCTTTCTACACAAATTTTGAGCTGTATAAACAAGAATTCCTAATATTTGAAAGCAAATTCAAGTGAAAACGCTCCCGAAAGTGCCCGGAGTTGTAAATATTATCAGTTTGCTGGTCATTTCACGGCTTTCCACTGGTAATGTCTGTGATTACAAACGGCAGGAAATGTAGGAAGAATCAATTTACTTTAATTTCAAGGGGTTCTTCCAACTTTTTAATCATTTCTGGAAACTCTAATTGCGTATTTTAAGAGTTTTACCAAAACTAGATTGTTTTCTTACAAATATGTCCTGGAACCGTCAGGATTTTAACAGAGTCATACAAAAGTCGCCAGAGTAATGCGGCCTCAATTGTAAACATAAGCAGTACAGTCCTCACTTACAGGCTTTCTACACAAATTTTGAGGTGTATAAACAAGAATTCCTAATATTTGAAAGCAAATTCAAGTGAAAACGCTCCCTAAAGTGCCCGGAGTTGTAAATATTATCAGTTTGCTGGTCATTTCACGGCTTTCCACTGGTAATGTCTGTGATTACAAACGGCAGGAAATGTAGGAAGAATCTATTTAATTTAATTTCAAGGGGATCTTCCAAGTTTTTAATCATTTCTGAAAACTCTAATTGCGTGTTTTAAGAGTTTTACCACAACTAGAGAGTTTTCTTACAAATATGTACTGGAACCGTCAGGATTTTAACAGAGTCATACAAAAGTCGCCAGAGTAATGCGGCCTCAATTGTAAACATAAGCAGTACAGTCCTCACTTACAGGCTTTCTACACAAATTTTGAGCTGTAGAAACAAGAATTCTTAATATTTGAAAGCAAATTCAAGTGAAAACGCTCCCTAAAGTGCACGGAGTTGTAAATATTATCAGTTTGCTGGTCATTTCACGGCTTTCCACTGGTAATGTCTGTGATTACAAACGGCAGGAAATGTAGGAAGAATCTATTTACTTTAATTTCAAGGGGTTCTTCCAAGTTTTTAATCATTTCTGGAAACTCTGCGTATTTTAAGAGTTTTACCACAACTAGAGAGTTTTCTTACAAATATGTACTGGAACCGTCAGGATTTTAACAGAGTCATACAAAAGTCGCCAGAGTAATGCGTCCTCAATTGTAAACATAAGCAGTACAGTCCTCACTTACAGGCTTTCTACACAAATTTTGAGCTGTATAAACAAGAATTCCTAATATTTGAAAGCAAATTCAAGTGAAAACGCTCGCTAAAGAGCCCGGAGTTGTAAATGTTATCAGTTTGCTGGTCATTTCACGGCTTTCCACTGGTAATGTCTGTGATTACAAACGGCAGGAAATGTAGGAAGAATCTATTTACTTTAATTTCAAGGGGTTCATCCAAGTTTTTAATCATTTCTGGGAACTCTAATTGCGTATTTTAAGAGTTTTACCACAACTAGATAGTTTTATTACAAATATGTACTGGAAACGTCAGGGTTTTAACAGAGTCATACAAAAGTCGCCAGAGTAATGCGGCCTCAATTGTAAACATAAGCAGTACAGTCCTCACTTACAGGCTTTCTACATAAATTTTGAGCTGTATAAACAAGAATTCCTAATATTTGAAAGCAAATTCAAGTGAAAACGCTCCCTAAAGTGCCCGGAGTTGTAAATATTATCAGTTTGCTGGTCATTTCACGGCTTTCCACTGGTAATGTCTGTGATTACAAACGGCAGGAAATGTAGGAAGAATCAATTTACTTTAATTTCAAGGGGTTCTTCCAACTTTTTAATCATTTCTGGAAACTCTAATTTCGTATTTTAAGAGTTTTACCACAACTAGAGAGTTTTCTTACTAATATGTACTGGAACCGTCAGGATTTTAACAGAGTCATACAAAAGTCGCCAGAGTAATGCGGCCTCAATTGTAAACATAAGCAGTACAGTCGTCACTTACAGGCTTTCTACACAAATTTTGAGCTGTATAAACAAGAATTCCTAATATTTGAAAGCAAATTCAAGTGAAAACGCTCCCTAAAGTGCCCGGAGTTGTAAATATTATCAGTTTGTTGGTCATTTCACGGCTTTCCACTGGTAATGTCTGTGATTACAAACGGCAGGAAATGTAGGAAGAATCAATTTACTTTAATTTCAAGGGGTTCTTCCAACTTTTTAATCATTTCTGGAAACTCTAATTGCGTATTTTAAGAGTTTTACCACAACTAGAGAGTTTTCTTACTAATATGTACTGGAACCGTCAGGATTTTAACAGAGTCATACAAAAGTCGCCAGAGTAATGCGGCCTCAATTGTAAACATAAGCAGTACAGTCCTCTCTTACAGGCTATCTACACAAATTTTGAGCTGTATAAACAAGAATTCCTAATATTTGAAAGCAAATTCAAGTGAAAACGCTCCCTAAAGTGCCCGGAGTTGTAAATATTATCAGTTTGCTGGTCATTTCACGGCTTTCCACTGGTAATGTCTGTGATTACAAACGGGAGGAAATGTAGGAAGAATCTATTTACTTTAATTTCAAGGGGTTCTTCCAAGTTTTTAATCATTTCTGAAAACTCTAATTGCGTGTTTTAAGAGTTTTACCACAACTAGAGAGTTTTCTTACAAATATGTACTGGAACCGTCAGGATTTTAACAGAGTCATACAAAAGTCGCCAGAGTAATGCGGCCTCAATTGTAAACATACTCAGTTTAGACCTCACTTACAGGCTTTCTACACAAATTTTTAGCTGTATAAACAAGAATTCTTAATATTTGAAAGCAAATTCAAGTGAAAACGCTCCCTAAAGTGCACGGAGTTGTAAATATTATCAGTTTGTTGGTCATTTCACGGCTTTCCACTGGTAATGTCTGTGATTACAAACGGGAGGAAATGTAGGAAGAATCTATTTACTTTAATTTCAAGGGGTTCTTCCAAGTTTTTAATCATTTCTGGAAACTCTAATTACGTATTTAAGAGTTTTACCACAACTAGAGAGTTTTCTTGCAAATATGTACTGGAACCGTCAGGGTTTTAACAGAGTCATACAAAAGTCGCCAGAGTAATGCGTCCTCAATTGTAAACATAAGCAGTACAGTCCTCACTTACAGGCTTTCTACACAAATTTTGAGCTGTATAAACAAGAATTCCTAATATTTGGAAGCAAATTCAAGTGAAAACGCTCCCTAAAGTGCCCGGAGTTGTAAATATTATCAGTTTGCTGGTCATTTCACGGCTTTCCACTGGTAATGTCTGTGATTACAAACGGCAGGAAATGTAGGAAGAATCTATTTACTTTAATTTCAAGGGGTTCTTCCAAGTTTTTAATCATTTCTGGAAACTCTAATTGCGTGTTTTAAGAGTTTTACCACAACTAGAGAGTGTTCTTACTAATATGTACTGGAACCGTCAGGATTTTAACAGAGTCATACAAAAGTCGCCAGAGTAATGGGGCCTCAATTGTAAACATACGCAGTTTAGACCTCACTTACAGGCTTTCTACAAATTTTGAGCTGTATAAACAAGAATTCCTAATATTTGAAATCAAATTCAAGTGAAAACGCTCGCTAAAGTGCCCGGAGTTGTAAATATTATCAGTTTGCTGGTCATTTCACGGCTTTCCACTGGTAATGTCTGTGATTACAAAAGGCAGGAAATGTAGGAAGAATCTATTTACTTTAATTTCAAGGGGTTCTTCCAACTTTTTAATCATTTCTGGAAACTCTAATTGCGTATTTTAAGAGTTTTACCACAACCAGAGAGTTTTTTACAAATATGTACTGGAACCGGCAGGATTTTAACAGAGTCATACAAAAGTCGCCAGAGTAATGCGGCCTCAATTGTAAACATAAGCAGTACAGTCCTCACTTACAGGCTTTCTACACAAATTTTGAGCTGTATAAACAAGAATTCCTAATATTTGAAAGCAAATTCAAGTGAAAACGCTCCCTAAAGTGCCCGGAGTTGTAAATATTATCAGTTTGCTGGTCATTTCACGGCTTTCCACTGGTAATGTCTGTGATTACAAACGGCAGGAAATGTAGGAAGAATCAATTTACTTTAATTTCAAGGGGTTCTTCCAACTTTTTAATCATTTCTGGAAACTCTAATTGCGTATTTTAAGAGTTTTACCACAACTAGAGAGTTTTCTTACTAATATGTACTGGAACCGTCAGGATTTTAACAGAGTCATACAAAAGTCGCCAGAGTAATGCGGCCTCAATTGTAAACATAAGCAGTACAGTCCTCTCTTACAGGCTTTCTACACAAATTTTGAGCTGTATAAACAAGAATTCCTAATATTTGAAAGCAAATTCAAGTGAAAACGCTCCCTAAAGTGCCCGGAGTTGTAAATATTATCAGTTTGCTGGTCATTTCACGGCTTTCCACTGGTAATGTCTGTGATTACAAACGGCAGGAAATGTAGGAAGAATCTATTTACTTTAATTTCAAGGGGTTCTTCCAAGTTTTTAATCATTTCTGGAAACTCTAATTGCGTATTTTAAGAGTTTTACCACAACTAGAGAGTTTTCTAACAAATATGTACTGGAACCGTCAGGATTTTAACAGAGTCATACAAAAGTCGCCAGAGTAATGCGGCCTCAATTGTAAACATAAGCAGTACAGTCCTCACTTACAGGCTTTCTACACAAATTTTGAGCTGTATAAACAAGAATTCCTAATATTTGAAAGCAAATTCAAGTGAAAACGCTCCCTAAAGTGCCCGGAGTTGTAAATATTATCAGTTTGCTGGTCATTTCACGGCTTTCCACTGGTAATGTCTGTGATTACAAACGGCAGGAAATGTAGGAAGAATCAATTTACTTTAATTTCAAGGGGTTCTTCCAACTTTTTAATCATTTCTGGAAACTCTAATTGCGTATTTTAAGAGTTTTACCAAAACTAGATTGTTTTCTTACAAATATGTCCTGGAACCGTCAGGATTTTAACAGAGTCATACAAAAGTCGCCAGAGTAATGCGGCCTCAATTGTAAACATAAGCAGTACAGTCCTCACTTACAGGCTTTCTACACAAATTTTGAGGTGTATAAACAAGAATTCCTAATATTTGAAAGCAAATTCAAGTGAAAACGCTCCCTAAAGTGCCCGGAGTTGTAAATATTATCAGTTTGCTGGTCATTTCACGGCTTTCCACTGGTAATGTCTGTGATTACAAACGGCAGGAAATGTAGGAAGAATCTATTTAATTTAATTTCAAGGGGATCTTCCAAGTTTTTAATCATTTCTGAAAACTCTAATTGCGTGTTTTAAGAGTTTTACCACAACTAGAGAGTTTTCTTACAAATATGTACTGGAACCGTCAGGATTTTAACAGAGTCATACAAAAGTCGCCAGAGTAATGCGGCCTCAATTGTAAACATACGCAGTTTAGACCTCACTTACAGGCTTTCTACACAAATTTTGAGCTGTATAAACAAGAATTCTTAATATTTGAAAGCAAATTCAAGTGAAAACGCTCCCTAAAGTGCACGGAGTTGTAAATATTATCAGTTTGCTGGTCATTTCACGGCTTTCCACTGGTAATGTCTGTGATTACAAACGGCAGGAAATGTAGGAAGAATCTATTTACTTTAATTTCAAGGGGTTCTTCCAAGTTTTTAATCATTTCTGGAAACTCTGCGTATTTTAAGAGTTTTACCACAACTAGAGAGTTTTCTTACAAATATGTACTGGAACCGTCAGGATTTTAACAGAGTCATACAAAAGTCGCCAGAGTAATGCGTCCTCAATTGTAAACATAAGCAGTACAGTCCTCACTTACAGGCTTTCTACACAAATTTTGAGCTGTATAAACAAGAATTCCTAATATTTGAAAGCAAATTCAAGTGAAAACGCTCGCTAAAGAGCCCGGAGTTGTAAATGTTATCAGTTTGCTGGTCATTTCACGGCTTTCCACTGGTAATGTCTGTGATTACAAACGGCAGGAAATGTAGGAAGAATCTATTTACTTTAATTTCAAGGGGTTCATCCAAGTTTTTAATCATTTCTGGGAACTCTAATTGCGTATTTTAAGAGTTTTACCACAACTAGATAGTTTTATTACAAATATGTACTGGAAACGTCAGGGTTTTAACAGAGTCATACAAAAGTCGCCAGAGTAATGCGGCCTCAATTGTAAACATACGCAGTTTAGACCTCACTTACAGGCTTTCTACACAAATTTTGAGCTGTATAAACAAGAATTCCTAATATTTGAAAGCAAATTCAAGTGAAAACGCTCCCTAAAGTGCCCGGAGTTGTAAATATTATCAGTTTGCTGGTCATTTCACGGCTTTCCACTGGTAATGTCTGTGATTACAAACGGGAGGAAATGTAGGAAGAATCTATTTACTTTAATTTCAAGGGGTTCTTCCAAGTTTTTAATCATTTCTGAAAACTCTAATTGCGTGTTTTAAGAGTTTTACCACAACTAGAGAGTTTTCTTACAAATATGTACTGGAACCGTCAGGATTTTAACAGAGTCATACAAAAGTCGCCAGAGTAATGCGGCCTCAATTGTAAACATACGCAGTTTAGACCTCACTTACAGGCTTTCTACACAAATTTTGAGCTGTATAAACAAGAATTCCTAATATTTGAAAGCAAATTCAAGTGAAAACGCTCCCTAAAGTGCACGGAGTTGTAAATATTATCAGTTTGTTGGTCATTTCACGGCTTTCCACTGGTAATGTCTGTGATTACAAACGGGAGGAAATGTAGGAAGAATCTATTTACTTTAATTTCAAGGGGTTCTTCCAAGTTTTTAATCATTTCTGGAAACTCTAATTACGTATTTAAGAGTTTTACCACAACTAGAGAGTTTTCTTGCAAATATGTACTGGAACCGTCAGGGTTTTAACAGAGTCATACAAAAGTCGCCAGAGTAATGCGTCCTCAATTGTAAACATAAGCAGTACAGTCCTCACTTACAGGCTTTCTACACAAATTTTGAGCTGTATAAACAAGAATTCCTAATATTTGGAAGCAAATTCAAGTGAAAACGCTCCCTAAAGTGCCCGGAGTTGTAAATATTATCAGTTTGCTGGTCATTTCACGGCTTTCCACTGGTAATGTCTGTGATTACAAACGGCAGGAAATGTAGGAAGAATCTATTTACTTTAATTTCAAGGGGTTCTTCCAAGTTTTTAATCATTTCTGGAAACTCTAATTGCGTGTTTTAAGAGTTTTACCACAACTAGAGAGTGTTCTTACTAATATGTACTGGAACCGTCAGGATTTTAACAGAGTCATACAAAAGTCGCCAGAGTAATGGGGCCTCAATTGTAAACATACGCAGTTTAGACCTCACTTACAGGCTTTCTACAAATTTTGAGCTGTATAAACAAGAATTCCTAATATTTGAAATCAAATTCAAGTGAAAACGCTCGCTAAAGTGCCCGGAGTTGTAAATATTATCAGTTTGCTGGTCATTTCACGGCTTTCCACTGGTAATGTCTGTGATTACAAAAGGCAGGAAATGTAGGAAGAATCTATTTACTTTAATTTCAAGGGGTTCTTCCAACTTTTTAATCATTTCTGGAAACTCTAATTGCGTATTTTAAGAGTTTTACCACAACCAGAGAGTTTTTTACAAATATGTACTGGAACCGGCAGGATTTTAACAGAGTCATACAAAAGTCGCCAGAGTAATGCGGCCTCAATTGTAAACATAAGCAGTACAGTCCTCACTTACAGGCTTTCTACACAAATTTTGAGCTGTATAAACAAGAATTCCTAATATTTGAAAGCAAATTCAAGTGAAAACGCTCCCTAAAGTGCCCGGAGTTGTAAATATTATCAGTTTGCTGGTCATTTCACGGCTTTCCACTGGTAATGTCTGTGATTACAAACGGCAGGAAATGTAGGAAGAATCAATTTACTTTAATTTCAAGGGGTTCTTCCAACTTTTTAATCATTTCTGGAAACTCTAATTGCGTATTTTAAGAGTTTTACCACAACTAGAGAGTTTTCTTACTAATATGTACTGGAACCGTCAGGATTTTAACAGAGTCATACAAAAGTCGCCAGAGTAATGCGGCCTCAATTGTAAACATAAGCAGTACAGTCCTCTCTTACAGGCTTTCTACACAAATTTTGAGCTGTATAAACAAGAATTCCTAATATTTGAAAGCAAATTCAAGTGAAAACGCTCCCTAAAGTGCCCGGAGTTGTAAATATTATCAGTTTGCTGGTCATTTCACGGCTTTCCACTGGTAATGTCTGTGATTACAAACGGCAGGAAATGTAGGAAGAATCTATTTACTTTAATTTCAAGGGGTTCTTCCAAGTTTTTAATCATTTCTGGAAACTCTAATTGCGTATTTTAAGAGTTTTACCACAACTAGAGAGTTTTCTAACAAATATGTACTGGAACCGTCAGGATTTTAACAGAGTCATACAAAAGTCGCCAGAGTAATGCGGCCTCAATTGTAAACATAAGCAGTACAGTCCTCACTTACAGGCTTTCTACACAAATTTTGAGCTGTATAAACAAGAATTCCTAATATTTGAAAGCAAATTCAAGTGAAAACGCTCCCTAAAGTGCCCGGAGTTGTAAATATTATCAGTTTGCTGGTCATTTCACGGCTTTCCACTGGTAATGTCTGTGATTACAAACGGCAGGAAATGTAGGAAGAATCAATTTACTTTAATTTCAAGGGGTTCTTCCAACTTTTTAATCATTTCTGGAAACTCTAATTGCGTATTTTAAGAGTTTTACCAAAACTAGATTGTTTTCTTACAAATATGTCCTGGAACCGTCAGGATTTTAACAGAGTCATACAAAAGTCGCCAGAGTAATGCGGCCTCAATTGTAAACATAAGCAGTACAGTCCTCACTTACAGGCTTTCTACACAAATTTTGAGGTGTATAAACAAGAATTCCTAATATTTGAAAGCAAATTCAAGTGAAAACGCTCCCTAAAGTGCCCGGAGTTGTAAATATTATCAGTTTGCTGGTCATTTCACGGCTTTCCACTGGTAATGTCTGTGATTACAAACGGCAGGAAATGTAGGAAGAATCTATTTAATTTAATTTCAAGGGGATCTTCCAAGTTTTTAATCATTTCTGAAAACTCTAATTGCGTGTTTTAAGAGTTTTACCACAACTAGAGAGTTTTCTTACAAATATGTACTGGAACCGTCAGGATTTTAACAGAGTCATACAAAAGTCGCCAGAGTAATGCGGCCTCAATTGTAAACATACGCAGTTTAGACCTCACTTACAGGCTTTCTACACAAATTTTGAGCTGTATAAACAAGAATTCTTAATATTTGAAAGCAAATTCAAGTGAAAACGCTCCCTAAAGTGCACGGAGTTGTAAATATTATCAGTTTGCTGGTCATTTCACGGCTTTCCACTGGTAATGTCTGTGATTACAAACGGCAGGAAATGTAGGAAGAATCTATTTACTTTAATTTCAAGGGGTTCTTCCAAGTTTTTAATCATTTCTGGAAACTCTGCGTATTTTAAGAGTTTTACCACAACTAGAGAGTTTTCTTACAAATATGTACTGGAACCGTCAGGATTTTAACAGAGTCATACAAAAGTCGCCAGAGTAATGCGTCCTCAATTGTAAACATAAGCAGTACAGTCCTCACTTACAGGCTTTCTACACAAATTTTGAGCTGTATAAACAAGAATTCCTAATATTTGAAAGCAAATTCAAGTGAAAACGCTCGCTAAAGAGCCCGGAGTTGTAAATGTTATCAGTTTGCTGGTCATTTCACGGCTTTCCACTGGTAATGTCTGTGATTACAAACGGCAGGAAATGTAGGAAGAATCTATTTACTTTAATTTCAAGGGGTTCATCCAAGTTTTTAATCATTTCTGGGAACTCTAATTGCGTATTTTAAGAGTTTTACCACAACTAGATAGTTTTATTACAAATATGTACTGGAAACGTCAGGGTTTTAACAGAGTCATACAAAAGTCGCCAGAGTAATGCGGCCTCAATTGTAAACATACGCAGTTTAGACCTCACTTACAGGCTTTCTACACAAATTTTGAGCTGTATAAACAAGAATTCCTAATATTTGAAAGCAAATTCAAGTGAAAACGCTCCCTAAAGTGCCCGGAGTTGTAAATATTATCAGTTTGCTGGTCATTTCACGGCTTTCCACTGGTAATGTCTGTGATTACAAACGGGAGGAAATGTAGGAAGAATCTATTTACTTTAATTTCAAGGGGTTCTTCCAAGTTTTTAATCATTTCTGAAAACTCTAATTGCGTGTTTTAAGAGTTTTACCACAACTAGAGAGTTTTCTTACAAATATGTACTGGAACCGTCAGGATTTTAACAGAGTCATACAAAAGTCGCCAGAGTAATGCGGCCTCAATTGTAAACATACGCAGTTTAGACCTCACTTACAGGCTTTCTACACAAATTTTGAGCTGTATAAACAAGAATTCCTAATATTTGAAAGCAAATTCAAGTGAAAACGCTCCCTAAAGTGCACGGAGTTGTAAATATTATCAGTTTGTTGGTCATTTCACGGCTTTCCACTGGTAATGTCTGTGATTACAAACGGGAGGAAATGTAGGAAGAATCTATTTACTTTAATTTCAAGGGGTTCTTCCAAGTTTTTAATCATTTCTGGAAACTCTAATTACGTATTTAAGAGTTTTACCACAACTAGAGAGTTTTCTTGCAAATATGTACTGGAACCGTCAGGGTTTTAACAGAGTCATACAAAAGTCGCCAGAGTAATGCGTCCTCAATTGTAAACATAAGCAGTACAGTCCTCACTTACAGGCTTTCTACACAAATTTTGAGCTGTATAAACAAGAATTCCTAATATTTGGAAGCAAATTCAAGTGAAAACGCTCCCTAAAGTGCCCGGAGTTGTAAATATTATCAGTTTGCTGGTCATTTCACGGCTTTCCACTGGTAATGTCTGTGATTACAAACGGCAGGAAATGTAGGAAGAATCTATTTACTTTAATTTCAAGGGGTTCTTCCAAGTTTTTAATCATTTCTGGAAACTCTAATTGCGTGTTTTAAGAGTTTTACCACAACTAGAGAGTGTTCTTACTAATATGTACTGGAACCGTCAGGATTTTAACAGAGTCATACAAAAGTCGCCAGAGTAATGGGGCCTCAATTGTAAACATACGCAGTTTAGACCTCACTTACAGGCTTTCTACAAATTTTGAGCTGTATAAACAAGAATTCCTAATATTTGAAATCAAATTCAAGTGAAAACGCTCGCTAAAGTGCCCGGAGTTGTAAATATTATCAGTTTGCTGGTCATTTCACGGCTTTCCACTGGTAATGTCTGTGATTACAAAAGGCAGGAAATGTAGGAAGAATCTATTTACTTTAATTTCAAGGGGTTCTTCCAAGTTTTTAATCATTTCTGGAAACTCTAATTGCGTATTTTAAGAGTTTTACCACAACTAGAGAGTTTTCTAACAAATATGTACTGGAACCGTCAGGATTTTAACAGAGTCATACAAAAGTCGCCAGAGTAATGCGGCCTCAATTGTAAACATAAGCAGTACAGTCCTCACTTACAGGCTTTCTACACAAATTTTGAGCTGTATAAACAAGAATTCCTAATATTTGAAAGCAAATTCAAGTGAAAACGCTCCCTAAAGTGCCCGGAGTTGTAAATATTATCAGTTTGCTGGTCATTTCACGGCTTTCCACTGGTAATGTCTGTGATTACAAACGGCAGGAAATGTAGGAAGAATCAATTTACTTTAATTTCAAGGGGTTCTTCCAACTTTTTAATCATTTCTGGAAACTCTAATTGCGTATTTTAAGAGTTTTACCAAAACTAGATTGTTTTCTTACAAATATGTCCTGGAACCGTCAGGATTTTAACAGAGTCATACAAAAGTCGCCAGAGTAATGCGGCCTCAATTGTAAACATAAGCAGTACAGTCCTCACTTACAGGCTTTCTACACAAATTTTGAGGTGTATAAACAAGAATTCCTAATATTTGAAAGCAAATTCAAGTGAAAACGCTCCCTAAAGTGCCCGGAGTTGTAAATATTATCAGTTTGCTGGTCATTTCACGGCTTTCCACTGGTAATGTCTGTGATTACAAACGGCAGGAAATGTAGGAAGAATCTATTTAATTTAATTTCAAGGGGATCTTCCAAGTTTTTAATCATTTCTGGGAACTCTAATTGCGTATTTTAAGAGTTTTACCACAACTAGATAGTTTTCTTACAAGTATGTACTGGAACCGTTAGGGTTTTAACAGAGTCATACAAAAGTCGCCAGAGTAATGCGGCCTCAATTGTAAACATAAGCAGTACAGTCGTCACTTACAGGCTTTCTACACAAATTTTGAGCTGTATAAACAAGAATTCCTAATATTTGAAAGCAAATTCATGTGAAAACGCTCCCTAAAGTGCCCGGAGTTGTAAATATTATCAGTTTGCTGGTCATTTCACGGCTTTCCACTGGTAATGACTGTGATTACAAACGGCAGGAAATGTAGGAAGAATCAATTTACTTTAATTTCAAGGGGTTCTTCCATTTTTTTAATCATTTCTGGAAACTCTAATTGCGTATTTTAAGAGTTTTACCAAAACTAGATTGTTTTCTTACAAATATGTCCTGGAACCGTCAGGATTTTAACAGAGTCATACAAAAGTCGCCAGAGTAATGCGGCCTCAATTGTAAACATAAGCAGTACAGTCCTCACTTACAGGCTTTCTACACAAATTTTGAGGTGTATAAACAAGAATTCCTAATATTTGAAAGCAAATTCAAGTGAAAACGCTCCCTAAAGTGCCCGGAGTTGTAAATATTATCAGTTTGCTGGTCATTTCACGGCTTTCCACTGGTAATGTCTGTGATTACAAACGGCAGGAAATGTAGGAAGAATCTATTTAATTTAATTTCAAGGGGATCTTCCAAGTTTTTAATCATTTCTGAAAACTCTAATTGCGTGTTTTAAGAGTTTTACCACAACTAGAGAGTTTTCTTACAAATATGTACTGGAACCGTCAGGATTTTAACAGAGTCATACAAAAGTCGCCAGAGTAATGCGGCCTCAATTGTAAACATACGCAGTTTAGACCTCACTTACAGGCTTTCTACACAAATTTTGAGCTGTATAAACAAGAATTCTTAATATTTGAAAGCAAATTCAAGTGAAAACGCTCCCTAAAGTGCACGGAGTTGTAAATATTATCAGTTTGCTGGTCATTTCACGGCTTTCCACTGGTAATGTCTGTGATTACAAACGGCAGGAAATGTAGGAAGAATCTATTTACTTTAATTTCAAGGGGTTCTTCCAAGTTTTTAATCATTTCTGGAAACTCTGCGTATTTTAAGAGTTTTACCACAACTAGAGAGTTTTCTTACAAATATGTACTGGAACCGTCAGGATTTTAACAGAGTCATACAAAAGTCGCCAGAGTAATGCGTCCTCAATTGTAAACATAAGCAGTACAGTCCTCACTTACAGGCTTTCTACACAAATTTTGAGCTGTATAAACAAGAATTCCTAATATTTGAAAGCAAATTCAAGTGAAAACGCTCGCTAAAGAGCCCGGAGTTGTAAATGTTATCAGTTTGCTGGTCATTTCACGGCTTTCCACTGGTAATGTCTGTGATTACAAACGGCAGGAAATGTAGGAAGAATCTATTTACTTTAATTTCAAGGGGTTCATCCAAGTTTTTAATCATTTCTGGGAACTCTAATTGCGTATTTTAAGAGTTTTACCACAACTAGATAGTTTTATTACAAATATGTACTGGAAACGTCAGGGTTTTAACAGAGTCATACAAAAGTCGCCAGAGTAATGCGGCCTCAATTGTAAACATACGCAGTTTAGACCTCACTTACAGGCTTTCTACACAAATTTTGAGCTGTATAAACAAGAATTCCTAATATTTGAAAGCAAATTCAAGTGAAAACGCTCCCTAAAGTGCCCGGAGTTGTAAATATTATCAGTTTGCTGGTCATTTCACGGCTTTCCACTGGTAATGTCTGTGATTACAAACGGGAGGAAATGTAGGAAGAATCTATTTACTTTAATTTCAAGGGGTTCTTCCAAGTTTTTAATCATTTCTGAAAACTCTAATTGCGTGTTTTAAGAGTTTTACCACAACTAGAGAGTTTTCTTACAAATATGTACTGGAACCGTCAGGATTTTAACAGAGTCATACAAAAGTCGCCAGAGTAATGCGGCCTCAATTGTAAACATACGCAGTTTAGACCTCACTTACAGGCTTTCTACACAAATTTTGAGCTGTATAAACAAGAATTCCTAATATTTGAAAGCAAATTCAAGTGAAAACGCTCCCTAAAGTGCACGGAGTTGTAAATATTATCAGTTTGTTGGTCATTTCACGGCTTTCCACTGGTAATGTCTGTGATTACAAACGGGAGGAAATGTAGGAAGAATCTATTTACTTTAATTTCAAGGGGTTCTTCCAAGTTTTTAATCATTTCTGGAAACTCTAATTACGTATTTAAGAGTTTTACCACAACTAGAGAGTTTTCTTGCAAATATGTACTGGAACCGTCAGGGTTTTAACAGAGTCATACAAAAGTCGCCAGAGTAATGCGTCCTCAATTGTAAACATAAGCAGTACAGTCCTCACTTACAGGCTTTCTACACAAATTTTGAGCTGTATAAACAAGAATTCCTAATATTTGGAAGCAAATTCAAGTGAAAACGCTCCCTAAAGTGCCCGGAGTTGTAAATATTATCAGTTTGCTGGTCATTTCACGGCTTTCCACTGGTAATGTCTGTGATTACAAACGGCAGGAAATGTAGGAAGAATCTATTTACTTTAATTTCAAGGGGTTCTTCCAAGTTTTTAATCATTTCTGGAAACTCTAATTGCGTGTTTTAAGAGTTTTACCACAACTAGAGAGTGTTCTTACTAATATGTACTGGAACCGTCAGGATTTTAACAGAGTCATACAAAAGTCGCCAGAGTAATGGGGCCTCAATTGTAAACATACGCAGTTTAGACCTCACTTACAGGCTTTCTACAAATTTTGAGCTGTATAAACAAGAATTCCTAATATTTGAAATCAAATTCAAGTGAAAACGCTCGCTAAAGTGCCCGGAGTTGTAAATATTATCAGTTTGCTGGTCATTTCACGGCTTTCCACTGGTAATGTCTGTGATTACAAAAGGCAGGAAATGTAGGAAGAATCTATTTACTTTAATTTCAAGGGGTTCTTCCAAGTTTTTAATCATTTCTGAAAACTCTAATTGCGTATTTTAAGAGTTTTACCACAACTAGAGAGTTTTCTAACAAATATGTACTGGAACCGTCAGGATTTTAACAGAGTCATACAAAAGTCGCCAGAGTAATGCGGCCTCAATTGTAAACATAAGCAGTACAGTCCTCACTTACAGGCTTTCTACACAAATTTTGAGCTGTATAAACAAGAATTCCTAATATTTGAAAGCAAATTCAAGTGAAAACGCTCCCTAAAGTGCCCGGAGTTGTAAATATTATCAGTTTGCTGGTCATTTCACGGCTTTCCACTGGTAATGTCTGTGATTACAAACGGCAGGAAATGTAGGAAGAATCAATTTACTTTAATTTCAAGGGGTTCTTCCAACTTTTTAATCATTTCTGGAAACTCTAATTGCGTATTTTAAGAGTTTTACCAAAACTAGATTGTTTTCTTACAAATATGTCCTGGAACCGTCAGGATTTTAACAGAGTCATACAAAAGTCGCCAGAGTAATGCGGCCTCAATTGTAAACATAAGCAGTACAGTCCTCACTTACAGGCTTTCTACACAAATTTTGAGGTGTATAAACAAGAATTCCTAATATTTGAAAGCAAATTCAAGTGAAAACGCTCCCTAAAGTGCCCGGAGTTGTAAATATTATCAGTTTGCTGGTCATTTCACGGCTTTCCACTGGTAATGTCTGTGATTACAAACGGCAGGAAATGTAGGAAGAATCTATTTAATTTAATTTCAAGGGGATCTTCCAAGTTTTTAATCATTTCTGGGAACTCTAATTGCGTATTTTAAGAGTTTTACCACAACTAGATAGTTTTCTTACAAGTATGTACTGGAACCGTTAGGGTTTTAACAGAGTCATACAAAAGTCGCCAGAGTAATGCGGCCTCAATTGTAAACATAAGCAGTACAGTCGTCACTTACAGGCTTTCTACACAAATTTTGAGCTGTATAAACAAGAATTCCTAATATTTGAAAGCAAATTCATGTGAAAACGCTCCCTAAAGTGCCCGGAGTTGTAAATATTATCAGTTTGCTGGTCATTTCACGGCTTTCCACTGGTAATGACTGTGATTACAAACGGCAGGAAATGTAGGAAGAATCAATTTACTTTAATTTCAAGGGGTTCTTCCATTTTTTTAATCATTTCTGGAAACTCTAATTGCGTATTTTAAGAGTTTTACCACAACTAGATAGTTTTCTTACAAATATGTACTGGAACCGTCAGGGTTTTAACAGAGTCATACAAAAGTCGCCAGAGTAATGCGGCCTCAATTGTAAACATAAGCAGTACAGTCCTCACTTACAGGCTTTCTACACAAATTTTGAGCTGTATAAACAAGAATTCCTAATATTTGAAAGCAAATTCAAGTGAAAACGCTCCCTAAAGTGCCCGGAGTTGTAAATATTATCAGTTTGCTGGTCATTTCACGGCTTTCCACTGGTAATGTCTGTGATTACAAACGGCAGGAAATGTAGGAAGAATCAATTTACTTTAATTTCAAGGGGTTCTTCCAACTTTTTAATCATTTCTGGAAACTCTAATTGCGTATTTTAAGAGTTTTACCACAACTAGAGAGTTTTCTTACTAATATGTACTGGAACCGTCAGGATTTTAACAGAGTCATACAAAAGTCGCCAGAGTAATGCGGCCTCAATTGTAAACATAAGCAGTACAGTCCTCACTTACAGGCTTTCTACACAAATTTTGAGCTGTATAAACAAAAATTCCTAATATTTGAAAGCAAATTCAAGTGAAAACGCTCGCTAAAGTGCCCGGAGTTGTAAATATTATCATTTTGCTGGTCATTTCACGGCTTTCCACTGGTAATGTCTGTGATTACAAACGGCAGGAAATGTAGGAAGAATCAATTTACTTTAATTTCAAGGGGTTCTTCCAACTTTTTAATCATTTCTGGAAACTCTAATTGCGTATTTTAAGAGTTTTACCGCAACTAGAGAGTTTTCTTACTAATATGTACTGGAACCGTCAGGATTTTAAGAGTCATACAAAAGTCGCCAGAGTAATGCGGCCTCAATTGTAAACATAAGCAGTACAGTCGTCACTTACAGGCTTTCTACACAAATTTTGAGCTGTATAAACAAGAATTCCTAATATTTGAAAGCAAATTCAAGTGAAAACGCTCCCTAAAGTGCCCGGAGTTGTAAATATTATCAGTTTGCTGGTCATTTCACGGCTTTCCACTGGTAATGTCTGTGATTACAAACGGCAGGAAATGTAGGAAGAATCAATTTACTTTAATTTCAAGGGGTTCTTCCAACTTTTTAATCATTTCTGGAAACTCTAATTGCGTATTTTAAGAGTTTTACCACAACTAGAGAGTTTTCTTACTAATATGTACTGGAACCGTCAGGATTTTAACAGAGTCATACAAAAGTCGCCAGAGTAATGCGGCCTCAATTGTAAACATAAGCAGTACAGTCCTCACTTACAGGCTTTCTACACAAATTTTGAGCTGTATAAACAAAAATTCCTAATATTTGAAAGCAAATTCAAGTGAAAACGCTCGCTAAAGTGCCCGGAGTTGTAAATATTATCATTTTGCTGGTCATTTCACGGCTTTCCACTGGTAATGTCTGTGATTACAAACGGCAGGAAATGTAGGAAGAATCAATTTACTTTAATTTCAAGGGGTTCTTCCAACTTTTTAATCATTTCTGGAAACTCTAATTGCGTATTTTAAGAGTTTTACCACAACCAGAGAGTTTTTTACAAATATGTACTGGAACCGGCAGGATTTTAACAGAGTCATACAAAAGTCGCCAGATTAATGCGGCCTCAATTGTAAACATAAGCAGTACAGTCCTCACTTACAGGCTTTCTACACAAATTTTGAGCTGTATAAACAAGAATTCCTAATATTTGAAAGCAAATTCAAGTGAAAACGCTCCCTAAAGTGCCCGGAGTTGTAAATATTATCAGTTTGCTGGTCATTTCACGGCTTTCCACTGGTAATGTCTGTGATTACAAACGGCAGGAAATGTAGGAAGAATCAATTTACTTTAATTTCAAGGGGTTCTTCCAACTTTTTAATCATTTCTGGAAACTCTAATTGCGTATTTTAAGAGTTTTACCACAACTAGAGAGTTTTCTTACTAATATGTACTGGAACCGTCAGGATTTTAACAGAGTCATACAAAAGTCGACAGAGTAATGCGGCCTCAATTGTAAACATAAGCAGTACAGTCCTCTCTTACAGGCTATCTACACAAATTTTGAGCTGTATAAACAAGAATTCCTAATATTTGAAAGCAAATTCAAGTGAAAATGCTCCCTAAAGTGCCCGGAGTTGTAAATATTATCAGTTTGCTGGTCATTTCACGGCTTTCCACTGGTAATGTCTGTGATTACAAACGGCAGGAAATGTAGGAAGAATCTATTTACTTTAATTTCAAGGGGTTCTTCCAAGTTTTTAATCATTTCTGGAAACTCTAATTGCGTATTTTAAGAGTTTTACCACAACTAGAGAGTTTTCTAACAAATATGTACTGGAACCGTCAGGATTTTAACAGAGTCATACAAAAGTCGCCAGAGTAATGCGGCCTCAATTGTAAACATAAGCAGTACAGTCCTCACTTACAGGCTTTCTACACAAATTTTGAGCTGTATAAACAAGAATTCCTAATATTTGAAAGCAAATTCAAGTGAAAACGCTCCCGAAAGTGCCCGGAGTTGTAAATATTATCAGTTTGCTGGTCATTTCACGGCTTTCCACTGGTAATGTCTGTGATTACAAACGGCAGGAAATGTAGGAAGAATCAATTTACTTTAATTTCAAGGGGTTCTTCCAACTTTTTAATCATTTCTGGAAACTCTAATTGCGTATTTTAAGAGTTTTACCAAAACTAGATTGTTTTCTTACAAATATGTCCTGGAACCGTCAGGATTTTAACAGAGTCATACAAAAGTCGCCAGAGTAATGCGGCCTCAATTGTAAACATAAGCAGTACAGTCCTCACTTACAGGCTTTCTACACAAATTTTGAGGTGTATAAACAAGAATTCCTAATATTTGAAAGCAAATTCAAGTGAAAACGCTCCCTAAAGTGCCCGGAGTTGTAAATATTATCAGTTTGCTGGTCATTTCACGGCTTTCCACTGGTAATGTCTGTGATTACAAACGGCAGGAAATGTAGGAAGAATCTATTTAATTTAATTTCAAGGGGATCTTCCAAGTTTTTAATCATTTCTGAAAACTCTAATTGCGTGTTTTAAGAGTTTTACCACAACTAGAGAGTTTTCTTACAAATATGTACTGGAACCGTCAGGATTTTAACAGAGTCATACAAAAGTCGCCAGAGTAATGCGGCCTCAATTGTAAACATACGCAGTTTAGACCTCACTTACAGGCTTTCTACACAAATTTTGAGCTGTATAAACAAGAATTCTTAATATTTGAAAGCAAATTCAAGTGAAAACGCTCCCTAAAGTGCACGGAGTTGTAAATATTATCAGTTTGCTGGTCATTTCACGGCTTTCCACTGGTAATGTCTGTGATTACAAACGGCAGGAAATGTAGGAAGAATCTATTTACTTTAATTTCAAGGGGTTCTTCCAAGTTTTTAATCATTTCTGGAAACTCTGCGTATTTTAAGAGTTTTACCACAACTAGAGAGTTTTCTTACAAATATGTACTGGAACCGTCAGGATTTTAACAGAGTCATACAAAAGTCGCCAGAGTAATGCGTCCTCAATTGTAAACATAAGCAGTACAGTCCTCACTTACAGGCTTTCTACACAAATTTTGAGCTGTATAAACAAGAATTCCTAATATTTGAAAGCAAATTCAAGTGAAAACGCTCGCTAAAGTGCCCGGAGTTGTAAATGTTATCAGTTTGCTGGTCATTTCACGGCTTTCCACTGGTAATGTCTGTGATTACAAACGGCAGGAAATGTAGGAAGAATCTATTTACTTTAATTTCAAGGGGTTCATCCAAGTTTTTAATCATTTCTGGGAACTCTAATTGCGTATTTTAAGAGTTTTACCACAACTAGATAGTTTTATTACAAATATGTACTGGAAACGTCAGGGTTTTAACAGAGTCATACAAAAGTCGCCAGAGTAATGCGGCCTCAATTGTAAACATAAGCAGTACAGTCCTCACTTACAGGCTTTCTACATAAATTTTGAGCTGTATAAACAAGAATTCCTAATATTTGAAAGCAAATTCAAGTGAAAACGCTCCCTAAAGTGCCCGGAGTTGTAAATATTATCAGTTTGCTGGTCATTTCACGGCTTTCCACTGGTAATGTCTGTGATTACAAACGGCAGGAAATGTAGGAAGAATCAATTTACTTTAATTTCAAGGGGTTCTTCCAACTTTTTAATCATTTCTGGAAACTCTAATTTCGTATTTTAAGAGTTTTACCACAACTAGAGAGTTTTCTTACTAATATGTACTGGAACCGTCAGGATTTTAACAGAGTCATACAAAAGTCGCCAGAGTAATGCGGCCTCAATTGTAAACATAAGCAGTACAGTCGTCACTTACAGGCTTTCTACACAAATTTTGAGCTGTATAAACAAGAATTCCTAATATTTGAAAGCAAATTCAAGTGAAAACGCTCCCTAAAGTGCCCGGAGTTGTAAATATTATCAGTTTGTTGGTCATTTCACGGCTTTCCACTGGTAATGTCTGTGATTACAAACGGCAGGAAATGTAGGAAGAATCAATTTACTTTAATTTCAAGGGGTTCTTCCAACTTTTTAATCATTTCTGGAAACTCTAATTGCGTATTTTAAGAGTTTTACCACAACTAGAGAGTTTTCTTACTAATATGTACTGGAACCGTCAGGATTTTAACAGAGTCATACAAAAGTCGCCAGAGTAATGCGGCCTCAATTGTAAACATAAGCAGTACAGTCCTCTCTTACAGGCTATCTACACAAATTTTGAGCTGTATAAACAAGAATTCCTAATATTTGAAAGCAAATTCAAGTGAAAACGCTCCCTAAAGTGCCCGGAGTTGTAAATATTATCAGTTTGCTGGTCATTTCACGGCTTTCCACTGGTAATGTCTGTGATTACAAACGGGAGGAAATGTAGGAAGAATCTATTTACTTTAATTTCAAGGGGTTCTTCCAAGTTTTTAATCATTTCTGAAAACTCTAATTGCGTGTTTTAAGAGTTTTACCACAACTAGAGAGTTTTCTTACAAATATGTACTGGAACCGTCAGGATTTTAACAGAGTCATACAAAAGTCGCCAGAGTAATGCGGCCTCAATTGTAAACATACTCAGTTTAGACCTCACTTACAGGCTTTCTACACAAATTTTTAGCTGTATAAACAAGAATTCTTAATATTTGAAAGCAAATTCAAGTGAAAACGCTCCCTAAAGTGCACGGAGTTGTAAATATTATCAGTTTGTTGGTCATTTCACGGCTTTCCACTGGTAATGTCTGTGATTACAAACGGGAGGAAATGTAGGAAGAATCTATTTACTTTAATTTCAAGGGGTTCTTCCAAGTTTTTAATCATTTCTGGAAACTCTAATTACGTATTTAAGAGTTTTACCACAACTAGAGAGTTTTCTTGCAAATATGTACTGGAACCGTCAGGGTTTTAACAGAGTCATACAAAAGTCGCCAGAGTAATGCGTCCTCAATTGTAAACATAAGCAGTACAGTCCTCACTTACAGGCTTTCTACACAAATTTTGAGCTGTATAAACAAGAATTCCTAATATTTGGAAGCAAATTCAAGTGAAAACGCTCCCTAAAGTGCCCGGAGTTGTAAATATTATCAGTTTGCTGGTCATTTCACGGCTTTCCACTGGTAATGTCTGTGATTACAAACGGCAGGAAATGTAGGAAGAATCTATTTACTTTAATTTCAAGGGGTTCTTCCAAGTTTTTAATCATTTCTGGAAACTCTAATTGCGTGTTTTAAGAGTTTTACCACAACTAGAGAGTGTTCTTACTAATATGTACTGGAACCGTCAGGATTTTAACAGAGTCATACAAAAGTCGCCAGAGTAATGGGGCCTCAATTGTAAACATACGCAGTTTAGACCTCACTTACAGGCTTTCTACAAATTTTGAGCTGTATAAACAAGAATTCCTAATATTTGAAATCAAATTCAAGTGAAAACGCTCGCTAAAGTGCCCGGAGTTGTAAATATTATCAGTTTGCTGGTCATTTCACGGCTTTCCACTGGTAATGTCTGTGATTACAAAAGGCAGGAAATGTAGGAAGAATCTATTTACTTTAATTTCAAGGGGTTCTTCCAACTTTTTAATCATTTCTGGAAACTCTAATTGCGTATTTTAAGAGTTTTACCACAACCAGAGAGTTTTTTACAAATATGTACTGGAACCGGCAGGATTTTAACAGAGTCATACAAAAGTCGCCAGAGTAATGCGGCCTCAATTGTAAACATAAGCAGTACAGTCCTCACTTACAGGCTTTCTACACAAATTTTGAGCTGTATAAACAAGAATTCCTAATATTTGAAAGCAAATTCAAGTGAAAACGCTCCCTAAAGTGCCCGGAGTTGTAAATATTATCAGTTTGCTGGTCATTTCACGGCTTTCCACTGGTAATGTCTGTGATTACAAACGGCAGGAAATGTAGGAAGAATCAATTTACTTTAATTTCAAGGGGTTCTTCCAACTTTTTAATCATTTCTGGAAACTCTAATTGCGTATTTTAAGAGTTTTACCACAACTAGAGAGTTTTCTTACTAATATGTACTGGAACCGTCAGGATTTTAACAGAGTCATACAAAAGTCGCCAGAGTAATGCGGCCTCAATTGTAAACATAAGCAGTACAGTCCTCTCTTACAGGCTTTCTACACAAATTTTGAGCTGTATAAACAAGAATTCCTAATATTTGAAAGCAAATTCAAGTGAAAACGCTCCCTAAAGTGCCCGGAGTTGTAAATATTATCAGTTTGCTGGTCATTTCACGGCTTTCCACTGGTAATGTCTGTGATTACAAACGGCAGGAAATGTAGGAAGAATCTATTTACTTTAATTTCAAGAGGTTCTTCCAAGTTTTTAATCATTTCTGGAAACTCTAATTGCGTATTTTAAGAGTTTTACCACAACTAGAGAGTTTTCTAACAAATATGTACTGGAACCGTCAGGATTTTAACAGAGTCATACAAAAGTCGCCAGAGTAATGCGGCCTCAATTGTAAACATAAGCAGTACAGTCCTCACTTACAGGCTTTCTACACAAATTTTGAGCTGTATAAACAAGAATTCCTAATATTTGAAAGCAAATTCAAGTGAAAACGCTCCCTAAAGTGCCCGGAGTTGTAAATATTATCAGTTTGCTGGTCATTTCACGGCTTTCCACTGGTAATGTCTGTGATTACAAACGGCAGGAAATGTAGGAAGAATCAATTTACTTTAATTTCAAGGGGTTCTTCCAACTTTTTAATCATTTCTGGAAACTCTAATTGCGTATTTTAAGAGTTTTACCAAAACTAGATTGTTTTCTTACAAATATGTCCTGGAACCGTCAGGATTTTAACAGAGTCATACAAAAGTCGCCAGAGTAATGCGGCCTCAATTGTAAACATAAGCAGTACAGTCCTCACTTACAGGCTTTCTACACAAATTTTGAGGTGTATAAACAAGAATTCCTAATATTTGAAAGCAAATTCAAGTGAAAACGCTCCCTAAAGTGCCCGGAGTTGTAAATATTATCAGTTTGCTGGTCATTTCACGGCTTTCCACTGGTAATGTCTGTGATTACAAACGGCAGGAAATGTAGGAAGAATCTATTTAATTTAATTTCAAGGGGATCTTCCAAGTTTTTAATCATTTCTGAAAACTCTAATTGCGTGTTTTAAGAGTTTTACCACAACTAGAGAGTTTTCTTACAAATATGTACTGGAACCGTCAGGATTTTAACAGAGTCATACAAAAGTCGCCAGAGTAATGCGGCCTCAATTGTAAACATACGCAGTTTAGACCTCACTTACAGGCTTTCTACACAAATTTTGAGCTGTATAAACAAGAATTCTTAATATTTGAAAGCAAATTCAAGTGAAAACGCTCCCTAAAGTGCACGGAGTTGTAAATATTATCAGTTTGCTGGTCATTTCACGGCTTTCCACTGGTAATGTCTGTGATTACAAACGGCAGGAAATGTAGGAAGAATCTATTTACTTTAATTTCAAGGGGTTCTTCCAAGTTTTTAATCATTTCTGGAAACTCTGCGTATTTTAAGAGTTTTACCACAACTAGAGAGTTTTCTTACAAATATGTACTGGAACCGTCAGGATTTTAACAGAGTCATACAAAAGTCGCCAGAGTAATGCGTCCTCAATTGTAAACATAAGCAGTACAGTCCTCACTTACAGGCTTTCTACACAAATTTTGAGCTGTATAAACAAGAATTCCTAATATTTGAAAGCAAATTCAAGTGAAAACGCTCGCTAAAGAGCCCGGAGTTGTAAATGTTATCAGTTTGCTGGTCATTTCACGGCTTTCCACTGGTAATGTCTGTGATTACAAACGGCAGGAAATGTAGGAAGAATCTATTTACTTTAATTTCAAGGGGTTCATCCAAGTTTTTAATCATTTCTGGGAACTCTAATTGCGTATTTTAAGAGTTTTACCACAACTAGATAGTTTTATTACAAATATGTACTGGAAACGTCAGGGTTTTAACAGAGTCATACAAAAGTCGCCAGAGTAATGCGGCCTCAATTGTAAACATAAGCAGTACAGTCCTCACTTACAGGCTTTCTACATAAATTTTGAGCTGTATAAACAAGAATTCCTAATATTTGAAAGCAAATTCAAGTGAAAACGCTCCCTAAAGTGCCCGGAGTTGTAAATATTATCAGTTTGCTGGTCATTTCACGGCTTTCCACTGGTAATGTCTGTGATTACAAACGGCAGGAAATGTAGGAAGAATCAATTTACTTTAATTTCAAGGGGTTCTTCCAACTTTTTAATCATTTCTGGAAACTCTAATTTCGTATTTTAAGAGTTTTACCACAACTAGAGAGTTTTCTTACTAATATGTACTGGAACCGTCAGGATTTTAACAGAGTCATACAAAAGTCGCCAGAGTAATGCGGCCTCAATTGTAAACATAAGCAGTACAGTCGTCACTTACAGGCTTTCTACACAAATTTTGAGCTGTATAAACAAGAATTCCTAATATTTGAAAGCAAATTCAAGTGAAAACGCTCCCTAAAGTGCCCGGAGTTGTAAATATTATCAGTTTGTTGGTCATTTCACGGCTTTCCACTGGTAATGTCTGTGATTACAAACGGCAGGAAATGTAGGAAGAATCAATTTACTTTAATTTCAAGGGGTTCTTCCAACTTTTTAATCATTTCTGGAAACTCTAATTGCGTATTTTAAGAGTTTTACCACAACTAGAGAGTTTTCTTACTAATATGTACTGGAACCGTCAGGATTTTAACAGAGTCATACAAAAGTCGCCAGAGTAATGCGGCCTCAATTGTAAACATAAGCAGTACAGTCCTCTCTTACAGGCTATCTACACAAATTTTGAGCTGTATAAACAAGAATTCCTAATATTTGAAAGCAAATTCAAGTGAAAACGCTCCCTAAAGTGCCCGGAGTTGTAAATATTATCAGTTTGCTGGTCATTTCACGGCTTTCCACTGGTAATGTCTGTGATTACAAACGGGAGGAAATGTAGGAAGAATCTATTTACTTTAATTTCAAGGGGTTCTTCCAAGTTTTTAATCATTTCTGAAAACTCTAATTGCGTGTTTTAAGAGTTTTACCACAACTAGAGAGTTTTCTTACAAATATGTACTGGAACCGTCAGGATTTTAACAGAGTCATACAAAAGTCGCCAGAGTAATGCGGCCTCAATTGTAAACATACTCAGTTTAGACCTCACTTACAGGCTTTCTACACAAATTTTTAGCTGTATAAACAAGAATTCTTAATATTTGAAAGCAAATTCAAGTGAAAACGCTCCCTAAAGTGCACGGAGTTGTAAATATTATCAGTTTGTTGGTCATTTCACGGCTTTCCACTGGTAATGTCTGTGATTACAAACGGGAGGAAATGTAGGAAGAATCTATTTACTTTAATTTCAAGGGGTTCTTCCAAGTTTTTAATCATTTCTGGAAACTCTAATTACGTATTTAAGAGTTTTACCACAACTAGAGAGTTTTCTTGCAAATATGTACTGGAACCGTCAGGGTTTTAACAGAGTCATACAAAAGTCGCCAGAGTAATGCGTCCTCAATTGTAAACATAAGCAGTACAGTCCTCACTTACAGGCTTTCTACACAAATTTTGAGCTGTATAAACAAGAATTCCTAATATTTGGAAGCAAATTCAAGTGAAAACGCTCCCTAAAGTGCCCGGAGTTGTAAATATTATCAGTTTGCTGGTCATTTCACGGCTTTCCACTGGTAATGTCTGTGATTACAAACGGCAGGAAATGTAGGAAGAATCTATTTACTTTAATTTCAAGGGGTTCTTCCAAGTTTTTAATCATTTCTGGAAACTCTAATTGCGTGTTTTAAGAGTTTTACCACAACTAGAGAGTGTTCTTACTAATATGTACTGGAACCGTCAGGATTTTAACAGAGTCATACAAAAGTCGCCAGAGTAATGGGGCCTCAATTGTAAACATACGCAGTTTAGACCTCACTTACAGGCTTTCTACAAATTTTGAGCTGTATAAACAAGAATTCCTAATATTTGAAATCAAATTCAAGTGAAAACGCTCGCTAAAGTGCCCGGAGTTGTAAATATTATCAGTTTGCTGGTCATTTCACGGCTTTCCACTGGTAATGTCTGTGATTACAAAAGGCAGGAAATGTAGGAAGAATCTATTTACTTTAATTTCAAGGGGTTCTTCCAACTTTTTAATCATTTCTGGAAACTCTAATTGCGTATTTTAAGAGTTTTACCACAACCAGAGAGTTTTTTACAAATATGTACTGGAACCGGCAGGATTTTAACAGAGTCATACAAAAGTCGCCAGAGTAATGCGGCCTCAATTGTAAACATAAGCAGTACAGTCCTCACTTACAGGCTTTCTACACAAATTTTGAGCTGTATAAACAAGAATTCCTAATATTTGAAAGCAAATTCAAGTGAAAACGCTCCCTAAAGTGCCCGGAGTTGTAAATATTATCAGTTTGCTGGTCATTTCACGGCTTTCCACTGGTAATGTCTGTGATTACAAACGGCAGGAAATGTAGGAAGAATCAATTTACTTTAATTTCAAGGGGTTCTTCCAACTTTTTAATCATTTCTGGAAACTCTAATTGCGTATTTTAAGAGTTTTACCACAACTAGAGAGTTTTCTTACTAATATGTACTGGAACCGTCAGGATTTTAACAGAGTCATACAAAAGTCGCCAGAGTAATGCGGCCTCAATTGTAAACATAAGCAGTACAGTCCTCTCTTACAGGCTTTCTACACAAATTTTGAGCTGTATAAACAAGAATTCCTAATATTTGAAAGCAAATTCAAGTGAAAACGCTCCCTAAAGTGCCCGGAGTTGTAAATATTATCAGTTTGCTGGTCATTTCACGGCTTTCCACTGGTAATGTCTGTGATTACAAACGGCAGGAAATGTAGGAAGAATCTATTTACTTTAATTTCAAGAGGTTCTTCCAAGTTTTTAATCATTTCTGGAAACTCTAATTGCGTATTTTAAGAGTTTTACCACAACTAGAGAGTTTTCTAACAAATATGTACTGGAACCGTCAGGATTTTAACAGAGTCATACAAAAGTCGCCAGAGTAATGCGGCCTCAATTGTAAACATAAGCAGTACAGTCCTCACTTACAGGCTTTCTACACAAATTTTGAGCTGTATAAACAAGAATTCCTAATATTTGAAAGCAAATTCAAGTGAAAACGCTCCCTAAAGTGCCCGGAGTTGTAAATATTATCAGTTTGCTGGTCATTTCACGGCTTTCCACTGGTAATGTCTGTGATTACAAACGGCAGGAAATGTAGGAAGAATCAATTTACTTTAATTTCAAGGGGTTCTTCCAACTTTTTAATCATTTCTGGAAACTCTAATTGCGTATTTTAAGAGTTTTACCAAAACTAGATTGTTTTCTTACAAATATGTCCTGGAACCGTCAGGATTTTAACAGAGTCATACAAAAGTCGCCAGAGTAATGCGGCCTCAATTGTAAACATAAGCAGTACAGTCCTCACTTACAGGCTTTCTACACAAATTTTGAGGTGTATAAACAAGAATTCCTAATATTTGAAAGCAAATTCAAGTGAAAACGCTCCCTAAAGTGCCCGGAGTTGTAAATATTATCAGTTTGCTGGTCATTTCACGGCTTTCCACTGGTAATGTCTGTGATTACAAACGGCAGGAAATGTAGGAAGAATCTATTTAATTTAATTTCAAGGGGATCTTCCAAGTTTTTAATCATTTCTGAAAACTCTAATTGCGTGTTTTAAGAGTTTTACCACAACTAGAGAGTTTTCTTACAAATATGTACTGGAACCGTCAGGATTTTAACAGAGTCATACAAAAGTCGCCAGAGTAATGCGGCCTCAATTGTAAACATACGCAGTTTAGACCTCACTTACAGGCTTTCTACACAAATTTTGAGCTGTATAAACAAGAATTCTTAATATTTGAAAGCAAATTCAAGTGAAAACGCTCCCTAAAGTGCACGGAGTTGTAAATATTATCAGTTTGCTGGTCATTTCACGGCTTTCCACTGGTAATGTCTGTGATTACAAACGGCAGGAAATGTAGGAAGAATCTATTTACTTTAATTTCAAGGGGTTCTTCCAAGTTTTTAATCATTTCTGGAAACTCTGCGTATTTTAAGAGTTTTACCACAACTAGAGAGTTTTCTTACAAATATGTACTGGAACCGTCAGGATTTTAACAGAGTCATACAAAAGTCGCCAGAGTAATGCGTCCTCAATTGTAAACATAAGCAGTACAGTCCTCACTTACAGGCTTTCTACACAAATTTTGAGCTGTATAAACAAGAATTCCTAATATTTGAAAGCAAATTCAAGTGAAAACGCTCGCTAAAGAGCCCGGAGTTGTAAATATTATCAGTTTGCTGGTCATTTCACGGCTTTCCACTGGTAATGTCTGTGATTACAAACGGCAGGAAATGTAGGAAGAATCTATTTACTTTAATTTCAAGGGGTTCATCCAAGTTTTTAATCATTTCTGGGAACTCTAATTGCGTATTTTAAGAGTTTTACCACAACTAGATAGTTTTATTACAAATATGTACTGGAAACGTCAGGGTTTTAACAGAGTCATACAAAAGTCGCCAGAGTAATGCGGCCTCAATTGTAAACATACGCAGTTTAGACCTCACTTACAGGCTTTCTACACAAATTTTGAGCTGTATAAACAAGAATTCCTAATATTTGAAAGCAAATTCAAGTGAAAACGCTCCCTAAAGTGCCCGGAGTTGTAAATATTATCAGTTTGCTGGTCATTTCACGGCTTTCCACTGGTAATGTCTGTGATTACAAACGGGAGGAAATGTAGGAAGAATCTATTTACTTTAATTTCAAGGGGTTCTTCCAAGTTTTTAATCATTTCTGGAAACTCTGCGTATTTTAAGAGTTTTACCACAACTAGAGAGTTTTCTTACAAATATGTACTGGAACCGTCAGGATTTTAACAGAGTCATACAAAAGTCGCCAGAGTAATGCGTCCTCAATTGTAAACATAAGCAGTACAGTCCTCACTTACAGGCTTTCTACACAAATTTTGAGCTGTATAAACAAGAATTCCTAATATTTGAAAGCAAATTCAAGTGAAAACGCTCGCTAAAGTGCACGGAGTTGTAAATATTATCAGTTTGTTGGTCATTTCACGGCTTTCCACTGGTAATGTCTGTGATTACAAACGGGAGGAAATGTAGGAAGAATCTATTTACTTTAATTTCAAGGGGTTCTTCCAAGTTTTTAATCATTTCTGGAAACTCTAATTACGTATTTAAGAGTTTTACCACAACTAGAGAGTTTTCTTGCAAATATGTACTGGAACCGTCAGGGTTTTAACAGAGTCATACAAAAGTCGCCAGAGTAATGCGTCCTCAATTGTAAACATAAGCAGTACAGTCCTCACTTACAGGCTTTCTACACAAATTTTGAGCTGTATAAACAAGAATTCCTAATATTTGGAAGCAAATTCAAGTGAAAACGCTCCCTAAAGTGCCCGGAGTTGTAAATATTATCAGTTTGCTGGTCATTTCACGGCTTTCCACTGGTAATGTCTGTGATTACAAAAGGCAGGAAATGTAGGAAGAATCTATTTACTTTAATTTCAAGGGGTTCTTCCAAGTTTTTAATCATTTCTGGAAACTCTAATTGCGTATTTTAAGAGTTTTACCACAACTAGAGAGTTTTCTAACAAATATGTACTGGAACCGTCAGGATTTTAACAGAGTCATACAAAAGTCGCCAGAGTAATGCGGCCTCAATTGTAAACATAAGCAGTACAGTCCTCACTTACAGGCTTTCTACACAAATTTTGAGCTGTATAAACAAGAATTCCTAATATTTGAAAGCAAATTCAAGTGAAAACGCTCCCTAAAGTGCCCGGAGTTGTAAATATTATCAGTTTGCTGGTCATTTCACGGCTTTCCACTGGTAATGTCTGTGATTACAAACGGCAGGAAATGTAGGAAGAATCAATTTACTTTAATTTCAAGGGGTTCTTCCAACTTTTTAATCATTTCTGGAAACTCTAATTGCGTATTTTAAGAGTTTTACCAAAACTAGATTGTTTTCTTACAAATATGTCCTGGAACCGTCAGGATTTTAACAGAGTCATACAAAAGTCGCCAGAGTAATGCGGCCTCAATTGTAAACATAAGCAGTACAGTCCTCACTTACAGGCTTTCTACACAAATTTTGAGGTGTATAAACAAGAATTCCTAATATTTGAAAGCAAATTCAAGTGAAAACGCTCCCTAAAGTGCCCGGAGTTGTAAATATTATCAGTTTGCTGGTCATTTCACGGCTTTCCACTGGTAATGTCTGTGATTACAAACGGCAGGAAATGTAGGAAGAATCTATTTAATTTAATTTCAAGGGGATCTTCCAAGTTTTTAATCATTTCTGAAAACTCTAATTGCGTGTTTTAAGAGTTTTACCACAACTAGAGAGTTTTCTTACAAATATGTACTGGAACCGTCAGGATTTTAACAGAGTCATACAAAAGTCGCCAGAGTAATGCGGCCTCAATTGTAAACATACGCAGTTTAGACCTCACTTACAGGCTTTCTACACAAATTTTGAGCTGTATAAACAAGAATTCTTAATATTTGAAAGCAAATTCAAGTGAAAACGCTCCCTAAAGTGCACGGAGTTGTAAATATTATCAGTTTGCTGGTCATTTCACGGCTTTCCACTGGTAATGTCTGTGATTACAAACGGCAGGAAATGTAGGAAGAATCTATTTACTTTAATTTCAAGGGGTTCTTCCAAGTTTTTAATCATTTCTGGAAACTCTGCGTATTTTAAGAGTTTTACCACAACTAGAGAGTTTTCTTACAAATATGTACTGGAACCGTCAGGATTTTAACAGAGTCATACAAAAGTCGCCAGAGTAATGCGTCCTCAATTGTAAACATAAGCAGTACAGTCCTCACTTACAGGCTTTCTACACAAATTTTGAGCTGTATAAACAAGAATTCCTAATATTTGAAAGCAAATTCAAGTGAAAACGCTCGCTAAAGAGCCCGGAGTTGTAAATGTTATCAGTTTGCTGGTCATTTCACGGCTTTCCACTGGTAATGTCTGTGATTACAAACGGCAGGAAATGTAGGAAGAATCTATTTACTTTAATTTCAAGGGGTTCATCCAAGTTTTTAATCATTTCTGGGAACTCTAATTGCGTATTTTAAGAGTTTTACCACAACTAGATAGTTTTATTACAAATATGTACTGGAAACGTCAGGGTTTTAACAGAGTCATACAAAAGTCGCCAGAGTAATGCGGCCTCAATTGTAAACATAAGCAGTACAGTCCTCACTTACAGGCTTTCTACACAAATTTTGAGCTGTATAAACAAGAATTCCTAATATTTGAAAGCAAATTCAAGTGAAAACGCTCCCTAAAGTGCCCGGAGTTGTAAATATTATCAGTTTGCTGGTCATTTCACGGCTTTCCACTGGTAATGTCTGTGATTACAAACGGGAGGAAATGTAGGAAGAATCTATTTACTTTAATTTCAAGGGGTTCTTCCAAGTTTTTAATCATTTCTGAAAACTCTAATTGCGTGTTTTAAGAGTTTTACCACAACTAGAGAGTTTTCTTACAAATATGTACTGGAACCGTCAGGATTTTAACAGAGTCATACAAAAGTCGCCAGAGTAATGCGGCCTCAATTGTAAACATACGCAGTTTAGACCTCACTTACAGGCTTTCTACACAAATTTTGAGCTGTATAAACAAGAATTCTTAATATTTGAAAGCAAATTCAAGTGAAAACGCTCCCTAAAGTGCACGGAGTTGTAAATATTATCAGTTTGTTGGTCATTTCACGGCTTTCCACTGGTAATGTCTGTGATTACAAACGGGAGGAAATGTAGGAAGAATCTATTTACTTTAATTTCAAGGGGTTCTTCCAAGTTTTTAATCATTTCTGGAAACTCTAATTACGTATTTAAGAGTTTTACCACAACTAGAGAGTTTTCTTGCAAATATGTACTGGAACCGTCAGGGTTTTAACAGAGTCATACAAAAGTCGCCAGAGTAATGCGTCCTCAATTGTAAACATAAGCAGTACAGTCCTCACTTACAGGCTTTCTACACAAATTTTGAGCTGTATAAACAAGAATTCCTAATATTTGAAAGCAAATTCAAGTGAAAACGCTCCCTAAAGTGCCCGGAGTTGTAAATATTATCAGTTTGCTGGTCATTTCACGGCTTTCCACTGGTAATGTCTGTGATTACAAACGGCAGGAAATGTAGGAAGAATCTATTTACTTTAATTTCAAGGGGTTCTTCCAAGTTTTTAATCATTTCTGGAAACTCTAATTGCGTGTTTTAAGAGTTTTACCACAACTAGAGAGTGTTCTTACTAATATGTACTGGAACCGTCAGGATTTTAACAGAGTCATACAAAAGTCGCCAGAGTAATGGGGCCTCAATTGTAAACATACGCAGTTTAGACCTCACTTACAGGCTTTCTACAAATTTTGAGCTGTATAAACAAGAATTCCTAATATTTGAAATCAAATTCAAGTGAAAACGCTCGCTAAAGTGCCCGGAGTTGTAAATATTATCAGTTTGCTGGTCATTTCACGGCTTTCCACTGGTAATGACTGTGATTACAAAAGGCAGGAAATGTAGGAAGAATCTATTTACTTTAATTTCAAGGGGTTCTTCCAAGTTTTTAATCATTTCTGGAAACTCTAATTGCGTATTTTAAGAGTTTTACCACAACTAGAGAGTTTTCTTGCAAATATGTACTGGAACCGTCAGGATTTTAACAGAGTCATACAAAAGTCGCCAGAGTAATGCGGCCTCAATTGTAAACATAAGCAGTACAGTCCTCACTTACAGGCTTTCTACACAAATTTTGAGCTGTATAAACAAGAATTCCTAATATTTGAAAGCAAATTCAAGTGAAAACGCTCCCTAAAGTGCCCGGAGTTGTAAATATTATCAGTTTGCTGGTCATTTCACGGCTTTCCACTGGTAATGTCTGTGATTACAAACGGCAGGAAATGTAGGAAGAATCAATTTACTTTAATTTCAAGGGGTTCTTCCAACTTTTTAATCATTTCTGGAAACTCTAATTGCGTATTTTAAGAGTTTTACCACAACTAGAGAGTTTTCTTACTAATATGTCCTGGAACCGTCAGGATTTTAACAGAGTCATACAAAAGTCGCCAGAGTAATGCGGCCTCAATTGTAAACATAAGCAGTACAGTCCTCACTTACAGGATTTCTACACAAATTTTGAGCTGTATAAACAAGAATTCCTAATATTTGAAAGCAAATTCAAGTGAAAACGCTCCCTAAAGTGCCCGGAGTTGTAAATATTATCAGTTTGCTGGTCATTTCACGGCTTTCCACTGGTAATGTCTGTGATTACAAACGGCAGGAAATGTAGGAAGAATCTATTTAATTTAATTTCAAGGGGATCTTCCAAGTTTTTAATCATTTCTGAAAACTCTAATTGCGTGTTTTAAGAGTTTTACCACAACTAGAGGGTTTTCTTACAAATATGTACTGGAACCGTCAGGATTTTAACAGAGTCATACAAAAGTCGCCAGAGTAATGCGGCCTCAATTGTAAACATACGCAGTTTAGACCTCACTTACAGGCTTTCTACACAAATTTTGAGCTGTATAAACAAGAATTCTTAATATTTGAAAGCAAATTCAAGTGAAAACGCTCCCTAAAGTGCACGGAGTTGTAAATATTATCAGTTTGCTGGTCATTTCACGGCTTTCCACTGGTAATGTTTGTGATTACAAACGGCAGGAAATGTAGGAAGAATCTATTTACTTTAATTTCAAGGGGTTCTTCCAAGTTTTTAATCATTTCTGGAAACTCTAATTGCGTATTTTAAGAGTTTTACCACAACTAGAGAGTTTTCTAACAAATATGTACTGGAACCGTCAGGATTTTAACAGAGTCATACAAAAGTCGCCAGAGTAATGCGGCCTCAATTGTAAACATAAGCAGTACAGTCCTCACTTACAGGCTTTCTACACAAATTTTGAGCTGTATAAACAAGAATTCCTAATATTTGAAAGCAAATTCAAGTGAAAACGCTCGCTAAAGAGCCCGGAGTTGTAAATGTTATCAGTTTGCTGGTCATTTCACGGCTTTCCACTGGTAATGTCTGTGATTACAAACGGCAGGAAATGTAGGAAGAATCTATTTACTTTAATTTCAAGGGGTTCATCCAAGTTTTTAATCATTTCTGGGAACTCTAATTGCGTATTTTAAGAGTTTTACCACAACTAGATAGTTTTATTACAAATATGTACTGGAAACGTCAGGGTTTTAACAGAGTCATACAAAAGTCGCCAGAGTAATGCGGCCTCAATTGTAAACATACGCAGTTTAGACCTCACTTACAGGCTTTCTACACAAATTTTGAGCTGTATAAACAAGAATTCCTAATATTTGAAAGCAAATTCAAGTGAAAACGCTCCCTAAAGTGCCCGGAGTTGTAAATATTATCAGTTTGCTGGTCATTTCACGGCTTTCCACTGGTAATGTCTGTGATTACAAACGGGAGGAAATGTAGGAAGAATCTATTTACTTTAATTTCAAGGGGTTCTTCCAAGTTTTTAATCATTTCTGAAAACTCTAATTGCGTGTTTTAAGAGTTTTACCACAACTAGAGAGTTTTCTTACAAATATGTACTGGAACCGTCAGGATTTTAACAGTCATACAAAAGTCGCCAGAGTAATGCGGCCTCAATTGTAAACATAAGCAGTTTAGACCTCACTTACAGGCTTTCTACACAAATTTTGAGCTGTATAAACAAGAATTCTTAATATTTGAAAGCAAATTCAAGTGAAAACGCTCCCTAAAGTGCACGGAGTTGTAAATATTATCAGTTTGTTGGTCATTTCACGGCTTTCCACTGGTAATGTCTGTGATTACAAACGGGAGGAAATGTAGGAAGAATCTATTTACTTTAATTTCAAGGGGTTCTTCCAAGTTTTTAATCATTTCTGGAAACTCTAATTACGTATTTAAGAGTTTTACCACAACTAGAGAGTTTTCTTGCAAATATGTACTGGAACCGTCAGGGTTTTAACAGAGTCATACAAAAGTCGCCAGAGTAATGCGTCCTCAATTGTAAACATAAGCAGTACAGTCCTCACTTACAGGCTTTCTACACAAATTTTGAGCTGTATAAACAAGAATTCCTAATATTTGGAAGCAAATTCAAGTGAAAACGCTCCCTAAAGTGCCCGGAGTTGTAAATATTATCAGTTTGCTGGTCATTTCACGGCTTTCCACTGGTAATGTCTGTGATTACAAACGGCAGGAAATGTAGGAAGAATCTATTTACTTTAATTTCAAGGGGTTCTTCCAAGTTTTTAATCATTTCTGGAAACTCTAATTGCGTGTTTTAAGAGTTTTACCACAACTAGAGAGTGTTCTTACTAATATGTACTGGAACCGTCAGGATTTTAACAGAGTCATACAAAAGTCGCCAGAGTAATGGGGCCTCAATTGTAAACATACGCAGTTTAGACCTCACTTACAGGCTTTCTACAAATTTTGAGCTGTATAAACAAGAATTCCTAATATTTGAAATCAAATTCAAGTGAAAACGCTCGCTAAAGTGCCCGGAGTTGTAAATATTATCAGTTTGCTGGTCATTTCACGGCTTTCCACTGGTAATGTCTGTGATTACAAAAGGCAGGAAATGTAGGAAGAATCTATTTACTTTAATTTCAAGGGGTTCTTCCAAGTTTTTAATCATTTCTGGAAACTCTAATTGCGTATTTTAAGAGTTTTACCACAACTAGAGAGTTTTCTAACAAATATGTACTGGAACCGTCAGGATTTTAACAGAGTCATACAAAAGTCGCCAGAGTAATGCGGCCTCAATTGTAAACATAAGCAGTACAGTCCTCACTTACAGGCTTTCTACACAAATTTTGAGCTGTATAAACAAGAATTCCTAATATTTGAAAGCAAATTCAAGTGAAAACGCTCCCTAAAGTGCCCGGAGTTGTAAATATTATCAGTTTGCTGGTCATTTCACGGCTTTCCACTGGTAATGTCTGTGATTACAAACGGCAGGAAATGTAGGAAGAATCAATTTACTTTAATTTCAAGGGGTTCTTCCAACTTTTTAATCATTTCTGGAAACTCTAATTGCGTATTTTAAGAGTTTTACCAAAACTAGATTGTTTTCTTACAAATATGTCCTGGAACCGTCAGGATTTTAACAGAGTCATACAAAAGTCGCCAGAGTAATGCGGCCTCAATTGTAAACATAAGCAGTACAGTCCTCACTTACAGGCTTTCTACACAAATTTTGAGCTGTATAAACAAGAATTCTTAATATTTGAAAGCAAATTCAAGTGAAAACGCTCCCTAAAGTGCACGGAGTTGTAAATATTATCAGTTTGTTGGTCATTTCACGGCTTTCCACTGGTAATGTCTGTGATTACAAACGGGAGGAAATGTAGGAAGAATCTATTTACTTTAATTTCAAGGGGTTCTTCCAAGTTTTTAATCATTTCTGGAAACTCTAATTACGTATTTAAGAGTTTTACCACAACTAGAGAGTTTTCTTGCAAATATGTACTGGAACCGTCAGGGTTTTAACAGAGTCATACAAAAGTCGCCAGAGTAATGCGTCCTCAATTGTAAACATAAGCAGTACAGTCCTCACTTACAGGCTTTCTACACAAATTTTGAGCTGTATAAACAAGAATTCCTAATATTTGGAAGCAAATTCAAGTGAAAACGCTCCCTAAAGTGCCCGGAGTTGTAAATATTATCAGTTTGCTGGTCATTTCACGGCTTTCCACTGGTAATGTCTGTGATTACAAACGGCAGGAAATGTAGGAAGAATCTATTTACTTTAATTTCAAGGGGTTCTTCCAAGTTTTTAATCATTTCTGGAAACTCTAATTGCGTGTTTTAAGAGTTTTACCACAACTAGAGAGTGTTCTTACTAATATGTACTGGAACCGTCAGGATTTTAACAGAGTCATACAAAAGTCGCCAGAGTAATGGGGCCTCAATTGTAAACATACGCAGTTTAGACCTCACTTACAGGCTTTCTACAAATTTTGAGCTGTATAAACAAGAATTCCTAATATTTGAAATCAAATTCAAGTGAAAACGCTCGCTAAAGTGCCCGGAGTTGTAAATATTATCAGTTTGCTGGTCATTTCACGGCTTTCCACTGGTAATGTCTGTGATTACAAAAGGCAGGAAATGTAGGAAGAATCTATTTACTTTAATTTCAAGGGGTTCTTCCAAGTTTTTAATCATTTCTGGAAACTCTAATTGCGTATTTTAAGAGTTTTACCACAACTAGAGAGTTTTCTAACAAATATGTACTGGAACCGTCAGGATTTTAACAGAGTCATACAAAAGTCGCCAGAGTAATGCGGCCTCAATTGTAAACATAAGCAGTACAGTCCTCACTTACAGGCTTTCTACACAAATTTTGAGCTGTATAAACAAGAATTCCTAATATTTGAAAGCAAATTCAAGTGAAAACGCTCCCTAAAGTGCCCGGAGTTGTAAATATTATCAGTTTGCTGGTCATTTCACGGCTTTCCACTGGTAATGTCTGTGATTACAAACGGCAGGAAATGTAGGAAGAATCAATTTACTTTAATTTCAAGGGGTTCTTCCAACTTTTTAATCATTTCTGGAAACTCTAATTGCGTATTTTAAGAGTTTTACCAAAACTAGATTGTTTTCTTACAAATATGTCCTGGAACCGTCAGGATTTTAACAGAGTCATACAAAAGTCGCCAGAGTAATGCGGCCTCAATTGTAAACATAAGCAGTACAGTCCTCACTTACAGGCTTTCTACACAAATTTTGAGCTGTATAAACAAGAATTCCTAATATTTGAAAGCAAATTCAAGTGAAAACGCTCCCTAAAGTGCCCGGAGTTGTAAATATTATCAGTTTGCTGGTCATTTCACGGCTTTCCACTGGTAATGTCTGTGATTACAAACGGCAGGAAATGTAGGAAGAATCTATTTAATTTAATTTCAAGGGGATCTTCCAAGTTTTTAATCATTTCTGAAAACTCTAATTGCGTGTTTTAAGAGTTTTACCACAACTAGAGAGTTTTCTTACAAATATGTACTGGAACCGTCAGGATTTTAACAGAGTCATACAAAAGTCGCCAGAGTAATGCGGCCTCAATTGTAAACATACGCAGTTTAGACCTCACTTACAGGCTTTCTACACAAATTTTGAGCTGTATAAACAAGAATTCTTAATATTTGAAAGCAAATTCAAGTGAAAACGCTCCCTAAAGTGCACGGAGTTGTAAATATTATCAGTTTGCTGGTCATTTCACGGCTTTCCACTGGTAATGTCTGTGATTACAAACGGCAGGAAATGTAGGAAGAATCTATTTACTTTAATTTCAAGGGGTTCTTCCAAGTTTTTAATCATTTCTGGAAACTCTAATTGCGTATTTTAAGAGTTTTACCACAACTAGAGAGTTTTCTAACAAATATGTACTGGAACCGTCAGGATTTTAACAGAGTCATACAAAAGTCTCCAGAGTAATGCGGCCTCACTTGTAAACATAAGCAGTACAGTCCTCACTTACAGGCTTTCTACACAAATTTTGAGCTGTATAAACAAGAATTCCTAATATTTGAAAGCAAATTCAAGTGAAAACGCTCCCTAAAGTGCCCGGAGTTGTAAATATTATCAGTTTGCTGGTCATTTCACGGCTTTCCACTGGTAATGTCTGTGATTACAAACGGCAGGAAATGTAGGAAGAATCTATTTACTTTAATTTCAAGGGGTTCTTCCAAGTTTTTAATCATTTCTGGAAACTCTGCGTATTTTAAGAGTTTTACCACAACTAGAGAGTTTTCTTACAAATATGTACTGGAACCGTCAGGATTTTAACAGAGTCATACAAAAGTCGCCAGAGTAATGCGTCCTCAATTGTAAACATAAGCAGTACAGTCCTCACTTACAGGCTTTCTACACAAATTTTGAGCTGTATAAACAAGAATTCCTAATATTTGAAAGCAAATTCAAGTGAAAACGCTCGCTAAAGAGCCCGGAGTTGTAAATGTTATCAGTTTGCTGGTCATTTCACGGCTTTCCACTGGTAATGTCTGTGATTACAAACGGCAGGAAATGTAGGAAGAATCTATTTACTTTAATTTCAAGGGGTTCATCCAAGTTTTTAATCATTTCTGGGAACTCTAATTGCGTATTTTAAGAGTTTTACCACAACTAGATAGTTTTATTACAAATATGTACTGGAAACGTCAGGGTTTTAACAGAGTCATACAAAAGTCGCCAGAGTAATGCGGCCTCAATTGTAAACATAAGCAGTACAGTCCTCACTTACAGGCTTTCTACACAAATTTTGAGCTGTATAAACAAGAATTCCTAATATTTGAAAGCAAATTCAAGTGAAAACGCTCCCTAAAGTGCCCGGAGTTGTAAATATTATCAGTTTGCTGGTCATTTCACGGCTTTCCACTGGTAATGTCTGTGATTACAAACGGGAGGAAATGTAGGAAGAATCTATTTACTTTAATTTCAAGGGGTTCTTCCAAGTTTTTAATCATTTCTGAAAACTCTAATTGCGTGTTTTAAGAGTTTTACCACAACTAGAGAGTTTTCTTACAAATATGTACTGGAACCGTCAGGATTTTAACAGAGTCATACAAAAGTCGCCAGAGTAATGCGGCCTCAATTGTAAACATACGCAGTTTAGACCTCACTTACAGGCTTTCTACACAAATTTTGAGCTGTATAAACAAGAATTCTTAATATTTGAAAGCAAATTCAAGTGAAAACGCTCCCTAAAGTGCACGGAGTTGTAAATATTATCAGTTTGTTGGTCATTTCACGGCTTTCCACTGGTAATGTCTGTGATTACAAACGGGAGGAAATGTAGGAAGAATCTATTTACTTTAATTTCAAGGGGTTCTTCCAAGTTTTTAATCATTTCTGGAAACTCTAATTACGTATTTAAGAGTTTTACCACAACTAGAGAGTTTTCTTGCAAATATGTACTGGAACCGTCAGGGTTTTAACAGAGTCATACAAAAGTCGCCAGAGTAATGCGTCCTCAATTGTAAACATAAGCAGTACAGTCCTCACTTACAGGCTTTCTACACAAATTTTGAGCTGTATAAACAAGAATTCCTAATATTTGAAAGCAAATTCAAGTGAAAACGCTCCCTAAAGTGCCCGGAGTTGTAAATATTATCAGTTTGCTGGTCATTTCACGGCTTTCCACTGGTAATGTCTGTGATTACAAACGGCAGGAAATGTAGGAAGAATCTATTTACTTTAATTTCAAGGGGTTCTTCCAAGTTTTTAATCATTTCTGGAAACTCTAATTGCGTGTTTTAAGAGTTTTACCACAACTAGAGAGTGTTCTTACTAATATGTACTGGAACCGTCAGGATTTTAACAGAGTCATACAATAGTCGCCAGAGTAATGGGGCCTCAATTGTAAACATACGCAGTTTAGACCTCACTTACAGGCTTTCTACAAATTTTGAGCTGTATAAACAAGAATTCCTAATATTTGAAATCAAATTCAAGTGAAAACGCTCGCTAAAGTGCCCGGAGTTGTAAATATTATCAGTTTGCTGGTCATTTCACGGCTTTCCACTGGTAATGTCTGTGATTACAAAAGGCAGGAAATGTAGGAAGAATCTATTTACTTTAATTTCAAGGGGTTCTTCCAAGTTTTTAATCATTTCTGGAAACTCTAATTGCGTATTTTAAGAGTTTTACCACAACTAGAGAGTTTTCTAACAAATATGTACTGGAACCGTCAGGATTTTAACAGAGTCATACAAAAGTCGCCAGAGTAATGCGGCCTCAATTGTAAACATAAGCAGTACAGTCCTCACTTACAGGCTTTCTACACAAATTTTGAGCTGTATAAACAAGAATTCCTAATATTTGAAAGCAAATTCAAGTGAAAACGCTCCCTAAAGTGCCCGGAGTTGTAAATATTATCAGTTTGCTGGTCATTTCACGGCTTTCCACTGGTAATGTCTGTGATTACAAACGGCAGGAAATGTAGGAAGAATCAATTTACTTTAATTTCAAGGGGTTCTTCCAACTTTTTAATCATTTCTGGAAACTCTAATTGCGTATTTTAAGAGTTTTACCACAACTAGAGAGTTTTCTTACTAATATGTCCTGGAACCGTCAGGATTTTAACAGAGTCATACAAAAGTCGCCAGAGTAATGCGGCCTCAATTGTAAACATAAGCAGTACAGTCCTCACTTACAGGATTTCTACACAAATTTTGAGGTGTATAAACAAGAATTCCTAATATTTGAAAGCAAATTCAAGTGAAAACGCTCCCTAAAGTGCCCGGAGTTGTAAATATTATCAGTTTGCTGGTCATTTCACGGCTTTCCACTGGTAATGTCTGTGATTACAAACGGCAGGAAATGTAGGAAGAATCTATTTAATTTAATTTCAAGGGGATCTTCCAAGTTTTTAATCATTTCTGAAAACTCTAATTGCGTGTTTTAAGAGTTTTACCACAACTAGAGAGTTTTCTTACAAATATGTACTGGAACCGTCAGGATTTTAACAGAGTCATACAAAAGTCGCCAGAGTAATGCGGCCTCAATTGTAAACATACGCAGTTTAGACCTCACTTACAGGCTTTCTACACAAATTTTGAGCTGTATAAACAAGAATTCTTAATATTTGAAAGCAAATTCAAGTGAAAACGCTCCCTAAAGTGCACGGAGTTGTAAATATTATCAGTTTGCTGGTCATTTCACGGCTTTCCACTGGTAATGTCTGTGATTACAAACGGCAGGAAATGTAGGAAGAATCTATTTACTTTAATTTCAAGGGGTTCTTCCAAGTTTTTAATCATTTCTGGAAACTCTGCATATTTTATGAGTTTTACCACAACTAGAGAGTTTTCTTACAAATATGTACTGGAACCGTCAGGATTTTAACAGAGTCATACAAAAGTCGCCAGAGTAATGCGTCCTCAATTGTAAACATAAGCAGTACAGTCCTCACTTACAGGCTTTCTACACAAATTTTGAGCTGTATAAACAAGAATTCCTAATATTTGAAAGCAAATTCAAGTGAAAACGCTCGCTAAAGAGCCCGGAGTTGTAAATGTTATCAGTTTGCTGGTCATTTCACGGCTTTCCACTGGTAATGTCTGTGATTACAAACGGCAGGAAATGTAGGAAGAATCTATTTACTTTAATTTCAAGGGGTTCATCCAAGTTTTTAATCATTTCTGGGAACTCTAATTGCGTATTTTAAGAGTTTTACCACAACTAGATAGTTTTATTACAAATATGTACTGGAAACGTCAGGGTTTTAACAGAGTCATACAAAAGTCGCCAGAGTAATGCGGCCTCAATTGTAAACATAAGCAGTACAGTCCTCACTTACAGGCTTTCTACACAAATTTTGAGCTGTATAAACAAGAATTCCTAATATTTGAAAGCAAATTCAAGTGAAAACGCTCGCTAAAGTGCCCGGAGTTGTAAATATTATCAGTTTGCTGGTCATTTCACGGCTTTCCACTGGTAATGTCTGTGATTACAAAAGGCAGGAAATGTAGGAAGAATCTATTTACTTTAATTTCAAGGGGTTCTTCCAAGTTTTTAATCATTTCTGGAAACTCTAATTGCGTATTTTAAGAGTTTTACCACAACTAGAGAGTTTTCTTACAAATATGTACTGGAACCGTCAGGATTTTAACAGAGTCATACAAAAGTCGCCAGAGTAATGCGGCCTCAATTGTAAACATAAGCAGTACAGTCCTCACTTACAGGCTTTCTACACAAATTTTGAGCTGTATAAACAAGAATTCCTAATATTTGAAAGCAAATTCATGTGAAAACGCTCGCTAAAGTGCCCGGAGTAGTAAATGTTATCAGTTTGCTGGTCATTTCACGGCTTTCCACTGGTAATGTCTGTGATTACAAACGGCAGGAAATGTAGGAAGAATCTATTTACTTTAATTTCAAGGGGTTCATCCAAGTTTTTAATCATTTCTGGGAACTCTAATTGCGTATTTTAAGAGTTTTACCACAACTAGATAGTTTTCTTACAAGTATGTACTGGAACCGTCAGGGTTTTAACAGAGTCATACAAAAGTCGCCAGAGTAATGCGGCCTCAATTGTAAACATAAGCAGTACAGTCCTCACTTACAGGCTTTCTACACAAATTTTGAGCTGTATAAACAAGAATTCCTAATATTTGAAAGCAAATTCAAGTGAAAACGCTCCCTAAAGTGCCCGGAGTTGTAAATATTATCAGTTTGCTGGTCATTTCACGGCTTTCCACTGGTAATGTCTGTGATTACAAACGGCAGGAAATGTAGGAAGAATCAATTTACTTTAATTTCAAGGGGTTCTTCCAACTTTTTAATCATTTCTGGAAACTCTAATTGCGTATTTTAAGAGTTTTACCACAAATAGAGAGTTTTCTTACAAATATGTACTGGAACCGTCAGGATTTTAACAGAGTCATACAAAAGTCGCCAGAGTAATGCGGCCTCAATTGTAAACATAAGCAGTACAGTCGTCACTTACAGGCTTTCTACACAAATTTTGAGCTGTATAAACAAGAATTCCTAATATTTGAAAGCAAATTCATGTGAAAACGCTCCCTAAAGTGCCCGGAGTTGTAAATATTATCAGTTTGCTGGTCATTTCATTGCTTTCCACTGGTAATGTCTGTGATTACAAACGGCAGGAAATGTAGGAAGAATCTATTTACTTTAATTTCAAGGGGTTCTTCCAACTTTTTAATCATTTCTGGAAACTCTAATTGCGTATTTTAAGAGTTTTACCACAACTAGATAGTTTTCTTACAAATATGTACTGGAACCGTCAGGGTTTTAACAGAGTCATACAAAAGTCGCCAGAGTAATGCGGCCTCAATTGTAAACATAAGCAGTACAGTCCTCACTTACAGGCTTTCTACACAAATTTTGAGCTGTATAAACAAGAATTCCTAATATTTGAAAGCAAATTCAAGTGAAAACGCTCCCTAAAGTGCCCGGAGTTGTAAATATTATGAGTTTGCTGGTCATTTCACGGCTTTCCACTGGTAATGTCTGTGATTACAAACGGCAGGAAATGTAGGAAGAATCTATTTACTTTAATTTCAAGGGGTTCTTCCAACTTTTTAATCATTTCTGGAAACTCTAATTGTGTATTTTAAGAGTTTTACCACAACTAGAGAGTTTTTTACAAATATGTACTGGAACCGGCCGGATATTAACAGAGTCATACAAAAGTCGCCAGATTAATGCGGCCTCAATTGTAAACATAAGCAGTACAGTCCTCACTTACAGGCTTTCTACACAAATTTTGAGCTGTATAAACAAGAATTCCTAATATTTGGAAGCAAATTCAAGTGAAAACGCTCCCTAAAGTGCCCGGAGTTGTAAATATTATCAGTTTGCTGGTCATTTCACGGCTTTCCACTGGTAATGTCTGTGATTACAAACGGCAGGAAATGTAGGAAGAATCTATTTACTTTAATTTCAAGGGGTTCTTCCAAGTTTTTAATCATTTCTGGAAACTCTAATTGCGTGTTTTAAGAGTTTTACCACAACTAGAGAGTTTTCTTACAAATATGTACTGGAACCGTCAGGGTTTTAACAGAGTCATACAAAAGTCGCCAGAGTAATGCGGCCTCAATTGTAAACATAAGCAGTACAGTCCTCACTTACAGGCTTTCTACACAAATTTTGAGCTGTATAAACAAGAATTCCTAATATTTGAAAGCAAATTCATGTGAAAACGCTCGCTAAAGTGCCCGGAGTTGTAAATGTTATCAGTTTGCTGGTCATTTCACGGCTTTCCACTGGTAATGTCTGTGATTACAAACGGCAGGAAATGTAGGAAGAATCTATTTACTTTAATTTCAAGGGGTTCATCCAAGTTTTTAATCATTTCTGGGAACTCTAATTGCGTATTTTAAGAGTTTTACCACAACTAGATAGTTTTCTTACTAATATGTACTGGAACCGTCAGGATTTTAACAGAGTCATACAAAAGTCGCCAGAGTAATGCGGCCTCAATTGTAAACATAAGCAGTACAGTCCTCACTTACAGGCTTTCTACACAAATTTTGAGCTGTATAAACAAGAATTCCTAATATTTGAAAGCAAATTCAAGTGAAAACGCTCCCTAAAGTGCACGGATTTGTAAATATTATCAGTTTGCTGGTCATTTCACGGCTTTCCACTGGTAATGTCTGTGATTACAAACGGCAGGAAATGTAGGAAGAATCTATTTACTTTAATTTCAAGGGGTTCTTCCAAGTTTTTAATCATTTCTGGAAACTCTAATTGCGTATTTTAAGAGTTTTACCACAACTAGAGAGTTTTCTAACAAATATGTACTGGAACCGTCAGGATTTTAACAGAGTCATACAAAAGTCGCCAGAGTAATGCGGCCTCAATTGTAAACATAAGCAGTACAGTCCTCACTTACAGGCTTTCTACACAAATTTTGAGCTGTATAAACAAGAATTCCTAATATTTGAAAGCAAATTCAAGTGAAAACGCTCCCTAAAGTGCCCGGAGTTGTAAATATTATCAGTTTGCTGGTCATTTCACGGCTTTCCACTGGTAATGTCTGTGATTACAAACGGCAGGAAATGTAGGAAGAATCAATTTACTTTAATTTCAAGGGGTTCTTCCAACTTTTTAATCATTTCTGGAAAATCTAATTGCGTATTTTAAGAGTTTTACCACAACTAGAGAGTTTTCTTACTAATATGTACTGGAACCGTCAGGATTTTAACAGAGTCATACAAAAGTCGCCAGAGTAATGCGGCCTCAATTGTAAACATACGCAGTTTAGACCTCACTTACAGGCTTTCTACACAAATTTTGAGCTGTATAAACAAGAATTCTTAATATTTGAAAGCAAATTCAAGTGAAAACGCTCCCTAAAGTGCACGGAGTTGTAAATATTATCAGTTTGTTGGTCATTTCACGGCTTTCCACTGGTAATGTCTGTGATTACAAACGGGAGGAAATGTAGGAAGAATCTATTTACTTTAATTTCAAGGGGTTCTTCCAAGTTTTTAATCATTTCTGGAAACTCTAATTACGTATTTAAGAGTTTTACCACAACTAGAGAGTTTTCTTGCAAATATGTACTGGAACCGTCAGGGTTTTAACAGAGTCATACAAAAGTCGCCAGAGTAATGCGTCCTCAATTGTAAACATAAGCAGTACAGTCCTCACTTACAGGCTTTCTACACAAATTTTGAGCTGTATAAACAAGAATTCCTAATATTTGAAAGCAAATTCAAGTGAAAACGCTCCCTAAAGTGCCCGGAGTTGTAAATATTATCAGTTTGCTGGTCATTTCACGGCTTTCCACTGGTAATGTCTGTGATTACAAACGGCAGGAAATGTAGGAAGAATCTATTTACTTTAATTTCAAGGGGTTCTTCCAAGTTTTTAATCATTTCTGGAAACTCTAATTGCGTGTTTTAAGAGTTTTACCACAACTAGAGAGTGTTCTTACTAATATGTACTGGAACCGTCAGGATTTTAACAGAGTCATACAATAGTCGCCAGAGTAATGGGGCCTCAATTGTAAACATACGCAGTTTAGACCTCACTTACAGGCTTTCTACAAATTTTGAGCTGTATAAACAAGAATTCCTAATATTTGAAATCAAATTCAAGTGAAAACGCTCGCTAAAGTGCCCGGAGTTGTAAATATTATCAGTTTGCTGGTCATTTCACGGCTTTCCACTGGTAATGTCTGTGATTACAAAAGGCAGGAAATGTAGGAAGAATCTATTTACTTTAATTTCAAGGGGTTCTTCCAAGTTTTTAATCATTTCTGGAAACTCTAATTGCGTATTTTAAGAGTTTTACCACAACTAGAGAGTTTTCTAACAAATATGTACTGGAACCGTCAGGATTTTAACAGAGTCATACAAAAGTCGCCAGAGTAATGCGGCCTCAATTGTAAACATAAGCAGTACAGTCCTCACTTACAGGCTTTCTACACAAATTTTGAGCTGTATAAACAAGAATTCCTAATATTTGAAAGCAAATTCAAGTGAAAACGCTCCCTAAAGTGCCCGGAGTTGTAAATATTATCAGTTTGCTGGTCATTTCACGGCTTTCCACTGGTAATGTCTGTGATTACAAACGGCAGGAAATGTAGGAAGAATCAATTTACTTTAATTTCAAGGGGTTCTTCCAACTTTTTAATCATTTCTGGAAACTCTAATTGCGTATTTTAAGAGTTTTACCACAACTAGAGAGTTTTCTTACTAATATGTCCTGGAACCGTCAGGATTTTAACAGAGTCATACAAAAGTCGCCAGAGTAATGCGGCCTCAATTGTAAACATAAGCAGTACAGTCCTCACTTACAGGATTTCTACACAAATTTTGAGGTGTATAAACAAGAATTCCTAATATTTGAAAGCAAATTCAAGTGAAAACGCTCCCTAAAGTGCCCGGAGTTGTAAATATTATCAGTTTGCTGGTCATTTCACGGCTTTCCACTGGTAATGTCTGTGATTACAAACGGCAGGAAATGTAGGAAGAATCTATTTAATTTAATTTCAAGGGGATCTTCCAAGTTTTTAATCATTTCTGAAAACTCTAATTGCGTGTTTTAAGAGTTTTACCACAACTAGAGAGTTTTCTTACAAATATGTACTGGAACCGTCAGGATTTTAACAGAGTCATACAAAAGTCGCCAGAGTAATGCGGCCTCAATTGTAAACATACGCAGTTTAGACCTCACTTACAGGCTTTCTACACAAATTTTGAGCTGTATAAACAAGAATTCTTAATATTTGAAAGCAAATTCAAGTGAAAACGCTCCCTAAAGTGCACGGAGTTGTAAATATTATCAGTTTGCTGGTCATTTCACGGCTTTCCACTGGTAATGTCTGTGATTACAAACGGCAGGAAATGTAGGAAGAATCTATTTACTTTAATTTCAAGGGGTTCTTCCAAGTTTTTAATCATTTCTGGAAACTCTGCATATTTTATGAGTTTTACCACAACTAGAGAGTTTTCTTACAAATATGTACTGGAACCGTCAGGATTTTAACAGAGTCATACAAAAGTCGCCAGAGTAATGCGTCCTCAATTGTAAACATAAGCAGTACAGTCCTCACTTACAGGCTTTCTACACAAATTTTGAGCTGTATAAACAAGAATTCCTAATATTTGAAAGCAAATTCAAGTGAAAACGCTCGCTAAAGAGCCCGGAGTTGTAAATGTTATCAGTTTGCTGGTCATTTCACGGCTTTCCACTGGTAATGTCTGTGATTACAAACGGCAGGAAATGTAGGAAGAATCTATTTACTTTAATTTCAAGGGGTTCATCCAAGTTTTTAATCATTTCTGGGAACTCTAATTGCGTATTTTAAGAGTTTTACCACAACTAGATAGTTTTATTACAAATATGTACTGGAACCGTCAGGGTTTTAACAGAGTCATACAAAAGTCGCCAGAGTAATGCGGCCTCAATTGTAAACATAAGCAGTACAGTCCTCACTTACAGGCTTTCTACACAAATTTTGAGCTGTATAAACAAGAATTCCTAATATTTGAAAGCAAATTCAAGTGAAAACGCTCGCTAAAGTGCCCGGAGTTGTAAATATTATCAGTTTGCTGGTCATTTCACGGCTTTCCACTGGTAATGTCTGTGATTACAAAAGGCAGGAAATGTAGGAAGAATCTATTTACTTTAATTTCAAGGGGTTCTTCCAAGTTTTTAATCATTTCTGGAAACTCTAATTGCGTATTTTAAGAGTTTTACCACAACTAGAGAGTTTTCTTACAAATATGTACTGGAACCGTCAGGATTTTAACAGAGTCATACAAAAGTCGCCAGAGTAATGCGGCCTCAATTGTAAACATAAGCAGTACAGTCCTCACTTACAGGCTTTCTACACAAATTTTGAGCTGTATAAACAAGAATTCCTAATATTTGAAAGCAAATTCATGTGAAAACGCTCGCTAAAGTGCCCGGAGTAGTAAATGTTATCAGTTTGCTGGTCATTTCACGGCTTTCCACTGGTAATGTCTGTGATTACAAACGGCAGGAAATGTAGGAAGAATCTATTTACTTTAATTTCAAGGGGTTCATCCAAGTTTTTAATCATTTCTGGGAACTCTAATTGCGTATTTTAAGAGTTTTACCACAACTAGATAGTTTTCTTACAAGTATGTACTGGAACCGTCAGGGTTTTAACAGAGTCATACAAAAGTCGCCAGAGTAATGCGGCCTCAATTGTAAACATAAGCAGTACAGTCCTCACTTACAGGCTTTCTACACAAATTTTGAGCTGTATAAACAAGAATTCCTAATATTTGAAAGCAAATTCAAGTGAAAACGCTCCCTAAAGTGCCCGGAGTTGTAAATATTATCAGTTTGCTGGTCATTTCACGGCTTTCCACTGGTAATGTCTGTGATTACAAACGGCAGGAAATGTAGGAAGAATCAATTTACTTTAATTTCAAGGGGTTCTTCCAACTTTTTAATCATTTCTGGAAACTCTAATTGCGTATTTTAAGAGTTTTACCACAAATAGAGAGTTTTCTTACAAATATGTACTGGAACCGTCAGGATTTTAACAGAGTCATACAAAAGTCGCCAGAGTAATGCGGCCTCAATTGTAAACATAAGCAGTACAGTCGTCACTTACAGGCTTTCTACACAAATTTTGAGCTGTATAAACAAGAATTCCTAATATTTGAAAGCAAATTCATGTGAAAACGCTCCCTAAAGTGCCCGGAGTTGTAAATATTATCAGTTTGCTGGTCATTTCATTGCTTTCCACTGGTAATGTCTGTGATTACAAACGGCAGGAAATGTAGGAAGAATCTATTTACTTTAATTTCAAGGGGTTCTTCCAACTTTTTAATCATTTCTGGAAACTCTAATTGCGTATTTTAAGAGTTTTACCACAACTAGATAGTTTTCTTACAAATATGTACTGGAACCGTCAGGGTTTTAACAGAGTCATACAAAAGTCGCCAGAGTAATGCGGCCTCAATTGTAAACATAAGCAGTACAGTCCTCACTTACAGGCTTTCTACACAAATTTTGAGCTGTATAAACAAGAATTCCTAATATTTGAAAGCAAATTCAAGTGAAAACGCTCCCTAAAGTGCCCGGAGTTGTAAATATTATGAGTTTGCTGGTCATTTCACGGCTTTCCACTGGTAATGTCTGTGATTACAAACGGCAGGAAATGTAGGAAGAATCTATTTACTTTAATTTCAAGGGGTTCTTCCAACTTTTTAATCATTTCTGGAAACTCTAATTGTGTATTTTAAGAGTTTTACCACAACTAGAGAGTTTTTTACAAATATGTACTGGAACCGGCCGGATATTAACAGAGTCATACAAAAGTCGCCAGATTAATGCGGCCTCAATTGTAAACATAAGCAGTACAGTCCTCACTTACAGGCTTTCTACACAAATTTTGAGCTGTATAAACAAGAATTCCTAATATTTGAAAGCAAATTCAAGTGAAAACGCTCCCTAAAGTGCCCGGAGTTGTAAATATTATCAGTTTGCTGGTCATTTCACGGCTTTCCACTGGTAATGTCTGTGATTACAAACGGCAGGAAATGTAGGAAGAATCAATTTACTTTAATTTCAAGGGGTTCTTCCAACTTTTTAATCATTTCTGGAAACTCTAATTGTGTATTTTAAGAGTTTTACCACAACTAGAGAGTTTTCTTGCAAATATGTACTGGAACCGTCAGGGTTTTAACAGAGTCATACAAAAGTCGCCAGAGTAATGCGGCCTCAATTGTAAACATAAGCAGTACAGTCCTCACTTACAGGCTTTCTACACAAATTTTGAGCTGTATAAACAAGAATTCCTAATATTTGGAAGCAAATTCAAGTGAAAACGCTCCCTAAAGTGCCCGGAGTTGTAAATATTATCAGTTTGCTGGTCATTTCACGGCTTTCCACTGGTAATGTCTGTGATTACAAACGGCAGGAAATGTAGGAAGAATCTATTTACTTTAATTTCAAGGGGTTCTTCCAAGTTTTTAATCATTTCTGGAAACTCTAATTGCGTGTTTTAAGAGTTTTACCACAACTAGAGAGTTTTCTTACAAATATGTACTGGAACCGTCAGGGTTTTAACAGAGTCATACAAAAGTCGCCAGAGTAATGCGGCCTCAATTGTAAACATAAGCAGTACAGTCCTCACTTACAGGCTTTCTACACAAATTTTGAGCTGTATAAACAAGAATTCCTAATATTTGAAAGCAAATTCATGTGAAAACGCTCGCTAAAGTGCCCGGAGTTGTAAATGTTATCAGTTTGCTGGTCATTTCACGGCTTTCCACTGGTAATGTCTGTGATTACAAACGGCAGGAAATGTAGGAAGAATCTATTTACTTTAATTTCAAGGGGTTCATCCAAGTTTTTAATCATTTCTGGGAACTCTAATTGCGTATTTTAAGAGTTTTACCACAACTAGATAGTTTTCTTACTAATATGTACTGGAACCGTCAGGATTTTAACAGAGTCATACAAAAGTCGCCAGAGTAATGCGGCCTCAATTGTAAACATAAGCAGTACAGTCCTCACTTACAGGCTTTCTACACAAATTTTGAGCTGTATAAACAAGAATTCCTAATATTTGAAAGCAAATTCAAGTGAAAACGCTCCCTAAAGTGCACGGATTTGTAAATATTATCAGTTTGCTGGTCATTTCACGGCTTTCCACTGGTAATGTCTGTGATTACAAACGGCAGGAAATGTAGGAAGAATCTATTTACTTTAATTTCAAGGGGTTCTTCCAAGTTTTTAATCATTTCTGGAAACTCTAATTGCGTATTTTAAGAGTTTTACCACAACTAGAGAGTTTTCTAACAAATATGTACTGGAACCGTCAGGATTTTAACAGAGTCATACAAAAGTCGCCAGAGTAATGCGGCCTCAATTGTAAACATAAGCAGTACAGTCCTCACTTACAGGCTTTCTACACAAATTTTGAGCTGTATAAACAAGAATTCCTAATATTTGAAAGCAAATTCAAGTGAAAACGCTCGCTAAAGTGCCCGGAGTTGTAAATATTATCAGTTTGCTGGTCATTTCACGGCTTTCCACTGGTAATGTCTGTGATTACAAACGGCAGGAAATGTAGGAAGAATCAATTTACTTTAATTTCAAGGGGTTCTTCCAACTTTTTAATCATTTCTGGAAAATCTAATTGCGTATTTTAAGAGTTTTACCACAACTAGAGAGTTTTCTTACTAATATGTACTGGAACCGTCAGGATTTTAACAGAGTCATACAAAAGTCGCCAGAGTAATGCGGCCTCAATTGTAAACATAAGCAGTACAGTCGTCACTTACAGGCTTTCTACACAAATTTTGAGCTGTATAAACAAGAATTCTTAATATTTGAAAGCAAATTCAAGTGAAAACGCTCCCTAAAGTGCACGGAGTTGTAAATATTATCAGTTTGTTGGTCATTTCACGGCTTTCCACTGGTAATGTCTGTGATTACAAACGGCAGGAAATGTAGGAAGAATCTATTTACTTTAATTTCAAGGGGTTCTTCCAAGTTTTTAATCATTTCTGGAAACTCTAATTGTGTATTTTAAGAGTTTTACCACAACTAGAGAGTTTTTTACAAATATGTACTGGAACCGTCAGGATTTTAACAGAGTCATACAAAAGTCGCCAGAGTAATGCGGCCTCAATTGTAAACATAAGCAGTACAGTCCTCACTTACAGGCTTTCTACACAAATTTTGAGCTGTATAAACAAGAATTCCTAATATTTGAAAGCAAATTCAAGTGAAAACGCTCCCTAAAGTGCCCGGAGTTGTAAATATTATCAGTTTGCTGGTCATTTCACGGCTTTCCACTGGTAATGTCTGTGATTACAAACGGCAGGAAATGTAGGAAGAATCAATTTACTTTAATTTCAAGGGGTTCTTCCAACTTTTTAATCATTTCTGGAAACTCTAATTGCGTATTTTAAGAGTTTTACCGCAACTAGAGAGTTTTCTTACTAATATGTACTGGAACCGTCAGGATTTTAACAGAGTCATACAAAAGTCGCCAGAGTAATGCGGCCTCAATTGTAAACATAAGCAGTACAGTCCTCTCTTACAGGCTTTCTACACAAATTTTGAGCTGTATAAACAAGAATTCCTAATATTTGAAAGCAAATTCAAGTGAAAACGCTCCCTAAAGTGCCCGGAGTTGTAAATATTATCAGTTTGCTGGTCATTTCACGGCTTTCCACTGGTAATGTCTGTGATTACAAACGGCAGGAAATGTAGGAAGAATCAGTTTACTTTAATTTCAATGGGTTCTTCCAACTTTTTAATCATTTCTGGAAACTCTAATTGCGTATTTTAAGAGTTTTAACACAACTAGAGAGTTTTCTTACTAATATGTACTGGAACCGTCAGGATTTTAACAGAGTCATACAAAAGTCGCCAGAGTAATGCGGCCTCAATTGTAAACATAAGCAGTACAGTCCTCACTTACAGGCTTTCTACACAAATTTTGAGCTGTATAAACAAGAATTCCTAATATTTGAAAGCAAATTCAAGTGAAAACGCTCCCTAAAGTGCCCGGACTTGTAAATATTATCAGTTTGCTGGTCATTTCACGGCTTTCCACTGGTAATGTCTGTGATTACAAACGGCAGGAAATGTAGGAAGAATCTATTTACTTTAATTTCAAGGGGTTCTTCCAAGTTTTTAATCATTTCTGAAAACTCTAATTGCGTGTTTTAAGAGTTTTACCACAACTAGAGAGTTTTCTTACAAATATGTACTGGAACCGTCAGGATTTTAACAGAGTCATACAAAAGTCGCCAGAGTAATGCGGCCTCAATTGTAAACATACGCAGTTTAGACCTCACTTACAGGCTTTCTACACAAATTTTGAGCTGTATAAACAAGAATTCTTAATATTTGAAAGCAAATTCAAGTGAAAACGCTCCCTAAAGTGCACGGAGTTGTAAATATTATCAGTTTGTTGGTCATTTCACGGCTTTCCACTGCTAATGTCTGTGATTACAAACGGCAGGAAATGTAGGAAGAATCTATTTACTTTAATTTCAAGGGGTTCTTCCAAGTTTTTAATCATTTCTGGAAACTCTAATTGTGTATTTTAAGAGTTTTACCACAACTAGAGAGTTTTTTACAAATATGTACTGGAACCGGCAGGATATTAACAGAGTCATACAAAAGTCGCCAGAGTAATGCGGCCTCAATTGTAAACATAAGCAGTACAGTCCTCACTTACAGGCTTTCTACACAAATTTTGAGCTGTATAAACAAGAATTCCTAATATTTGAAAGCAAATTCAAGTGAAAACGCTCCCTAAAGTGCCCGGAGTTGTAAATATTATCAGTTTGCTGGTCATTTCACGGCTTTCCACTGGTAATGTCTGTGATTACAAACGGCAGGAAATGTAGGAAGAATCTATTTACTTTAATTTCAAGGGGTTCTTCCAAGTTTTTAATCATTTCTGAAAACTCTAATTGCGTGTTTTAAGAGTTTTACCACAACTAGAGAGTTTTCTTACAAATATGTACTGGAACCGTCAGGATTTTAACAGAGTCATACAAAAGTCGCCAGAGTAATGCGGCCTCAATTGTAAACATACGCAGTTTAGACCTCACTTACAGGCTTTCTACACAAATTTTGAGCTGTATAAACAAGAATTCTTAATATTTGAAAGCAAATTCAAGTGAAAACGCTCCCTAAAGTGCACGGAGTTGTAAATATTATCAGTTTGTTGGTCATTTCACGGCTTTCCACTGGTAATGTCTGTGATTACAAACGGCAGGAAATGTAGGAAGAATCTATTTACTTTAATTTCAAGGGGTTCTTCCAAGTTTTTAATCATTTCTGGAAACTCTAATTGTGTATTTTAAGAGTTTTACCACAACTAGAGAGTTTTTTACAAATATGTACTGGAACCGGCAGGATATTAACAGAGTCATACAAAAGTCGCCAGATTAATGCGGCCTCAATTGTAAACATAAGCAGTACAGTCCTCACTTACAGGCTTTCTACACAAATTTTGAGCTGTATAAACAAGAATTCCTAATATTTGAAAGCAAATTCAAGTGAAAACGCTCCCTAAAGTGCCCGGAGTTGTAAATATTATCAGTTTGCTGGTCATTTCACGGCTTTCCACTGGTAATGTCTGTGATTACAAACGGCAGGAAATGTAGGAAGAATCAATTTACTTTAATTTCAAGGGGTTCTTCCAACTTTTTAATCATTTCTGGAAACTCTAATTGTGTATTTTAAGAGTTTTACCACAACTAGAGAGTTTTCTTGCTAATATGTACTGGAACCGTCAGGGTTTTAACAGAGTCATACAAAAGTCGCCAGAGTAATGCGGCCTCAATTGTAAACATAAGCAGTACAGTCCTCACTTACAGGCTTTCTACACAAATTTTGAGCTGTATAAACAAGAATTCCTAATATTTGAAAGCAAATTCAAGTGAAAACGCTCCCTAAAGTGCCCGGAGTTGTAAATATTATCAGTTTGCTGGTCATTTCACGGCTTTCCACTGGTAATGTCTGTGATTACAAACGGCAGGAAATGTAGGAAGAATCAATTTACTTTAATTTCAAGGGGTTCTTCCAACTTTTTAATCATTTCTGGAAACTCTAATTGTGTATTTTAAGAGTTTTACCACAACTAGAGAGTTTTCTTGCAAATATGTACTGGAACCGTCAGGGTTTTAACAGAGTCATACAAAAGTCGCCAGAGTAATGCGGCCTCAATTGTAAACATAAGCAGTACAGTCCTCACTTACAGGCTTTCTACACAAATTTTGAGCTGTATAAACAAGAATTCCTAATATTTGGAAGCAAATTGAAGTGAAAACGCTCCCTAAAGTGCCCGGAGTTGTAAATATTATCAGTTTGCTGGTCATTTCACGGCTTTCCACTGGTAATGTCTGTGATTACAAACGGCAGGAAATGTAGGAAGAATCAATTTACTTTAATTTCAAGGGGTTCTTCCAACTTTTTAATCATTTCTGGAAACTCTAATTGTGTATTTTAAGAGTTTTACCACAACTAGAGAGTTTTCTTGCAAATATGTACTGGAACCGTCAGGGTTTTAACAGAGTCATACAAAAGTCGCCAGAGTAATGCGGCCTCAATTGTAAACATAAGCAGTACAGTCCTCACTTACAGGCTTTCTACACAAATTTTGAGCTGTATAAACAAGAATTCCTAATATTTGGAAGCAAATTGAAGTGAAAACGCTCCCTAAAGTGCCCGGAGTTGTAAATATTATCAGTTTGCTGGTCATTTCACGGCTTTCCACTGGTAATGTCTGTGATTACAAACGGCAGGAAATGTAGGAAGAATCTATTTACTTTAATTTCAAGGGGTTCTTCCAAGTTTTTAATCATTTCTGGAAACTCTAATTGCGTGTTTTAAGAGTTTTACCACAACTAGAGAGTTTTCTTACAAATATGTACTGGAACCGTCAGGGTTTTAACAGAGTCATACAAAAGTCGCCAGAGTAATGCGGCCTCAATTGTAAACATAAGCAGTACAGTCCTCACTTACAGGCTTTCTACACAAATTTTGAGCTGTATAAACAAGAATTCCTAATATTTGAAAGCAAATTCATGTGAAAACGCTCGCTAAAGTGCCCGGAGTTGTAAATGTTATCAGTTTGCTGGTCATTTCACGGCTTTCCACTGGTAATGTCTGTGATTACAAACGGCAGGAAATGTAGGAAGAATCTATTTACTTTAATTTCAAGGGGTTCATCCAAGTTTTTAATCATTTCTGGGAACTCTAATTGCGTATTTTAAGAGTTTTACCACAACTAGATAGTTTTCTTACTAATATGTACTGGAACCGTCAGGATTTTAACAGAGTCATACAAAAGTCGCCAGAGTAATGCGGCCTCAATTGTAAACATAAGCAGTACAGTCCTCACTTACAGGCTTTCTACACAAATTTTGAGCTGTATAAACAAGAATTCCTAATATTTGAAAGCAAATTCAAGTGAAAACGCTCCCTAAAGTGCACGGATTTGTAAATATTATCAGTTTGCTGGTCATTTCACGGCTTTCCACTGGTAATGTCTGTGATTACAAACGGCAGGAAATGTAGGAAGAATCTATTTACTTTAATTTCAAGGGGTTCTTCCAAGTTTTTAATCATTTCTGGAAACTCTAATTGCGTATTTTAAGAGTTTTACCACAACTAGAGAGTTTTCTAACAAATATGTACTGGAACCGTCAGGATTTTAACAGAGTCATACAAAAGTCGCCAGAGTAATGCGGCCTCAATTGTAAACATAAGCAGTACAGTCCTCACTTACAGGCTTTCTACACAAATTTTGAGCTGTATAAACAAGAATTCCTAATATTTGAAAGCAAATTCAAGTGAAAACGCTCCCTAAAGTGCCCGGAGTTGTAAATATTATCAGTTTGCTGGTCATTTCACGGCTTTCCACTGGTAATGTCTGTGATTACAAACGGCAGGAAATGTAGGAAGAATCAATTTACTTTAATTTCAAGGGGTTCTTCCAACTTTTTAATCATTTCTGGAAAATCTAATTGCGTATTTTAAGAGTTTTACCACAACTAGAGAGTTTTCTTACTAATATGTACTGGAACCGTCAGGATTTTAACAGAGTCATACAAAAGTCGCCAGAGTAATGCGGCCTCAATTGTAAACATAAGCAGTACAGTCGTCACTTACAGGCTTTCTACACAAATTTTGAGCTGTATAAACAAGAATTCTTAATATTTGAAAGCAAATTCAAGTGAAAACGCTCCCTAAAGTGCCCGGAGTTGTAAATATTATCAGTTTGTTGGTCATTTCACGGCTTTCCACTGGTAATGTCTGTGATTACAAACGGCAGGAAATGTAGGAAGAATCTATTTACTTTAATTTCAAGGGGTTCTTCCAAGTTTTTAATCATTTCTGGAAACTCTAATTGTGTATTTTAAGAGTTTTACCACAACTAGAGAGTTTTTTACAAATATGTACTGGAACCGTCAGGATTTTAACAGAGTCATACAAAAGTCGCCAGAGTAATGCGGCCTCAATTGTAAACATAAGCAGTACAGTCCTCACTTACAGGCTTTCTACACAAATTTTGAGCTGTATAAACAAGAATTCCTAATATTTGAAAGCAAATTCAAGTGAAAACGCTCCCTAAAGTGCCCGGAGTTGTAAATATTATCAGTTTGCTGGTCATTTCACGGCTTTCCACTGGTAATGTCTGTGATTACAAACGGCAGGAAATGTAGGAAGAATCAATTTACTTTAATTTCAAGGGGTTCTTCCAACTTTTTAATCATTTCTGGAAACTCTAATTGCGTATTTTAAGAGTTTTACCACAACTAGAGAGTTTTCTTACTAATATGTACTGGAACCGTCAGGATTTTAACAGAGTCATACAAAAGTCGCCAGAGTAATGCGGCCTCAATTGTAAACATAAGCAGTACAGTCCTCTCTTACAGGCTTTCTACACAAATTTTGAGCTGTATAAACAAGAATTCCTAATATTTGAAAGCAAATTCAAGTGAAAACGCTCCCTAAAGTGCCCGGAGTTGTAAATATTATCAGTTTGCTGGTCATTTCACGGCTTTCCACTGGTAATGTCTGTGATTACAAACGGCAGGAAATGTAGGAAGAATCAGTTTACTTTAATTTCAATGGGTTCTTCCAACTTTTTAATCATTTCTGGAAACTCTAATTGCGTATTTTAAGAGTTTTAACACAACTAGAGAGTTTTCTTACTAATATGTACTGGAACCGTCAGGATTTTAACAGAGTCATACAAAAGTCGCCAGAGTAATGCGGCCTCAATTGTAAACATAAGCAGTACAGTCCTCACTTACAGGCTTTCTACACAAATTTTGAGCTGTATAAACAAGAATTCCTAATATTTGAAAGCAAATTCAAGTGAAAACGCTCCCTAAAGTGCCCGGACTTGTAAATATTATCAGTTTGCTGGTCATTTCACGGCTTTCCACTGGTAATGTCTGTGATTACAAACGGCAGGAAATGTAGGAAGAATCTATTTACTTTAATTTCAAGGGGTTCTTCCAAGTTTTTAATCATTTCTGAAAACTCTAATTGCGTGTTTTAAGAGTTTTACCACAACTAGAGAGTTTTCTTACAAATATGTACTGGAACCGTCAGGATTTTAACAGAGTCATACAAAAGTCGCCAGAGTAATGCGGCCTCAATTGTAAACATACGCAGTTTAGACCTCACTTACAGGCTTTCTACACAAATTTTGAGCTGTATAAACAAGAATTCTTAATATTTGAAAGCAAATTCAAGTGAAAACGCTCCCTAAAGTGCACGGAGTTGTAAATATTATCAGTTTGTTGGTCATTTCACGGCTTTCCACTGCTAATGTCTGTGATTACAAACGGCAGGAAATGTAGGAAGAATCTATTTACTTTAATTTCAAGGGGTTCTTCCAAGTTTTTAATCATTTCTGGAAACTCTAATTGTGTATTTTAAGAGTTTTACCACAACTAGAGAGTTTTTTACAAATATGTACTGGAACCGGCAGGATATTAACAGAGTCATACAAAAGTCGCCAGAGTAATGCGGCCTCAATTGTAAACATAAGCAGTACAGTCCTCACTTACAGGCTTTCTACACAAATTTTGAGCTGTATAAACAAGAATTCCTAATATTTGAAAGCAAATTCAAGTGAAAACGCTCCCTAAAGTGCCCGGAGTTGTAAATATTATCAGTTTGCTGGTCATTTCACGGCTTTCCACTGGTAATGTCTGTGATTACAAACGGCAGGAAATGTAGGAAGAATCTATTTACTTTAATTTCAAGGGGTTCTTCCAAGTTTTTAATCATTTCTGGAAACTCTAATTGCGTATTTTAAGAGTTTTACCACAACTAGAGAGTTTTCTAACAAATATGTACTGGAACCGTCAGGATTTTAACAGAGTCATACAAAAGTCGCCAGAGTAATGCGGCCTCAATTGTAAACATAAGCAGTACAGTCCTCACTTACAGGCTTTCTACACAAATTTTGAGCTGTATAAACAAGAATTCCTAATATTTGAAAGCAAATTCAAGTGAAAACGCTCCCTAAAGTGCCCGGAGTTGTAAATATTATCAGTTTGCTGGTCATTTCACGGCTTTCCACTGGTAATGTCTGTGATTACAAACGGCAGGAAATGTAGGAAGAATCAATTTACTTTAATTTCAAGGGGTTCTTCCAACTTTTTAATCATTTCTGGAAACTCTAATTGCGTATTTTAAGAGTTTTACCACAACTAGAGAGTTTTCTTACTAATATGTCCTGGAACCGTCAGGATTTTAACAGAGTCATACAAAAGTCGCCAGAGTAATGCGGCCTCAATTGTAAACATAAGCAGTACAGTCCTCACTTACAGGATTTCTACACAAATTTTGAGGTGTATAAACAAGAATTCCTAATATTTGAAAGCAAATTCAAGTGAAAACGCTCCCTAAAGTGCCCGGAGTTGTAAATATTATCAGTTTGCTGGTCATTTCACGGCTTTCCACTGGTAATGTCTGTGATTACAAACGGCAGGAAATGTAGGAAGAATCTATTTAATTTAATTTCAAGGGGATCTTCCAAGTTTTTAATCATTTCTGAAAACTCTAATTGCGTGTTTTAAGAGTTTTACCACAACTAGAGAGTTTTCTTACAAATATGTACTGGAACCGTCAGGATTTTAACAGAGTCATACAAAAGTCGCCAGAGTAATGCGGCCTCAATTGTAAACATACGCAGTTTAGACCTCACTTACAGGCTTTCTACACAAATTTTGAGCTGTATAAACAAGAATTCTTAATATTTGAAAGCAAATTCAAGTGAAAACGCTCCCTAAAGTGCACGGAGTTGTAAATATTATCAGTTTGCTGGTCATTTCACGGCTTTCCACTGGTAATGTCTGTGATTACAAACGGCAGGAAATGTAGGAAGAATCTATTTACTTTAATTTCAAGGGGTTCTTCCAAGTTTTTAATCATTTCTGGAAACTCTGCATATTTTATGAGTTTTACCACAACTAGAGAGTTTTCTTACAAATATGTACTGGAACCGTCAGGATTTTAACAGAGTCATACAAAAGTCGCCAGAGTAATGCGTCCTCAATTGTAAACATAAGCAGTACAGTCCTCACTTACAGGCTTTCTACACAAATTTTGAGCTGTATAAACAAGAATTCCTAATATTTGAAAGCAAATTCAAGTGAAAACGCTCGCTAAAGAGCCCGGAGTTGTAAATGTTATCAGTTTGCTGGTCATTTCACGGCTTTCCACTGGTAATGTCTGTGATTACAAACGGCAGGAAATGTAGGAAGAATCTATTTACTTTAATTTCAAGGGGTTCATCCAAGTTTTTAATCATTTCTGGGAACTCTAATTGCGTATTTTAAGAGTTTTACCACAACTAGATAGTTTTATTACAAATATGTACTGGAAACGTCAGGGTTTTAACAGAGTCATACAAAAGTCGCCAGAGTAATGCGGCCTCAATTGTAAACATAAGCAGTACAGTCCTCACTTACAGGCTTTCTACACAAATTTTGAGCTGTATAAACAAGAATTCCTAATATTTGAAAGCAAATTCAAGTGAAAACGCTCGCTAAAGTGCCCGGAGTTGTAAATATTATCAGTTTGCTGGTCATTTCACGGCTTTCCACTGGTAATGTCTGTGATTACAAAAGGCAGGAAATGTAGGAAGAATCTATTTACTTTAATTTCAAGGGGTTCTTCCAAGTTTTTAATCATTTCTGGAAACTCTAATTGCGTATTTTAAGAGTTTTACCACAACTAGAGAGTTTTCTTACAAATATGTACTGGAACCGTCAGGATTTTAACAGAGTCATACAAAAGTCGCCAGAGTAATGCGGCCTCAATTGTAAACATAAGCAGTACAGTCCTCACTTACAGGCTTTCTACACAAATTTTGAGCTGTATAAACAAGAATTCCTAATATTTGAAAGCAAATTCATGTGAAAACGCTCGCTAAAGTGCCCGGAGTAGTAAATGTTATCAGTTTGCTGGTCATTTCACGGCTTTCCACTGGTAATGTCTGTGATTACAAACGGCAGGAAATGTAGGAAGAATCTATTTACTTTAATTTCAAGGGGTTCATCCAAGTTTTTAATCATTTCTGGGAACTCTAATTGCGTATTTTAAGAGTTTTACCACAACTAGATAGTTTTCTTACAAGTATGTACTGGAACCGTCAGGGTTTTAACAGAGTCATACAAAAGTCGCCAGAGTAATGCGGCCTCAATTGTAAACATAAGCAGTACAGTCCTCACTTACAGGCTTTCTACACAAATTTTGAGCTGTATAAACAAGAATTCCTAATATTTGAAAGCAAATTCAAGTGAAAACGCTCCCTAAAGTGCCCGGAGTTGTAAATATTATCAGTTTGCTGGTCATTTCACGGCTTTCCACTGGTAATGTCTGTGATTACAAACGGCAGGAAATGTAGGAAGAATCAATTTACTTTAATTTCAAGGGGTTCTTCCAACTTTTTAATCATTTCTGGAAACTCTAATTGCGTATTTTAAGAGTTTTACCACAAATAGAGAGTTTTCTTACAAATATGTACTGGAACCGTCAGGATTTTAACAGAGTCATACAAAAGTCGCCAGAGTAATGCGGCCTCAATTGTAAACATAAGCAGTACAGTCGTCACTTACAGGCTTTCTACACAAATTTTGAGCTGTATAAACAAGAATTCCTAATATTTGAAAGCAAATTCATGTGAAAACGCTCCCTAAAGTGCCCGGAGTTGTAAATATTATCAGTTTGCTGGTCATTTCATTGCTTTCCACTGGTAATGTCTGTGATTACAAACGGCAGGAAATGTAGGAAGAATCTATTTACTTTAATTTCAAGGGGTTCTTCCAACTTTTTAATCATTTCTGGAAACTCTAATTGCGTATTTTAAGAGTTTTACCACAACTAGATAGTTTTCTTACAAATATGTACTGGAACCGTCAGGGTTTTAACAGAGTCATACAAAAGTCGCCAGAGTAATGCGGCCTCAATTGTAAACATAAGCAGTACAGTCCTCACTTACAGGCTTTCTACACAAATTTTGAGCTGTATAAACAAGAATTCCTAATATTTGAAAGCAAATTCAAGTGAAAACGCTCCCTAAAGTGCCCGGAGTTGTAAATATTATGAGTTTGCTGGTCATTTCACGGCTTTCCACTGGTAATGTCTGTGATTACAAACGGCAGGAAATGTAGGAAGAATCTATTTACTTTAATTTCAAGGGGTTCTTCCAACTTTTTAATCATTTCTGGAAACTCTAATTGTGTATTTTAAGAGTTTTACCACAACTAGAGAGTTTTTTACAAATATGTACTGGAACCGGCCGGATATTAACAGAGTCATACAAAAGTCGCCAGATTAATGCGGCCTCAATTGTAAACATAAGCAGTACAGTCCTCACTTACAGGCTTTCTACACAAATTTTGAGCTGTATAAACAAGAATTCCTAATATTTGAAAGCAAATTCAAGTGAAAACGCTCCCTAAAGTGCCCGGAGTTGTAAATATTATCAGTTTGCTGGTCATTTCACGGCTTTCCACTGGTAATGTCTGTGATTACAAACGGCAGGAAATGTAGGAAGAATCAATTTACTTTAATTTCAAGGGGTTCTTCCAACTTTTTAATCATTTCTGGAAACTCTAATTGTGTATTTTAAGAGTTTTACCACAACTAGAGAGTTTTCTTGCAAATATGTACTGGAACCGTCAGGGTTTTAACAGAGTCATACAAAAGTCGCCAGAGTAATGCGGCCTCAATTGTAAACATAAGCAGTACAGTCCTCACTTACAGGCTTTCTACACAAATTTTGAGCTGTATAAACAAGAATTCCTAATATTTGGAAGCAAATTCAAGTGAAAACGCTCCCTAAAGTGCCCGGAGTTGTAAATATTATCAGTTTGCTGGTCATTTCACGGCTTTCCACTGGTAATGTCTGTGATTACAAACGGCAGGAAATGTAGGAAGAATCTATTTACTTTAATTTCAAGGGGTTCTTCCAAGTTTTTAATCATTTCTGGAAACTCTAATTGCGTGTTTTAAGAGTTTTACCACAACTAGAGAGTTTTCTTACAAATATGTACTGGAACCGTCAGGGTTTTAACAGAGTCATACAAAAGTCGCCAGAGTAATGCGGCCTCAATTGTAAACATAAGCAGTACAGTCCTCACTTACAGGCTTTCTACACAAATTTTGAGCTGTATAAACAAGAATTCCTAATATTTGAAAGCAAATTCATGTGAAAACGCTCGCTAAAGTGCCCGGAGTTGTAAATGTTATCAGTTTGCTGGTCATTTCACGGCTTTCCACTGGTAATGTCTGTGATTACAAACGGCAGGAAATGTAGGAAGAATCTATTTACTTTAATTTCAAGGGGTTCATCCAAGTTTTTAATCATTTCTGGGAACTCTAATTGCGTATTTTAAGAGTTTTACCACAACTAGATAGTTTTCTTACTAATATGTACTGGAACCGTCAGGATTTTAACAGAGTCATACAAAAGTCGCCAGAGTAATGCGGCCTCAATTGTAAACATAAGCAGTACAGTCCTCACTTACAGGCTTTCTACACAAATTTTGAGCTGTATAAACAAGAATTCCTAATATTTGAAAGCAAATTCAAGTGAAAACGCTCCCTAAAGTGCACGGATTTGTAAATATTATCAGTTTGCTGGTCATTTCACGGCTTTCCACTGGTAATGTCTGTGATTACAAACGGCAGGAAATGTAGGAAGAATCTATTTACTTTAATTTCAAGGGGTTCTTCCAAGTTTTTAATCATTTCTGGAAACTCTAATTGCGTATTTTAAGAGTTTTACCACAACTAGAGAGTTTTCTAACAAATATGTACTGGAACCGTCAGGATTTTAACAGAGTCATACAAAAGTCGCCAGAGTAATGCGGCCTCAATTGTAAACATAAGCAGTACAGTCCTCACTTACAGGCTTTCTACACAAATTTTGAGCTGTATAAACAAGAATTCCTAATATTTGAAAGCAAATTCAAGTGAAAACGCTCCCTAAAGTGCCCGGAGTTGTAAATATTATCAGTTTGCTGGTCATTTCACGGCTTTCCACTGGTAATGTCTGTGATTACAAACGGCAGGAAATGTAGGAAGAATCAATTTACTTTAATTTCAAGGGGTTCTTCCAACTTTTTAATCATTTCTGGAAAATCTAATTGCGTATTTTAAGAGTTTTACCACAACTAGAGAGTTTTCTTACTAATATGTACTGGAACCGTCAGGATTTTAACAGAGTCATACAAAAGTCGCCAGAGTAATGCGGCCTCAATTGTAAACATAAGCAGTACAGTCGTCACTTACAGGCTTTCTACACAAATTTTGAGCTGTATAAACAAGAATTCTTAATATTTGAAAGCAAATTCAAGTGAAAACGCTCCCTAAAGTGCACGGAGTTGTAAATATTATCAGTTTGTTGGTCATTTCACGGCTTTCCACTGGTAATGTCTGTGATTACAAACGGCAGGAAATGTAGGAAGAATCTATTTACTTTAATTTCAAGGGGTTCTTCCAAGTTTTTAATCATTTCTGGAAACTCTAATTGTGTATTTTAAGAGTTTTACCACAACTAGAGAGTTTTTTACAAATATGTACTGGAACCGTCAGGATTTTAACAGAGTCATACAAAAGTCGCCAGAGTAATGCGGCCTCAATTGTAAACATAAGCAGTACAGTCCTCACTTACAGGCTTTCTACACAAATTTTGAGCTGTATAAACAAGAATTCCTAATATTTGAAAGCAAATTCAAGTGAAAACGCTCCCTAAAGTGCCCGGAGTTGTAAATATTATCAGTTTGCTGGTCATTTCACGGCTTTCCACTGGTAATGTCTGTGATTACAAACGGCAGGAAATGTAGGAAGAATCAATTTACTTTAATTTCAAGGGGTTCTTCCAACTTTTTAATCATTTCTGGAAACTCTAATTGCGTATTTTAAGAGTTTTACCGCAACTAGAGAGTTTTCTTACTAATATGTACTGGAACCGTCAGGATTTTAACAGAGTCATACAAAAGTCGCCAGAGTAATGCGGCCTCAATTGTAAACATAAGCAGTACAGTCCTCTCTTACAGGCTTTCTACACAAATTTTGAGCTGTATAAACAAGAATTCCTAATATTTGAAAGCAAATTCAAGTGAAAACGCTCCCTAAAGTGCCCGGAGTTGTAAATATTATCAGTTTGCTGGTCATTTCACGGCTTTCCACTGGTAATGTCTGTGATTACAAACGGCAGGAAATGTAGGAAGAATCAGTTTACTTTAATTTCAATGGGTTCTTCCAACTTTTTAATCATTTCTGGAAACTCTAATTGCGTATTTTAAGAGTTTTAACACAACTAGAGAGTTTTCTTACTAATATGTACTGGAACCGTCAGGATTTTAACAGAGTCATACAAAAGTCGCCAGAGTAATGCGGCCTCAATTGTAAACATAAGCAGTACAGTCCTCACTTACAGGCTTTCTACACAAATTTTGAGCTGTATAAACAAGAATTCCTAATATTTGAAAGCAAATTCAAGTGAAAACGCTCCCTAAAGTGCCCGGACTTGTAAATATTATCAGTTTGCTGGTCATTTCACGGCTTTCCACTGGTAATGTCTGTGATTACAAACGGCAGGAAATGTAGGAAGAATCTATTTACTTTAATTTCAAGGGGTTCTTCCAAGTTTTTAATCATTTCTGAAAACTCTAATTGCGTGTTTTAAGAGTTTTACCACAACTAGAGAGTTTTCTTACAAATATGTACTGGAACCGTCAGGATTTTAACAGAGTCATACAAAAGTCGCCAGAGTAATGCGGCCTCAATTGTAAACATACGCAGTTTAGACCTCACTTACAGGCTTTCTACACAAATTTTGAGCTGTATAAACAAGAATTCTTAATATTTGAAAGCAAATTCAAGTGAAAACGCTCCCTAAAGTGCACGGAGTTGTAAATATTATCAGTTTGTTGGTCATTTCACGGCTTTCCACTGCTAATGTCTGTGATTACAAACGGCAGGAAATGTAGGAAGAATCTATTTACTTTAATTTCAAGGGGTTCTTCCAAGTTTTTAATCATTTCTGGAAACTCTAATTGTGTATTTTAAGAGTTTTACCACAACTAGAGAGTTTTTTACAAATATGTACTGGAACCGGCAGGATATTAACAGAGTCATACAAAAGTCGCCAGAGTAATGCGGCCTCAATTGTAAACATAAGCAGTACAGTCCTCACTTACAGGCTTTCTACACAAATTTTGAGCTGTATAAACAAGAATTCCTAATATTTGAAAGCAAATTCAAGTGAAAACGCTCCCTAAAGTGCCCGGAGTTGTAAATATTATCAGTTTGCTGGTCATTTCACGGCTTTCCACTGGTAATGTCTGTGATTACAAACGGCAGGAAATGTAGGAAGAATCTATTTACTTTAATTTCAAGGGGTTCTTCCAAGTTTTTAATCATTTCTGAAAACTCTAATTGCGTGTTTTAAGAGTTTTACCACAACTAGAGAGTTTTCTTACAAATATGTACTGGAACCGTCAGGATTTTAACAGAGTCATACAAAAGTCGCCAGAGTAATGCGGCCTCAATTGTAAACATACGCAGTTTAGACCTCACTTACAGGCTTTCTACACAAATTTTGAGCTGTATAAACAAGAATTCTTAATATTTGAAAGCAAATTCAAGTGAAAACGCTCCCTAAAGTGCACGGAGTTGTAAATATTATCAGTTTGTTGGTCATTTCACGGCTTTCCACTGGTAATGTCTGTGATTACAAACGGCAGGAAATGTAGGAAGAATCTATTTACTTTAATTTCAAGGGGTTCTTCCAAGTTTTTAATCATTTCTGGAAACTCTAATTGTGTATTTTAAGAGTTTTACCACAACTAGAGAGTTTTTTACAAATATGTACTGGAACCGGCAGGATATTAACAGAGTCATACAAAAGTCGCCAGATTAATGCGGCCTCAATTGTAAACATAAGCAGTACAGTCCTCACTTACAGGCTTTCTACACAAATTTTGAGCTGTATAAACAAGAATTCCTAATATTTGAAAGCAAATTCAAGTGAAAACGCTCCCTAAAGTGCCCGGAGTTGTAAATATTATCAGTTTGCTGGTCATTTCACGGCTTTCCACTGGTAATGTCTGTGATTACAAACGGCAGGAAATGTAGGAAGAATCAATTTACTTTAATTTCAAGGGGTTCTTCCAACTTTTTAATCATTTCTGGAAACTCTAATTGTGTATTTTAAGAGTTTTACCACAACTAGAGAGTTTTCTTGCTAATATGTACTGGAACCGTCAGGGTTTTAACAGAGTCATACAAAAGTCGCCAGAGTAATGCGGCCTCAATTGTAAACATAAGCAGTACAGTCCTCACTTACAGGCTTTCTACACAAATTTTGAGCTGTATAAACAAGAATTCCTAATATTTGAAAGCAAATTCAAGTGAAAACGCTCCCTAAAGTGCCCGGAGTTGTAAATATTATCAGTTTGCTGGTCATTTCACGGCTTTCCACTGGTAATGTCTGTGATTACAAACGGCAGGAAATGTAGGAAGAATCAATTTACTTTAATTTCAAGGGGTTCTTCCAACTTTTTAATCATTTCTGGAAACTCTAATTGTGTATTTTAAGAGTTTTACCACAACTAGAGAGTTTTCTTGCAAATATGTACTGGAACCGTCAGGGTTTTAACAGAGTCATACAAAAGTCGCCAGAGTAATGCGGCCTCAATTGTAAACATAAGCAGTACAGTCCTCACTTACAGGCTTTCTACACAAATTTTGAGCTGTATAAACAAGAATTCCTAATATTTGGAAGCAAATTGAAGTGAAAACGCTCCCTAAAGTGCCCGGAGTTGTAAATATTATCAGTTTGCTGGTCATTTCACGGCTTTCCACTGGTAATGTCTGTGATTACAAACGGCAGGAAATGTAGGAAGAATCAATTTACTTTAATTTCAAGGGGTTCTTCCAACTTTTTAATCATTTCTGGAAACTCTAATTGTGTATTTTAAGAGTTTTACCACAACTAGAGAGTTTTCTTGCAAATATGTACTGGAACCGTCAGGGTTTTAACAGAGTCATACAAAAGTCGCCAGAGTAATGCGGCCTCAATTGTAAACATAAGCAGTACAGTCCTCACTTACAGGCTTTCTACACAAATTTTGAGCTGTATAAACAAGAATTCCTAATATTTGGAAGCAAATTGAAGTGAAAACGCTCCCTAAAGTGCCCGGAGTTGTAAATATTATCAGTTTGCTGGTCATTTCACGGCTTTCCACTGGTAATGTCTGTGATTACAAACGGCAGGAAATGTAGGAAGAATCTATTTACTTTAATTTCAAGGGGTTCTTCCAAGTTTTTAATCATTTCTGGAAACTCTAATTGCGTGTTTTAAGAGTTTTACCACAACTAGAGAGTTTTCTTACAAATATGTACTGGAACCGTCAGGGTTTTAACAGAGTCATACAAAAGTCGCCAGAGTAATGCGGCCTCAATTGTAAACATAAGCAGTACAGTCCTCACTTACAGGCTTTCTACACAAATTTTGAGCTGTATAAACAAGAATTCCTAATATTTGAAAGCAAATTCATGTGAAAACGCTCGCTAAAGTGCCCGGAGTTGTAAATGTTATCAGTTTGCTGGTCATTTCACGGCTTTCCACTGGTAATGTCTGTGATTACAAACGGCAGGAAATGTAGGAAGAATCTATTTACTTTAATTTCAAGGGGTTCATCCAAGTTTTTAATCATTTCTGGGAACTCTAATTGCGTATTTTAAGAGTTTTACCACAACTAGATAGTTTTCTTACTAATATGTACTGGAACCGTCAGGATTTTAACAGAGTCATACAAAAGTCGCCAGAGTAATGCGGCCTCAATTGTAAACATAAGCAGTACAGTCCTCACTTACAGGCTTTCTACACAAATTTTGAGCTGTATAAACAAGAATTCCTAATATTTGAAAGCAAATTCAAGTGAAAACGCTCCCTAAAGTGCACGGATTTGTAAATATTATCAGTTTGCTGGTCATTTCACGGCTTTCCACTGGTAATGTCTGTGATTACAAACGGCAGGAAATGTAGGAAGAATCAATTTACTTTAATTTCAAGGGGTTCTTCCAACTTTTTAATCATTTCTGGAAAATCTAATTGCGTATTTTAAGAGTTTTACCACAACTAGAGAGTTTTCTTACTAATATGTACTGGAACCGTCAGGATTTTAACAGAGTCATACAAAAGTCGCCAGAGTAATGCGGCCTCAATTGTAAACATAAGCAGTACAGTCGTCACTTACAGGCTTTCTACACAAATTTTGAGCTGTATAAACAAGAATTCTTAATATTTGAAAGCAAATTCAAGTGAAAACGCTCCCTAAAGTGCACGGAGTTGTAAATATTATCAGTTTGTTGGTCATTTCACGGCTTTCCACTGGTAATGTCTGTGATTACAAACGGCAGGAAATGTAGGAAGAATCTATTTACTTTAATTTCAAGGGGTTCTTCCAAGTTTTTAATCATTTCTGGAAACTCTAATTGTGTATTTTAAGAGTTTTACCACAACTAGAGAGTTTTTTACAAATATGTACTGGAACCGTCAGGATTTTAACAGAGTCATACAAAAGTCGCCAGAGTAATGCGGCCTCAATTGTAAACATAAGCAGTACAGTCCTCACTTACAGGCTTTCTACACAAATTTTGAGCTGTATAAACAAGAATTCCTAATATTTGAAAGCAAATTCAAGTGAAAACGCTCCCTAAAGTGCCCGGAGTTGTAAATATTATCAGTTTGCTGGTCATTTCACGGCTTTCCACTGGTAATGTCTGTGATTACAAACGGCAGGAAATGTAGGAAGAATCAATTTACTTTAATTTCAAGGGGTTCTTCCAACTTTTTAATCATTTCTGGAAACTCTAATTGCGTATTTTAAGAGTTTTACCGCAACTAGAGAGTTTTCTTACTAATATGTACTGGAACCGTCAGGATTTTAACAGAGTCATACAAAAGTCGCCAGAGTAATGCGGCCTCAATTGTAAACATAAGCAGTACAGTCCTCTCTTACAGGCTTTCTACACAAATTTTGAGCTGTATAAACAAGAATTCCTAATATTTGAAAGCAAATTCAAGTGAAAACGCTCCCTAAAGTGCCCGGAGTTGTAAATATTATCAGTTTGCTGGTCATTTCACGGCTTTCCACTGGTAATGTCTGTGATTACAAACGGCAGGAAATGTAGGAAGAATCAGTTTACTTTAATTTCAATGGGTTCTTCCAACTTTTTAATCATTTCTGGAAACTCTAATTGCGTATTTTAAGAGTTTTAACACAACTAGAGAGTTTTCTTACTAATATGTACTGGAACCGTCAGGATTTTAACAGAGTCATACAAAAGTCGCCAGAGTAATGCGGCCTCAATTGTAAACATAAGCAGTACAGTCCTCACTTACAGGCTTTCTACACAAATTTTGAGCTGTATAAACAAGAATTCCTAATATTTGAAAGCAAATTCAAGTGAAAACGCTCCCTAAAGTGCCCGGACTTGTAAATATTATCAGTTTGCTGGTCATTTCACGGCTTTCCACTGGTAATGTCTGTGATTACAAACGGCAGGAAATGTAGGAAGAATCTATTTACTTTAATTTCAAGGGGTTCTTCCAAGTTTTTAATCATTTCTGAAAACTCTAATTGCGTGTTTTAAGAGTTTTACCACAACTAGAGAGTTTTCTTACAAATATGTACTGGAACCGTCAGGATTTTAACAGAGTCATACAAAAGTCGCCAGAGTAATGCGGCCTCAATTGTAAACATACGCAGTTTAGACCTCACTTACAGGCTTTCTACACAAATTTTGAGCTGTATAAACAAGAATTCTTAATATTTGAAAGCAAATTCAAGTGAAAACGCTCCCTAAAGTGCACGGAGTTGTAAATATTATCAGTTTGTTGGTCATTTCACGGCTTTCCACTGCTAATGTCTGTGATTACAAACGGCAGGAAATGTAGGAAGAATCTATTTACTTTAATTTCAAGGGGTTCTTCCAAGTTTTTAATCATTTCTGGAAACTCTAATTGTGTATTTTAAGAGTTTTACCACAACTAGAGAGTTTTTTACAAATATGTACTGGAACCGGCAGGATATTAACAGAGTCATACAAAAGTCGCCAGAGTAATGCGGCCTCAATTGTAAACATAAGCAGTACAGTCCTCACTTACAGGCTTTCTACACAAATTTTGAGCTGTATAAACAAGAATTCCTAATATTTGAAAGCAAATTCAAGTGAAAACGCTCCCTAAAGTGCCCGGAGTTGTAAATATTATCAGTTTGCTGGTCATTTCACGGCTTTCCACTGGTAATGTCTGTGATTACAAACGGCAGGAAATGTAGGAAGAATCTATTTACTTTAATTTCAAGGGGTTCTTCCAAGTTTTTAATCATTTCTGAAAACTCTAATTGCGTGTTTTAAGAGTTTTACCACAACTAGAGAGTTTTCTTACAAATATGTACTGGAACCGTCAGGATTTTAACAGAGTCATACAAAAGTCGCCAGAGTAATGCGGCCTCAATTGTAAACATACGCAGTTTAGACCTCACTTACAGGCTTTCTACACAAATTTTGAGCTGTATAAACAAGAATTCTTAATATTTGAAAGCAAATTCAAGTGAAAACGCTCCCTAAAGTGCACGGAGTTGTAAATATTATCAGTTTGTTGGTCATTTCACGGCTTTCCACTGGTAATGTCTGTGATTACAAACGGCAGGAAATGTAGGAAGAATCTATTTACTTTAATTTCAAGGGGTTCTTCCAAGTTTTTAATCATTTCTGGAAACTCTAATTGTGTATTTTAAGAGTTTTACCACAACTAGAGAGTTTTTTACAAATATGTACTGGAACCGGCAGGATATTAACAGAGTCATACAAAAGTCGCCAGATTAATGCGGCCTCAATTGTAAACATAAGCAGTACAGTCCTCACTTACAGGCTTTCTACACAAATTTTGAGCTGTATAAACAAGAATTCCTAATATTTGAAAGCAAATTCAAGTGAAAACGCTCCCTAAAGTGCCCGGAGTTGTAAATATTATCAGTTTGCTGGTCATTTCACGGCTTTCCACTGGTAATGTCTGTGATTACAAACGGCAGGAAATGTAGGAAGAATCAATTTACTTTAATTTCAAGGGGTTCTTCCAACTTTTTAATCATTTCTGGAAACTCTAATTGTGTATTTTAAGAGTTTTACCACAACTAGAGAGTTTTCTTGCTAATATGTACTGGAACCGTCAGGGTTTTAACAGAGTCATACAAAAGTCGCCAGAGTAATGCGGCCTCAATTGTAAACATAAGCAGTACAGTCCTCACTTACAGGCTTTCTACACAAATTTTGAGCTGTATAAACAAGAATTCCTAATATTTGAAAGCAAATTCAAGTGAAAACGCTCCCTAAAGTGCCCGGAGTTGTAAATATTATCAGTTTGCTGGTCATTTCACGGCTTTCCACTGGTAATGTCTGTGATTACAAACGGCAGGAAATGTAGGAAGAATCAATTTACTTTAATTTCAAGGGGTTCTTCCAACTTTTTAATCATTTCTGGAAACTCTAATTGTGTATTTTAAGAGTTTTACCACAACTAGAGAGTTTTCTTGCAAATATGTACTGGAACCGTCAGGGTTTTAACAGAGTCATACAAAAGTCGCCAGAGTAATGCGGCCTCAATTGTAAACATAAGCAGTACAGTCCTCACTTACAGGCTTTCTACACAAATTTTGAGCTGTATAAACAAGAATTCCTAATATTTGGAAGCAAATTGAAGTGAAAACGCTCCCTAAAGTGCCCGGAGTTGTAAATATTATCAGTTTGCTGGTCATTTCACGGCTTTCCACTGGTAATGTCTGTGATTACAAACGGCAGGAAATGTAGGAAGAATCAATTTACTTTAATTTCAAGGGGTTCTTCCAACTTTTTAATCATTTCTGGAAACTCTAATTGTGTATTTTAAGAGTTTTACCACAACTAGAGAGTTTTCTTGCAAATATGTACTGGAACCGTCAGGGTTTTAACAGAGTCATACAAAAGTCGCCAGAGTAATGCGGCCTCAATTGTAAACATAAGCAGTACAGTCCTCACTTACAGGCTTTCTACACAAATTTTGAGCTGTATAAACAAGAATTCCTAATATTTGGAAGCAAATTGAAGTGAAAACGCTCCCTAAAGTGCCCGGAGTTGTAAATATTATCAGTTTGCTGGTCATTTCACGGCTTTCCACTGGTAATGTCTGTGATTACAAACGGCAGGAAATGTAGGAAGAATCTATTTACTTTAATTTCAAGGGGTTCTTCCAAGTTTTTAATCATTTCTGGAAACTCTAATTGCGTGTTTTAAGAGTTTTACCACAACTAGGGAGTTTTCTTACAAATATGTACTGGAACCGTCAGGGTTTTAACAGAGTCATACAAAAGTCGCCAGAGTAATGCGGCCTCAATTGTAAACATAAGCAGTACAGTCCTCACTTACAGGCTTTCTACACAAATTTTGAGCTGTATAAACAAGAATTCCTAATATTTGAAAGCAAATTCATGTGAAAACGCTCGCTAAAGTGCCCGGAGTTGTAAATGTTATCAGTTTGCTGGTCATTTCACGGCTTTCCACTGGTAATGTCTGTGATTACAAACGGCAGGAAATGTAGGAAGAATCTATTTACTTTAATTTCAAGGGGTTCATCCAAGTTTTTAATCATTTCTGGGAACTCTAATTGCGTATTTTAAGAGTTTTACCACAACTAGATAGTTTTCTTACTAATATGTACTGGAACCGTCAGGATTTTAACAGAGTCATACAAAAGTCGCCAGAGTAATGCGGCCTCAATTGTAAACATAAGCAGTACAGTCCTCACTTACAGGCTTTCTACACAAATTTTGAGCTGTATAAACAAGAATTCCTAATATTTGAAAGCAAATTCAAGTGAAAACGCTCCCTAAAGTGCACGGATTTGTAAATATTATCAGTTTGCTGGTCATTTCACGGCTTTCCACTGGCAATGTCTGTGATTACAAACGGCAGGAAATGTAGGAAGAATCTATTTACTTTAATTTCAAGGGGTTCTTCCAAGTTTTTAATCATTTCTGGAAACTCTAATTGCGTATTTTAAGAGTTTTACCACAACTAGAGAGTTTTCTAACAAATATGTACTGGAACCGTCAGGATTTTAACAGAGTCATACAAAAGTCGCCAGAGTAATGCGGCCTCAATTGTAAACATAAGCAGTACAGTCCTCACTTACAGGCTTTCTACACAAATTTTGAGCTGTATAAACAAGAATTCCTAATATTTGAAAGCAAATTCAAGTGAAAACGCTCCCTAAAGTGCCCGGAGTTGTAAATATTATCAGTTTGCTGGTCATTTCACGGCTTTCCACTGGTAATGTCTGTGATTACAAACGGCAGGAAATGTAGGAAGAATCAATTTACTTTAATTTCAAGGGGTTCTTCCAACTTTTTAATCATTTCTGGAAAATCTAATTGCGTATTTTAAGAGTTTTACCACAACTAGAGAGTTTTCTTACTAATATGTACTGGAACCGTCAGGATTTTAACAGAGTCATACAAAAGTCGCCAGAGTAATGCGGCCTCAATTGTAAACATAAGCAGTACAGTCGTCACTTACAGGCTTTCTACACAAATTTTGAGCTGTATAAACAAGAATTCTTAATATTTGAAAGCAAATTCAAGTGAAAACGCTCCCTAAAGTGCACGGAGTTGTAAATATTATCAGTTTGTTGGTCATTTCACGGCTTTCCACTGGTAATGTCTGTGATTACAAACGGCAGGAAATGTAGGAAGAATCTATTTACTTTAATTTCAAGGGGTTCTTCCAAGTTTTTAATCATTTCTGGAAACTCTAATTGTGTATTTTAAGAGTTTTACCACAACTAGAGAGTTTTTTACAAATATGTACTGGAACCGTCAGGATTTTAACAGAGTCATACAAAAGTCGCCAGAGTAATGCGGCCTCAATTGTAAACATAAGCAGTACAGTCCTCACTTACAGGCTTTCTACACAAATTTTGAGCTGTATAAACAAGAATTCCTAATATTTGAAAGCAAATTCAAGTGAAAACGCTCCCTAAAGTGCCCGGAGTTGTAAATATTATCAGTTTGCTGGTCATTTCACGGCTTTCCACTGGTAATGTCTGTGATTACAAACGGCAGGAAATGTAGGAAGAATCAATTTACTTTAATTTCAAGGGGTTCTTCCAACTTTTTAATCATTTCTGGAAACTCTAATTGCGTATTTTAAGAGTTTTACCACAACTAGAGAGTTTTCTTACTAATATGTACTGGAACCGTCAGGATTTTAACAGAGTCATACAAAAGTCGCCAGAGTAATGCGGCCTCAATTGTAAACATAAGCAGTACAGTCCTCTCTTACAGGCTTTCTACACAAATTTTGAGCTGTATAAACAAGAATTCCTAATATTTGAAAGCAAATTCAAGTGAAAACGCTCCCTAAAGTGCCCGGAGTTGTAAATATTATCAGTTTGCTGGTCATTTCACGGCTTTCCACTGGTAATGTCTGTGATTACAAACGGCAGGAAATGTAGGAAGAATCAGTTTACTTTAATTTCAATGGGTTCTTCCAACTTTTTAATCATTTCTGGAAACTCTAATTGCGTATTTTAAGAGTTTTAACACAACTAGAGAGTTTTCTTACTAATATGTACTGGAACCGTCAGGATTTTAACAGAGTCATACAAAAGTCGCCAGAGTAATGCGGCCTCAATTGTAAACATAAGCAGTACAGTCCTCACTTACAGGCTTTCTACACAAATTTTGAGCTGTATAAACAAGAATTCCTAATATTTGAAAGCAAATTCAAGTGAAAACGCTCCCTAAAGTGCCCGGAGTTGTAAATATTATCAGTTTGCTGGTCATTTCACGGCTTTCCACTGGTAATGTCTGTGATTACAAACGGCAGGAAATGTAGGAAGAATCTATTTACTTTAATTTCAAGGGGTTCTTCCAAGTTTTTAATCATTTCTGAAAACTCTAATTGCGTGTTTTAAGAGTTTTACCACAACTAGAGAGTTTTCTTACAAATATGTACTGGAACCGTCAGGATTTTAACAGAGTCATACAAAAGTCGCCAGAGTAATGCGGCCTCAATTGTAAACATACGCAGTTTAGACCTCACTTACAGGCTTTCTACACAAATTTTGAGCTGTATAAACAAGAATTCTTAATATTTGAAAGCAAATTCAAGTGAAAACGCTCCCTAAAGTGCACGGAGTTGTAAATATTATCAGTTTGTTGGTCATTTCACGGCTTTCCACTGGTAATGTCTGTGATTACAAACGGGAGGAAATGTAGGAAGAATCTATTTACTTTAATTTCAAGGGGTTCTTCCAAGTTTTTAATCATTTCTGGAAACTCTAATTACGTATTTAAGAGTTTTACCACAACTAGAGAGTTTTCTTGCAAATATGTACTGGAACCGTCAGGGTTTTAACAGAGTCATACAAAAGTCGCCAGAGTAATGCGTCCTCAATTGTAAACATAAGCAGTACAGTCCTCACTTACAGGCTTTCTACACAAATTTTGAGCTGTATAAACAAGAATTCCTAATATTTGGAAGCAAATTCAAGTGAAAACGCTCCCTAAAGTGCCCGGAGTTGTAAATATTATCAGTTTGCTGGTCATTTCACGGCTTTCCACTGGTAATGTCTGTGATTACAAACGGCAGGAAATGTAGGAAGAATCTATTTACTTTAATTTCAAGGGGTTCTTCCAAGTTTTTAATCATTTCTGGAAACTCTAATTGCGTGTTTTAAGAGTTTTACCACAACTAGAGAGTGTTCTTACTAATATGTACTGGAACCGTCAGGATTTTAACAGAGTCATACAAAAGTCGCCAGAGTAATGGGGCCTCAATTGTAAACATACGCAGTTTAGACCTCACTTACAGGCTTTCTACAAATTTTGAGCTGTATAAACAAGAATTCCTAATATTTGAAATCAAATTCAAGTGAAAACGCTCGCTAAAGTGCCCGGAGTTGTAAATATTATCAGTTTGCTGGTCATTTCACGGCTTTCCACTGGTAATGTCTGTGATTACAAAAGGCAGGAAATGTAGGAAGAATCTATTTACTTTAATTTCAAGGGGTTCTTCCAAGTTTTTAATCATTTCTGGAAACTCTAATTGCGTATTTTAAGAGTTTTACCACAACTAGAGAGTTTTCTTGCAAATATGTACTTGAACCGTCAGGATTTTAACAGAGTCATACAAAAGTCGCCAGAGTAATGCGGCCTCAATTGTAAACATAAGCAGTACAGTCCTCACTTACAGGCTTTCTACACAAATTTTGAGCTGTATAAACAAGAATTCCTAATATTTGAAAGCAAATTCAAGTGAAAACGCTGCCTAAAGTGCCCGGAGTTGTAAATATTATCAGTTTGCTGGTCATTTCACGGCTTTCCACTGGTAATGTCTGTGATTACAAACGGCAGGAAATGTAGGAAGAATCAATTTACTTTAATTTCAAGGGGTTCATCCAACTTTTTAATCATTTCTGGAAACTCTAATTGCGTATTTTAAGAGTTTTACCACAACTAGAGAGTTTTCTTACTAATATGTCCTGGAACCGTCAGGATTTTAACAGAGTCATACAAAAGTCGCCAGAGTAATGCGGCCTCAATTGTAAACATAAGCAGTACAGTCCTCACTTACAGGATTTCTACACAAATTTTGAGGTGTATAAACAAGAATTCCTAATATTTGAAAGCAAATTCAAGTGAAAACGCTCCCTAAAGTGCCCGGAGTTGTAAATATTATCAGTTTGCTGGTCATTTCACGGCTTTCCACTGGTAATGTCTGTGATTACAAACGGCAGGAAATGTAGGAAGAATCTATTTAATTTAATTTCAAGGGGATCTTCCAAGTTTTTAATCATTTCTGAAAACTCTAATTGCGTGTTTTAAGAGTTTTACCACAACTAGAGAGTTTTCTTACAAATATGTACTGGAACCGTCAGGATTTTAACAGAGTCATACAAAAGTCGCCAGAGTAATGCGGCCTCAATTGTAAACATACGCAGTTTAGACCTCACTTACAGGCTTTCTACACAAATTTTGAGCTGTATAAACAAGAATTCTTAATATTTGAAAGCAAATTCAAGTGAAAACGCTCCCTAAAGTGCACGGAGTTGTAAATATTATCAGTTTGCTGGTCATTTCACGGCTTTCCACTGGTAATGTCTGTGATTACAAACGGCAGGAAATGTAGGAAGAATCTATTTACTTTAATTTCAAGGGGTTCTTCCAAGTTTTTAATCATTTCTGGAAACTCTAATTGCGTATTTTAAGAGTTTTACCACAACTAGAGAGTTTTCTAACAAATATGTACTGGAACCGTCAGGATTTTAACAGAGTCATACAAAAGTCGCCAGAGTAATGCGGCCTCAATTGTAAACATAAGCAGTACAGTCCTCACTTACAGGCTTTCTACACAAATTTTGAGCTGTATAAACAAGAATTCCTAATATTTGAAAGCAAATTCAAGTGAAAACGCTCGCTAAAGAGCCCGGAGTTGTAAATGTTATCAGTTTGCTGGTCATTTCACGGCTTTCCACTGGTAATGTCTGTGATTACAAACGGCAGGAAATGTAGGAAGAATCTATTTACTTTAATTTCAAGGGGTTCATCCAAGTTTTTAATCATTTCTGGGAACTCTAATTGCGTATTTTAAGAGTTTTACCACAACTAGATAGTTTTATTACAAATATGTACTGGAAACGTCAGGGTTTTAACAGAGTCATACAAAAGTCGCCAGAGTAATGCGGCCTCAATTGTAAACATACGCAGTTTAGACCTCACTTACAGGCTTTCTACACAAATTTTGAGCTGTATAAACAAGAATTCCTAATATTTGAAAGCAAATTCAAGTGAAAACGCTCCCTAAAGTGCCCGGAGTTGTAAATATTATCAGTTTGCTGGTCATTTCACGGCTTTCCACTGGTAATGTCTGTGATTACAAACGGGAGGAAATGTAGGAAGAATCTATTTACTTTAATTTCAAGGGGTTCTTCCAAGTTTTTAATCATTTCTGAAAACTCTAATTACGTATTTAAGAGTTTTACCACAACTAGAGAGTTTTCTTGCAAATATGTACTGGAACCGTCAGGGTTTTAACAGAGTCATACAAAAGTCGCCAGAGTAATGCGTCCTCAATTGTAAACATAAGCAGTACAGTCCTCACTTACAGGCTTTCTACACAAATTTTGAGCTGTATAAACAAGAATTCCTAATATTTGGAAGCAAATTCAAGTGAAAACGCTCCCTAAAGTGCCCGGAGTTGTAAATATTATCAGTTTGCTGGTCATTTCACGGCTTTCCACTGGTAATGTCTGTGATTACAAACGGCAGGAAATGTAGGAAGAATCTATTTACTTTAATTTCAAGGGGTTCTTCCAAGTTTTTAATCATTTCTGGAAACTCTAATTGCGTGTTTTAAGAGTTTTACCACAACTAGAGAGTGTTCTTACTAATATGTACTGGAACCGTCAGGATTTTAACAGAGTCATACAAAAGTCGCCAGAGTAATGGGGCCTCAATTGTAAACATACGCAGTTTAGACCTCACTTACAGGCTTTCTACAAATTTTGAGCTGTATAAACAAGAATTCCTAATATTTGAAATCAAATTCAAGTGAAAACGCTCGCTAAAGTGCCCGGAGTTGTAAATATTATCAGTTTGCTGGTCATTTCACGGCTTTCCACTGGTAATGTCTGTGATTACAAAAGGCAGGAAATGTAGGAAGAATCTATTTACTTTAATTTCAAGGGGTTCTTCCAAGTTTTTAATCATTTCTGGAAACTCTAATTGCGTATTTTAAGAGTTTTACCACAACTAGAGAGTTTTCTAACAAATATGTACTGGAACCGTCAGGATTTTAACAGAGTCATACAAAAGTCGCCAGAGTAATGCGGCCTCAATTGTAAACATAAGCAGTACAGTCCTCACTTACAGGCTTTCTACACAAATTTTGAGCTGTATAAACAAGAATTCCTAATATTTGAAAGCAAATTCAAGTGAAAACGCTCCCTAAAGTGCCCGGAGTTGTAAATATTATCAGTTTGCTGGTCATTTCACGGCTTTCCACTGGTAATGTCTGTGATTACAAACGGCAGGAAATGTAGGAAGAATCTATTTACTTTAATTTCAAGGGGTTCATCCAAGTTTTTAATCATTTCTGGGAACTCTAATTGCGTATTTTAAGAGTTTTACCACAACTAGATAGTTTTATTACAAATATGTACTGGAAACGTCAGGGTTTTAACAGAGTCATACAAAAGTCGCCAGAGTAATGCGGCCTCAATTGTAAACATAAGCAGTACAGTCCTCACTTACAGGCTTTCTACACAAATTTTGAGCTGTATAAACAAGAATTCCTAATATTTGAAAGCAAATTCAAGTGAAAACGCTCCCTAAAGTGCCCGGAGTTGTAAATATTATCAGTTTGCTGGTCATTTCACGGCTTTCCACTGGTAATGTCTGTGATTACAAACGGGAGGAAATGTAGGAAGAATCTATTTACTTTAATTTCAAGGGGTTCTTCCAAGTTTTTAATCATTTCTGAAAACTCTAATTGCGTGTTTTAAGAGTTTTACCACAACTAGAGAGTTTTCTTACAAATATGTACTGGAACCGTCAGGATTTTAACAGAGTCATACAAAAGTCGCCAGAGTAATGCGGCCTCAATTGTAAACATACGCAGTTTAGACCTCACTTACAGGCTTTCTACACAAATTTTGAGCTGTATAAACAAGAATTCTTAATATTTGAAAGCAAATTCAAGTGAAAACGCTCCCTAAAGTGCACGGAGTTGTAAATATTATCAGTTTGTTGGTCATTTCACGGCTTTCCACTGGTAATGTCTGTGATTACAAACGGGAGGAAATGTAGGAAGAATCTATTTACTTTAATTTCAAGGGGTTCTTCCAAGTTTTTAATCATTTCTGGAAACTCTAATTACGTATTTAAGAGTTTTACCACAACTAGAGAGTTTTCTTGCAAATATGTACTGGAACCGTCAGGGTTTTAACAGAGTCATACAAAAGTCGCCAGAGTAATGCGTCCTCAATTGTAAACATAAGCAGTACAGTCCTCACTTACAGGCTTTCTACACAAATTTTGAGCTGTATAAACAAGAATTCCTAATATTTGAAAGCAAATTCAAGTGAAAACGCTCCCTAAAGTGCCCGGAGTTGTAAATATTATCAGTTTGCTGGTCATTTCACGGCTTTCCACTGGTAATGTCTGTGATTACAAACGGCAGGAAATGTAGGAAGAATCTATTTACTTTAATTTCAAGGGGTTCTTCCAAGTTTTTAATCATTTCTGGAAACTCTAATTGCGTGTTTTAAGAGTTTTACCACAACTAGAGAGTGTTCTTACTAATATGTACTGGAACCGTCAGGATTTTAACAGAGTCATACAATAGTCGCCAGAGTAATGGGGCCTCAATTGTAAACATACGCAGTTTAGACCTCACTTACAGGCTTTCTACAAATTTTGAGCTGTATAAACAAGAATTCCTAATATTTGAAATCAAATTCAAGTGAAAACGCTCGCTAAAGTGCCCGGAGTTGTAAATATTATCAGTTTGCTGGTCATTTCACGGCTTTCCACTGGTAATGTCTGTGATTACAAAAGGCAGGAAATGTAGGAAGAATCTATTTACTTTAATTTCAAGGGGTTCTTCCAAGTTTTTAATCATTTCTGGAAACTCTAATTGCGTATTTTAAGAGTTTTACCACAACTAGAGAGTTTTCTAACAAATATGTACTGGAACCGTCAGGATTTTAACAGAGTCATACAAAAGTCGCCAGAGTAATGCGGCCTCAATTGTAAACATAAGCAGTACAGTCCTCACTTACAGGCTTTCTACACAAATTTTGAGCTGTATAAACAAGAATTCCTAATATTTGAAAGCAAATTCAAGTGAAAACGCTCCCTAAAGTGCCCGGAGTTGTAAATATTATCAGTTTGCTGGTCATTTCACGGCTTTCCACTGGTAATGTCTGTGATTACAAACGGCAGGAAATGTAGGAAGAATCAATTTACTTTAATTTCAAGGGGTTCTTCCAACTTTTTAATCATTTCTGGAAACTCTAATTGCGTATTTTAAGAGTTTTACCACAACTAGAGAGTTTTCTTACTAATATGTCCTGGAACCGTCAGGATTTTAACAGAGTCATACAAAAGTCGCCAGAGTAATGCGGCCTCAATTGTAAACATAAGCAGTACAGTCCTCACTTACAGGATTTCTACACAAATTTTGAGGTGTATAAACAAGAATTCCTAATATTTGAAAGCAAATTCAAGTGAAAACGCTCCCTAAAGTGCCCGGAGTTGTAAATATTATCAGTTTGCTGGTCATTTCACGGCTTTCCACTGGTAATGTCTGTGATTACAAACGGCAGGAAATGTAGGAAGAATCTATTTAATTTAATTTCAAGGGGATCTTCCAAGTTTTTAATCATTTCTGAAAACTCTAATTGCGTGTTTTAAGAGTTTTACCACAACTAGAGAGTTTTCTTACAAATATGTACTGGAACCGTCAGGATTTTAACAGAGTCATACAAAAGTCGCCAGAGTAATGCGGCCTCAATTGTAAACATACGCAGTTTAGACCTCACTTACAGGCTTTCTACACAAATTTTGAGCTGTATAAACAAGAATTCTTAATATTTGAAAGCAAATTCAAGTGAAAACGCTCCCTAAAGTGCACGGAGTTGTAAATATTATCAGTTTGCTGGTCATTTCACGGCTTTCCACTGGTAATGTCTGTGATTACAAACGGCAGGAAATGTAGGAAGAATCTATTTACTTTAATTTCAAGGGGTTCTTCCAAGTTTTTAATCATTTCTGGAAACTCTGCATATTTTATGAGTTTTACCACAACTAGAGAGTTTTCTTACAAATATGTACTGGAACCGTCAGGATTTTAACAGAGTCATACAAAAGTCGCCAGAGTAATGCGTCCTCAATTGTAAACATAAGCAGTACAGTCCTCACTTACAGGCTTTCTACACAAATTTTGAGCTGTATAAACAAGAATTCCTAATATTTGAAAGCAAATTCAAGTGAAAACGCTCGCTAAAGAGCCCGGAGTTGTAAATGTTATCAGTTTGCTGGTCATTTCACGGCTTTCCACTGGTAATGTCTGTGATTACAAACGGCAGGAAATGTAGGAAGAATCTATTTACTTTAATTTCAAGGGGTTCATCCAAGTTTTTAATCATTTCTGGGAACTCTAATTGCGTATTTTAAGAGTTTTACCACAACTAGATAGTTTTATTACAAATATGTACTGGAAACGTCAGGGTTTTAACAGAGTCATACAAAAGTCGCCAGAGTAATGCGGCCTCAATTGTAAACATAAGCAGTACAGTCCTCACTTACAGGCTTTCTACACAAATTTTGAGCTGTATAAACAAGAATTCCTAATATTTGAAAGCAAATTCAAGTGAAAACGCTCCCTAAAGTGCCCGGAGTTGTAAATATTATCAGTTTGCTGGTCATTTCATTGCTTTCCACTGGTAATGTCTGTGATTACAAACGGCAGGAAATGTAGGAAGAATCAATTTACTTTAATTTCAAGGGGTTCTTCCAACTTTTTAATCATTTCTGGAAACTCTAATTGCGTATTTTAAGAGTTTTACCACAACTAGATAGTTTTCTTACAAATATGTACTGGAACCGTCAGGGTTTTAACAGAGTCATACAAAAGTCGCCAGAGTAATGCGGCCTCAATTGTAAACATAAGCAGTACAGTCCTCACTTACAGGCTTTCTACACAAATTTTGAGCTGTATAAACAAGAATTCCTAATATTTGAAAGCAAATTCAAGTGAAAACGCTCCCTAAAGTGCCCGGAGTTGTAAATATTATGAGTTTGCTGGTCATTTCACGGCTTTCCACTGGTAATGTCTGTGATTACAAACGGCAGGAAATGTAGGAAGAATCAATTTACTTTAATTTCAAGGGGTTCTTCCAACTTTTTAATCATTTCTGGAAACTCTAATTGCGTATTTTAAGAGTTTTACCACAACTAGAGAGTTCTCTTACTAATATGTACTGGAACCGTCAGGATTTTAACAGAGTCATACAAAAGTCGCCAGAGTAATGCGGCCTCAATTGTAAACATAAGCAGTACAGTCCTCTCTTACAGGCTTTCTACACAAATTTTGAGCTGTATAAACAAGAATTCCTAATATTTGAAAGCAAATTCAAGTGAAAACGCTCCCTAAAGTGCCCGGAGTTGTAAATATTATCAGTTTGCTGGTCATTTCACGGCTTTCCACTGGTAATGTCTGTGATTACAAACGGCAGGAAATGTAGGAAGAATCAGTTTACTTTAATTTCAATGGGTTCTTCCAACTTTTTAATCATTTCTGGAAACTCTAATTGCGTATTTTAAGAGTTTTAACACAACTAGAGAGTTTTCTTACTAATATGTACTGGAACCGTCAGGATTTTAACAGAGTCATACAAAAGTCGCCAGAGTAATGCGGCCTCAATTGTAAACATAAGCAGTACAGTCCTCACTTACAGGCTTTCTACACAAATTTTGAGCTGTATAAACAAGAATTCCTAATATTGGAAAGCAAATTCAAGTGAAAACGCTCCCTAAAGTGCCCGGAGTTGTAAATATTATCAGTTTGCTGGTCATTTCACGGCTTTCCACTGGTAATGTCTGTGATTACAAACGGCAGGAAATGTAGGAAGAATCAATTTACTTTAATTTCAAGGGGTTCTTCCAACTTTTTAATCATTTCTGGAAACTCTAATTGCGTATTTTAAGAGTTTTACCACAACTAGAGAGTTTTCTTACTAATATGTACTGGAACCGTCAGGATTTTAACAGAGTCATACAAAAGTCGCCAGAGTAATGCGGCCTCAATTGTAAACATAAGCAGTACAGTCCTCACTTACAGGCTTTCTACACAAATTTTGAGCTGTATAAACAAAAATTCCTAATATTTGAAAGCAAATTCAAGTGAAAACGCTCGCTAAAGTGCCCGGAGTTGTAAATATTATCATTTTGCTGGTCATTTCACGGCTTTCCACTGGTAATGTCTGTGATTACAAACGGCAGGAAATGTAGGAAGAATCAATTTACTTTAATTTCAAGGGGTTCTTCCAACTTTTTAATCATTTCTGGAAACTCTAATTGCGTATTTTAAGAGTTTTACCACAACCAGAGAGTTTTTTACAAATATGTACTGGAACCGGCAGGATTTTAACAGAGTCATACAAAAGTCGCCAGAGTAATGCGGCCTCAATTGTAAACATAAGCAGTACAGTCCTCACTTACAGGCTTTCTACACAAATTTTGAGCTGTATAAACAAGAATTCCTAATATTTGAAAGCAAATTCAAGTGAAAACGCTCCCTAAAGTGCCCGGAGTTGTAAATATTATCAGTTTGCTGGTCATTTCACGGCTTTCCACTGGTAATGTCTGTGATTACAAACGGCAGGAAATGTAGGAAGAATCAATTTACTTTAATTTCAAGGGGTTCTTCCAACTTTTTAATCATTTCTGGAAACTCTAATTGCGTATTTTAAGAGTTTTACCACAACTAGAGAGTTTTCTTACTAATATGTACTGGAACCGTCAGGATTTTAACAGAGTCATACAAAAGTCGCCAGAGTAATGCGGCCTCAATTGTAAACATAAGCAGTACAGTCCTCTCTTACAGGCTTTCTACACAAATTTTGAGCTGTATAAACAAGAATTCCTAATATTTGAAAGCAAATTCAAGTGAAAACGCTCCCTAAAGTGCCCGGAGTTTTAAATATTATCAGTTTGCTGGTCATTTCACGGCTTTCCACTGGTAATGTCTGTGATTACAAACGGCAGGAAATGTAGGAAGAATCAGTTTACTTTAATTTCAATGGGTTCTTCCAACTTTTTAATTATTTCTGGAAACTCTAATTGCGTATTTTAAGAGTTTTAACACAACTAGAGAGTTTTCTTACTAATATGTACTGGAACCGTCAGGATTTTAACAGAGTCATACAAAAGTCGCCAGAGTAATGCGGCCTCAATTGTAAACATAAGCAGTACAGTCCTCACTTACAGGCTTTCTACACAAATTTTGAGCTGTATAAACAAGAATTCCTAATATTTGAAAGCAAATTCAAGTGAAAACGCTCCCTAAAGTGCCCGGAGTTGTAAATATTATCAGTTTGCTGGTCATTTCACGGCTTTCCACTGGTAATGTCTGTGATTACAAACGGCAGGAAATGTAGGAAGAATCTATTTACTTTAATTTCAAGGGGTTCTTCCAAGTTTTTAATCATTTCTGAAAACTCTAATTGCGTGTTTTAAGAGTTTTACCACAACTAGAGAGTTTTCTTACAAATATGTACTGGAACCGTCAGGATTTTAACAGAGTCATACAAAAGTCGCCAGAGTAATGCGGCCTCAATTGTAAACATACGCAGTTTAGACCTCACTTACAGGCTTTCTACACAAATTTTGAGCTGTATAAACAAGAATTCTTAATATTTGAAAGCAAATTCAAGTGAAAACGCTCCCTAAAGTGCACGGAGTTGTAAATATTATCAGTTTGTTGGTCATTTCACGGCTTTCCACTGGTAATGTCTGTGATTACAAACGGCAGGAAATGTAGGAAGAATCTATTTACTTTAATTTCAAGGGGTTCTTCCAAGTTTTTAATCATTTCTGGAAACTCTAATTGTGTATTTTAAGAGTTTTACCACAACTAGAGAGTTTTTTACAAATATGTACTGGAACCGGCAGGATATTAACAGAGTCATACAAAAGTCGCCAGAGTAATGCGGCCTCAATTGTAAACATAAGCAGTACAGTCCTCACTTACAGGCTTTCTACACAAATTTTGAGCTGTATAAACAAGAATTCCTAATATTTGAAAGCAAATTCAAGTGAAAACGCTCCCTAAAGTGCCCGGAGTTGTAAATATTATCAGTTTGCTGGTCATTTCACGGCTTTCCACTGGTAATGTCTGTGATTACAAACGGCAGGAAATGTAGGAAGAATCTATTTACTTTAATTTCAAGGGGTTCTTCCAAGTTTTTAATCATTTCTGAAAACTCTAATTGCGTGTTTTAAGAGTTTTACCACAACTAGAGAGTTTTCTTACAAATATGTACTGGAACCGTCAGGATTTTAACAGAGTCATACAAAAGTCGCCAGAGTAATGCGGCCTCAATTGTAAACATACGCAGTTTAGACCTCACTTACAGGCTTTCTACACAAATTTTGAGCTGTATAAACAAGAATTCTTAATATTTGAAAGCAAATTCAAGTGAAAACGCTCCCTAAAGTGCACGGAGTTGTAAATATTATCAGTTTGTTGGTCATTTCACGGCTTTCCACTGGTAATGTCTGTGATTACAAACGGCAGGAAATGTAGGAAGAATCTATTTACTTTAATTTCAAGGGGTTCTTCCAAGTTTTTAATCATTTCTGGAAACTCTAATTGTGTATTTTAAGAGTTTTACCACAACTAGAGAGTTTTTTACAAATATGTACTGGAACCGGCAGGATATTAACAGAGTCATACAAAAGTCGCCAGATTAATGCGGCCTCAATTGTAAACATAAGCAGTACAGTCCTCACTTACAGGCTTTCTACACAAATTTTGAGCTGTATAAACAAGAATTCCTAATATTGGAAAGCAAATTCAAGTGAAAACGCTCCCTAAAGTGCCCGGAGTTGTAAATATTATCAGTTTGCTGGTCATTTCACGGCTTTCCACTGGTAATGTCTGTGATTACAAACGGCAGGAAATGTAGGAAGAATCAATTTACTTTAATTTCAAGGGGTTCTTCCAACTTTTTAATCATTTCTGGAAACTCTAATTGCGTATTTTAAGAGTTTTACCACAACTAGAGAGTTTTCTTACTAATATGTACTGGAACCGTCAGGATTTTAACAGAGTCATACAAAAGTCGCCAGAGTAATGCGGCCTCAATTGTAAACATAAGCAGTACAGTCCTCACTTACAGGCTTTCTACACAAATTTTGAGCTGTATAAACAAAAATTCCTAATATTTGAAAGCAAATTCAAGTGAAAACGCTCGCTAAAGTGCCCGGAGTTGTAAATATTATCATTTTGCTGGTCATTTCACGGCTTTCCACTGGTAATGTCTGTGATTACAAACGGCAGGAAATGTAGGAAGAATCAATTTACTTTAATTTCAAGGGGTTCTTCCAACTTTTTAATCATTTCTGGAAACTCTAATTGCGTATTTTAAGAGTTTTACCACAACCAGAGAGTTTTTTACAAATATGTACTGGAACCGGCAGGATTTTAACAGAGTCATACAAAAGTCGCCAGAGTAATGCGGCCTCAATTGTAAACATAAGCAGTACAGTCCTCACTTACAGGCTTTCTACACAAATTTTGAGCTGTATAAACAAGAATTCCTAATATTTGAAAGCAAATTCAAGTGAAAACGCTCCCTAAAGTGCCCGGAGTTGTAAATATTATCAGTTTGCTGGTCATTTCACGGCTTTCCACTGGTAATGTCTGTGATTACAAACGGCAGGAAATGTAGGAAGAATCAATTTACTTTAATTTCAAGGGGTTCTTCCAACTTTTTAATCATTTCTGGAAACTCTAATTGCGTATTTTAAGAGTTTTACCACAACTAGAGAGTTTTCTTACTAATATGTACTGGAACCGTCAGGATTTTAACAGAGTCATACAAAAGTCGCCAGAGTAATGCGGCCTCAATTGTAAACATAAGCAGTACAGTCCTCTCTTACAGGCTTTCTACACAAATTTTGAGCTGTATAAACAAGAATTCCTAATATTTGAAAGCAAATTCAAGTGAAAACGCTCCCTAAAGTGCCCGGAGTTGTAAATATTATCAGTTTGCTGGTCATTTCACGGCTTTCCACTGGTAATGTCTGTGATTACAAACGGCAGGAAATGTAGGAAGAATCAGTTTACTTTAATTTCAATGGGTTCTTCCAACTTTTTAATTATTTCTGGAAACTCTAATTGCGTATTTTAAGAGTTTTAACACAACTAGAGAGTTTTCTTACTAATATGTACTGGAACCGTCAGGATTTTAACAGAGTCATACAAAAGTCGCCAGAGTAATGCGTCCTCAATTGTAAACATAAGCAGTACAGTCCTCACTTACAGGCTTTCTACACAAATTTTGAGCTGTATAAACAAGAATTCCTAATATTTGAAAGCAAATTCAAGTGAAAACGCTCCCTAAAGTGCCCGGAGTTGTAAATATTATCAGTTTGCTGGTCATTTCACGGCTTTCCACTGGTAATGTCTGTGATTACAAACGGCAGGAAATGTAGGAAGAATCTATTTACTTTAATTTCAAGGGGTTCTTCCAAGTTTTTAATCATTTCTGAAAACTCTAATTGCGTGTTTTAAGAGTTTTACCACAACTAGAGAGTTTTCTTACAAATATGTACTGGAACCGTCAGGATTTTAACAGATTCATACAAAAGTCGCCAGAGTAATGCGGCCTCAATTGTAAACATACGCAGTTTAGACCTCACTTACAGGCTTTCTACACAAATTTTGAGCTGTATAAACAAGAATTCTTAATATTTGAAAGCAAATTCAAGTGAAAACGCTCCCTAAAGTGCACGGAGTTGTAAATATTATCAGTTTGTTGGTCATTTCACGGCTTTCCACTGGTAATGTCTGTGATTACAAACGGCAGGAAATGTAGGAAGAATCTATTTACTTTAATTTCAAGGGGTTCTTCCAAGTTTTTAATCATTTCTGGAAACTCTAATTGTGTATTTTAAGAGTTTTACCACAACTAGAGAGTTTTTTACAAATATGTACTGGAACCGGCAGGATATTAACAGAGTCATACAAAAGTCGCCAGATTAATGCGGCCTCAATTGTAAACATAAGCAGTACAGTCCTCACTTACAGGCTTTCTACACAAATTTTGAGCTGTATAAACAAGAATTCCTAATATTTGAAAGCAAATTCAAGTGAAAACGCTCCCTAAAGTGCCCGGAGTTGTAAATATTATCAGTTTGCTGGTCATTTCACGGCTTTCCACTGGTAATGTCTGTGATTACAAACGGCAGGAAATGTAGGAAGAATCAATTTACTTTAATTTCAAGGGGTTCTTCCAAGTTTTTAATCATTTCTGGAAACTCTAATTGCGTGTTTTAAGAGTTTTACCACAACTAGAGAGTTTTCTTACAAATATGTACTGGAACCGTCAGGGTTTTAACAGAGTCATACAAAAGTCGCCAGAGTAATGCGGCCTCAATTGTAAACATAAGCAGTACAGTCCTCACTTACAGGCTTTCTACACAAATTTTGAGCTGTATAAACAAGAATTCCTAATATTTGAAAGCAAATTCATGTGAAAACGCTCGCTAAAGTGCCCGGAGTTGTAAATGTTATCAGTTTGCTGGTCATTTCACGGCTTTCCACTGGTAATGTCTGTGATTACAAACGGCAGGAAATGTAGGAAGAATCTATTTACTTTAATTTCAAGGGGTTCATCCAAGTTTTTAATCATTTCTGGGAACTCTAATTGCGTATTTTAAGAGTTTTACCACAACTAGAGAGTTTTCTTACTAATATGTACTGGAACCGTCAGGATTTTAACAGAGTCATACAAAAGTCGCCAGAGTAATGCGGCCTCAATTGTAAACATAAGCAGTACAGTCCTCACTTACAGGCTTTCTACACAAATTTTGAGCTGTATAAACAAGAATTCCTAATATTTGAAAGCAAATTCAAGTGAAAACGCTCCCTAAAGTGCACGGATTTGTAAATATTATCAGTTTGCTGGTCATTTCACGGCTTTCCACTGGTAATGTCTGTGATTACAAACGGCAGGAAATGTAGGAAGAATCTATTTACTTTAATTTCAAGGGGTTCTTCCAAGTTTTTAATCATTTCTGGAAACTCTAATTGCGTATTTTAAGAGTTTTACCACAACTAGAGAGTTTTCTAACAAATATGTACTGGAACCGTCAGGATTTTAACAGAGTCATACAAAAGTCGCCAGAGTAATGCGGCCTCAATTGTAAACATAAGCAGTACAGTCCTCACTTACAGGCTTTCTACACAAATTTTGAGCTGTATAAACAAAAATTCCTAATATTTGAAAGCAAATTCAAGTGAAAACGCTCCCTAAAGTGCACGGAGTTGTAAATATTATCAGTTTGCTGGTCATTTCACGGCTTTCCACTGGTAATGTCTGTGATTACAAACGGCAGGAAATGTAGGAAGAATCAATTTACTTTAATTTCAAGGGGTTCTTCCAACTTTTTAATCATTTCTGGAAAATCTAATTGCGTATTTTAAGAGTTTTACCACAACTAGAGAGTTTTCTTACTAATATGTACTGGAACCGTCAGGATTTTAACAGAGTCATACAAAAGTCGCCAGAGTAATGCGGCCTCAATTGTAAACATAAGCAGTACAGTCGTCACTTACAGGCTTTCTACACAAATTTTGAGCTGTATAAACAAGAATTCTTAATATTTGAAAGCAAATTCAAGTGAAAACGCTCCCTAAAGTGCACGGAGTTGTAAATATTATCAGTTTGTTGGTCATTTCACGGCTTTCCACTGGTAATGTCTGTGATTACAAACGGGAGGAAATGTAGGAAGAATCTATTTACTTTAATTTCAAGGGGTTCTTCCAAGTTTTTAATCATTTCTGGAAACTCTAATTGTGTATTTTAAGAGTTTTACCACAACTAGAGAGTTTTTTACAAATATGTACTGGAACCGTCAGGATTTTAACAGAGTCATACAAAAGTCGCCAGAGTAATGCGGCCTCAATTGTAAACATAAGCAGTACAGTCCTCACTTACAGGCTTTCTACACAAATTTTGAGCTGTATAAACAAGAATTCCTAATATTTGAAAGCAAATTCAAGTGAAAACGCTCCCTAAAGTGCCCGGAGTTGTAAATATTATCAGTTTGCTGGTCATTTCACGGCTTTCCACTGGTAATGTCTGTGATTACAAACGGCAGGAAATGTAGGAAGAATCAATTTACTTTAATTTCAAGGGGTTCTTCCAACTTTTTAATCATTTCTGGAAACTCTAATTGCGTATTTTAAGAGTTTTACCACAACTAGAGAGTTTTCTTACTAATATGTACTGGAACCGTCAGGATTTTAACAGAGTCATAAAAAAGTCGCCAGAGTAATGCGGCCTCAATTGTAAACATAAGCAGTACAGTCCTCTCTTACAGGCTTTCTACACAAATTTTGAGCTGTATAAACAAGAATTCCTAATATTTGAAAGCAAATTCAAGTGAAAACGCTCCCTAAAGTGCCCGGAGTTGTAAATATTATCAGTTTGCTGGTCATTTCACGGCTTTCCACTGGTAATGTCTGTGATTACAAACGGCAGGAAATGTAGGAAGAATCAGTTTACTTTAATTTCAATGGGTTCTTCCAACTTTTTAATCATTTCTGGAAACTCTAATTGCGTATTTTAAGAGTTTTAACACAACTAGAGAGTTTTCTTACTAATATGTACTGGAACCGTCAGGATTTTAACAGAGTCATACAAAAGTCGCCAGAGTAATGCGGCCTCAATTGTAAACATACGCAGTTTAGACCTCACTTACAGGCTTTCTACACAAATTTTGAGCTGTATAAACAAGAATTCTTAATATTTGAAAGCAAATTCAAGTGAAAACGCTCCCTAAAGTGCACGGAGTTGTAAATATTATCAGTTTGTTGGTCATTTCACGGCTTTCCACTGGTAATGTCTGTGATTACAAACGGCAGGAAATGTAGGAAGAATCTATTTCCTTTAATTTCAAGGGGTTCTTCCAAGTTTTTAATCATTTCTGGAAACTCTAATTGTGTATTTTAAGAGTTTTACCACAACTAGAGAGTTTTTTACAAATATGTACTGGAACCGGCAGGATATTAACAGAGTCATACAAAAGTCGCCAGAGTAATGCGGCCTCAATTGTAAACATAAGCAGTACAGTCCTCACTTACAGGCTTTCTACACAAATTTTGAGCTGTATAAACAAGAATTCCTAATATTTGAAAGCAAATTCAAGTGAAAACGCTCCCTAAAGTGCCCGGAGTTGTAAATATTATCAGTTTGCTGGTCATTTCACGGCTTTCCACTGGTAATGTCTGTGATTACAAACGGCAGGAAATGTAGGAAGAATCTATTTACTTTAATTTCAAGGGGTTCTTCCAAGTTTTTAATCATTTCTGGAAACTCTAATTGCGTGTTTTAAGAGTTTTACCACAACTAGAGAGTGTTCTTACTAATATGTACTGGAACCGTCAGGATTTTAACAGAGTCATACAAAAGTCGCCAGAGTAATGGGGCCTCAATTGTAAACATACGCAGTTTAGACCTCAATTACAGGCTTTCTACAAATTTTGAGCTGTATAAACAAGAATTCCTAATATTTGAAATCAAATTCAAGTGAAAACGCTCGCTAAAGTGCCCGGAGTTGTAAATATTATCAGTTTGCTGGTCATTTCACGGCTTTCCACTGGTAATGTCTGTGATTACAAAAGGCAGGAAATGTAGGAAGAATCTATTTACTTTAATTTCAAGGGGTTCTTCCAAGTTTTTAATCATTTCTGGAAACTCTAATTGCGTATTTTAAGAGTTTTACCACAACTAGAGAGTTTTCTAACAAATATGTACTGGAACCGTCAGGATTTTAACAGAGTCATACAAAAGTCGCCAGAGTAATGCGGCCTCAATTGTAAACATAAGCAGTACAGTCCTCACTTACAGGCTTTCTACACAAATTTTGAGCTGTATAAACAAGAATTCCTAATATTTGAAAGCAAATTCAAGTGAAAACGCTCCCTAAAGTGCCCGGAGTTGTAAATATTATCAGTTTGCTGGTCATTTCACGGCTTTCCACTGGTAATGTCTGTGATTACAAACGGCAGGAAATGTAGGAAGAATCAATTTACTTTAATTTCAAGGGGTTCTTCCAACTTTTTAATCATTTCTGGAAACTCTAATTGCGTATTTTAAGAGTTTTACCAAAACTAGATTGTTTTCTTACAAATATGTCCTGGAACCGTCAGGATTTTAACAGAGTCATACAAAAGTCGCCAGAGTAATGCGGCCTCAATTGTAAACATAAGCAGTACAGTCCTCACTTACAGGCTTTCTACACAAATTTTGAGGTGTATAAACAAGAATTCCTAATATTTGAAAGCAAATTCAAGTGAAAACGCTCCCTAAAGTGCACGGAGTTGTAAATATTATCAGTTTGCTTGTCATTTCACGGCTTTCCACTGGTAATGTCTGTGATTACAAACGGCAGGAAATGTAGGAAGAATCTATTTACTTTAATTTCAAGGGGTTCTTCCAAGTTTTTAATCATTTCTGGAAACTCTGCGTATTTTAAGAGTTTTACCACAACTAGAGAGTTTTCTTACAAATATGTACTGGAACCGTCAGGATTTTAACAGAGTCATACAAAAGTCGCCAGAGTAATGCGTCCTCAATTGTAAACATAAGCAGTACAGTCCTCACTTACAGGCTTTCTACACAAATTTTGAGCTGTATAAACAAGAATTCCTAATATTTGAAAGCAAATTCAAGTGAAAACGCTTGCTAAAGAGCCCGGAGTTGTAAATGTTATCAGTTTGCTGGTCATTTCACGGCTTTCCACTGGTAATGTCTGTGATTACAAACGGCAGGAAATGTAGGAAGAATCTATTTACTTTAATTTCAAGGGGTTCATCCAAGTTTTTAATCATTTCTGGGAACTCTAATTGCGTATTTTAAGAGTTTTACCACAACTAGATAGTTTTATTACAAATATGTACTGGAAACGTCAGGGTTTTAACAGAGTCATACAAAAGTCGCCAGAGTAATGCGGCCTCAATTGTAAACATAAGCAGTACAGTCCTCACTTACAGGCTTTCTACACAAATTTTGAGCTGTATAAACAAGAATTCCTAATATTTGAAAGCAAATTCAAGTGAAAACGCTCCCTAAAGTGCCCGGAGTTGTAAATATTATCAGTTTGCTGGTCATTTCACGGCTTTCCACTGGTAATGTCTGTGATTACAAACGGCAGGAAATGTAGGAAGAATCTATTTACTTTAATTTCAAGGGGTTCTTCCAAGTTTTTAATCATTTCTGAAAACTCTAATTGCGTGTTTTAAGAGTTTTACCACAACTAGAGAGTTTTCTTACAAATATGTACTGGAACCGTCAGGATTTTAACAGAGTCATACAAAAGTCGCCAGAGTAATGCGGCCTCAATTGTAAACATACGCAGTTTAGACCTCACTTACAGGCTTTCTACACAAATTTTGAGCTGTATAAACAAGAATTCTTAATATTTGAAAGCAAATTCAAGTGAAAACGCTCCCTAAAGTGCACGGAGTTGTAAATATTATCAGTTTGTTGGTCATTTCACGGCTTTCCACTGGTAATGTCTGTGATTACAAAAGGCAGGAAATGTAGGAAGAATCGATTTACTTTAATTTCAAGGGGTTCTTCCAAGTTTTTAATCATTTCTGGAAACTCTAATTGCGTATTTTAAGAGTTTTACCACAACTAGAGAGTTTTCTAACAAATATGTACTGGAACCGTCAGGATTTTAACAGAGTTATACAAAAGTCGCCAGAGTAATGCGGCCTCAATTGTAAACATAAGCAGTACAGTCCTCACTTACAGGCTTTCTACACAAATTTTGAGCTGTATAAACAAGAATTCCTAATATTTGAAAGCAAATTCAAGTGAAAACGCTCCCTAAAGTGCCCGGAGTTGTAAATATTATCAGTTTGCTGGTCATTTCACGGCTTTCCACTGGTAATGTCTGTGATTACAAACGGCAGGAAATGTAGGAAGAATCAATTTACTTTAATTTCAAGGGGTTCTTCCAACTTTTTAATCATTTCTGGAAACTCTAATTGCGTATTTTAAGAGTTTTACCAAAACTAGATTGTTTTCTTACAAATATGTCCTGGAACCGTCAGGATTTTAACAGAGTCATACAAAAGTCGCCAGAGTAATGCGGCCTCAATTGTAAACATAAGCAGTACAGTCCTCACTTACAGGCTTTCTACACAAATTTTGAGGTGTATAAACAAGAATTCCTAATATTTGAAAGCAAATTCAAGTGAAAACGCTCCCTAAAGTGCCCGGAGTTGTAAATATTATCAGTTTGCTGGTCATTTCACGGCTTTCCACTGGTAATGTCTGTGATTACAAACGGCAGGAAATGTAGGAAGAATCTATTTAATTTAATTTCAAGGGGTTCTTCCAAGTTTTTAATCATTTCTGAAAACTCTAATTGCGTGTTTTAAGAGTTTTACCACAACTAGAGAGTTTTCTTACAAATATGTACTGGAACCGTCAGGATTTTAACAGAGTCATACAAAAGTCGCCAGAGTAATGCGGCCTCAATTGTAAACATACGCAGTTTAGACCTCACTTACAGGCTTTCTACACAAATTTTGAGCTGTATAAACAAGAATTCTTAATATTTGAAAGCAAATTCAAGTGAAAACGCTCCCTAAAGTGCACGGAGTTGTAAATATTATCAGTTTGTTGGTCATTTCACGGCTTTCCACTGGTAATGTCTGTGATTACAAACGGGAGGAAATGTAGGAAGAATCTATTTACTTTAATTTCAAGGGGTTCTTCCAAGTTTTTAATCATTTCTGGAAACTCTAATTACGTATTTAAGAGTTTTACCACAACTAGAGAGTTTTCTTGCAAATATGTACTGGAACCGTCAGGGTTTTAACAGAGTCATACAAAAGTCGCCAGAGTAATGCGTCCTCAATTGTAAACATAAGCAGTACAGTCCTCACTTACAGGCTTTCTACACAAATTTTGAGCTGTATAAACAAGAATTCCTAATATTTGAAAGCAAATTCAAGTGAAAACGCTCCCTAAAGTGCCCGGAGTTGTAAATATTATCAGTTTGCTGGTCATTTCACGGCTTTCCACTGGTAATGTCTGTGATTACAAACGGCAGGAAATGTAGGAAGAATCAATTTACTTTAATTTCAAGGGGTTCTTCCAACTTTTTAATCATTTCTGGAAACTCTAATTGCGTATTTTAAGAGTTTTACCACAACTAGAGAGTTTTCTTACTAATATGTCCTGGAACCGTCAGGATTTTAACAGAGTCATACAAAAGTCGCCAGAGTAATGCGGCCTCAATTGTAAACATAAGCAGTACAGTCCTCACTTACAGGATTTCTACACAAATTTTGAGGTGTATAAACAAGAATTCCTAATATTTGAAAGCAAATTCAAGTGAAAACGCTCCCTAAAGTGCCCGGAGTTGTAAATATTATCAGTTTGCTGGTCATTTCACGGCTTTCCACTGGTAATGTCTGTGATTACAAACGGCAGGAAATGTAGGAAGAATCTATTTACTTTAATTTCAAGGGGTTCTTCCAAGTTTTTAATCATTTCTGGAAACTCTAATTGCGTGTTTTAAGAGTTTTACCACAACTAGAGAGTGTTCTTACTAATATGTACTGGAACCGTCAGGATTTTAACAGAGTCATACAAAAGTCGCCAGAGTAATGGGGCCTCAATTGTAAACATACGCAGTTTAGACCTCACTTACAGGCTTTCTACAAATTTTGAGCTGTATAAACAAGAATTCCTAATATTTGAAATCAAATTCAAGTGAAAACGCTCGCTAAAGTGCCCGGAGTTGTAAATATTATCAGTTTGCTGGTCATTTCACGGCTTTCCACTGGTAATGTCTGTGATTACAAAAGGCAGGAAATGTAGGAAGAATCTATTTACTTTAATTTCAAGGGGTTCTTCCAAGTTTTTAATCATTTCTGGAAACTCTAATTGCGTATTTTAAGAGTTTTACCACAACTAGAGAGTTTTCTAACAAATATGTACTGGAACCGTCAGGATTTTAACAGAGTCATACAAAAGTCGCCAGAGTAATGCGGCCTCAATTGTAAACATAAGCAGTACAGTCCTCACTTACAGGCTTTCTACACAAATTTTGAGCTGTATAAACAAGAATTCCTAATATTTGAAAGCAAATTCAAGTGAAAACGCTCCCTAAAGTGCCCGGAGTTGTAAATATTATCAGTTTGCTGGTCATTTCACGGCTTTCCACTGGTAATGTCTGTGATTACAAACGGCAGGAAATGTAGGAAGAATCAATTTACTTTAATTTCAAGGGGTTCTTCCAACTTTTTAATCATTTCTGGAAACTCTAATTGCGTATTTTAAGAGTTTTACCAAAACTAGATTGTTTTCTTACAAATATGTCCTGGAACCGTCAGGATTTTAACAGAGTCATACAAAAGTCGCCAGAGTAATGCGGCCTCAATTGTAAACATAAGCAGTACAGTCCTCACTTACAGGCTTTCTACACAAATTTTGAGGTGTATAAACAAGAATTCCTAATATTTGAAAGCAAATTCAAGTGAAAACGCTCCCTAAAGTGCCCGGAGTTGTAAATATTATCAGTTTGCTGGTCATTTCACGGCTTTCCACTGGTAATGTCTGTGATTACAAACGGCAGGAAATGTAGGAAGAATCTATTTAATTTAATTTCAAGGGGATCTTCCAAGTTTTTAATCATTTCTGAAAACTCTAATTGCGTGTTTTAAGAGTTTTACCACAACTAGAGAGTTTTCTTACAAATATGTACTGGAACCGTCAGGATTTTAACAGAGTCATACAAAAGTCGCCAGAGTAATGCGGCCTCAATTGTAAACATACGCAGTTTAGACCTCACTTACAGGCTTTCTACACAAATTTTGAGCTGTATAAACAAGAATTCTTAATATTTGAAAGCAAATTCAAGTGAAAACGCTCCCTAAAGTGCACGGAGTTGTAAATATTATCAGTTTGCTTGTCATTTCACGGCTTTCCACTGGTAATGTCTGTGATTACAAACGGCAGGAAATGTAGGAAGAATCTATTTACTTTAATTTCAAGGGGTTCTTCCAAGTTTTTAATCATTTCTGGAAACTCTGCGTATTTTAAGAGTTTTACCACAACTAGAGAGTTTTCTTACAAATATGTACTGGAACCGTCAGGATTTTAACAGAGTCATACAAAAGTCGCCAGAGTAATGCGTCCTCAATTGTAAACATAAGCAGTACAGTCCTCACTTACAGGCTTTCTACACAAATTTTGAGCTGTATAAACAAGAATTCCTAATATTTGAAAGCAAATTCAAGTGAAAACGCTCGCTAAAGAGCCCGGAGTTGTAAATGTTATCAGTTTGCTGGTCATTTCACGGCTTTCCACTGGTAATGTCTGTGATTACAAACGGCAGGAAATGTAGGAAGAATCTATTTACTTTAATTTCAAGGGGTTCATCCAAGTTTTTAATCATTTCTGGGAACTCTAATTGCGTATTTTAAGAGTTTTACCACAACTAGATAGTTTTATTACAAATATGTACTGGAAACGTCAGGGTTTTAACAGAGTCATACAAAAGTCGCCAGAGTAATGCGGCCTCAATTGTAAACATAAGCAGTACAGTCCTCACTTACAGGCTTTCTACACAAATTTTGAGCTGTATAAACAAGAATTCCTAATATTTGAAAGCAAATTCAAGTGAAAACGCTCCCTAAAGTGCCCGGAGTTGTAAATATTATCAGTTTGCTGGTCATTTCACGGCTTTCCACTGGTAATGTCTGTGATTACAAACGGGAGGAAATGTAGGAAGAATCTATTTACTTTAATTTCAAGGGGTTCTTCCAAGTTTTTAATCATTTCTGAAAACTCTAATTGCGTGTTTTAAGAGTTTTACCACAACTAGAGAGTTTTCTTACAAATATGTACTGGAACCGTCAGGATTTTAACAGAGTCATACAAAAGTCGCCAGAGTAATGCGGCCTCAATTGTAAACATACGCAGTTTAGACCTCACTTACAGGCTTTCTACACAAATTTTGAGCTGTATAAACAAGAATTCTTAATATTTGAAAGCAAATTCAAGTGAAAACGCTCCCTAAAGTGCCCGGAGTTGTAAATATTATCAGTTTGCTGGTCATTTCACGGCTTTCCACTGGTAATGTCTGTGATTACAAACGGCAGGAAATGTAGGAAGAATCAATTTACTTTAATTTCAAGGGGTTCTTCCAACTTTTTAATCATTTCTGGAAACTCTAATTGCGTATTTTAAGAGTTTTACCAAAACTAGATTGTTTTCTTACAAATATGTCCTGGAACCGTCAGGATTTTAACAGAGTCATACAAAAGTCGCCAGAGTAATGCGGCCTCAATTGTAAACATAAGCAGTACAGTCCTCACTTACAGGCTTTCTACACAAATTTTGAGGTGTATAAACAAGAATTCCTAATATTTGAAAGCAAATTCAAGTGAAAACGCTCCCTAAAGTGCCCGGAGTTGTAAATATTATCAGTTTGCTGGTCATTTCACGGCTTTCCACTGGTAATGTCTGTGATTACAAACGGCAGGAAATGTAGGAAGAATCTATTTAATTTAATTTCAAGGGGATCTTCCAAGTTTTTAATCATTTCTGAAAACTCTAATTGCGTGTTTTAAGAGTTTTACCACAACTAGAGAGTTTTCTTACAAATATGTACTGGAACCGTCAGGATTTTAACAGAGTCATACAAAAGTCGCCAGAGTAATGCGGCCTCAATTGTAAACATACGCAGTTTAGACCTCACTTACAGGCTTTCTACACAAATTTTGAGCTGTATAAACAAGAATTCTTAATATTTGAAAGCAAATTCAAGTGAAAACGCTCCCTAAAGTGCACGGAGTTGTAAATATTATCAGTTTGCTTGTCATTTCACGGCTTTCCACTGGTAATGTCTGTGATTACAAACGGCAGGAAATGTAGGAAGAATCTATTTACTTTAATTTCAAGGGGTTCTTCCAAGTTTTTAATCATTTCTGGAAACTCTGCGTATTTTAAGAGTTTTACCACAACTAGAGAGTTTTCTTACAAATATGTACTGGAACCGTCAGGATTTTAACAGAGTCATACAAAAGTCGCCAGAGTAATGCGTCCTCAATTGTAAACATAAGCAGTACAGTCCTCACTTACAGGCTTTCTACACAAATTTTGAGCTGTATAAACAAGAATTCCTAATATTTGAAAGCAAATTCAAGTGAAAACGCTCGCTAAAGAGCCCGGAGTTGTAAATGTTATCAGTTTGCTGGTCATTTCACGGCTTTCCACTGGTAATGTCTGTGATTACAAACGGCAGGAAATGTAGGAAGAATCTATTTACTTTAATTTCAAGGGGTTCATCCAAGTTTTTAATCATTTCTGGGAACTCTAATTGCGTATTTTAAGAGTTTTACCACAACTAGATAGTTTTATTACAAATATGTACTGGAAACGTCAGGGTTTTAACAGAGTCATACAAAAGTCGCCAGAGTAATGCGGCCTCAATTGTAAACATAAGCAGTACAGTCCTCACTTACAGGCTTTCTACACAAATTTTGAGCTGTATAAACAAGAATTCCTAATATTTGAAAGCAAATTCAAGTGAAAACGCTCCCTAAAGTGCCCGGAGTTGTAAATATTATCAGTTTGCTGGTCATTTCACGGCTTTCCACTGGTAATGTCTGTGATTACAAACGGGAGGAAATGTAGGAAGAATCTATTTACTTTAATTTCAAGGGGTTCTTCCAAGTTTTTAATCATTTCTGAAAACTCTAATTGCGTGTTTTAAGAGTTTTACCACAACTAGAGAGTTTTCTTACAAATATGTACTGGAACCGTCAGGATTTTAACAGAGTCATACAAAAGTCGCCAGAGTAATGCGGCCTCAATTGTAAACATACGCAGTTTAGACCTCACTTACAGGCTTTCTACACAAATTTTGAGCTGTATAAACAAGAATTCTTAATATTTGAAAGCAAATTCAAGTGAAAACGCTCCCTAAAGTGCCCGGAGTTGTAAATATTATCAGTTTGCTGGTCATTTCACGGCTTTCCACTGGTAATGTCTGTGATTACAAACGGGAGGAAATGTAGGAAGAATCTATTTACTTTAATTTCAAGGGGTTCTTCCAAGTTTTTAATCATTTCTGGAAACTCTAATTACGTATTTAAGAGTTTTACCACAACTAGAGAGTTTTCTTGCAAATATGTACTGGAACCGTCAGGGTTTTAACAGAGTCATACAAAAGTCGCCAGAGTAATGCGTCCTCAATTGTAAACATAAGCAGTACAGTCCTCACTTACAGGCTTTCTACACAAATTTTGAGCTGTATAAACAAGAATTCCTAATATTTGAAAGCAAATTCAAGTGAAAACGCTCCCTAAAGTGCCCGGAGTTGTAAATATTATCAGTTTGCTGGTCATTTCACGGCTTTCCACTGGTAATGTCTGTGATTACAAACGGCAGGAAATGTAGGAAGAATCTATTTACTTTAATTTCAAGGGGTTCTTCCAAGTTTTTAATCATTTCTGGAAACTCTAATTGCGTGTTTTAAGAGTTTTACCACAACTAGAGAGTGTTCTTACTAATATGTACTGGAACCGTCAGGATTTTAACAGAGTCATACAATAGTCGCCAGAGTAATGGGGCCTCAATTGTAAACATACGCAGTTTAGACCTCACTTACAGGCTTTCTACAAATTTTGAGCTGTATAAACAAGAATTCCTAATATTTGAAATCAAATTCAAGTGAAAACGCTCGCTAAAGTGCCCGGAGTTGTAAATATTATCAGTTTGCTGGTCATTTCACGGCTTTCCACTGGTAATGTCTGTGATTACAAAAGGCAGGAAATGTAGGAAGAATCTATTTACTTTAATTTCAAGGGGTTCTTCCAAGTTTTTAATCATTTCTGGAAACTCTAATTGCGTATTTTAAGAGTTTTACCACAACTAGAGAGTTTTCTAACAAATATGTACTGGAACCGTCAGGATTTTAACAGAGTCATACAAAAGTCGCCAGAGTAATGCGGCCTCAATTGTAAACATAAGCAGTACAGTCCTCACTTACAGGCTTTCTACACAAATTTTGAGCTGTATAAACAAGAATTCCTAATATTTGAAAGCAAATTCAAGTGAAAACGCTCCCTAAAGTGCCCGGAGTTGTAAATATTATCAGTTTGCTGGTCATTTCACGGCTTTCCACTGGTAATGTCTGTGATTACAAACGGCAGGAAATGTAGGAAGAATCAATTTACTTTAATTTCAAGGGGTTCTTCCAAATTTTTAATCATTTCTGGAAACTCTAATTGCGTATTTTAAGAGTTTTACCACAACTAGAGAGTTTTCTTACTAATATGTCCTGGAACCGTCAGGATTTTAACAGAGTCATACAAAAGTCGCCAGAGTAATGCGGCCTCAATTGTAAACATAAGCAGTACAGTCCTCACTTACAGGATTTCTACACAAATTTTGAGGTGTATAAACAAGAATTCCTAATATTTGAAAGCAAATTCAAGTGAAAACGCTCCCTAAAGTGCCCGGAGTTGTAAATATTATCAGTTTGCTGGTCATTTCACGGCTTTCCACTGGTAATGTCTGTGATTACAAACGGCAGGAAATGTAGGAAGAATCTATTTAATTTAATTTCAAGGGGATCTTCCAAGTTTTTAATCATTTCTGAAAACTCTAATTGCGTGTTTTAAGAGTTTTACCACAACTAGAGAGTTTTCTTACAAATATGTACTGGAACCGTCAGGATTTTAACAGAGTCATACAAAAGTCGCCAGAGTAATGCGGCCTCAATTGTAAACATACGCAGTTTAGACCTCACTTACAGGCTTTCTACACAAATTTTGAGCTGTATAAACAAGAATTCTTAATATTTGAAAGCAAATTCAAGTGAAAACGCTCCCTAAAGTGCACGGATTTGTAAATATTATCAGTTTGCTGGTCATTTCACGGCTTTCCACTGGTAATGTCTGTGATTACAAACGGCAGGAAATGTAGGAAGAATCTATTTACTTTAATTTCAAGGGGTTCTTCCAAGTTTTTAATCATTTCTGGAAACTCTGCATATTTTATGAGTTTTACCACAACTAGAGAGTTTTCTTACTAATATGTACTGGAACCGTCAGGATTTTAACAGAGTCATACAAAAGTCGCCAGAGTAATGCGTCCTCAATTGTAAACATAAGCAGTACAGTCCTCACTTACAGGCTTTCTACACAAATTTTGAGCTGTATAAACAAGAATTCCTAATATTTGAAAGCAAATTCAAGTGAAAACGCTCGCTAAAGAGCCCGGAGTTGTAAATGTTATCAGTTTGCTGGTCATTTCACGGCTTTCCACTGGTAATGTCTGTGATTACAAACGGCAGGAAATGTAGGAAGAATCTATTTACTTTAATTTCAAGGGGTTCATCCAAGTTTTTAATCATTTCTGGGAACTCTAATTGCGTATTTTAAGAGTTTTACCACAACTAGATAGTTTTATTACAAATATGTACTGGAAACGTCAGGGTTTTAACAGAGTCATACAAAAGTCGCCAGAGTAATGCGGCCTCAATTGTAAACATAAGCAGTACAGTCCTCACTTACAGGCTTTCTACACAAATTTTGAGCTGTATAAACAAGAATTCCTAATATTTGAAAGCAAATTCAAGTGAAAACGCTCGCTAAAGTGCCCGGAGTTGTAAATATTATCAGTTTGCTGGTCATTTCACGGCTTTCCACTGGTAATGTCTGTGATTACAAAAGGCAGGAAATGTAGGAAGAATCTATTTACTTTAATTTCAAGGGGTTCTTCCAAGTTTTTAATCATTTCTGGAAACTCTAATTGCGTATTTTAAGAGTTTTACCACAACTAGAGAGTTTTCTTACAAATATGTACTGGAACCGTCAGGATTTTAACAGAGTCATACAAAAGTCGCCAGAGTAATGCGGCCTCAATTGTAAACATAAGCAGTACAGTCCTCACTTACAGGCTTTCTACACAAATTTTGAGCTGTATAAACAAGAATTCCTAATATTTGAAAGCAAATTCATGTGAAAACGCTCGCTAAAGTGCCCGGAGTAGTAAATGTTATCAGTTTGCTGGTCATTTCACGGCTTTCCACTGGTAATGTCTGTGATTACAAACGGCAGGAAATGTAGGAAGAATCTATTTACTTTAATTTCAAGGGGTTCATCCAAGTTTTTAATCATTTCTGGGAACTCTAATTGCGTATTTTAAGAGTTTTACCACAACTAGATAGTTTTCTTACAAGTATGTACTGGAACCGTCAGGGTTTTAACAGAGTCATACAAAAGTCGCCAGAGTAATGCGGCCTCAATTGTAAACATAAGCAGTACAGTCCTCACTTACAGGCTTTCTACACAAATTTTGAGCTGTATAAACAAGAATTCCTAATATTTGAAAGCAAATTCAAGTGAAAACGCTCCCTAAAGTGCCCGGAGTTGTAAATATTATCAGTTTGCTGGTCATTTCACGGCTTTCCACTGGTAATGTCTGTGATTACAAACGGCAGGAAATGTAGGAAGAATCAATTTACTTTAATTTCAAGGGGTTCTTCCAACTTTTTAATCATTTCTGGAAACTCTAATTGCGTATTTTAAGAGTTTTACCACAAATAGAGAGTTTTCTTACAAATATGTACTGGAACCGTCAGGATTTTAACAGAGTCATACAAAAGTCGCCAGAGTAATGCGGCCTCAATTGTAAACATAAGCAGTACAGTCGTCACTTACAGGCTTTCTACACAAATTTTGAGCTGTATAAACAAGAATTCCTAATATTTGAAAGCAAATTCATGTGAAAACGCTCCCTAAAGTGCCCGGAGTTGTAAATATTATCAGTTTGCTGGTCATTTCATTGCTTTCCACTGGTAATGTCTGTGATTACAAACGGCAGGAAATGTAGGAAGAATCAATTTACTTTAATTTCAAGGGGTTCTTCCAACTTTTTAATCATTTCTGGAAACTCTAATTGCGTATTTTAAGAGTTTTACCACAACTAGATAGTTTTCTTACAAATATGTACTGGAACCGTCAGGGTTTTAACAGAGTCATACAAAAGTCGCCAGAGTAATGCGGCCTCAATTGTAAACATAAGCAGTACAGTCCTCACTTACAGGCTTTCTACACAAATTTTGAGCTGTATAAACAAGAATTCCTAATATTTGAAAGCAAATTCAAGTGAAAACGCTCCCTAAAGTGCCCGGAGTTGTAAATATTATGAGTTTGCTGGTCATTTCACGGCTTTCCACTGGTAATGTCTGTGATTACAAACGGCAGGAAATGTAGGAAGAATCAATTTACTTTAATTTCAAGGGGTTCTTCCAACTTTTTAATCATTTCTGGAAACTCTAATTGCGTATTTTAAGAGTTTTACCACAACTAGAGAGTTCTCTTACTAATATGTACTGGAACCGTCAGGATTTTAACAGAGTCATACAAAAGTCGCCAGAGTAATGCGGCCTCAATTGTAAACATAAGCAGTACAGTCCTCTCTTACAGGCTTTCTACACAAATTTTGAGCTGTATAAACAAGAATTCCTAATATTTGAAAGCAAATTCAAGTGAAAACGCTCCCTAAAGTGCCCGGAGTTGTAAATATTATCAGTTTGCTGGTCATTTCACGGCTTTCCACTGGTAATGTCTGTGATTACAAACGGCAGGAAATGTAGGAAGAATCAGTTTACTTTAATTTCAATGGGTTCTTCCAACTTTTTAATCATTTCTGGAAACTCTAATTGCGTATTTTAAGAGTTTTAACACAACTAGAGAGTTTTCTTACTAATATGTACTGGAACCGTCAGGATTTTAACAGAGTCATACAAAAGTCGCCAGAGTAATGCGGCCTCAATTGTAAACATAAGCAGTACAGTCCTCACTTACAGGCTTTCTACACAAATTTTGAGCTGTATAAACAAGAATTCCTAATATTGGAAAGCAAATTCAAGTGAAAACGCTCCCTAAAGTGCCCGGAGTTGTAAATATTATCAGTTTGCTGGTCATTTCATGGCTTTCCACTGGTAATGTCTGTGATTACAAACGGCAGGAAAAGTAAGAAGAATCAATTTACTTTAATTTCAAGGGGTTCTTCCAACTTTTTAATCATTTCTGGAAACTCTAATTGCGTATTTTAAGAGTTTTACCACAACTAGAGAGTTTTCTTACTAATATGTACTGGAACCGTCAGGATTTTAACAGAGTCATACAAAAGTCGCCAGAGTAATGCGGCCTCAATTGTAAACATAAGCAGTACAGTCCTCACTTACAGGCTTTCTACACAAATTTTGAGCTGTATAAACAAAAATTCCTAATATTTGAAAGCAAATTCAAGTGAAAACGCTCGCTAAAGTGCCCGGAGTTGTAAATATTATCATTTTGCTGGTCATTTCACGGCTTTCCACTGGTAATGTCTGTGATTACAAACGGCAGGAAATGTAGGAAGAATCAATTTACTTTAATTTCAAGGGGTTCTTCCAACTTTTTAATCATTTCTGGAAACTCTAATTGCGTATTTTAAGAGTTTTACCACAACCAGAGAGTTTTTTACAAATATGTACTGGAACCGGCAGGATTTTAACAGAGTCATACAAAAGTCGCCAGAGTAATGCGGCCTCAATTGTAAACATGAGTAGTACAGTCCTCACTTACAGGCTTTCTACACAAATTTTGAGCTGTATAAACAAGAATTCCTAATATTTGAAAGCAAATTCAAGTGAAAACGCTCCCTAAAGTGCCCGGAGTTGTAAATATTATCAGTTTGCTGGTCATTTCACGGCTTTCCACTGGTAATGTCTGTGATTACAAACGGCAGGAAATGTAGGAAGAATCAATTTACTTTAATTTCAAGGGGTTCTTCCAACTTTTTAATCATTTCTGGAAACTCTAATTGCGTATTTTAAGAGTTTTACCACAACTAGAGAGTTTTCTTACTAATATGTACTGGAACCGTCAGGATTTTAACAGAGTCATACAAAAGTCGCCAGAGTAATGCGGCCTCAATTGTAAACATAAGCAGTACAGTCCTCTCTTACAGGCTTTCTACACAAATTTTGAGCTGTATAAACAAGAATTCCTAATATTTGAAAGCAAATTCAAGTGAAAACGCTCCCTAAAGTGCCCGGAGTTGTAAATATTATCAGTTTGCTGGTCATTTCACGGCTTTCCACTGGTAATGTCTGTGATTACAAACGGCAGGAAATGTAGGAAGAATCAGTTTACTTTAATTTCAATGGGTTCTTCCAACTTTTTAATTATTTCTGGAAACTCTAATTGCGTATTTTAAGAGTTTTAACACAACTAGAGAGTTTTCTTACTAATATGTACTGGAACCGTCAGGATTTTAACAGAGTCATACAAAAGTCGCCAGAGTAATGCGGCCTCAATTGTAAACATAAGCAGTACAGTCCTCACTTACAGGCTTTCTACACAAATTTTGAGCTGTATAAACAAGAATTCCTAATATTTGAAAGCAAATTCAAGTGAAAACGCTCCCTAAAGTGCCCGGAGTTGTAAATATTATCAGTTTGCTGGTCATTTCACGGCTTTCCACTGGTAATGTCTGTGATTACAAACGGCAGGAAATGTAGGAAGAATCTATTTACTTTAATTTCAAGGGGTTCTTCCAAGTTTTTAATCATTTCTGAAAACTCTAATTGCGTGTTTTAAGAGTTTTACCACAACTAGAGAGTTTTCTTACAAATATGTACTGGAACCGTCAGGATTTTAACAGAGTCATACAAAAGTCGCCAGAGTAATGCGGCCTCAATTGTAAACATACGCAGTTTAGACCTCACTTACAGGCTTTCTACACAAATTTTGAGCTGTATAAACAAGAATTCTTAATATTTGAAAGCAAATTCAAGTGAAAACGCTCCCTAAAGTGCACGGAGTTGTAAATATTATCAGTTTGTTGGTCATTTCACGGCTTTCCACTGGTAATGTCTGTGATTACAAACGGCAGGAAATGTAGGAAGAATCTATTTACTTTAATTTCAAGGGGTTCTTCCAAGTTTTTAATCATTTCTGGAAACTCTAATTGTGTATTTTAAGAGTTTTACCACAACTAGAGAGTTTTTTACAAATATGTACTGGAACCGGCAGGATATTAACAGAGTCATACAAAAGTCGCCAGATTAATGCGGCCTCAATTGTAAACATAAGCAGTACAGTCCTCACTTACAGGCTTTCTACACAAATTTTGAGCTGTATAAACAAGAATTCCTAATATTGGAAAGCAAATTCAAGTGAAAACGCTCCCTAAAGTGCCCGGAGTTGTAAATATTATCAGTTTGCTGGTCATTTCACGGCTTTCCACTGGTAATGTCTGTGATTACAAACGGCAGGAAATGTAGGAAGAATCAATTTACTTTAATTTCAAGGGGTTCTTCCAACTTTTTAATCATTTCTGGAAACTCTAATTGCGTATTTTAAGAGTTTTACCACAACTAGAGAGTTTTCTTACTAATATGTACTGGAACCGTCAGGATTTTAACAGAGTCATACAAAAGTCGCCAGAGTAATGCCGCCTCAATTGTAAACATAAGCAGTACAGTCCTCACTTACAGGCTTTCTACACAAATTTTGAGCTGTATAAACAAGAATTCCTAATATTTGAAAGCAAATTCAAGTGAAAACGCTCGCTAAAGTGCCCGGAGTTGTAAATATTATCATTTTGCTGGTCATTTCACGGCTTTCCACTGGTAATGTCTGTGATTACAAACGGCAGGAAATGTAGGAAGAATCAATTTACTTTAATTTCAAGGGGTTCTTCCAACTTTTTAATCATTTCTGGAAACTCTAATTGCGTATTTTAAGAGTTTTACCACAACCAGAGAGTTTTTTACAAATATGTACTGGAACCGGCAGGATTTTAACAGAGTCATACAAAAGTCGCCAGAGTAATGCGGCCTCAATTGTAAACATAAGCAGTACAGTCCTCACTTACAGGCTTTCTACACAAATTTTGAGCTGTATAAACAAGAATTCCTAATATTTGAAAGCAAATTCAAGTGAAAACGCTCCCTAAAGTGCCCGGAGTTGTAAATATTATCAGTTTGCTGGTCATTTCACGGCTTTCCACTGGTAATGTCTGTGATTACAAACGGCAGGAAATGTAGGAAGAATCAATTTACTTTAATTTCAAGGGGTTCTTCCAACTTTTTAATCATTTCTGGAAACTCTAATTGCGTATTTTAAGAGTTTTACCACAACTAGAGAGTTTTCTTACTAATATGTACTGGAACCGTCAGGATTTTAACAGAGTCATACAAAAGTCGCCAGAGTAATGCGGCCTCAATTGTAAACATAAGCAGTACAGTCCTCTCTTACAGGCTTTCTACACAAATTTTGAGCTGTATAAACAAGAATTCCTAATATTTGAAAGCAAATTCAAGTGAAAACGCTCCCTAAAGTGCCCGGAGTTGTAAATATTATCAGTTTGCTGGTCATTTCACGGCTTTCCACTGGTAATGTCTGTGATTACAAACGGCAGGAAATGTAGGAAGAATCAGTTTACTTTAATTTCAATGGGTTCTTCCAACTTTTTAATTATTTCTGGAAACTCTAATTGCGTATTTTAAGAGTTTTAACACAACTAGAGAGTTTTCTTACTAATATGTACTGGAACCGTCAGGATTTTAACAGAGTCATACAAAAGTCGCCAGAGTAATGCGGCCTCAATTGTAAACATAAGCAGTACAGTCCTCACTTACAGGCTTTCTACACAAATTTTGAGCTGTATAAACAAGAATTCCTAATATTTGAAAGCAAATTCAAGTGAAAACGCTCCCTAAAGTGCCCGGAGTTGTAAATATTATCAGTTTGCTGGTCATTTCACGGCTTTCCACTGGTAATGTCTGTGATTACAAACGGCAGGAAATGTAGGAAGAATCTATTTACTTTAATTTCAAGGGGTTCTTCCAAGTTTTTAATCATTTCTGAAAACTCTAATTGCGTGTTTTAAGAGTTTTACCACAACTAGAGAGTTTTCTTACAAATATGTACTGGAACCGTCAGGATTTTAACAGAGTCATACAAAAGTCGCCAGAGTAATGCGGCCTCAATTGTAAACATACGCAGTTTAGACCTCACTTACAGGCTTTCTACACAAATTTTGAGCTGTATAAACAAGAATTCTTAATATTTGAAAGCAAATTCAAGTGAAAACGCTCCCTAAAGTGCACGGAGTTGTAAATATTATCAGTTTGTTGGTCATTTCACGGCTTTCCACTGGTAATGTCTGTGATTACAAACGGCAGGAAATGTAGGAAGAATCTATTTACTTTAATTTCAAGGGGTTCTTCCAAGTTTTTAATCATTTCTGGAAACTCTAATTGTGTATTTTAAGAGTTTTACCACAACTAGAGAGTTTTTTACAAATATGTACTGGAACCGTCAGGATATTAACAGAGTCATACAAAAGTCGCCAGATTAATGCGGCCTCAATTGTAAACATAAGCAGTACAGTCCTCACTTACAGGCTTTCTACACAAATTTTGAGCTGTATAAACAAGAATTCCTAATATTTGAAAGCAAATTCAAGTGAAAACGCTCCCTAAAGTGCCCGGAGTTGTAAATATTATCAGTTTGCTGGTCATTTCACGGCTTTCCACTGGTAATGTCTGTGATTACAAACGGCAGGAAATGTAGGAAGAATCAATTTACTTTAATTTCAAGGGGTTCTTCCAACTTTTTAATCATTTCTGGAAACTCTAATTGTGTATTTTAAGAGTTTTACCACAACTAGAGAGTTTTCTTGCAAATATGTACTGGAACCGTCAGGGTTTTAACAGAGTCATACAAAAGTCGCCAGAGTAATGCGGCCTCAATTGTAAACATAAGCAGTACAGTCCTCACTTACAGGCTTTCTACACAAATTTTGAGCTGTATAAACAAGAATTCCTAATATTTGGAAGCAAATTCAAGTGAAAACGCTCCCTAAAGTGCCCGGAGTTGTAAATATTATCAGTTTGCTGGTCATTTCACGGCTTTCCACTGGTAATGTCTGTGATTACAAACGGCAGGAAATGTAGGAAGAATCTATTTACTTTAATTTCAAGGGGTTCTTCCAAGTTTTTAATCATTTCTGGAAACTCTAATTGCGTGTTTTAAGAGTTTTACCACAACTAGAGAGTTTTCTTACAAATATGTACTGGAACCGTCAGGGTTTTAACAGAGTCATACAAAAGTCGCCAGAGTAATGCGGCCTCAATTGTAAACATAAGCAGTACAGTCCTCACTTACAGGCTTTCTACACAAATTTTGAGCTGTATAAACAAGAATTCCTAATATTTGAAAGCAAATTCATGTGAAAACGCTCGCTAAAGTGCCCGGAGTTGTAAATGTTATCAGTTTGCTGGTCATTTCACGGCTTTCCACTGGTAATGTCTGTGATTACAAACGGCAGGAAATGTAGGAAGAATCTATTTACTTTAATTTCAAGGGGTTCATCCAAGTTTTTAATCATTTCTGGGAACTCTAATTGCGTATTTTAAGAGTTTTACCACAACTAGATAGTTTTCTTACTAATATGTACTGGAACCGTCAGGATTTTAACAGAGTCATACAAAAGTCGCCAGAGTAATGCGGCCTCAATTGTAAACATAAGCAGTACAGTCCTCACTTACAGGCTTTCTACACAAATTTTGAGCTGTATAAACAAGAATTCCTAATATTTGAAAGCAAATTCAAGTGAAAACGCTCCCTAAAGTGCACGGATTTGTAAATATTATCAGTTTGCTGGTCATTTCACGGCTTTCCACTGGTAATGTCTGTGATTACAAACGGCAGGAAATGTAGGAAGAATCTATTTACTTTAATTTCAAGGGGTTCTTCCAAGTTTTTAATCATTTCTGGAAACTCTAATTGCGTATTTTAAGAGTTTTACCACAACTAGAGAGTTTTCTAACAAATATGTACTGGAACCGTCAGGATTTTAACAGAGTCATACAAAAGTCGCCAGAGTAATGCGGCCTCAATTGTAAACATAAGCAGTACAGTCCTCACTTACAGGCTTTCTACACAAATTTTGAGCTGTATAAACAAGAATTCCTAATATTGGAAAGCAAATTCAAGTGAAAACGCTCCCTAAAGTGCCCGGAGTTGTAAATATTATCAGTTTGCTGGTCATTTCATGGCTTTCCACTGGTAATGTCTGTGATTACAAACGGCAGGAAATGTAAGAAGAATCAATTTACTTTAATTTCAAGGGGTTCTTCCAACTTTTTAATCATTTCTGGAAACTCTAATTGCGTATTTTAAGAGTTTTACCACAACTAGAGAGTTTTCTTACTAATATGTACTGGAACCGTCAGGATTTTAACAGAGTCATACAAAAGTCGCCAGAGTAATGCGGCCTCAATTGTAAACATAAGCAGTACAGTCCTCACTTACAGGCTTTCTACACAAATTTTGAGCTGTATAAACAAAAATTCCTAATATTTGAAAGCAAATTCAAGTGAAAACGCTCGCTAAAGTGCCCGGAGTTGTAAATATTATCATTTTGCTGGTCATTTCACGGCTTTCCACTGGTAATGTCTGTGATTACAAACGGCAGGAAATGTAGGAAGAATCAATTTACTTTAATTTCAAGGGGTTCTTCCAACTTTTTAATCATTTCTGGAAACTCTAATTGCGTATTTTAAGAGTTTTACCACAACCAGAGAGTTTTTTACAAATATGTACTGGAACCGGCAGGATTTTAACAGAGTCATACAAAAGTCGCCAGAGTAATGCGGCCTCAATTGTAAACATGAGTAGTACAGTCCTCACTTACAGGCTTTCTACACAAATTTTGAGCTGTATAAACAAGAATTCCTAATATTTGAAAGCAAATTCAAGTGAAAACGCTCCCTAAAGTGCCCGGAGTTGTAAATATTATCAGTTTGCTGGTCATTTCACGGCTTTCCACTGGTAATGTCTGTGATTACAAACGGCAGGAAATGTAGGAAGAATCAATTTACTTTAATTTCAAGGGGTTCTTCCAACTTTTTAATCATTTCTGGAAACTCTAATTGCGTATTTTAAGAGTTTTACCACAACTAGAGAGTTTTCTTACTAATATGTACTGGAACCGTCAGGATTTTAACAGAGTCATACAAAAGTCGCCAGAGTAATGCGGCCTCAATTGTAAACATAAGCAGTACAGTCCTCTCTTACAGGCTTTCTACACAAATTTTGAGCTGTATAAACAAGAATTCCTAATATTTGAAAGCAAATTCAAGTGAAAACGCTCCCTAAAGTGCCCGGAGTTGTAAATATTATCAGTTTGCTGGTCATTTCACGGCTTTCCACTGGTAATGTCTGTGATTACAAACGGCAGGAAATGTAGGAAGAATCAGTTTACTTTAATTTCAATGGGTTCTTCCAACTTTTTAATTATTTCTGGAAACTCTAATTGCGTATTTTAAGAGTTTTAACACAACTAGAGAGTTTTCTTACTAATATGTACTGGAACCGTCAGGATTTTAACAGAGTCATACAAAAGTCGCCAGAGTAATGCGGCCTCAATTGTAAACATAAGCAGTACAGTCCTCACTTACAGGCTTTCTACACAAATTTTGAGCTGTATAAACAAGAATTCCTAATATTTGAAAGCAAATTCAAGTGAAAACGCTCCCTAAAGTGCCCGGAGTTGTAAATATTATCAGTTTGCTGGTCATTTCACGGCTTTCCACTGGTAATGTCTGTGATTACAAACGGCAGGAAATGTAGGAAGAATCTATTTACTTTAATTTCAAGGGGTTCTTCCAAGTTTTTAATCATTTCTGAAAACTCTAATTGCGTGTTTTAAGAGTTTTACCACAACTAGAGAGTTTTCTTACAAATATGTACTGGAACCGTCAGGATTTTAACAGAGTCATACAAAAGTCGCCAGAGTAATGCGGCCTCAATTGTAAACATACGCAGTTTAGACCTCACTTACAGGCTTTCTACACAAATTTTGAGCTGTATAAACAAGAATTCTTAATATTTGAAAGCAAATTCAAGTGAAAACGCTCCCTAAAGTGCACGGAGTTGTAAATATTATCAGTTTGTTGGTCATTTCACGGCTTTCCACTGGTAATGTCTGTGATTACAAACGGCAGGAAATGTAGGAAGAATCTATTTACTTTAATTTCAAGGGGTTCTTCCAAGTTTTTAATCATTTCTGGAAACTCTAATTGTGTATTTTAAGAGTTTTACCACAACTAGAGAGTTTTTTACAAATATGTACTGGAACCGGCAGGATATTAACAGAGTCATACAAAAGTCGCCAGATTAATGCGGCCTCAATTGTAAACATAAGCAGTACAGTCCTCACTTACAGGCTTTCTACACAAATTTTGAGCTGTATAAACAAGAATTCCTAATATTGGAAAGCAAATTCAAGTGAAAACGCTCCCTAAAGTGCCCGGAGTTGTAAATATTATCAGTTTGCTGGTCATTTCACGGCTTTCCACTGGTAATGTCTGTGATTACAAACGGCAGGAAATGTAGGAAGAATCAATTTACTTTAATTTCAAGGGGTTCTTCCAACTTTTTAATCATTTCTGGAAACTCTAATTGCGTATTTTAAGAGTTTTACCACAACTAGAGAGTTTTCTTACTAATATGTACTGGAACCGTCAGGATTTTAACAGAGTCATACAAAAGTCGCCAGAGTAATGCCGCCTCAATTGTAAACATAAGCAGTACAGTCCTCACTTACAGGCTTTCTACACAAATTTTGAGCTGTATAAAAAAGAATTCCTAATATTTGAAAGCAAATTCAAGTGAAAACGCTCGCTAAAGTGCCCGGAGTTGTAAATATTATCATTTTGCTGGTCATTTCACGGCTTTCCACTGGTAATGTCTGTGATTACAAACGGCAGGAAATGTAGGAAGAATCAATTTACTTTAATTTCAAGGGGTTCTTCCAACTTTTTAATCATTTCTGGAAACTCTAATTGCGTATTTTAAGAGTTTTACCACAACCAGAGAGTTTTTTACAAATATGTACTGGAACCGGCAGGATTTTAACAGAGTCATACAAAAGTCGCCAGAGTAATGCGGCCTCAATTGTAAACATAAGCAGTACAGTCCTCACTTACAGGCTTTCTACACAAATTTTGAGCTGTATAAACAAGAATTCCTAATATTTGAAAGCAAATTCAAGTGAAAACGCTCCCTAAAGTGCCCGGAGTTGTAAATATTATCAGTTTGCTGGTCATTTCACGGCTTTCCACTGGTAATGTCTGTGATTACAAACGGCAGGAAATGTAGGAAGAATCAATTTACTTTAATTTCAAGGGGTTCTTCCAACTTTTTAATCATTTCTGGAAACTCTAATTGCGTATTTTAAGAGTTTTACCACAACTAGAGAGTTTTCTTACTAATATGTACTGGAACCGTCAGGATTTTAACAGAGTCATACAAAAGTCGCCAGAGTAATGCGGCCTCAATTGTAAACATAAGCAGTACAGTCCTCTCTTACAGGCTTTCTACACAAATTTTGAGCTGTATAAACAAGAATTCCTAATATTTGAAAGCAAATTCAAGTGAAAACGCTCCCTAAAGTGCCCGGAGTTGTAAATATTATCAGTTTGCTGGTCATTTCACGGCTTTCCACTGGTAATGTCTGTGATTACAAACGGCAGGAAATGTAGGAAGAATCAGTTTACTTTAATTTCAATGGGTTCTTCCAACTTTTTAATTATTTCTGGAAACTCTAATTGCGTATTTTAAGAGTTTTAACACAACTAGAGAGTTTTCTTACTAATATGTACTGGAACCGTCAGGATTTTAACAGAGTCATACAAAAGTCGCCAGAGTAATGCGGCCTCAATTGTAAACATAAGCAGTACAGTCCTCACTTACAGGCTTTCTACACAAATTTTGAGCTGTATAAACAAGAATTCCTAATATTTGAAAGCAAATTCAAGTGAAAACGCTCCCTAAAGTGCCCGGAGTTGTAAATATTATCAGTTTGCTGGTCATTTCACGGCTTTCCACTGGTAATGTCTGTGATTACAAACGGCAGGAAATGTAGGAAGAATCTATTTACTTTAATTTCAAGGGGTTCTTCCAAGTTTTTAATCATTTCTGAAAACTCTAATTGCGTGTTTTAAGAGTTTTACCACAACTAGAGAGTTTTCTTACAAATATGTACTGGAACCGTCAGGATTTTAACAGAGTCATACAAAAGTCGCCAGAGTAATGCGGCCTCAATTGTAAACATACGCAGTTTAGACCTCACTTACAGGCTTTCTACACAAATTTTGAGCTGTATAAACAAGAATTCTTAATATTTGAAAGCAAATTCAAGTGAAAACGCTCCCTAAAGTGCACGGAGTTGTAAATATTATCAGTTTGTTGGTCATTTCACGGCTTTCCACTGGTAATGTCTGTGATTAGAAACGGCAGGAAATGTAGGAAGAATCTATTTACTTTAATTTCAAGGGGTTCTTCCAAGTTTTTAATCATTTCTGGAAACTCTAATTGTGTATTTTAAGAGTTTTACCACAACTAGAGAGTTTTTTACAAATATGTACTGGAACCGTCAGGATATTAACAGAGTCATACAAAAGTCGCCAGATTAATGCGGCCTCAATTGTAAACATAAGCAGTACAGTCCTCACTTACAGGCTTTCTACACAAATTTTGAGCTGTATAAACAAGAATTCCTAATATTTGAAAGCAAATTCAAGTGAAAACGCTCCCTAAAGTGCCCGGAGTTGTAAATATTATCAGTTTGCTGGTCATTTCACGGCTTTCCACTGGTAATGTCTGTGATTACAAACGGCAGGAAATGTAGGAAGAATCAATTTACTTTAATTTCAAGGGGTTCTTCCAACTTTTTAATCATTTCTGGAAACTCTAATTGTGTATTTTAAGAGTTTTACCACAACTAGAGAGTTTTCTTGCAAATATGTACTGGAACCGTCAGGGTTTTAACAGAGTCATACAAAAGTCGCCAGAGTAATGCGGCCTCAATTGTAAACATAAGCAGTACAGTCCTCACTTACAGGCTTTCTACACAAATTTTGAGCTGTATAAACAAGAATTCCTAATATTTGGAAGCAAATTCAAGTGAAAACGCTCCCTAAAGTGCCCGGAGTTGTAAATATTATCAGTTTGCTGGTCATTTCACGGCTTTCCACTGGTAATGTCTGTGATTACAAACGGCAGGAAATGTAGGAAGAATCTATTTACTTTAATTTCAAGGGGTTCTTCCAAGTTTTTAATCATTTCTGGAAACTCTAATTGCGTGTTTTAAGAGTTTTACCACAACTAGAGAGTTTTCTTACAAATATGTACTGGAACCGTCAGGGTTTTAACAGAGTCATACAAAAGTCGCCAGAGTAATGCGGCCTCAATTGTAAACATAAGCAGTACAGTCCTCACTTACAGGCTTTCTACACAAATTTTGAGCTGTATAAACAAGAATTCCTAATATTTGAAAGCAAATTCATGTGAAAACGCTCGCTAAAGTGCCCGGAGTTGTAAATGTTATCAGTTTGCTGGTCATTTCACGGCTTTCCACTGGTAATGTCTGTGATTACAAACGGCAGGAAATGTAGGAAGAATCTATTTACTTTAATTTCAAGGGGTTCATCCAAGTTTTTAATCATTTCTGGGAACTCTAATTGCGTATTTTAAGAGTTTTACCACAACTAGATAGTTTTCTTACTAATATGTACTGGAACCGTCAGGATTTTAACAGAGTCATACAAAAGTCGCCAGAGTAATGCGGCCTCAATTGTAAACATAAGCAGTACAGTCCTCACTTACAGGCTTTCTACACAAATTTTGAGCTGTATAAACAAGAATTCCTAATATTTGAAAGCAAATTCAAGTGAAAACGCTCCCTAAAGTGCACGGATTTGTAAATATTATCAGTTTGCTGGTCATTTCACGGCTTTCCACTGGTAATGTCTGTGATTACAAACGGCAGGAAATGTAGGAAGAATCTATTTACTTTAATTTCAAGGGGTTCTTCCAAGTTTTTAATCATTTCTGGAAACTCTAATTGCGTATTTTAAGAGTTTTACCACAACTAGAGAGTTTTCTAACAAATATGTACTGGAACCGTCAGGATTTTAACAGAGTCATACAAAAGTCGCCAGAGTAATGCGGCCTCAATTGTAAACATAAGCAGTACAGTCCTCACTTACAGGCTTTCTACACAAATTTTGAGCTGTATAAACAAGAATTCCTAATATTTGAAAGCAAATTCAAGTGAAAACGCTCCCTAAAGTGCCCGGAGTTGTAAATATTATCAGTTTGCTGGTCATTTCACGGCTTTCCACTGGTAATGTCTGTGATTACAAACGGCAGGAAATGTAGGAAGAATCAATTTACTTTAATTTCAAGGGGTTCTTCCAACTTTTTAATCATTTCTGGAAAATCTAATTGCGTATTTTAAGAGTTTTACCACAACTAGAGAGTTTTCTTACTAATATGTACTGGAACCGTCAGGATTTTAACAGAGTCATACAAAAGTCGCCAGAGTAATGCGGCCTCAATTGTAAACATAAGCAGTACAGTCGTCACTTACAGGCTTTCTACACAAATTTTGAGCTGTATAAACAAGAATTCTTAATATTTGAAAGCAAATTCAAGTGAAAACGCTCCCTAAAGTGCCCGGAGTTGTAAATATTATCAGTTTGCTGGTCATTTCACGGCTTTCCACTGGTAATGTCTGTGATTACAAACGGCAGGAAATGTAGGAAGAATCAATTTACTTTAATTTCAAGGGGTTCTTCCAACTTTTTAATCATTTCTGGAAACTCTAATTGCGTATTTTAAGAGTTTTACCACAACTAGAGAGTTTTCTTACTAATATGTACTGGAACCGTCAGGATTTTAACAGAGTCATACAAAAGTCGCCAGAGTAATGCGGCCTCAATTGTAAACATAAGCAGTACAGTCCTCACTTACAGGCTTTCTACACAAATTTTGAGCTGTATAAACAAGAATTCCTAATATTTGAAAGCAAATTCAAGTGAAAACGCTCCCTAAAGTGCCCGGAGTTGTAAATATTATCAGTTTGCTGGTCATTTCACGGCTTTCCACTGGTAATGTCTGTGATTACAAACGGCAGGAAATGTAGGAAGAATCTATTTACTTTAATTTCAAGGGGTTCTTCCAAGTTTTTAATCATTTCTGAAAACTCTAATTGCGTGTTTTAAGAGTTTTACCACAACTAGAGAGTTTTCTTACAAATATGTACTGGAACCGTCAGGATTTTAACAGAGTCATACAAAAGTCGCCAGAGTAATGCGGCCTCAATTGTAAACATACGCAGTTTAGACCTCACTTACAGGCTTTCTACACAAATTTTGAGCTGTATAAACAAGAATTCTTAATATTTGAAAGCAAATTCAAGTGAAAACGCTCCCTAAAGTGCACGGAGTTGTAAATATTATCAGTTTGTTGGTCATTTCACGGCTTTCCACTGGTAATGTCTGTGATTACAAACGGCAGGAAATGTAGGAAGAATCTATTTACTTTAATTTCAAGGGGTTCTTCCAAGTTTTTAATCATTTCTGGAAACTCTAATTGTGTATTTTAAGAGTTTTACCACAACTAGAGAGTTTTTTACAAATATGTACTGGAACCGTCAGGATATTAACAGAGTCATACAAAAGTCGCCAGATTAATGCGGCCTCAATTGTAAACATAAGCAGTACAGTCCTCACTTACAGGCTTTCTACACAAATTTTGAGCTGTATAAACAAGAATTCCTAATATTGGAAAGCAAATTCAAGTGAAAACGCTCCCTAAAGTGCCCGGAGTTGTAAATATTATCAGTTTGCTGGTCATTTCACGGCTTTCCACTGGTAATGTCTGTGATTACAAACGGCAGGAAATGTAGGAAGAATCAATTTACTTTAATTTCAAGGGGTTCTTCCAACTTTTTAATCATTTCTGGAAACTCTAATTGCGTATTTTAAGAGTTTTACCACAACTAGAGAGTTTTCTTACTAATATGTACTGGAACCGTCAGGATTTTAACAGAGTCATACAAAAGTCGCCAGAGTAATGCGGCCTCAATTGGAAACATAAGCAGTACAGTCCTCACTTACAGGCTTTCTACACAAATTTTGAGCTGTATAAACAAAAATTCCTAATATTTGAAAGCAAATTCAAGTGAAAACGCTCGCTAAAGTGCCCGGAGTTGTAAATATTATCATTTTGCTGGTCATTTCACGGCTTTCCACTGGTAATGTCTGTGATTACAAACGGCAGGAAATGTAGGAAGAATCAATTTACTTTAATTTCAAGGGGTTCTTCCAACTTTTTAATCATTTCTGGAAACTCTAATTGCGTATTTTAAGAGTTTTACCACAACCAGAGAGTTTTTTACAAATATGTACTGGAACCGGGAGGATTTTAACAGAGTCATACAAAAGTCGCCAGAGTAATGCGGCCTCAATTGTAAACATAAGCAGTACAGTCCTCACTTACAGGCTTTCTACACAAATTTTGAGCTGTATAAACAAGAATTCCTAATATTTGAAAGCAAATTCAAGTGAAAACGCTCCCTAAAGTGCCCGGAGTTGTAAATATTATCAGTTTGCTGGTCATTTCACGGCTTTCCACTGGTAATGTCTGTGATTACAAACGGCAGGAAATGTAGGAAGAATCAATTTACTTTAATTTCAAGGGGTTCTTCCAACTTTTTAATCATTTCTGGAAACTCTAATTGCGTATTTTAAGAGTTTTACCACAACTAGAGAGTTTTCTTACTAATATGTACTGGAACCGTCAGGATTTTAACAGAGTCATACAAAAGTCGCCAGAGTAATGCGGCCTCAATTGTAAACATAAGCAGTACAGTCCTCTCTTACAGGCTTTCTACACAAATTTTGAGCTGTATAAACAAGAATTCCTAATATTTGAAAGCAAATTCAAGTGAAAACGCTCCCTAAAGTGCCCGGAGTTGTAAATATTATCAGTTTGCTGGTCATTTCACGGCTTTCCACTGGTAATGTCTGTGATTACAAACGGCAGGAAATGTAGGAAGAATCAGTTTACTTTAATTTCAATGGGTTCTTCCAACTTTTTAATTATTTCTGGAAACTCTAATTGCGTATTTTAAGAGTTTTAACACAACTAGAGAGTTTTCTTACTAATATGTACTGGAACCGTCAGGATTTTAACAGAGTCATACAAAAGTCGCCAGAGTAATGCGGCCTCAATTGTAAACATAAGCAGTACAGTCCTCACTTACAGGCTTTCTACACAAATTTTGAGCTGTATAAACAAGAATTCCTAATATTTGAAAGCAAATTCAAGTGAAAACGCTCCCTAAAGTGCCCGGAGTTGTAAATATTATCAGTTTGCTGGTCATTTCACGGCTTTCCACTGGTAATGTCTGTGATTACAAACGGCAGGAAATGTAGGAAGAATCTATTTACTTTAATTTCAAGGGGTTCTTCCAAGTTTTTAATCATTTCTGAAAACTCTAATTGCGTGTTTTAAGAGTTTTACCACAACTAGAGAGTTTTCTTACAAATATGTACTGGAACCGTCAGGATTTTAACAGAGTCATACAAAAGTCGCCAGAGTAATGCGGCCTCAATTGTAAACATACGCAGTTTAGACCTCACTTACAGGCTTTCTACACAAATTTTGAGCTGTATAAACAAGAATTCTTAATATTTGAAAGCAAATTCAAGTGAAAACGCTCCCTAAAGTGCACGGAGTTGTAAATATTATCAGTTTGTTGGTCATTTCACGGCTTTCCACTGGTAATGTCTGTGATTACAAACGGCAGGAAATGTAGGAAGAATCTATTTACTTTAATTTCAAGGGGTTCTTCCAAGTTTTTAATCATTTCTGGAAACTCTAATTGTGTATTTTAAGAGTTTTACCACAACTAGAGAGTTTTTTACAAATATGTACTGGAACCGTCAGGATATTAACAGAGTCATACAAAAGTCGCCAGATTAATGCGGCCTCAATTGTAAACATAAGCAGTACAGTCCTCACTTACAGGCTTTCTACACAAATTTTGAGCTGTATAAACAAGAATTCCTAATATTTGAAAGCAAATTCAAGTGAAAACGCTCCCTAAAGTGCCCGGAGTTGTAAATATTATCAGTTTGCTGGTCATTTCACGGCTTTCCACTGGTAATGTCTGTGATTACAAACGGCAGGAAATGTAGGAAGAATCAATTTACTTTAATTTCAAGGGGTTCTTCCAACTTTTTAATCATTTCTGGAAACTCTAATTGTGTATTTTAAGAGTTTTACCACAACTAGAGAGTTTTCTTGCAAATATGTACTGGAACCGTCAGGGTTTTAACAGAGTCATACAAAAGTCGCCAGAGTAATGCGGCCTCAATTGTAAACATAAGCAGTACAGTCCTCACTTACAGGCTTTCTACACAAATTTTGAGCTGTATAAACAAGAATTCCTAATATTTGGAAGCAAATTCAAGTGAAAACGCTCCCTAAAGTGCCCGGAGTTGTAAATATTATCAGTTTGCTGGTCATTTCACGGCTTTCCACTGGTAATGTCTGTGATTACAAACGGCAGGAAATGTAGGAAGAATCTATTTACTTTAATTTCAAGGGGTTCTTCCAAGTTTTTAATCATTTCTGGAAACTCTAATTGCGTGTTTTAAGAGTTTTACCACAACTAGAGAGTTTTCTTACAAATATGTACTGGAACCGTCAGGGTTTTAACAGAGTCATACAAAAGTCGCCAGAGTAATGCGGCCTCAATTGTAAACATAAGCAGTACAGTCCTCACTTACAGGCTTTCTACACAAATTTTGAGCTGTATAAACAAGAATTCCTAATATTTGAAAGCAAATTCATGTGAAAACGCTCGCTAAAGTGCCCGGAGTTGTAAATGTTATCAGTTTGCTGGTCATTTCACGGCTTTCCACTGGTAATGTCTGTGATTACAAACGGCAGGAAATGTAGGAAGAATCTATTTACTTTAATTTCAAGGGGTTCATCCAAGTTTTTAATCATTTCTGGGAACTCTAATTGCGTATTTTAAGAGTTTTACCACAACTAGATAGTTTTCTTACTAATATGTACTGGAACCGTCAGGATTTTAACAGAGTCATACAAAAGTCGCCAGAGTAATGCGGCCTCAATTGTAAACATAAGCAGTACAGTCCTCACTTACAGGCTTTCTACACAAATTTTGAGCTGTATAAACAAGAATTCCTAATATTTGAAAGCAAATTCAAGTGAAAACGCTCCCTAAAGTGCACGGATTTGTAAATATTATCAGTTTGCTGGTCATTTCACGGCTTTCCACTGGTAATGTCTGTGATTACAAACGGCAGGAAATGTAGGAAGAATCTATTTACTTTAATTTCAAGGGGTTCTTCCAAGTTTTTAATCATTTCTGGAAACTCTAATTGCGTATTTTAAGAGTTTTACCACAACTAGAGAGTTTTCTAACAAATATGTACTGGAACCGTCAGGATTTTAACAGAGTCATACAAAAGTCGCCAGAGTAATGCGGCCTCAATTGTAAACATAAGCAGTACAGTCCTCACTTACAGGCTTTCTACACAAATTTTGAGCTGTATAAACAAGAATTCCTAATATTTGAAAGCAAATTCAAGTGAAAACGCTCCCTAAAGTGCCCGGAGTTGTAAATATTATCAGTTTGCTGGTCATTTCACGGCTTTCCACTGGTAATGTCTGTGATTACAAACGGCAGGAAATGTAGGAAGAATCAATTTACTTTAATTTCAAGGGGTTCTTCCAACTTTTTAATCATTTCTGGAAAATCTAATTGCGTATTTTAAGAGTTTTACCACAACTAGAGAGTTTTCTTACTAATATGTACTGGAACCGTCAGGATTTTAACAGAGTCATACAAAAGTCGCCAGAGTAATGCGGCCTCAATTGTAAACATAAGCAGTACAGTCGTCACTTACAGGCTTTCTACACAAATTTTGAGCTGTATAAACAAGAATTCTTAATATTTGAAAGCAAATTCAAGTGAAAACGCTCCCTAAAGTGCCCGGAGTTGTAAATATTATCAGTTTGCTGGTCATTTCACGGCTTTCCACTGGTAATGTCTGTGATTACAAACGGCAGGAAATGTAGGAAGAATCAATTTACTTTAATTTCAAGGGGTTCTTCCAACTTTTTAATCATTTCTGGAAACTCTAATTGTGTATTTTAAGAGTTTTACCACAACTAGAGAGTTTTCTTGCAAATATGTACTGGAACCGTCAGGGTTTTAACAGAGTCATACAAAAGTCGCCAGAGTAATGCGGCCTCAATTGTAAACATAAGCAGTACAGTCCTCACTTACAGGCTTTCTACACAAATTTTGAGCTGTATAAACAAGAATTCCTAATATTTGGAAGCAAATTCAAGTGCAAACGCTCCCTAAAGTGCCCGGAGTTGTAAATATTATCAGTTTGCTGGTCATTTCACGGCTTTCCACTGGTAATGTCTGTGATTACAAACGGCAGGAAATGTAGGAAGAATCTATTTACTTTAATTTCAAGGGGTTCTTCCAAGTTTTTAATCATTTCTGGAAACTCTAATTGCGTGTTTTAAGAGTTTTACCACAACTAGAGAGTTTTCTTACAAATATGTACTGGAACCGTCAGGGTTTTAACAGAGTCATACAAAAGTCGCCAGAGTAATGCGGCCTCAATTGTAAACATAAGCAGTACAGTCCTCACTTACAGGCTTTCTACACAAATTTTGAGCTGTATAAACAAGAATTCCTAATATTTGAAAGCAAATTCATGTGAAAACGCTCGCTAAAGTGCCCGGAGTTGTAAATGTTATCAGTTTGCTGGTCATTTCACGGCTTTCCACTGGTAATGTCTGTGATTACAAACGGCAGGAAATGTAGGAAGAATCTATTTACTTTAATTTCAAGGGGTTCATCCAAGTTTTTAATCATTTCTGGGAACTCTAATTGCGTATTTTAAGAGTTTTACCACAACTAGATAGTTTTCTTACTAATATGTACTGGAACCGTCAGGATTTTAACAGAGTCATACAAAAGTCGCCAGAGTAATGCGGCCTCAATTGTAAACATAAGCAGTACAGTCCTCACTTACAGGCTTTCTACACAAATTTTGAGCTGTATAAACAAGAATTCCTAATATTTGAAAGCAAATTCAAGTGAAAACGCTCCCTAAAGTGCACGGATTTGTAAATATTATCAGTTTGCTGGTCATTTCACGGCTTTCCACTGGTAATGTCTGTGATTACAAACGGCAGGAAATGTAGGAAGAATCTATTTACTTTAATTTCAAGGGGTTCTTCCAAGTTTTTAATCATTTCTGGAAACTCTAATTGCGTATTTTAAGAGTTTTACCACAACTAGAGAGTTTTCTAACAAATATGTACTGGAACCGTCAGGATTTTAACAGAGTCATACAAAAGTCGCCAGAGTAATGCGGCCTCAATTGTAAACATAAGCAGTACAGTCCTCACTTACAGGCTTTCTACACAAATTTTGAGCTGTATAAACAAGAATTCCTAATATTTGAAAGCAAATTCAAGTGAAAACGCTCCCTAAAGTGCCCGGAGTTGTAAATATTATCAGTTTGCTGGTCATTTCACGGCTTTCCACTGGTAATGTCTGTGATTACAAACGGCAGGAAATGTAGGAAGAATCAATTTACTTTAATTTCAAGGGGTTCTTCCAACTTTTTAATCATTTCTGGAAAATCTAATTGCGTATTTTAAGAGTTTTACCACAACTAGAGAGTTTTCTTACTAATATGTACTGGAACCGTCAGGATTTTAACAGAGTCATACAAAAGTCGCCAGAGTAATGCGGCCTCAATTGTAAACATAAGCAGTACAGTCGTCACTTACAGGCTTTCTACACAAATTTTGAGCTGTATAAACAAGAATTCTTAATATTTGAAAGCAAATTCAAGTGAAAACGCTCCCTAAAGTGCCCGGAGTTGTAAATATTATCAGTTTGCTGGTCATTTCACGGCTTTCCACTGGTAATGTCTGTGATTACAAACGGCAGGAAATGTAGGAAGAATCAATTTACTTTAATTTCAAGGGGTTCTTCCAACTTTTTAATCATTTCTGGAAACTCTAATTGCGTATTTTAAGAGTTTTACCACAACTAGAGAGTTTTCTTACTAATATGTACTGGAACCGTCAGGATTTTAACAGAGTCATACAAAAGTCGCCAGAGTAATGCGGCCTCAATTGTAAACATAAGCAGTACAGTCCTCACTTACAGGCTTTCTACACAAATTTTGAGCTGTATAAACAAGAATTCCTAATATTTGAAAGCAAATTCAAGTGAAAACGCTCCCTAAAGTGCCCGGAGTTGTAAATATTATCAGTTTGCTGGTCATTTCACGGCTTTCCACTGGTAATGTCTGTGATTACAAACGGCAGGAAATGTAGGAAGAATCTATTTACTTTAATTTCAAGGGGTTCTTCCAAGTTTTTAATCATTTCTGAAAACTCTAATTGCGTGTTTTAAGAGTTTTACCACAACTAGAGAGTTTTCTTACAAATATGTACTGGAACCGTCAGGATTTTAACAGAGTCATACAAAAGTCGCCAGAGTAATGCGGCCTCAATTGTAAACATACGCAGTTTAGACCTCACTTACAGGCTTTCTACACAAATTTTGAGCTGTATAAACAAGAATTCTTAATATTTGAAAGCAAATTCAAGTGAAAACGCTCCCTAAAGTGCACGGAGTTGTAAATATTATCAGTTTGTTGGTCATTTCACGGCTTTCCACTGGTAATGTCTGTGATTACAAACGGCAGGAAATGTAGGAAGAATCTATTTACTTTAATTTCAAGGGGTTCTTCCAAGTTTTTAATCATTTCTGGAAACTCTAATTGTGTATTTTAAGAGTTTTACCACAACTAGAGAGTTTTTTACAAATATGTACTGGAACCGTCAGGATATTAACAGAGTCATACAAAAGTCGCCAGATTAATGCGGCCTCAATTGTAAACATAAGCAGTACAGTCCTCACTTACAGGCTTTCTACACAAATTTTGAGCTGTATAAACAAGAATTCCTAATATTGGAAAGCAAATTCAAGTGAAAACGCTCCCTAAAGTGCCCGGAGTTGTAAATATTATCAGTTTGCTGGTCATTTCACGGCTTTCCACTGGTAATGTCTGTGATTACAAACGGCAGGAAATGTAGGAAGAATCAATTTACTTTAATTTCAAGGGGTTCTTCCAACTTTTTAATCATTTCTGGAAACTCTAATTGCGTATTTTAAGAGTTTTACCACAACTAGAGAGTTTTCTTACTAATATGTACTGGAACCGTCAGGATTTTAACAGAGTCATACAAAAGTCGCCAGAGTAATGCGGCCTCAATTGGAAACATAAGCAGTACAGTCCTCACTTACAGGCTTTCTACACAAATTTTGAGCTGTATAAACAAAAATTCCTAATATTTGAAAGCAAATTCAAGTGAAAACGCTCGCTAAAGTGCCCGGAGTTGTAAATATTATCATTTTGCTGGTCATTTCACGGCTTTCCACTGGTAATGTCTGTGATTACAAACGGCAGGAAATGTAGGAAGAATCAATTTACTTTAATTTCAAGGGGTTCTTCCAACTTTTTAATCATTTCTGGAAACTCTAATTGCGTATTTTAAGAGTTTTACCACAACCAGAGAGTTTTTTACAAATATGTACTGGAACCGGGAGGATTTTAACAGAGTCATACAAAAGTCGCCAGAGTAATGCGGCCTCAATTGTAAACATAAGCAGTACAGTCCTCACTTACAGGCTTTCTACACAAATTTTGAGCTGTATAAACAAGAATTCCTAATATTTGAAAGCAAATTCAAGTGAAAACGCTCCCTAAAGTGCCCGGAGTTGTAAATATTATCAGTTTGCTGGTCATTTCACGGCTTTCCACTGGTAATGTCTGTGATTACAAACGGCAGGAAATGTAGGAAGAATCAATTTACTTTAATTTCAAGGGGTTCTTCCAACTTTTTAATCATTTCTGGAAACTCTAATTGCGTATTTTAAGAGTTTTACCACAACTAGAGAGTTTTCTTACTAATATGTACTGGAACCGTCAGGATTTTAACAGAGTCATACAAAAGTCGCCAGAGTAATGCGGCCTCAATTGTAAACATAAGCAGTACAGTCCTCACTTACAGGCTTTCTACACAAATTTTGAGCTGTATAAACAAGAATTCCTAATATTTGAAAGCAAATTCAAGTGAAAACGCTCCCTAAAGTGCACGGATTTGTAAATATTATCAGTTTGCTGGTCATTTCACGGCTTTCCACTGGTAATGTCTGTGATTACAAACGGCAGGAAATGTAGGAAGAATCTATTTACTTTAATTTCAAGGGGTTCTTCCAAGTTTTTAATCATTTCTGGAAACTCTAATTGCGTATTTTAAGAGTTTTACCACAACTAGAGAGTTTTCTAACAAATATGTACTGGAACCGTCAGGATTTTAACAGAGTCATACAAAAGTCGCCAGAGTAATGCGGCCTCAATTGTAAACATAAGCAGTACAGTCCTCACTTACAGGCTTTCTACACAAATTTTGAGCTGTATAAACAAGAATTCCTAATATTTGAAAGCAAATTCAAGTGAAAACGCTCCCTAAAGTGCCCGGAGTTGTAAATATTATCAGTTTGCTGGTCATTTCACGGCTTTCCACTGGTAATGTCTGTGATTACAAACGGCAGGAAATGTAGGAAGAATCTATTTACTTTAATTTCAAGGGGTTCTTCCAAGTTTTTAATCATTTCTGAAAACTCTAATTGCGTGTTTTAAGAGTTTTACCACAACTAGAGAGTTTTCTTACAAATATGTACTGGAACCGTCAGGATTTTAACAGAGTCATACAAAAGTCGCCAGAGTAATGCGGCCTCAATTGTAAACATACGCAGTTTAGACCTCACTTACAGGCTTTCTACACAAATTTTGAGCTGTATAAACAAGAATTCTTAATATTTGAAAGCAAATTCAAGTGAAAACGCTCCCTAAAGTGCACGGAGTTGTAAATATTATCAGTTTGTTGGTCATTTCACGGCTTTCCACTGGTAATGTCTGTGATTACAAACGGCAGGAAATGTAGGAAGAATCTATTTACTTTAATTTCAAGGGGTTCTTCCAAGTTTTTAATCATTTCTGGAAACTCTAATTGTGTATTTTAAGAGTTTTACCACAACTAGAGAGTTTTTTACAAATATGTACTGGAACCGGCAGGATATTAACAGAGTCATACAAAAGTCGCCAGATTAATGCGGCCTCAATTGTAAACATAAGCAGTACAGTCCTCACTTACAGGCTTTCTACACAAATTTTGAGCTGTATAAACAAGAATTCCTAATATTGGAAAGCAAATTCAAGTGAAAACGCTCCCTAAAGTGCCCGGAGTTGTAAATATTATCAGTTTGCTGGTCATTTCACGGCTTTCCACTGGTAATGTCTGTGATTACAAACGGCAGGAAATGTAGGAAGAATCAATTTACTTTAATTTCAAGGGGTTCTTCCAACTTTTTAATCATTTCTGGAAACTCTAATTGCGTATTTTAAGAGTTTTACCACAACTAGAGAGTTTTCTTACTAATATGTACTGGAACCGTCAGGATTTTAACAGAGTCATACAAAAGTCGCCAGAGTAATGCCGCCTCAATTGTAAACATAAGCAGTACAGTCCTCACTTACAGGCTTTCTACACAAATTTTGAGCTGTATAAAAAAGAATTCCTAATATTTGAAAGCAAATTCAAGTGAAAACGCTCGCTAAAGTGCCCGGAGTTGTAAATATTATCATTTTGCTGGTCATTTCACGGCTTTCCACTGGTAATGTCTGTGATTACAAACGGCAGGAAATGTAGGAAGAATCAATTTACTTTAATTTCAAGGGGTTCTTCCAACTTTTTAATCATTTCTGGAAACTCTAATTGCGTATTTTAAGAGTTTTACCACAACCAGAGAGTTTTTTACAAATATGTACTGGAACCGGCAGGATTTTAACAGAGTCATACAAAAGTCGCCAGAGTAATGCGGCCTCAATTGTAAACATAAGCAGTACAGTCCTCACTTACAGGCTTTCTACACAAATTTTGAGCTGTATAAACAAGAATTCCTAATATTTGAAAGCAAATTCAAGTGAAAACGCTCCCTAAAGTGCCCGGAGTTGTAAATATTATCAGTTTGCTGGTCATTTCACGGCTTTCCACTGGTAATGTCTGTGATTACAAACGGCAGGAAATGTAGGAAGAATCAATTTACTTTAATTTCAAGGGGTTCTTCCAACTTTTTAATCATTTCTGGAAACTCTAATTGCGTATTTTAAGAGTTTTACCACAACTAGAGAGTTTTCTTACTAATATGTACTGGAACCGTCAGGATTTTAACAGAGTCATACAAAAGTCGCCAGAGTAATGCGGCCTCAATTGTAAACATAAGCAGTACAGTCCTCTCTTACAGGCTTTCTACACAAATTTTGAGCTGTATAAACAAGAATTCCTAATATTTGAAAGCAAATTCAAGTGAAAACGCTCCCTAAAGTGCCCGGAGTTGTAAATATTATCAGTTTGCTGGTCATTTCACGGCTTTCCACTGGTAATGTCTGTGATTACAAACGGCAGGAAATGTAGGAAGAATCAGTTTACTTTAATTTCAATGGGTTCTTCCAACTTTTTAATTATTTCTGGAAACTCTAATTGCGTATTTTAAGAGTTTTAACACAACTAGAGAGTTTTCTTACTAATATGTACTGGAACCGTCAGGATTTTAACAGAGTCATACAAAAGTCGCCAGAGTAATGCGGCCTCAATTGTAAACATAAGCAGTACAGTCCTCACTTACAGGCTTTCTACACAAATTTTGAGCTGTATAAACAAGAATTCCTAATATTTGAAAGCAAATTCAAGTGAAAACGCTCCCTAAAGTGCCCGGAGTTGTAAATATTATCAGTTTGCTGGTCATTTCACGGCTTTCCACTGGTAATGTCTGTGATTACAAACGGCAGGAAATGTAGGAAGAATCTATTTACTTTAATTTCAAGGGGTTCTTCCAAGTTTTTAATCATTTCTGAAAACTCTAATTGCGTGTTTTAAGAGTTTTACCACAACTAGAGAGTTTTCTTACAAATATGTACTGGAACCGTCAGGATTTTAACAGAGTCATACAAAAGTCGCCAGAGTAATGCGGCCTCAATTGTAAACATACGCAGTTTAGACCTCACTTACAGGCTTTCTACACAAATTTTGAGCTGTATAAACAAGAATTCTTAATATTTGAAAGCAAATTCAAGTGAAAACGCTCCCTAAAGTGCACGGAGTTGTAAATATTATCAGTTTGTTGGTCATTTCACGGCTTTCCACTGGTAATGTCTGTGATTACAAACGGCAGGAAATGTAGGAAGAATCTATTTACTTTAATTTCAAGGGGTTCTTCCAAGTTTTTAATCATTTCTGGAAACTCTAATTGTGTATTTTAAGAGTTTTACCACAACTAGAGAGTTTTTTACAAATATGTACTGGAACCGTCAGGATATTAACAGAGTCATACAAAAGTCGCCAGATTAATGCGGCCTCAATTGTAAACATAAGCAGTACAGTCCTCACTTACAGGCTTTCTACACAAATTTTGAGCTGTATAAACAAGAATTCCTAATATTTGAAAGCAAATTCAAGTGAAAACGCTCCCTAAAGTGCCCGGAGTTGTAAATATTATCAGTTTGCTGGTCATTTCACGGCTTTCCACTGGTAATGTCTGTGATTACAAACGGCAGGAAATGTAGGAAGAATCAATTTACTTTAATTTCAAGGGGTTCTTCCAACTTTTTAATCATTTCTGGAAACTCTAATTGTGTATTTTAAGAGTTTTACCACAACTAGAGAGTTTTCTTGCAAATATGTACTGGAACCGTCAGGGTTTTAACAGAGTCATACAAAAGTCGCCAGAGTAATGCGGCCTCAATTGTAAACATAAGCAGTACAGTCCTCACTTACAGGCTTTCTACACAAATTTTGAGCTGTATAAACAAGAATTCCTAATATTTGGAAGCAAATTCAAGTGAAAACGCTCCCTAAAGTGCCCGGAGTTGTAAATATTATCAGTTTGCTGGTCATTTCACGGCTTTCCACTGGTAATGTCTGTGATTACAAACGGCAGGAAATGTAGGAAGAATCTATTTACTTTAATTTCAAGGGGTTCTTCCAAGTTTTTAATCATTTCTGGAAACTCTAATTGCGTGTTTTAAGAGTTTTACCACAACTAGAGAGTTTTCTTACAAATATGTACTGGAACCGTCAGGGTTTTAACAGAGTCATACAAAAGTCGCCAGAGTAATGCGGCCTCAATTGTAAACATAAGCAGTACAGTCCTCACTTACAGGCTTTCTACACAAATTTTGAGCTGTATAAACAAGAATTCCTAATATTTGAAAGCAAATTCATGTGAAAACGCTCGCTAAAGTGCCCGGAGTTGTAAATGTTATCAGTTTGCTGGTCATTTCACGGCTTTCCACTGGTAATGTCTGTGATTACAAACGGCAGGAAATGTAGGAAGAATCTATTTACTTTAATTTCAAGGGGTTCATCCAAGTTTTTAATCATTTCTGGGAACTCTAATTGCGTATTTTAAGAGTTTTACCACAACTAGATAGTTTTCTTACTAATATGTACTGGAACCGTCAGGATTTTAACAGAGTCATACAAAAGTCGCCAGAGTAATGCGGCCTCAATTGTAAACATAAGCAGTACAGTCCTCACTTACAGGCTTTCTACACAAATTTTGAGCTGTATAAACAAGAATTCCTAATATTTGAAAGCAAATTCAAGTGAAAACGCTCCCTAAAGTGCACGGATTTGTAAATATTATCAGTTTGCTGGTCATTTCACGGCTTTCCACTGGTAATGTCTGTGATTACAAACGGCAGGAAATGTAGGAAGAATCTATTTACTTTAATTTCAAGGGGTTCTTCCAAGTTTTTAATCATTTCTGGAAACTCTAATTGCGTATTTTAAGAGTTTTACCACAACTAGAGAGTTTTCTAACAAATATGTACTGGAACCGTCAGGATTTTAACAGAGTCATACAAAAGTCGCCAGAGTAATGCGGCCTCAATTGTAAACATAAGCAGTACAGTCCTCACTTACAGGCTTTCTACACAAATTTTGAGCTGTATAAACAAGAATTCCTAATATTTGAAAGCAAATTCAAGTGAAAACGCTCCCTAAAGTGCCCGGAGTTGTAAATATTATCAGTTTGCTGGTCATTTCACGGCTTTCCACTGGTAATGTCTGTGATTACAAACGGCAGGAAATGTAGGAAGAATCAATTTACTTTAATTTCAAGGGGTTCTTCCAACTTTTTAATCATTTCTGGAAACTCTAATTGCGTATTTTAAGAGTTTTACCACAACTAGAGAGTTTTCTTACTAATATGTACTGGAACCGTCAGGATTTTAACAGAGTCATACAAAAGTCGCCAGAGTAATGCGGCCTCAATTGTAAACATAAGCAGTACAGTCCTCACTTACAGGCTTTCTACACAAATTTTGAGCTGTATAAACAAGAATTCCTAATATTTGAAAGCAAATTCAAGTGAAAACGCTCCCTAAAGTGCCCGGAGTTGTAAATATTATCAGTTTGCTGGTCATTTCACGGCTTTCCACTGGTAATGTCTGTGATTACAAACGGCAGGAAATGTAGGAAGAATCTATTTACTTTAATTTCAAGGGGTTCTTCCAACTTTTTAATCATTTCTGAAAACTCTAATTGCGTGTTTTAAGAGTTTTACCACAACTAGAGAGTTTTCTTACAAATATGTACTGGAACCGTCAGGATTTTAACAGAGTCATACAAAAGTCGCCAGAGTAATGCGGCCTCAATTGTAAACATACGCAGTTTAGACCTCACTTACAGGCTTTCTACACAAATTTTGAGCTGTATAAACAAGAATTCTTAATATTTGAAAGCAAATTCAAGTGAAAACGCTCCCTAAAGTGCACGGAGTTGTAAATATTATCAGTTTGTTGGTCATTTCACGGCTTTCCACTGGTAATGTCTGTGATTACAAACGGCAGGAAATGTAGGAAGAATCTATTTACTTTAATTTCAAGGGGTTCTTCCAAGTTTTTAATCATTTCTGGAAACTCTAATTGTGTATTTTAAGAGTTTTACCACAACTAGAGAGTTTTTTACAAATATGTACTGGAACCGTCAGGATATTAACAGAGTCATACAAAAGTCGCCAGATTAATGCGGCCTCAATTGTAAACATAAGCAGTACAGTCCTCACTTACAGGCTTTCTACACAAATTTTGAGCTGTATAAACAAGAATTCCTAATATTGGAAAGCAAATTCAAGTGAAAACGCTCCCTAAAGTGCCCGGAGTTGTAAATATTATCAGTTTGCTGGTCATTTCACGGCTTTCCACTGGTAATGTCTGTGATTACAAACGGCAGGAAATGTAGGAAGAATCAATTTACTTTAATTTCAAGGGGTTCTTCCAACTTTTTAATCATTTCTGGAAACTCTAATTGCGTATTTTAAGAGTTTTACCACAACTAGAGAGTTTTCTTACTAATATGTACTGGAACCGTCAGGATTTTAACAGAGTCATACAAAAGTCGCCAGAGTAATGCGGCCTCAATTGGAAACATAAGCAGTACAGTCCTCACTTACAGGCTTTCTACACAAATTTTGAGCTGTATAAACAAAAATTCCTAATATTTGAAAGCAAATTCAAGTGAAAACGCTCGCTAAAGTGCCCGGAGTTGTAAATATTATCATTTTGCTGGTCATTTCACGGCTTTCCACTGGTAATGTCTGTGATTACAAACGGCAGGAAATGTAGGAAGAATCAATTTACTTTAATTTCAAGGGGTTCTTCCAACTTTTTAATCATTTCTGGAAACTCTAATTGCGTATTTTAAGAGTTTTACCACAACCAGAGAGTTTTTTACAAATATGTACTGGAACCGGGAGGATTTTAACAGAGTCATACAAAAGTCGCCAGAGTAATGCGGCCTCAATTGTAAACATAAGCAGTACAGTCCTCACTTACAGGCTTTCTACACAAATTTTGAGCTGTATAAACAAGAATTCCTAATATTTGAAAGCAAATTCAAGTGAAAACGCTCCCTAAAGTGCCCGGAGTTGTAAATATTATCAGTTTGCTGGTCATTTCACGGCTTTCCACTGGTAATGTCTGTGATTACAAACGGCAGGAAATGTAGGAAGAATCAATTTACTTTAATTTCAAGGGGTTCTTCCAACTTTTTAATCATTTCTGGAAACTCTAATTGCGTATTTTAAGAGTTTTACCACAACTAGAGAGTTTTCTTACTAATATGTACTGGAACCGTCAGGATTTTAACAGAGTCATACAAAAGTCGCCAGAGTAATGCGGCCTCAATTGTAAACATAAGCAGTACAGTCCTCACTTACAGGCTTTCTACACAAATTTTGAGCTGTATAAACAAGAATTCCTAATATTTGAAAGCAAATTCAAGTGAAAACGCTCCCTAAAGTGCACGGATTTGTAAATATTATCAGTTTGCTGGTCATTTCACGGCTTTCCACTGGTAATGTCTGTGATTACAAACGGCAGGAAATGTAGGAAGAATCTATTTACTTTAATTTCAAGGGGTTCTTCCAAGTTTTTAATCATTTCTGGAAACTCTAATTGCGTATTTTAAGAGTTTTACCACAACTAGAGAGTTTTCTAACAAATATGTACTGGAACCGTCAGGATTTTAACAGAGTCATACAAAAGTCGCCAGAGTAATGCGGCCTCAATTGTAAACATAAGCAGTACAGTCCTCACTTACAGGCTTTCTACACAAATTTTGAGCTGTATAAACAAGAATTCCTAATATTTGAAAGCAAATTCAAGTGAAAACGCTCCCTAAAGTGCCCGGAGTTGTAAATATTATCAGTTTGCTGGTCATTTCACGGCTTTCCACTGGTAATGTCTGTGATTACAAACGGCAGGAAATGTAGGAAGAATCAATTTACTTTAATTTCAAGGGGTTCTTCCAACTTTTTAATCATTTCTGGAAAATCTAATTGCGTATTTTAAGAGTTTTACCACAACTAGAGAGTTTTCTTACTAATATGTACTGGAACCGTCAGGATTTTAACAGAGTCATACAAAAGTCGCCAGAGTAATGCGGCCTCAATTGTAAACATAAGCAGTACAGTCGTCACTTACAGGCTTTCTACACAAATTTTGAGCTGTATAAACAAGAATTCTTAATATTTGAAAGCAAATTCAAGTGAAAACGCTCCCTAAAGTGCCCGGAGTTGTAAATATTATCAGTTTGCTGGTCATTTCACGGCTTTCCACTGGTAATGTCTGTGATTACAAACGGCAGGAAATGTAGGAAGAATCAATTTACTTTAATTTCAAGGGGTTCTTCCAACTTTTTAATCATTTCTGGAAACTCTAATTGCGTATTTTAAGAGTTTTACCACAACTAGAGAGTTTTCTTACTAATATGTACTGGAACCGTCAGGATTTTAACAGAGTCATACAAAAGTCGCCAGAGTAATGCGGCCTCAATTGTAAACATAAGCAGTACAGTCCTCACTTACAGGCTTTCTACACAAATTTTGAGCTGTATAAACAAGAATTCCTAATATTTGAAAGCAAATTCAAGTGAAAACGCTCCCTAAAGTGCCCGGAGTTGTAAATATTATCAGTTTGCTGGTCATTTCACGGCTTTCCACTGGTAATGTCTGTGATTACAAACGGCAGGAAATGTAGGAAGAATCTATTTACTTTAATTTCAAGGGGTTCTTCCAAGTTTTTAATCATTTCTGGAAACTCTAATTGCGTGTTTTAAGAGTTTTACCACAACTAGAGAGTTTTCTTACAAATATGTACTGGAACCGTCAGGATTTTAACAGAGTCATACAAAAGTCGCCAGAGTAATGCGGCCTCAATTGTAAACATACGCAGTTTAGACCTCACTTACAGGCTTTCTACACAAATTTTGAGCTGTATAAACAAGAATTCTTAATATTTGAAAGCAAATTCAAGTGAAAACGCTCCCTAAAGTGCACGGAGTTGTAAATATTATCAGTTTGTTGGTCATTTCACGGCTTTCCACTGGTAATGTCTGTGATTACAAACGGCAGGAAATGTAGGAAGAATCTATTTACTTTAATTTCAAGGGGTTCTTCCAAGTTTTTAATCATTTCTGGAAACTCTAATTGTGTATTTTAAGAGTTTTACCACAACTAGAGAGTTTTTTACAAATATGTACTGGAACCGTCAGGATATTAACAGAGTCATACAAAAGTCGCCAGATTAATGCGGCCTCAATTGTAAACATAAGCAGTACAGTCCTCACTTACAGGCTTTCTACACAAATTTTGAGCTGTATAAACAAGAATTCCTAATATTGGAAAGCAAATTCAAGTGAAAACGCTCCCTAAAGTGCCCGGAGTTGTAAATATTATCAGTTTGCTGGTCATTTCACGGCTTTCCACTGGTAATGTCTGTGATTACAAACGGCAGGAAATGTAGGAAGAATCAATTTACTTTAATTTCAAGGGGTTCTTCCAACTTTTTAATCATTTCTGGAAACTCTAATTGCGTATTTTAAGAGTTTTACCACAACTAGAGAGTTTTCTTACTAATATGTACTGGAACCGTCAGGATTTTAACAGAGTCATACAAAAGTCGCCAGAGTAATGCGGCCTCAATTGGAAACATAAGCAGTACAGTCCTCACTTACAGGCTTTCTACACAAATTTTGAGCTGTATAAACAAAAATTCCTAATATTTGAAAGCAAATTCAAGTGAAAACGCTCGCTAAAGTGCCCGGAGTTGTAAATATTATCATTTTGCTGGTCATTTCACGGCTTTCCACTGGTAATGTCTGTGATTACAAACGGCAGGAAATGTAGGAAGAATCAATTTACTTTAATTTCAAGGGGTTCTTCCAACTTTTTAATCATTTCTGGAAACTCTAATTGCGTATTTTAAGAGTTTTACCACAACCAGAGAGTTTTTTACAAATATGTACTGGAACCGGCAGGATTTTAACAGAGTCATACAAAAGTCGCCAGAGTAATGCGGCCTCAATTGTAAACATAAGCAGTACAGTCCTCACTTACAGGCTTTCTACACAAATTTTGAGCTGTATAAACAAGAATTCCTAATATTTGAAAGCAAATTCAAGTGAAAACGCTCCCTAAAGTGCCCGGAGTTGTAAATATTATCAGTTTGCTGGTCATTTCACGGCTTTCCACTGGTAATGTCTGTGATTACAAACGGCAGGAAATGTAGGAAGAATCAATTTACTTTAATTTCAAGGGGTTCTTCCAACTTTTTAATCATTTCTGGAAACTCTAATTGCGTATTTTAAGAGTTTTACCACAACTAGAGAGTTTTCTTACTAATATGTACTGGAACCGTCAGGATTTTAACAGAGTCATACAAAAGTCGCCAGAGTAATGCGGCCTCAATTGTAAACATAAGCAGTACAGTCCTCTCTTACAGGCTTTCTACACAAATTTTGAGCTGTATAAACAAGAATTCCTAATATTTGAAAGCAAATTCAAGTGAAAACGCTCCCTAAAGTGCCCGGAGTTGTAAATATTATCAGTTTGCTGGTCATTTCACGGCTTTCCACTGGTAATGTCTGTGATTACAAACGGCAGGAAATGTAGGAAGAATCAGTTTACTTTAATTTCAATGGGTTCTTCCAACTTTTTAATTATTTCTGGAAACTCTAATTGCGTATTTTAAGAGTTTTAACACAACTAGAGAGTTTTCTTACTAATATGTACTGGAACCGTCAGGATTTTAACAGAGTCATACAAAAGTCGCCAGAGTAATGCGGCCTCAATTGTAAACATAAGCAGTACAGTCCTCACTTACAGGCTTTCTACACAAATTTTGAGCTGTATAAACAAGAATTCCTAATATTTGAAAGCAAATTCAAGTGAAAACGCTCCCTAAAGTGCCCGGAGTTGTAAATATTATCAGTTTGCTGGTCATTTCACGGCTTTCCACTGGTAATGTCTGTGATTACAAACGGCAGGAAATGTAGGAAGAATCTATTTACTTTAATTTCAAGGGGTTCTTCCAAGTTTTTAATCATTTCTGAAAACTCTAATTGCGTGTTTTAAGAGTTTTACCACAACTAGAGAGTTTTCTTACAAATATGTACTGGAACCGTCAGGATTTTAACAGAGTCATACAAAAGTCGCCAGAGTAATGCGGCCTCAATTGTAAACATACGCAGTTTAGACCTCACTTACAGGCTTTCTACACAAATTTTGAGCTGTATAAACAAGAATTCTTAATATTTGAAAGCAAATTCAAGTGAAAACGCTCCCTAAAGTGCACGGAGTTGTAAATATTATCAGTTTGTTGGTCATTTCACGGCTTTCCACTGGTAATGTCTGTGATTACAAACGGCAGGAAATGTAGGAAGAATCTATTTACTTTAATTTCAAGGGGTTCTTCCAAGTTTTTAATCATTTCTGGAAACTCTAATTGTGTATTTTAAGAGTTTTACCACAACTAGAGAGTTTTTTACAAATATGTACTGGAACCGTCAGGATATTAACAGAGTCATACAAAAGTCGCCAGATTAATGCGGCCTCAATTGTAAACATAAGCAGTACAGTCCTCACTTACAGGCTTTCTACACAAATTTTGAGCTGTATAAACAAGAATTCCTAATATTTGAAAGCAAATTCAAGTGAAAACGCTCCCTAAAGTGCCCGGAGTTGTAAATATTATCAGTTTGGTGGTCATTTCACGGCTTTCCACTGGTAATGTCTGTGATTACAAACGGCAGGAAATGTAGGAAGAATCAATTTACTTTAATTTCAAGGGGTTCTTCCAACTTTTTAATCATTTCTGGAAACTCTAATTGTGTATTTTAAGAGTTTTACCACAACTAGAGAGTTTTCTTGCAAATATGTACTGGAACCGTCAGGGTTTTAACAGAGTCATACAAAAGTCGCCAGAGTAATGCGGCCTCAATTGTAAACATAAGCAGTACAGTCCTCACTTACAGGCTTTCTACACAAATTTTGAGCTGTATAAACAAGAATTCCTAATATTTGGAAGCAAATTCAAGTGAAAACGCTCCCTAAAGTGCCCGGAGTTGTAAATATTATCAGTTTGCTGGTCATTTCACGGCTTTCCACTGGTAATGTCTGTGATTACAAACGGCAGGAAATGTAGGAAGAATCTATTTACTTTAATTTCAAGGGGTTCTTCCAAGTTTTTAATCATTTCTGGAAACTCTAATTGCGTGTTTTAAGAGTTTTACCACAACTAGAGAGTTTTCTTACAAATATGTACTGGAACCGTCAGGGTTTTAACAGAGTCATACAAAAGTCGCCAGAGTAATGCGGCCTCAATTGTAAACATAAGCAGTACAGTCCTCACTTACAGGCTTTCTACACAAATTTTGAGCTGTATAAACAAGAATTCCTAATATTTGAAAGCAAATTCATGTGAAAACGCTCGCTAAAGTGCCCGGAGTTGTAAATGTTATCAGTTTGCTGGTCATTTCACGGCTTTCCACTGGTAATGTCTGTGATTACAAACGGCAGGAAATGTAGGAAGAATCTATTTACTTTAATTTCAAGGGGTTCATCCAAGTTTTTAATCATTTCTGGGAACTCTAATTGCGTATTTTAAGAGTTTTACCACAACTAGATAGTTTTCTTACTAATATGTACTGGAACCGTCAGGATTTTAACAGAGTCATACAAAAGTCGCCAGAGTAATGCGGCCTCAATTGTAAACATAAGCAGTACAGTCCTCACTTACAGGCTTTCTACACAAATTTTGAGCTGTATAAACAAGAATTCCTAATATTTGAAAGCAAATTCAAGTGAAAACGCTCCCTAAAGTGCACGGATTTGTAAATATTATCAGTTTGCTGGTCATTTCACGGCTTTCCACTGGTAATGTCTGTGATTACAAACGGCAGGAAATGTAGGAAGAATCTATTTACTTTAATTTCAAGGGGTTCTTCCAAGTTTTTAATCATTTCTGGAAACTCTAATTGCGTATTTTAAGAGTTTTACCACAACTAGAGAGTTTTCTTACAAATATGTACTGGAACCGTCAGGATTTTAACAGAGTCATACAAAAGTCGCCAGAGTAATGCGGCCTCAATTGTAAACATAAGCAGTACAGTCCTCACTTACAGGCTTTCTACACAAATTTTGAGCTGTATAAACAAGAATTCCTAATATTTGAAAGCAAATTCAAGTGAAAACGCTCCCTAAAGTGCCCGGAGTTGTAAATATTATCAGTTTGCTGGTCATTTCACGGCTTTCCACTGGTAATGTCTGTGATTACAAACGGCAGGAAATGTAGGAAGAATCAATTTACTTTAATTTCAAGGGGTTCTTCCAACTTTTTAATCATTTCTGGAAACTCTAATTGCGTTTTTTAAGAGTTTTACCACAACTAGATAGTTTTCTTACTAATATGTACTGGAACCGTCAGGATTTTAACAGAGTCATACAAAAGTCGCCAGAGTAATGCGGCCTCAATTGTAAACATAAGCAGTACAGTCGTCACTTACAGGCTTTCTACACAAATTTTGAGCTGTATAAACAAGAATTCTTAATATTTGAAAGCAAATTCAAGTGAAAACGCTCCCTAAAGTGCACGGAGTTGTAAATATTATCAGTTTGTTGGTCATTTCACGGCTTTCCACTGGTAATGTCTGTGATTACAAACGGCAGGAAATGTAGGAAGAATCTATTTACTTTAATTTCAAGGGGTTCTTCCAAGTTTTTAATCATTTCTGGAAACTCTAATTGCGTATTTTAAGAGTTTTACCACAACTAGAGAGTTTTTTACAAATATGTACTGGAACCGTCAGGATTTTAACAGAGTCATACAAAAGTCGCCAGAGTAATGCGGCCTCAATTGTAAACATAAGCAGTACAGTCCTCACTTACAGGCTTTCTACACAAATTTTGAGCTGTATAAACAAGAATTCCTAATATTTGAAAGCAAATTCAAGTGAAAACGCTCCCTAAAGTGCCCGGAGTTGTAAATATTATCAGTTTGCTGGTCATTTCACGGCTTTCCACTGGTAATGTCTGTGATTACAAACGGCAGGAAATGTAGGAAGAATCAGTTTACTTTAATTTCAATGGGTTCTTCCAACTTTTTAATCATTTCTGGAAACTCTAATTGCGTATTTTAAGAGTTTTAACACAACTAGAGAGTTTTCTTACTAATATGTACTGGAACCGTCAGGATTTTAACAGAGTCATACAAAAGTCGCCAGAGTAATGCGGCCTCAATTGTAAACATAAGCAGTACAGTCCTCACTTACAGGCTTTCTACACAAATTTTGAGCTGTATAAACAAGAATTCCTAATATTTGAAAGCAAATTCAAGTGAAAACGCTCCCTAAAGTGCCCGGAGTTGTAAATATTATCAGTTTGCTGGTCATTTCACGGCTTTCCACTGGTAATGTCTGTGATTACAAACGGCAGGAAATGTAGGAAGAATCTATTTACTTTAATTTCAAGGGGTTCTTCCAAGTTTTTAATCATTTCTGAAAACTCTAATTGCGTGTTTTAAGAGTTTTACCACAACTAGAGAGTTTTCTTACAAATATGTACTGGAACCGTCAGGATTTTAACAGAGTCATACAAAAGTCGCCAGAGTAATGCGGCCTCAATTGTAAACATACGCAGTTTAGACCTCACTTACAGGCTTTCTACACAAATTTTGAGCTGTATAAACAAGAATTCTTAATATTTGAAAGCAAATTCAAGTGAAAACGCTCCCTAAAGTGCACGGAGTTGTAAATATTATCAGTTTGTTGGTCATTTCACGGCTTTCCACTGGTAATGTCTGTGATTACAAACGGCAGGAAATGTAGGAAGAATCTATTTACTTTAATTTCAAGGGGTTCTTCCAAGTTTTTAATCATTTCTGGAAACTCTAATTGTGTATTTTAAGAGTTTTACCACAACTAGAGAGTTTTTTACAAATATGTACTGGAACCGGCAGGATATTAACAGAGTCATACAAAAGTCGCCAGAGTAATGCGGCCTCAATTGTAAACATAAGCAGTACAGTCCTCACTTACAGGCTTTCTACACAAATTTTGAGCTGTATAAACAAGAATTCCTAATATTTGAAAGCAAATTCAAGTGAAAACGCTCCCTAAAGTGCCCGGAGTTGTAAATATTATCAGTTTGCTGGTCATTTCACGGCTTTCCACTGGTAATGTCTGTGATTACAAACGGCAGGAAATGTAGGAAGAATCTATTTACTTTAATTTCAAGGGGTTCTTCCAAGTTTTTAATCATTTCTGAAAACTCTAATTGCGTGTTTTAAGAGTTTTACCACAACTAGAGAGTTTTCTTACAAATATGTACTGGAACCGTCAGGATTTTAACAGAGTCATACAAAAGTCGCCAGAGTAATGCGGCCTCAATTGTAAACATACGCAGTTTAGACCTCACTTACAGGCTTTCTACACAAATTTTGAGCTGTATAAACAAGAATTCTTAATATTTGAAAGCAAATTCAAGTGAAAACGCTCCCTAAAGTGCACGGAGTTGTAAATATTATCAGTTTGTTGGTCATTTCACGGCTTTCCACTGGTAATGTCTGTGATTACAAACGGCAGGAAATGTAGGAAGAATCTATTTACTTTAATTTCAAGGGGTTCTTCCAAGTTTTTAATCATTTCTGGAAACTCTAATTGCGTATTTTAAGAGTTTTACCACAACTAGAGAGTTTTCTAACAAATATGTACTGGAACCGTCAGGATTTTAACAGAGTCATACAAAAGTCGCCAGAGTAATGCGGCCTCAATTGTAAACATAAGCAGTACAGTCCTCACTTACAGGCTTTCTACACAAATTTTGAGCTGTATAAACAAGAATTCCTAATATTTGAAAGCAAATTCAAGTGAAAACGCTCCCTAAAGTGCCCGGAGTTGTAAATATTATCAGTTTGCTGGTCATTTCACGGCTTTCCACTGGTAATGTCTGTGATTACAAACGGCAGGAAATGTAGGAAGAATCAATTTACTTTAATTTCAAGGGGTTCTTCCAACTTTTTAATCATTTCTGGAAAATCTAATTGCGTATTTTAAGAGTTTTACCACAACTAGAGAGTTTTCTTACTAATATGTACTGGAACCGTCAGGATTTTAACAGAGTCATACAAAAGTCGCCAGAGTAATGCGGCCTCAATTGTAAACATAAGCAGTACAGTCGTCACTTACAGGCTTTCTACACAAATTTTGAGCTGTATAAACAAGAATTCTTAATATTTGAAAGCAAATTCAAGTGAAAACGCTCCCTAAAGTGCACGGAGTTGTAAATATTATCAGTTTGTTGGTCATTTCACGGCTTTCCACTGGTAATGTCTGTGATTACAAACGGCAGGAAATGTAGGAAGAATCTATTTACTTTAATTTCAAGGGGTTCTTCCAAGTTTTTAATCATTTCTGGAAACTCTAATTGCGTATTTTAAGAGTTTTACCACAACTAGAGAGTTTTTTACAAATATGTACTGGAACCGTCAGGATTTTAACAGAGTCATACAAAAGTCGCCAGAGTAATGCGGCCTCAATTGTAAACATAAGCAGTACAGTCCTCACTTACAGGCTTTCTACACAAATTTTGAGCTGTATAAACAAGAATTCCTAATATTTGAAAGCAAATTCAAGTGAAAACGCTCCCTAAAGTGCCCGGAGTTGTAAATATTATCAGTTTGCTGGTCATTTCACGGCTTTCCACTGGTAATGTCTGTGATTACAAACGGCAGGAAATGTAGGAAGAATCAATTTACTTTAATTTCAAGGGGTTCTTCCAACTTTTTAATCATTTCTGGAAACTCTAATTGCGTATTTTAAGAGTTTTACCACAACTAGAGAGTTTTCTTACTAATATGTACTGGAACCGTCAGGATTTTAACAGAGTCATACAAAAGTCGCCAGAGTAATGCGGCCTCAATTGTAAACATAAGCAGTACAGTCCTCTCTTACAGGCTTTCTACACAAATTTTGAGCTGTATAAACAAGAATTCCTAATATTTGAAAGCAAATTCAAGTGAAAACGCTCCCTAAAGTGCCCGGAGTTGTAAATATTATCAGTTTGCTGGTCATTTCACGGCTTTCCACTGGTAATGTCTGTGATTACAAACGGCAGGAAATGTAGGAAGAATCTATTTACTTTAATTTCAAGGGGTTCTTCCAAGTTTTTAATCATTTCTGAAAACTCTAATTGCGTGTTTTAAGAGTTTTACCACAACTAGAGAGTTTTCTTACAAATATGTACTGGAACCGTCAGGATTTTAACAGAGTCATACAAAAGTCGCCAGAGTAATGCGGCCTCAATTGTAAACATACGCAGTTTAGACCTCACTTACAGGCTTTCTACACAAATTTTGAGCTGTATAAACAAGAATTCTTAATATTTGAAAGCAAATTCAAGTGAAAACGCTCCCTAAAGTGCACGGAGTTGTAAATATTATCAGTTTGTTGGTCATTTCACGGCTTTCCACTGGTAATGTCTGTGATTACAAACGGCAGGAAATGTAGGAAGAATCTATTTACTTTAATTTCAAGGGGTTCTTCCAAGTTTTTAATCATTTCTGGAAACTCTAATTGTGTATTTTAAGAGTTTTACCACAACTAGAGAGTTTTTTACAAATATGTACTGGAACCGGCAGGATATTAACAGAGTCATACAAAAGTCGCCAGAGTAATGCGGCCTCAATTGTAAACATAAGCAGTACAGTCCTCACTTACAGGCTTTCTACACAAATTTTGAGCTGTATAAACAAGAATTCGTAATATTTGAAAGCAAATTCAAGTGAAAACGCTCCCTAAAGTGCCCGGAGTTGTAAATATTATCAGTTTGCTGGTCATTTCACGGCTTTCCACTGGTAATGTCTGTGATTACAAACGGCAGGAAATGTAGGAAGAATCTATTTACTTTAATTTCAAGGGGTTCTTCCAAGTTTTTAATCATTTCTGAAAACTCTAATTGCGTGTTTTAAGAGTTTTACCACAACTAGAGAGTTTTCTTACAAATATGTACTGGAACCGTCAGGATTTTAACAGAGTCATACAAAAGTCGCCAGAGTAATGCGGCCTCAATTGTAAACATACGCAGTTTAGACCTCACTTACAGGCTTTCTACACAAATTTTGAGCTGTATAAACAAGAATTCTTAATATTTGAAAGCAAATTCAAGTGAAAACGCTCCCTAAAGTGCACGGAGTTGTAAATATTATCAGTTTGTTGGTCATTTCACGGCTTTCCACTGGTAATGTCTGTGATTACAAACGGCAGGAAATGTAGGAAGAATCTATTTACTTTAATTTCAAGGGGTTCTTCCAAGTTTTTAATCATTTCTGGAAACTCTAATTGTGTATTTTAAGAGTTTTACCACAACTAGAGAGTTTTTTACAAATATGTACTGGAACCGGCAGGATATTAACAGAGTCATACAAAAGTCGCCAGAGTAATGCGGCCTCAATTGTAAACATAAGCAGTACAGTCCTCACTTACAGGCTTTCTACACAAATTTTGAGCTGTATAAACAAGAATTCCTAATATTTGAAAGCAAATTCAAGTGAAAACGCTCCCTAAAGTGCCCGGAGTTGTAAATATTATCAGTTTGCTGGTCATTTCACGGCTTTCCACTGGTAATGTCTGTGATTACAAACGGCAGGAAATGTAGGAAGAATCTATTTACTTTAATTTCAAGGGGTTCTTCCAAGTTTTTTAATCATTTCTGAAAACTCTAATTGCGTGTTTTAAGAGTTTTACCACAACTAGAGAGTTTTCTTACAAATATGTACTGGAACCGTCAGGATTTTAACAGAGTCATACAAAAGTCGCCAGAGTAATGCGGCCTCAATTGTAAACATACGCAGTTTAGACCTCACTTACAGGCTTTCTACACAAATTTTGAGCTGTATAAACAAGAATTCTTAATATTTGAAAGCAAATTCAAGTGAAAACGCTCCCTAAAGTGCACGGAGTTGTAAATATTATCAGTTTGTTGGTCATTTCACGGCTTTCCACTGGTAATGTCTGTGATTACAAACGGCAGGAAATGTAGGAAGAATCTATTTACTTTAATTTCAAGGGGTTCTTCCAAGTTTTTAATCATTTCTGGAAACTCTAATTGCGTATTTTAAGAGTTTTACCACAACTAGAGAGTTTTCTAACAAATATGTACTGGAACCGTCAGGATTTTAACAGAGTCATACAAAAGTCGCCAGAGTAATGCGGCCTCAATTGTAAACATAAGCAGTACAGTCCTCACTTACAGGCTTTCTACACAAATTTTGAGCTGTATAAACAAGAATTCCTAATATTTGAAAGCAAATTCAAGTGAAAACGCTCCCTAAAGTGCCCGGAGTTGTAAATATTATCAGTTTGCTGGTCATTTCACGGCTTTCCACTGGTAATGTCTGTGATTACAAACGGCAGGAAATGTAGGAAGAATCAATTTACTTTAATTTCAAGGGGTTCTTCCAACTTTTTAATCATTTCTGGAAAATCTAATTGCGTATTTTAAGAGTTTTACCACAACTAGAGAGTTTTCTTACTAATATGTACTGGAACCGTCAGGATTTTAACAGAGTCATACAAAAGTCGCCAGAGTAATGCGGCCTCAATTGTAAACATAAGCAGTACAGTCGTCACTTACAGGCTTTCTACACAAATTTTGAGCTGTATAAACAAGAATTCTTAATATTTGAAAGCAAATTCAAGTGAAAACGCTCCCTAAAGTGCACGGAGTTGTAAATATTATCAGTTTGTTGGTCATTTCACGGCTTTCCACTGGTAATGTCTGTGATTACAAACGGCAGGAAATGTAGGAAGAATCTATTTACTTTAATTTCAAGGGGTTCTTCCAAGTTTTTAATCATTTCTGGAAACTCTAATTGCGTATTTTAAGAGTTTTACCACAACTAGAGAGTTTTTTACAAATATGTACTGGAACCGTCAGGATTTTAACAGAGTCATACAAAAGTCGCCAGAGTAATGCGGCCTCAATTGTAAACATAAGCAGTACAGTCCTCACTTACAGGCTTTCTACACAAATTTTGAGCTGTATAAACAAGAATTCCTAATATTTGAAAGCAAATTCAAGTGAAAACGCTCCCTAAAGTGCCCGGAGTTGTAAATATTATCAGTTTGCTGGTCATTTCACGGCTTTCCACTGGTAATGTCTGTGATTACAAACGGCAGGAAATGTAGGAAGAATCAATTTACTTTAATTTCAAGGGGTTCTTCCAACTTTTTAATCATTTCTGGAAACTCTAATTGCGTATTTTAAGAGTTTTACCACAACTAGAGAGTTTTCTTACTAATATGTACTGGAACCGTCAGGATTTTAACAGAGTCATACAAAAGTCGCCAGAGTAATGCGGCCTCAATTGTAAACATAAGCAGTACAGTCCTCTCTTACAGGCTTTCTACACAAATTTTGAGCTGTATAAACAAGAATTCCTAATATTTGAAAGCAAATTCAAGTGAAAACGCTCCCTAAAGTGCCCGGAGTTGTAAATATTATCAGTTTGCTGGTCATTTCACGGCTTTCCACTGGTAATGTCTGTGATTACAAACGGCAGGAAATGTAGGAAGAATCTATTTACTTTAATTTCAAGGGGTTCTTCCAAGTTTTTAATCATTTCTGAAAACTCTAATTGCGTGTTTTAAGAGTTTTACCACAACTAGAGAGTTTTCTTACAAATATGTACTGGAACCGTCAGGATTTTAACAGAGTCATACAAAAGTCGCCAGAGTAATGCGGCCTCAATTGTAAACATACGCAGTTTAGACCTCACTTACAGGCTTTCTACACAAATTTTGAGCTGTATAAACAAGAATTCTTAATATTTGAAAGCAAATTCAAGTGAAAACGCTCCCTAAAGTGCACGGAGTTGTAAATATTATCAGTTTGTTGGTCATTTCACGGCTTTCCACTGGTAATGTCTGTGATTACAAACGGCAGGAAATGTAGGAAGAATCTATTTACTTTAATTTCAAGGGGTTCTTCCAAGTTTTTAATCATTTCTGGAAACTCTAATTGTGTATTTTAAGAGTTTTACCACAACTAGAGAGTTTTTTACAAATATGTACTGGAACCGGCAGGATATTAACAGAGTCATACAAAAGTCGCCAGAGTAATGCGGCCTCAATTGTAAACATAAGCAGTACAGTCCTCACTTACAGGCTTTCTACACAAATTTTGAGCTGTATAAACAAGAATTCGTAATATTTGAAAGCAAATTCAAGTGAAAACGCTCCCTAAAGTGCCCGGAGTTGTAAATATTATCAGTTTGCTGGTCATTTCACGGCTTTCCACTGGTAATGTCTGTGATTACAAACGGCAGGAAATGTAGGAAGAATCTATTTACTTTAATTTCAAGGGGTTCTTCCAAGTTTTTAATCATTTCTGAAAACTCTAATTGCGTGTTTTAAGAGTTTTACCACAACTAGAGAGTTTTCTTACAAATATGTACTGGAACCGTCAGGATTTTAACAGAGTCATACAAAAGTCGCCAGAGTAATGCGGCCTCAATTGTAAACATACGCAGTTTAGACCTCACTTACAGGCTTTCTACACAAATTTTGAGCTGTATAAACAAGAATTCTTAATATTTGAAAGCAAATTCAAGTGAAAACGCTCCCTAAAGTGCACGGAGTTGTAAATATTATCAGTTTGTTGGTCATTTCACGGCTTTCCACTGGTAATGTCTGTGATTACAAACGGCAGGAAATGTAGGAAGAATCTATTTACTTTAATTTCAAGGGGTTCTTCCAAGTTTTTAATCATTTCTGGAAACTCTAATTGCGTATTTTAAGAGTTTTACCACAACTAGAGAGTTTTCTAACAAATATGTACTGGAACCGTCAGGATTTTAACAGAGTCATACAAAAGTCGCCAGAGTAATGCGGCCTCAATTGTAAACATAAGCAGTACAGTCCTCACTTACAGGCTTTCTACACAAATTTTGAGCTGTATAAACAAGAATTCCTAATATTTGAAAGCAAATTCAAGTGAAAACGCTCCCTAAAGTGCCCGGAGTTGTAAATATTATCAGTTTGCTGGTCATTTCACGGCTTTCCACTGGTAATGTCTGTGATTACAAACGGCAGGAAATGTAGGAAGAATCAATTTACTTTAATTTCAAGGGGTTCTTCCAACTTTTTAATCATTTCTGGAAAATCTAATTGCGTATTTTAAGAGTTTTACCACAACTAGAGAGTTTTCTTACTAATATGTACTGGAACCGTCAGGATTTTAACAGAGTCATACAAAAGTCGCCAGAGTAATGCGGCCTCAATTGTAAACATAAGCAGTACAGTCGTCACTTACAGGCTTTCTACACAAATTTTGAGCTGTATAAACAAGAATTCTTAATATTTGAAAGCAAATTCAAGTGAAAACGCTCCCTAAAGTGCACGGAGTTGTAAATATTATCAGTTTGTTGGTCATTTCACGGCTTTCCACTGGTAATGTCTGTGATTACAAACGGCAGGAAATGTAGGAAGAATCTATTTACTTTAATTTCAAGGGGTTCTTCCAAGTTTTTAATCATTTCTGGAAACTCTAATTGCGTATTTTAAGAGTTTTACCACAACTAGAGAGTTTTTTACAAATATGTACTGGAACCGTCAGGATTTTAACAGAGTCATACAAAAGTCGCCAGAGTAATGCGGCCTCAATTGTAAACATAAGCAGTACAGTCCTCACTTACAGGCTTTCTACACAAATTTTGAGCTGTATAAACAAGAATTCCTAATATTTGAAAGCAAATTCAAGTGAAAACGCTCCCTAAAGTGCCCGGAGTTGTAAATATTATCAGTTTGCTGGTCATTTCACGGCTTTCCACTGGTAATGTCTGTGATTACAAACGGCAGGAAATGTAGGAAGAATCTATTTACTTTAATTTCAAGGGGTTCTTCCAACTTTTTAATCATTTCTGGAAACTCTAATTGCGTATTTTAAGAGTTTTACCACAACTAGAGAGTTTTCTTACTAATATGTACTGGAACCGTCAGGATTTTAACAGAGTCATACAAAAGTCGCCAGAGTAATGCGGCCTCAATTGTAAACATAAGCAGTACAGTCCTCTCTTACAGGCTTTCTACACAAATTTTGAGCTGTATAAACAAGAATTCCTAATATTTGAAAGCAAATTCAAGTGAAAACGCTCCCTAAAGTGCCCGGAGTTGTAAATATTATCAGTTTGCTGGTCATTTCACGGCTTTCCACTGGTAATGTCTGTGATTACAAACGGCAGGAAATGTAGGAAGAATCTATTTACTTTAATTTCAAGGGGTTCTTCCAAGTTTTTAATCATTTCTGAAAACTCTAATTGCGTGTTTTAAGAGTTTTACCACAACTAGAGAGTTTTCTTACAAATATGTACTGGAACCGTCAGGATTTTAACAGAGTCATACAAAAGTCGCCAGAGTAATGCGGCCTCAATTGTAAACATACGCAGTTTAGACCTCACTTACAGGCTTTCTACACAAATTTTGAGCTGTATAAACAAGAATTCTTAATATTTGAAAGCAAATTCAAGTGAAAACGCTCCCTAAAGTGCACGGAGTTGTAAATATTATCAGTTTGTTGGTCATTTCACGGCTTTCCACTGGTAATGTCTGTGATTACAAACGGCAGGAAATGTAGGAAGAATCTATTTACTTTAATTTCAAGGGGTTCTTCCAAGTTTTTAATCATTTCTGGAAACTCTAATTGCGTATTTTAAGAGTTTTACCACAACTAGAGAGTTTTTTACAAATATGTACTGGAACCGTCAGGATTTTAACAGAGTCATACAAAAGTCGCCAGAGTAATGCGGCCTCAATTGTAAACATAAGCAGTACAGTCCTCACTTACAGGCTTTCTACACAAATTTTGAGCTGTATAAACAAGAATTCCTAATATTTGAAAGCAAATTCAAGTGAAAACGCTCCCTAAAGTGCCCGGAGTTGTAAATATTATCAGTTTGCTGGTCATTTCACGGCTTTCCACTGGTAATGTCTGTGATTACAAACGGCAGGAAATGTAGGAAGAATCAATTTACTTTAATTTCAAGGGGTTCTTCCAACTTTTTAATCATTTCTGGAAACTCTAATTGCGTATTTTAAGAGTTTTACCACAACTAGAGAGTTTTCTTACTAATATGTACTGGAACCGTCAGGATTTTAACAGAGTCATACAAAAGTCGCCAGAGTAATGCGGCCTCAATTGTAAACATAAGCAGTACAGTCCTCTCTTACAGGCTTTCTACACAAATTTTGAGCTGTATAAACAAGAATTCCTAATATTTGAAAGCAAATTCAAGTGAAAACGCTCCCTAAAGTGCCCGGAGTTGTAAATATTATCAGTTTGCTGGTCATTTCACGGCTTTCCACTGGTAATGTCTGTGATTACAAACGGCAGGAAATGTAGGAAGAATCTATTTACTTTAATTTCAAGGGGTTCTTCCAAGTTTTTAATCATTTCTGAAAACTCTAATTGCGTGTTTTAAGAGTTTTACCACAACTAGAGAGTTTTCTTACAAATATGTACTGGAACCGTCAGGATTTTAACAGAGTCATACAAAAGTCGCCAGAGTAATGCGGCCTCAATTGTAAACATACGCAGTTTAGACCTCACTTACAGGCTTTCTACACAAATTTTGAGCTGTATAAACAAGAATTCTTAATATTTGAAAGCAAATTCAAGTGAAAACGCTCCCTAAAGTGCACGGAGTTGTAAATATTATCAGTTTGTTGGTCATTTCACGGCTTTCCACTGGTAATGTCTGTGATTACAAACGGCAGGAAATGTAGGAAGAATCTATTTACTTTAATTTCAAGGGGTTCTTCCAAGTTTTTAATCATTTCTGGAAACTCTAATTGCGTATTTTAAGAGTTTTACCACAACTAGAGAGTTTTTTACAAATATGTACTGGAACCGTCAGGATTTTAACAGAGTCATACAAAAGTCGCCAGAGTAATGCGGCCTCAATTGTAAACATAAGCAGTACAGTCCTCACTTACAGGCTTTCTACACAAATTTTGAGCTGTATAAACAAGAATTCCTAATATTTGAAAGCAAATTCAAGTGAAAACGCTCCCTAAAGTGCCCGGATTGTAAATATTATCAGTTTGCTGGTCATTTCACGGCTTTCCACTGGTAATGTCTGTGATTACAAACGGCAGGAAATGTAGGAAGAATCAATTTACTTTAATTTCAAGGGGTTCTTCCAACTTTTTAATCATTTCTGGAAACTCTAATTGCGTATTTTAAGAGTTTTACCACAACTAGAGAGTTTTCTTACTAATATGTACTGGAACCGTCAGGATTTTAACAGAGTCATACAAAAGTCGCCAGAGTAATGCGGCCTCAATTGTAAACATAAGCAGTACAGTCCTCTCTTACAGGCTTTCTACACAAATTTTGAGCTGTATAAACAAGAATTCCTAATATTTGAAAGCAAATTCAAGTGAAAACGCTCCCTAAAGTGCCCGGAGTTGTAAATATTATCAGTTTGCTGGTCATTTCACGGCTTTCCACTGGTAATGTCTGTGATTACAAACGGCAGGAAATGTAGGAAGAATCTATTTACTTTAATTTCAAGGGGTTCTTCCAAGTTTTTAATCATTTCTGAAAACTCTAATTGCGTGTTTTAAGAGTTTTACCACAACTAGAGAGTTTTCTTACAAATATGTACTGGAACCGTCAGGATTTTAACAGAGTCATACAAAAGTCGCCAGAGTAATGCGGCCTCAATTGTAAACATACGCAGTTTAGACCTCACTTACAGGCTTTCTACACAAATTTTGAGCTGTATAAACAAGAATTCTTAATATTTGAAAGCAAATTCAAGTGAAAACGCTCCCTAAAGTGCACGGAGTTGTAAATATTATCAGTTTGTTGGTCATTTCACGGCTTTCCACTGGTAATGTCTGTGATTACAAACGGCAGGAAATGTAGGAAGAATCTATTTACTTTAATTTCAAGGGGTTCTTCCAAGTTTTTAATCATTTCTGGAAACTCTAATTGCGTATTTTAAGAGTTTTACCACAACTAGAGAGTTTTCTAACAAATATGTACTGGAACCGTCAGGATTTTAACAGAGTCATACAAAAGTCGCCAGAGTAATGCGGCCTCAATTGTAAACATAAGCAGTACAGTCCTCACTTACAGGCTTTCTACACAAATTTTGAGCTGTATAAACAAGAATTCCTAATATTTGAAAGCAAATTCAAGTGAAAACGCTCCCTAAAGTGCCCGGAGTTGTAAATATTATCAGTTTGCTGGTCATTTCACGGCTTTCCACTGGTAATGTCTGTGATTACAAACGGCAGGAAATGTAGGAAGAATCTATTTACTTTAATTTCAAGGGGTTCTTCCAAGTTTTTAATCATTTCTGAAAACTCTAATTGCGTGTTTTAAGAGTTTTACCACAACTAGAGAGTTTTCTTACAAATATGTACTGGAACCGTCAGGATTTTAACAGAGTCATACAAAAGTCGCCAGAGTAATGCGGCCTCAATTGTAAACATACGCAGTTTAGACCTCACTTACAGGCTTTCTACACAAATTTTGAGCTGTATAAACAAGAATTCTTAATATTTGAAAGCAAATTCAAGTGAAAACGCTCCCTAAAGTGCACGGAGTTGTAAATATTATCAGTTTGTTGGTCATTTCACGGCTTTCCACTGGTAATGTCTGTGATTACAAACGGCATGAAATGTAGGAAGAATCTATTTACTTTAATTTCAAGGGGTTCTTCCAAGTTTTTAATCATTTCTGGAAAATCTAATTGCGTATTTTAAGAGTTTTACCACAACTAGAGAGTTTTCTTACTAATATGTACTGGAACCGTCAGGATTTTAACAGAGTCATACAAAAGTCGCCAGAGTAATGCGGCCTCAATTGTAAACATAAGCAGTACAGTCCTCACTTACAGGCTTTCTACACAAATTTTGAGCTGTATAAACAAGAATTCCTAATATTTGAAAGCAAATTCAAGTGAAAACGCTCCCTAAAGTGCACGGAGTTGTAAATATTATCAGTTTGCTGGTCATTTCACGGCTTTCCACTGGTAATGTCTGTGATTACAAACGGCAGGAAATGTAGGAAGAATCTATTTACTTTAATTTCAAGGGGTTCTTCCAAGTTTTTAATCATTTCTGGAAACTCTAATTGCGTATTTTAAGAGTTTTACCACAACTAGAGAGTTTTTTACAAATATGTACTGGAACCGTCAGGATTTTAACAGAGTCATACAAAAGTCGCCAGAGTAATGCGGCCTCAATTGTAAACATAAGCAGTACAGTCCTCACTTACAGGCTTTCTACACAAATTTTGAGCTGTATAAACAAGAATTCTTAATATTTGAAAGCAAATTCAAGTGAAAACGCTCCCTAAAGTGCACGGAGTTGTAAATATTATCAGTTTGCTGGTCATTTCACGGCTTTCCACTGGTAATGTCTGTGATTACAAACGGCAGGAAATGTAGGAAGAATCAATTTACTTTAATTTCAAGGGGTTCTTCCAAGTTTTTAATCATTTCTGGAAACTCTAATTGCGTATTTTAAGAGTTTTACCACAACTAGAGAGTTTTTTACAAATATGTACTGGAACCGTCAGGATTTTAACAGAGTCATACAAAAGTCGCCAGAGTAATGCGGCCTCAATTGTAAACATAAGCAGTACAGTCCTCTCTTACAGGCTTTCTACACAAATTTTGAGCTGTATAAACAAGAATTCCTAATATTTGAAAGCAAATTCAAGTGAAAACGCTCCCTAAAGTGCCCGGAGTTGTAAATATTATCAGTTTGCTGGTCATTTCACGGCTTTCCACTGGTAATGTCTGTGATTACAAACGGCAGGAAATGTAGGAAGAATCTATTTACTTTAATTTCAAGGGGTTCTTCCAAGTTTTTAATCATTTCTGAAAACTCTAATTGCGTGTTTTAAGAGTTTTACCACAACTAGAGAGTTTTCTTACAAATATGTACTGGAACCGTCAGGATTTTAACGGAGTCATACAAAAGTCGCCAGAGTAATGCGGCCTCAATTGTAAACATACGCAGTTTAGACCTCACTTACAGGCTTTCTACACAAATTTTGAGCTGTATAAACAAGAATTCTTAATATTTGAAAGCAAATTCAAGTGAAAACGCTCCCTAAAGTGCACGGAGTTGTAAATATTATCAGTTTGTTGGTCATTTCACGGCTTTCCACTGGTAATGTCTGTGATTACAAACGGCAGGAAATGTAGGAAGAATCTATTTACTTTAATTTCAAGGGGTTCTTCCAAGTTTTTAATCATTTCTGGAAACTCTAATTGTGTATTTTAAGAGTTTTACCACAACTAGAGAGTTTTTTACAAATATGTACTGGAACCGGCAGGATATTAACAGAGTCATACAAAAGTCGCCAGAGTAATGCGGCCTCAATTGTAAACATAAGCAGTACAGTCCTCACTTACAGGCTTTCTACACAAATTTTGAGCTGTATAAACAAGAATTCCTAATATTTGAAAGCAAATTCAAGTGAAAACGCTCCCTAAAGTGCCCGGAGTTGTAAATATTATCAGTTTGCTGGTCATTTCACGGCTTTCCACTGGTAATGTCTGTGATTACAAACGGCAGGAAATGTAGGAAGAATCTATTTACTTTAATTTCAAGGGGTTCTTCCAAGTTTTTAATCATTTCTGAAAACTCTAATTGCGTGTTTTAAGAGTTTTACCACAACTAGAGAGTTTTCTTACAAATATGTACTGGAACCGTCAGGATTTTAACAGAGTCATACAAAAGTCGCCAGAGTAATGCGGCCTCAATTGTAAACATACGCAGTTTAGACCTCACTTACAGGCTTTCTACACAAATTTTGAGCTGTATAAACAAGAATTCTTAATATTTGAAAGCAAATTCAAGTGAAAACGCTCCCTAAAGTGCACGGAGTTGTAAATATTATCAGTTTGTTGGTCATTTCACGGCTTTCCACTGGTAATGTCTGTGATTACAAACGGCAGGAAATGTAGCAAGAATCTATTTACTTTAATTTCAAGGGGTTCTTCCAAGTTTTTAATCATTTCTGGAAACTCTAATTGCGTATTTTAAGAGTTTTACCACAACTAGAGAGTTTTCTAACAAATATGTACTGGAACCGTCAGGATTTTAACAGAGTCATACAAAAGTCGCCAGAGTAATGCGGCCTCAATTGTAAACATAAGCAGTACAGTCCTCACTTACAGGCTTTCTACACAAATTTTGAGCTGTATAAACAAGAATTCTTAATATTTGAAAGCAAATTCAAGTGAAAACGCTCCCTAAAGTGCCCGGAGTTGTAAATATTATCAGTTTGCTGGTCATTTCACGGCTTTCCACTGGTAATGTCTGTGATTACAAACGGCAGGAAATGTAGGAAGAATCTATTTACTTTAATTTCAAGGGGTTCTTCCAAGTTTTTAATCATTTCTGGAAAATCTAATTGCGTATTTTAAGAGTTTTACCACAACTAGAGAGTTTTCTTACTAATATGTACTGGAACCGTCAGGATTTTAACAGAGTCATACAAAAGTCGCCAGAGTAATGCGGCCTCAATTGTAAACATAAGCAGTACAGTCCTCACTTACAGGCTTTCTACACAAATTTTGAGCTGTATAAACAAGAATTCCTAATATTTGAAAGCAAATTCAAGTGAAAACGCTCCCTAAAGTGCACGGAGTTGTAAATATTATCAGTTTGCTGGTCATTTCACGGCTTTCCACTGGTAATGTCTGTGATTACAAACGGCAGGAAATGTAGGAAGAATCAATTTACTTTAATTTCAAGGGGTTCTTCCAACTTTTTAATCATTTCTGGAAACTCTAATTGCGTATTTTAAGAGTTTTACCACAACTAGAGAGTTTTCTTACTAATATGTACTGGAACCGTCAGGATTTTAACAGAGTCATACAAAAGTCGCCAGAGTAATGCGGCCTCAATTGTAAACATAAGCAGTACAGTCGTCACTTACAGGCTTTCTACACAAATTTTGAGCTGTATAAACAAGAATTCTTAATATTTGAAAGCAAATTCAAGTGAAAACGCTCCCTAAAGTGCACGGAGTTGTAAATATTATCAGTTTGTTGGTCATTTCACGGCTTTCCACTGGTAATGTCTGTGATTACAAACGGCAGGAAATGTAGGAAGAATCTATTTACTTTAATTTCAAGGGGTTCTTCCAAGTTTTTAATCATTTCTGGAAACTCTAATTGTGTATTTTAAGAGTTTTACCACAACTAGAGAGTTTTTTACAAATATGTACTGGAACCGTCAGGATTTTAACAGAGTCATACAAAAGTCGCCAGAGTAATGCGGCCTCAATTGTAAACATAAGCAGTACAGTCCTCACTTACAGGCTTTCTACACAAATTTTGAGCTGTATAAACAAGAATTCCTAATATTTGAAAGCAAATTCAAGTGAAAACGCTCCCTAAAGTGCCCGGAGTTGTAAATATTATCAGTTTGCTGGTCATTTCACGGCTTTCCACTGGTAATGTCTGTGATTACAAACGGCAGGAAATGTAGGAAGAATCAATTTACTTTAATTTCAAGGGGTTCTTCCAACTTTTTAATCATTTCTGGAAACTCTAATTGCGTATTTTAAGAGTTTTACCACAACTAGAGAGTTTTCTTACTAATATGTACTGGAACCGTCAGGATTTTAACAGAGTCATACAAAAGTCGCCAGAGTAATGCGGCCTCAATTGTAAACATAAGCAGTACAGTCCTCTCTTACAGGCTTTCTACACAAATTTTGAGCTGTATAAACAAGAATTCCTAATATTTGAAAGCAAATTCAAGTGAAAACGCTCCCTAAAGTGCCCGGAGTTGTAAATATTATCAGTTTGCTGGTCATTTCACGGCTTTCCACTGGTAATGTCTGTGATTACAAACGGCAGGAAATGTAGGAAGAATCAGTTTACTTTAATTTCAATGGGTTCTTCCAACTTTTTAATCATTTCTGGAAACTCTAATTGCGTATTTTAAGAGTTTTAACACAACTAGAGAGTTTTCTTACTAATATGTACTGGAACCGTCAGGATTTTAACAGAGTCATACAAAAGTCGCCAGAGTAATGCGGCCTCAATTGTAAACATAAGCAGTACAGTCCTCACTTACAGGCTTTCTACACAAATTTTGAGCTGTATAAACAAGAATTCCTAATATTTGAAACCAAATTCAAGTGAAAACGCTCCCTAAAGTGCCCGGAGTTGTAAATATTATCAGTTTGCTGGTCATTTCACGGCTTTCCACTGGTAATGTCTGTGATTACAAACGGCAGGAAATGTAGGAAGAATCTATTTACTTTAATTTCAAGGGGTTCTTCCAAGTTTTTAATCATTTCTGAAAACTCTAATTGCGTGTTTTAAGAGTTTTACCACAACTAGAGAGTTTTCTTACAAATATGTACTGGAACCGTCAGGATTTTAACAGAGTCATACAAAAGTCGCCAGAGTAATGCGGCCTCAATTGTAAACATACGCAGTTTAGACCTCACTTACAGGCTTTCTACACAAATTTTGAGCTGTATAAACAAGAATTCTTAATATTTGAAAGCAAATTCAAGTGAAAACGCTCCCTAAAGTGCACGGAGTTGTAAATATTATCAGTTTGTTGGTCATTAAACGGCTTTCCACTGGTAATGTCTGTGATTACAAACGGCAGGAAATGTAGGAAGAATCTATTTACTTTAATTTCAAGGGGTTCTTCCAAGTTTTTAATCATTTCTGGAAACTCTAATTGTGTATTTTAAGAGTTTTACCACAACTAGAGAGTTTTTTACAAATATGTACTGGAACCGGCAGGATATTAACAGAGTCATACAAAAGTCGCCAGATTAATGCGGCCTCAATTGTAAACATAAGCAGTACAGTCCTCACTTACAGGCTTTCTACACAAATTTTGAGCTGTATAAACAAGAATTCCTAATATTTGAAAGCAAATTCAAGTGAAAACGCTCCCTAAAGTGCCCGGAGTTGTAAATATTATCAGTTTGCTGGTCATTTCACGGCTTTCCACTGGTAATGTCTGTGATTACAAACGGCAGGAAATGTAGGAAGAATCAATTTACTTTAATTTCAAGGGGTTCTTCCAACTTTTTAATCATTTCTGGAAACTCTAATTGTGTATTTTAAGAGTTTTACCACAACTAGAGAGTTTTCTTGCAAATATGTACTGGAACCGTCAGGGTTTTAACAGAGTCATACAAAAGTCGCCAGAGTAATGCGGCCTCAATTGTAAACATAAGCAGTACAGTCCTCACTTACAGGCTTTCTACACAAATTTTGAGCTGTATAAACAAGAATTCCTAATATTTGGAAGCAAATTCAAGTGAAAACGCTCCCTAAAGTTCCCGGAGTTGTAAATATTATCAGTTTGCTGGTCATTTCACGGCTTTCCACTGGTAATGTCTGTGATTACAAACGGCAGGAAATGTAGGAAGAATCTATTTACTTTAATTTCAAAGGGTTCTTCCAAGTTTTTAATCATTTCTGGAAACTCTAATTGCGTGTTTTAAGAGTTTTACCACAACTAGAGAGTTTTCTTACAAATATGTACTGGAACCGTCAGGGTTTTAACAGAGTCATACAAAAGTCGCCAGAGTAATGCGGCCTCAATTGTAAACATAAGCAGTACAGTCCTCACTTACAGGTTTTCTACACAAATTTTGAGCTGTATAAACAAGAATTCCTAATATTTGAAAGCAAATTCATGTGAAAACGCTCGCTAAAGTGCCCGGAGTTGTAAATGTTATCAGTTTGCTGGTCATTTCACGGCTTTCCACTGGTAATGTCTGTGATTACAAACGGCAGGAAATGTAGGAAGAATCTATTTACTTTAATTACAAGGGGTTCATCCAAGTTTTTAATCATTTCTGGGAACTCTAATTGCGTATTTTAAGAGTTTTACCACAACTAGATAGTTTTCTTACTAATATGTACTGGAACCGTCAGGATTTTAACAGAGTCATACAAAAGTCGCCAGAGTAATGCGGCCTCAATTGTAAACATAAGCAGTACAGTCCTCACTTACAGGCTTTCTACACAAATTTTGAGCTGTATAAACAAAAATTCCTAATATTTGAAAGCAAATTCAAGTGAAAACGCTCGCTAAAGTGCCCGGAGTTGTAAATATTATCATTTTGCTGGTCATTTCACGGCTTTCCACTGGTAATGTCTGTGATTACAAACGGCAGGAAATGTAGGAAGAATCAATTTACTTTAATTTCAAGGGGTTCTTCCAACTTTTTAATCATTTCTGGAAACTCTAATTGCGTATTTTAAGAGTTTTACCACAACCAGAGAGTTTTTTACAAATATGTACTGGAACCGGCAGGATTTTAACAGAGTCATACAAAAGTCGCCAGAGTAATGCGGCCTCAATTGTAAACATAAGCAGTACAGTCCTCACTTACAGGCTTTCTACACAAATTTTGAGCTGTATAAACAAGAATTCCTAATATTTGAAAGCAAATTCAAGTGAAAACGCTCCCTAAAGTGCCCGGAGTTGTAAATATTATCAGTTTGCTGGTCATTTCACGGCTTTCCACTGGTAATGTCTGTGATTACAAACGGCAGGAAATGTAGGAAGAATCAATTTACTTTAATTTCAAGGGGTTCTTCCAACTTTTTAATCATTTCTGGAAACTCTAATTGCGTATTTTAAGAGTTTTACCACAACTAGAGAGTTTTCTTACTAATATGTACTGGAACCGTCAGGATTTTAACAGAGTCATACAAAAGTCGCCAGAGTAATGCGGCCTCAATTGTAAACATAAGCAGTACAGTCCTCTCTTACAGGCTTTCTACACAAATTTTGAGCTGTATAAACAAGAATTCCTAATATTTGAAAGCAAATTCAAGTGAAAACGCTCCCTAAAGTGCCCGGAGTTGTAAATATTATCATTTTGCTGGTCATTTCACGGCTTTCCACTGGTAATGTCTGTGATTACAAACGGCAGGAAATGTAGGAAGAATCAGTTTACTTTAATTTCAATGGGTTCTTCCAAGTTTTTAATCATTTCTGAAAACTCTAATTGCGTGTTTTAAGAGTTTTACCACAACTAGAGAGTTTTCTTACAAATATGTACTGGAACCGTCAGGATTTTAACAGAGTCATACAAAAGTCGCCAGAGTAATGCGGCCTCAATTGTAAACATACGCAGTTTAGACCTCACTTACAGGCTTTCTACACAAATTTTGAGCTGTATAAACAAGAATTCTTAATATTTGAAAGCAAATTCAAGTGAAAACGCTCCCTAAAGTGCACGGAGTTGTAAATATTATCAGTTTGTTGGTCATTAAACGGCTTTCCACTGGTAATGTCTGTGATTACAAACGGCAGGAAATGTAGGAAGAATCTATTTACTTTAATTTCAAGGGGTTCTTCCAAGTTTTTAATCATTTCTGGAAACTCTAATTGTGTATTTTAAGAGTTTTACCACAACTAGAGAGTTTTTTACAAATATGTACTGGAACCGGCAGGATATTAACAGAGTCATACAAAAGTCGCCAGATTAATGCGGCCTCAATTGTAAACATAAGCAGTACAGTCCTCACTTACAGGCTTTCTACACAAATTTTGAGCTGTATAAACAAGAATTCCTAATATTTGAAAGCAAATTCAAGTGAAAACGCTCCCTAAAGTGCCCGGAGTTGTAAATATTATCAGTTTGCTGGTCATTTCACGGCTTTCCACTGGTAATGTCTGTGATTACAAACGGCAGGAAATGTAGGAAGAATCAATTTACTTTAATTTCAAGGGGTTCTTCCAACTTTTTAATCATTTCTGGAAACTCTAATTGTGTATTTTAAGAGTTTTACCACAACTAGAGAGTTTTCTTGCAAATATGTACTGGAACCGTCAGGGTTTTAACAGAGTCATACAAAAGTCGCCAGAGTAATGCGGCCTCAATTGTAAACATAAGCAGTACAGTCCTCACTTACAGGCTTTCTACACAAATTTTGAGCTGTATAAACAAGAATTCCTAATATTTGGAAGCAAATTCAAGTGAAAACGCTCCCTAAAGTTCCCGGAGTTGTAAATATTATCAGTTTGCTGGTCATTTCACGGCTTTCCACTGGTAATGTCTGTGATTACAAACGGCAGGAAATGTAGGAAGAATCTATTTACTTTAATTTCAAAGGGTTCTTCCAAGTTTTTAATCATTTCTGGAAACTCTAATTGCGTGTTTTAAGAGTTTTACCACAACTAGAGAGTTTTCTTACAAATATGTACTGGAACCGTCAGGGTTTTAACAGAGTCATACAAAAGTCGCCAGAGTAATGCGGCCTCAATTGTAAACATAAGCAGTACAGTCCTCACTTACAGGTTTTCTACACAAATTTTGAGCTGTATAAACAAGAATTCCTAATATTTGAAAGCAAATTCATGTGAAAACGCTCGCTAAAGTGCCCGGAGTTGTAAATGTTATCAGTTTGCTGGTCATTTCACGGCTTTCCACTGGTAATGTCTGTGATTACAAACGGCAGGAAATGTAGGAAGAATCTATTTACTTTAATTACAAGGGGTTCATCCAAGTTTTTAATCATTTCTGGGAACTCTAATTGCGTATTTTAAGAGTTTTACCACAACTAGATAGTTTTCTTACTAATATGTACTGGAACCGTCAGGATTTTAACAGAGTCATACAAAAGTCGCCAGAGTAATGCGGCCTCAATTGTAAACATAAGCAGTACAGTCCTCACTTACAGGCTTTCTACACAAATTTTGAGCTGTATAAACAAAAATTCCTAATATTTGAAAGCAAATTCAAGTGAAAACGCTCGCTAAAGTGCCCGGAGTTGTAAATATTATCATTTTGCTGGTCATTTCACGGCTTTCCACTGGTAATGTCTGTGATTACAAACGGCAGGAAATGTAGGAAGAATCAATTTACTTTAATTTCAAGGGGTTCTTCCAACTTTTTAATCATTTCTGGAAACTCTAATTGCGTATTTTAAGAGTTTTACCACAACCAGAGAGTTTTTTACAAATATGTACTGGAACCGGCAGGATTTTAACAGAGTCATACAAAAGTCGCCAGAGTAATGCGGCCTCAATTGTAAACATAAGCAGTACAGTCCTCACTTACAGGCTTTCTACACAAATTTTGAGCTGTATAAACAAGAATTCCTAATATTTGAAAGCAAATTCAAGTGAAAACGCTCCCTAAAGTGCCCGGAGTTGTAAATATTATCAGTTTGCTGGTCATTTCACGGCTTTCCACTGGTAATGTCTGTGATTACAAACGGCAGGAAATGTAGGAAGAATCAATTTACTTTAATTTCAAGGGGTTCTTCCAACTTTTTAATCATTTCTGGAAACTCTAATTGCGTATTTTAAGAGTTTTACCACAACTAGAGAGTTTTCTTACTAATATGTACTGGAACCGTCAGGATTTTAACAGAGTCATACAAAAGTCGCCAGAGTAATGCGGCCTCAATTGTAAACATAAGCAGTACAGTCCTCTCTTACAGGCTTTCTACACAAATTTTGAGCTGTATAAACAAGAATTCCTAATATTTGAAAGCAAATTCAAGTGAAAACGCTCCCTAAAGTGCCCGGAGTTGTAAATATTATCAGTTTGCTGGTCATTTCACGGCTTTCCACTGGTAATGTCTGTGATTACAAACGGCAGGAAATGTAGGAAGAATCAGTTTACTTTAATTTCAATGGGTTCTTCCAACTTTTTAATCATTTCTGGAAACTCTAATTGCGTATTTTAAGAGTTTTAACACAACTAGAGAGTTTTCTTACTAATATGTACTGGAACCGTCAGGATTTTAACAGAGTCATACAAAAGTCGCCAGAGTAATGCGGCCTCAATTGTAAACATAAGCAGTACAGTCCTCACTTACAGGCTTTCTACACAAATTTTGAGCTGTATAAACAAGAATTCCTAATATTTGAAAGCAAATTCAAGTGAAAACCCTCCCTAAAGTGCCCGGAGTTGTAAATATTATCAGTTTGCTGGTCATTTCACGGCTTTCCACTGGTAATGTCTGTGATTACAAACGGCAGGAAATGTAGGAAGAATCTATTTACTTTAATTTCAAGGGGTTCTTCCAAGTTTTTAATCATTTCTGAAAACTCTAATTGCGTGTTTTAAGAGTTTTACCACAACTAGAGAGTTTTCTTACAAATATGTACTGGAACCGTCAGGATTTTAACAGAGTCATACAAAAGTCGCCAGAGTAATGCGGCCTCAATTGTAAACATACGCAGTTTAGACCTCACTTACAGGCTTTCTACACAAATTTTGAGCTGTATAAACAAGAATTCTTAATATTTGAAAGCAAATTCAAGTGAAAACGCTCCCTAAAGTGCACGGAGTTGTAAATATTATCAGTTTGTTGGTCATTTCACGGCTTTCCACTGGTAATGTCTGTGATTACAAACGGCAGGAAATGTAGGAAGAATCTATTTACTTTAATTTCAAGGGGTTTTTCCAAGTTTTTAATCATTTCTGGAAACTCTAATTGTGTATTTTAAGAGTTTTACCACAACTAGAGAGTTTTTTACAAATATGTACTGGAACCGGCAGGATATTAACAGAGTCATACAAAAGTCGCCAGATTAATGCGGCCTCAATTGTAAACATAAGCAGTACAGTCCTCACTTACAGGCTTTCTACACAAATTTTGAGCTGTATAAACAAGAATTCCTAATATTTGAAAGCAAATTCAAGTGAAAACGCTCCCTAAAGTGCCCGGAGTTGTAAATATTATCAGTTTGCTGGTCATTTCACGGCTTTCCACTGGTAATGTCTGTGATTACAAACGGCAGGAAATGTAGGAAGAATCAATTTACTTTCATTTCAAGGGGTTCTTCCAACTTTTTAATCATTTCTGGAAACTCTAATTGTGTATTTTAAGAGTTTTACCACAACTAGAGAGTTTTCTTGCAAATATGTACTGGAACCGTCAGGGTTTTAACAGAGTCATACAAAAGTCGCCAGAGTAATGCGGCCTCAATTGTAAACATAAGCAGTACAGTCCTCACTTACAGGCTTTCTACACAAATTTTGAGCTGTATAAACAAGAATTCCTAATATTTGGAAGCAAATTCAAGTGAAAACGCTCCCTAAAGTGCCCGGAGTTGTAAATATTATCAGTTTGCTGGTCATTTCACGGCTTTCCACTGGTAATGTCTGTGATTACAAACGGCAGGAAATGTAGGAAGAATCTATTTACTTTAATTTCAAGGGGTTCTTCCAAGTTTTTAATCATTTCTGGAAACTCTAATTGCGTGTTTTAAGAGTTTTACCACAACTAGAGAGTTTTCTTACAAATATGTACTGGAACCGTCAGGGTTTTAACAGAGTCATACAAAAGTCGCCAGAGTAATGCGGCCTCAATTGTAAACATAAGCAGTACAGTCCTCACTTACAGGCTTTCTACACAAATTTTGAGCTGTATAAACAAGAATTCCTAATATTTGAAAGCAAATTCATGTGAAAACGCTCGCTAAAGTGCCCGGAGTTGTAAATGTTATCAGTTTGCTGGTCATTTCACGGCTTTCCACTGGTAATGTCTGTGATTACAAACGGCAGGAAATGTAGGAAGAATCTATTTACTTTAATTTCAAGGGGTTCATCCAAGTTTTTAATCATTTCTGGGAACTCTAATTGCGTATTTTAAGAGTTTTACCACAACTAGATAGTTTTCTTACTAATATGTACTGGAACCGTCAGGATTTTAACAGAGTCATACAAAAGTCGCCAGAGTAATGCGGCCTCAATTGTAAACATAAGCAGTACAGTCCTCACTTACAGGCTTTCTACACAAATTTTGAGCTGTATAAACAAGAATTCCTAATATTTGAAAGCAAATTCAAGTGAAAACGCTCGCTAAAGTGCCCGGAGTTGTAAATATTATCAGTTTGCTGGTCATTTCACGGCTTTCCACTGGTAATGTTTGTGATTACAAATGGCAGGAAATGTAGGAAGAATCAATTTACCTTAATTTCAAGGGGTTCTTCCAACTTTTTAATCATTTCTGGAAACTCTAATTGCGTATTTTAAGAGTTTTACTACAACTAGAGAGTTTTCTTACAAATATGTAGTGGAACCGTCAGGATTTTAACAGAGTCATACAAAAGTCGCCAGAGTAATGCGGCCTCAATTGTAAACATAAGCAGTACAGTCCTCACTTACAGGCTTTCTACACAAATTTTGAGCTGTATAAACAAGAATTCCTAATATTTGAAAGCAAATTCAAGTGAAAACGCTCCCTAAAGTGCACGGATTTGTAAATATTATCAGTTTGCTGGTCATTTCACGGCTTTCCACTGGTAATGTCTGTGATTACAAACGGCAGGAAATGTAGGAAGAATCTATTTACTTTAATTTCAAGGGGTTCTTCCAAGTTTTTAATCATTTCTGGAAACTCTAATTGCGTATTTTAAGAGTTTTACCACAACTAGAGAGTTTTCTAACAAATATGTACTGGAACCGTCAGGATTTTAACAGAGTCATACAAAAGTCGCCAGAGTAATGCGGCCTCAATTGTAAACATAAGCATTACAGTCCTCACTTACAGGCTTTCTACACAAATTTTGAGCTGTATAAACAAGAATTCCTAATATTTGAAAGCAAATTCAAGTGAAAACGCTCCCTAAAGTGCCCGGAGTTGTAAATATTATCAGTTTGCTGGTCATTTCACGGCTTTCCACTGGTAATGTCTGTGATTACAAACGGCAGGAAATGTAGGAAGAATCAATTTACTTTAATTTCAAGGGGTTCTTCCAACTTTTTAATCATTTCTGGAAAATCTAATTGCGTATTTTAAGAGTTTTACCACAACTAGAGAGTTTTCTTACTAATATGTACTGGAACCGTCAGGATTTTAACAGAGTCATACAAAAGTCGCCAGAGTAATGCGGCCTCAATTGTAAACATAAGCAGTACAGTCCTCACTTACAGGCTTTCTACACAAATTTTGAGCTGTATAAACAAGAATTCTTAATATTTGAAAGCAAATTCAAGTGAAAACGCTCCCTAAAGTGCACGGAGTTGTAAATATTATCAGTTTGTTGGTCATTTCACGGCTTTCCACTGGTAATGTCTGTGATTACAAACGGCAGGAAATGTAGGAAGAATCTATTTACTTTAATTTCAAGGGGTTCTTCCAAGTTTTTAATCATTTCTGGAAACTCTAATTGTGTATTTTAAGAGTTTTACCACAACTAGAGAGTTTTTTACAAATATGTACTGGAACCGTCAGGATTTTAACAGAGTCATACAAAAGTCGCCAGAGTAATGCGGCCTCAATTGTAAACATAAGCAGTACAGTCCTCACTTACAGGCTTTCTACACAAATTTTGAGCTGTATAAACAAGAATTCCTAATATTTGAAAGCAAATTCAAGTGAAAACGCTCCCTAAAGTGCCCGGAGTTGTAAATATTATCAGTTTGCTGGTCATTTCACGGCTTTCCACTGGTAATGTCTGTGATTACAAACGGCAGGAAATGTAGGAAGAATCAATTTACTTTAATTTCAAGGGGTTCTTCCAACTTTTTAATCATTTCTGGAAACTCTAATTGCGTATTTTTAGAGTTTTACCACAACTAGAGAGTTTTCTTACTAATATGTACTGGAACCGTCAGGATTTTAACAGAGTCATACAAAAGTCGCCAGAGTAATGCGGCCTCAATTGTAAACATAAGCAGTACAGTCCTCACTTACAGGCTTTCTACACAAATTTTGAGCTGTATAAACAAGAATTCCTAATATTTGAAAGCAAATTCAAGTGAAAACGCTCCCTAAAGTGCACGGAGTTGTAAATATTATCAGTTTGTTGGTCATTTCACGGCTTTCCACTGGTAATGTCTGTGATTACAAACGGCAGGAAATGTAGGAAGAATCTATTTACTTTAATTTCAAGGGGTTCTTCCAAGTTTTTAATCATTTCTGGAAACTCTAATTGTGTATTTTCAGAGTTTTACCACAACTAGAGAGTTTTTTACAAATATGTACTGGAACCGTCAGGATTTTAACAGAGTCATACAAAAGTCGCCAGAGTAATGAGGCCTCAATTGTAAACATAAGCAGTACAGTCCTCACTTACAGGCTTTCTACACAAATTTTGAGCTGTATAAACAAGAATTCCTAATATTTGAAAGCAAATTCAAGTGAAAACGCTCCCTAAAGTGCCCGGAGTTGTAAATATTATCAGTTTGCTGGTCATTTCACGGCTTTCCACTGGTAATGTCTGTGATTACAAACGGCAGGAAATGTAGGAAGAATCAATTTACTTTAATTTCAAGGGGTTCTTCCAACTTTTTAATCATTTCTGGAAACTCTAATTGCGTATTTTTAGAGTTTTACCACAACTAGAGAGTTTTCTTACTAATATGTACTGGAACCGTCAGGATTTTAACAGAGTCATACAAAAGTCGCCAGAGTAATGCTGCCTCAATTGTAAACATAAGCAGTACAGTCCTCACTTACAGGCTTTCTACACAAATTTTGAGCTGTATAAACAAGAATTCCTAATATTTGAAAGCAAATTCAAGTGAAAACGCTCCCTAAAGTGCCCGGAGTTGTAAATATTATCAGTTTGCTGGTCATTTCACGGCTTTCCACTGGTAATGTCTGTGATTACAAACGGCAGGAAATGTAGGAAGAATCTATTTACTTTAATTTCAAGGGGTTCTTCCAAGTTTTTAATCATTTCTGAAAACTCTAATTGCGTGTTTTAAGAGTTTTACCACAACTAGAGAGTTTTCTTACAAATATGTACTGGAACCGTCAGGATTTTAACAGAGTCATACAAAAGTCGCCAGAGTAATGCGGCCTCAATTGTAAACATACGCAGTTTAGACCTCACTTACAGGCTTTCTACACAAATTTTGAGCTGTATAAACAAGAATTCTTAATATTTGAAAGCAAATTCAAGTGAAAACGCTCCCTAAAGTGCACGGAGTTGTAAATATTATCAGTTTGTTGGTCATTTCACGGCTTTCCACTGGTAATGTCTGTGATTACAAACGGCAGGAAATGTAGGAAGAATCTATTTACTTTAATTTCAAGGGGTTCTTCCAAGTTTTTAATCATTTCTGGAAACTCTAATTGTGTATTTTAAGAGTTTTACCACAACTAGAGAGTTTTTTACAAATATGTACTGGAACCGGCAGGATATTAACAGAGTCATACAAAAGTCGCCAGATTAATGCGGCCTCAATTGTAAACATAAGCAGTACAGTCCTCACTTACAGGCTTTCTACACAAATTTTGAGCTGTATAAACAAGAATTCCTAATATTTGAAAGCAAATTCAAGTGAAAACGCTCCCTAAAGTGCCCGGAGTTGTAAATATTATCAGTTTGCTGGTCATTTCACGGCTTTCCACTGGTAATGTCTGTGATTACAAACGGCAGGAAATGTAGGAAGAATCAATTTACTTTAATTTCAAGGGGTTCTTCCAACTTTTTAATCATTTCTGGAAACTCTAATTGTGTATTTTAAGAGTTTTACCACAACTAGAGAGTTTTCTTGCAAATATGTACTGGAACCGTCAGGGTTTTAACAGAGTCATACAAAAGTCGCCAGAGTAATGCGGCCTCAATTGTAAACATACGCAGTTTAGACCTCACTTACAGGCTTTCTACACAAATTTTGAGCTGTATAAACAAGAATTCTTAATATTTGAAAGCAAATTCAAGTGAAAACGCTCCCTAAAGTGCACGGAGTTGTAAATATTATCAGTTTGTTGGTCATTAAACGGCTTTCCACTGGTAATGTCTGTGATTACAAACGGCAGGAAATGTAGGAAGAATCTATTTACTTTAATTTCAAGGGGTTCTTCCAAGTTTTTAATCATTTCTGGAAACTCTAATTGTGTATTTTAAGAGTTTTACCACAACTAGAGAGTTTTTTACAAATATGTACTGGAACCGGCAGGATATTAACAGAGTCATACAAAAGTCGCCAGAGTAATGCGGCCTCAATTGTAAACATAAGCAGTACAGTCCTCACTTACAGGCTTTCTACACAAATTTTGAGCTGTATAAACAAGAATTCCTAATATTTGAAAGCAAATTCAAGTGAAAACGCTCCCTAAAGTGCCCGGAGTTGTAAATATTATCAGTTTGCTGGTCATTTCACGGCTTTCCACTGGTAATGTCTGTGATTACAAACGGCAGGAAATGTAGGAAGAATCAATTTACTTTAATTTCAAGGGGTTCTTCCAACTTTTTAATCATTTCTGGAAACTCTAATTGTGTATTTTAAGAGTTTTACCACAACTAGAGAGTTTTCTTGCAAATATGTACTGGAACCGTCAGGGTTTTAACAGAGTCATACAAAAGTCGCCAGAGTAATGCGGCCTCAATTGTAAACATAAGCAGTACAGTCCTCACTTACAGGCTTTCTACACAAATTTTGAGCTGTATAAACAAGAATTCCTAATATTTGGAAGCAAATTCAAGTGAAAACGCTCCCTAAAGTGCCCGGAGTTGTAAATATTATCAGTTTGCTGGTCATTTCACGGCTTTCCACTGGTAATGTCTGTGATTACAAACGGCAGGAAATGTAGGAAGAATCTATTTACTTTAATTTCAAGGGGTTCTTCCAAGTTTTTAATCATTTCTGGAAACTCTAATTGCGTGTTTTAAGAGTTTTACCACAACTAGAGAGTTTTCTTACAAATATGTACTGGAACCGTCAGGGTTTTAACAGAGTCATACAAAAGTCGCCAGAGTAATGCGGCCTCAATTGTAAACATAAGCAGTACAGTCCTCACTTACAGGCTTTCTACACAAATTTTGAGCTGTATAAACAAGAATTCCTAATATTTGAAAGCAAATTCATGTGAAAACGCTCGCTAAAGTGCCCGGAGTTGTAAATGTTATCAGTTTGCTGGTCATTTCACGGCTTTCCACTGGTAATGTCTGTGATTACAAACGGCAGGAAATGTAGGAAGAATCTATTTACTTTAATTTCAAGGGGTTCATCCAAGTTTTTAATCATTTCTGGGAACTCTAATTGCGTATTTTAAGAGTTTTACCACAACTAGATAGTTTTCTTACTAATATGTACTGGAACCGTCAGGGTTTTAACAGAGTCATACAAAAGTCGCCAGAGTAATGCGGCCTCAATTGTAAACATAAGCAGTACAGTCCTCACTTACAGGCTTTCTACACAAATTTTGAGCTGTATAAACAAAAATTCCTAATATTTGAAAGCAAATTCAAGTGAAAACGCTCGCTAAAGTGCCCGGAGTTGTAAATATTATCATTTTGCTGGTCATTTCACGGCTTTCCACTGGTAATGTCTGTGATTACAAACGGCAGGAAATGTAGGAAGAATCAATTTACTTTAATTTCAAGGGGTTCTTCCAACTTTTTAATCATTTCTGGAAACTCTAATTGCGTATTTTAAGAGTTTTACCACAACCAGAGAGTTTTTTACAAATATGTACTGGAACCGGCAGGATTTTAACAGAGTCATACAAAAGTCGCCAGAGTAATGCGGCCTCAATTGTAAACATAAGCAGTACAGTCCTCTCTTACAGGCTTTCTACACAAATTTTGAGCTGTATAAACAAGAATTCCTAATATTTGAAAGCAAATTCAAGTGAAAACGCTCCCTAAAGTGCCCGGAGTTGTAAATATTATCAGTTTGCTGGTCATTTCACGGCTTTCCACTGGTAATGTCTGTGATTACAAACGGCAGGAAATGTAGGAAGAATCAGTTTACTTTAATTTCAATGGGTTCTTCCAACTTTTTAATCATTTCTGGAAACTCTAATTGCGTATTTTAAGAGTTTTAACACAACTAGAGAGTTTTTTACAAATATGTACTGGAACCGGCAGGATATTAACAGAGTCATACAAAAGTCGCCAGATTAATGCGGCCTCAATTGTAAACATAAGCAGTACAGTCCTCACTTACAGGCTTTCTACACAAATTTTGAGCTGTATAAACAAGAATTCCTAATATTTGAAAGCAAATTCAAGTGAAAACGCTCCCTAAAGTGCCCGGAGTTGTAAATATTATCAGTTTGCTGGTCATTTCACGGCTTTCCACTGGTAATGTCTGTGATTACAAACGGCAGGAAATGTAGGAAGAATCAATTTACTTTAATTTCAAGGGGTTCTTCCAACTTTTTAATCATTTCTGGAAACTCTAATTGTGTATTTTAAGAGTTTTACCACAACTAGAGAGTTTTCTTGCAAATATGTACTGGAACCGTCAGGATTTTAACAGAGTCATACAAAAGTCGCCAGAGTAATGCGGCCTCAATTGTAAACATAAGCAGTACAGTCCTCACTTACAGGCTTTCTACACAAATTTTGAGCTGTATAAACAAGAATTCCTAATATTTGGAAGCAAATTCAAGTGAAAACGCTCCCTAAAGTGCCCGGAGTTGTAAATATTATCAGTTTGCTGGTCATTTCACGGCTTTCCACTGGTAATGTCTGTGATTACAAACGGCAGGAAATGTAGGAAGAATCTATTTACTTTAATTTCAAGGGGTTCTTCCAAGTTTTTAATCATTTCTGGAAACTCTAATTGCGTGTTTTAAGAGTTTTACCACAACTAGAGAGTTTTCTTACAAATATGTACTGGAACCGTCAGGGTTTTAACAGAGTCATACAAAAGTCGCCAGAGTAATGCGGCCTCAATTGTAAACATAAGCAGTACAGTCCTCACTTACAGGCTTTCTACACAAATTTTGAGCTGTATAAACAAGAATTCCTAATATGTGAAAGCAAATTCATGTGAAAACGCTCGCTAAAGTGCCCGGAGTTGTAAATGTTATCAGTTTGCTGGTCATTTCACGGCTTTCCACTGGTAATGTCTGTGATTACAAACGGCAGGAAATGTAGGAAGAATCTATTTACTTTAATTTCAAGGGGTTCATCCAAGTTTTTAATCATTTCTGGGAACTCTAATTGCGTATTTTAAGAGTTTTACCACAACTAGATAGTTTTCTTACTAATATGTACTGGAACCGTCAGGATTTTAACAGAGTCATACAAAAGTCGCCAGAGTAATGCGGCCTCAATTGTAAACATAAGCAGTACAGTCCTCACTTACAGGCTTTCTACACAAATTTTGAGCTGTATAAACAAAAATTCCTAATATTTGAAAGCAAATTCAAGTGAAAACGCTCGCTAAAGTGCCCGGAGTTGTAAATATTATCATTTTGCTGGTCATTTCACGGCTTTCCACTGGTAATGTCTGTGATTACAAACGGCAGGAAATGTAGGAAGAATCAATTTACTTTAATTTCAAGGGGTTCTTCCAACTTTTTAATCATTTCTGGAAACTCTAATTGCGTATTTTAAGAGTTTTACCACAACCAGAGAGTTTTTTACAAATATGTACTGGAACCGGCAGGATTTTAACAGAGTCATACAAAAGTCGCCAGAGTAATGCGGCCTCAATTGTAAACATAAGCAGTACAGTCCTCACTTACAGGCTTTCTACACAAATTTTGAGCTGTATAAACAAGAATTCCTAATATTTGAAAGCAAATTCAAGTGAAAACGCTCCCTAAAGTGCCCGGAGTTGTAAATATTATCAGTTTGCTGGTCATTTCACGGCTTTCCACTGGTAATGTCTGTGATTACAAACGGCAGGAAATGTAGGAAGAATCAATTTACTTTAATTTCAAGGGGTTCTTCCAACTTTTTAATCATTTCTGGAAACTCTAATTGCGTATTTTAAGAGTTTTACCACAACTAGAGAGTTTTCTTACTAATATGTACTGGAACCGTCAGGATTTTAACAGAGTCATACAAAAGTCGCCAGAGTAATGCGGCCTCAATTGTAAACATAAGCAGTACAGTCCTCACTTACAGGCTTTCTACACAAATTTTGAGCTGTATAAACAAGAATTCCTAATATTTGAAAGCAAATTCAAGTGAAAACGCTCCCTAAAGTGCCCGGAGTTGTAAATATTATCAGTTTGCTGGTCATTTCACGGCTTTCCACTGGTAATGTCTGTGATTACAAACGGCAGGAAATGTAGGAAGAATCAATTTACTTTAATTTCAAGGGGTTCTTCCAACTTTTTAATCATTTCTGGAAACTCTAATTGTGTATTTTAAGAGTTTTACCACAACTAGAGAGTTTTCTTGCAAATATGTACTGGAACCGTCAGGATTTTAACAGAGTCATACAAAAGTCGCCAGAGTAATGCGGCCTCAATTGTAAACATAAGCAGTACAGTCCTCACTTACAGGCTTTCTACACAAATTTTGAGCTGTATAAACAAGAATTCCTAATATTTGGAAGCAAATTCAAGTGAAAACGCTCCCTAAAGTGCCCGGAGTTGTAAATATTATCAGTTTGCTGGTCATTTCACGGCTTTCCACTGGTAATGTCTGTGATTACAAACGGCAGGAAATGTAGGAAGAATCTATTTACTTTAATTTCAAGGGGTTCTTCCAAGTTTTTAATCATTTCTGGAAACTCTAATTGCGTGTTTTAAGAGTTTTACCACAACTAGAGAGTTTTCTTACAAATATGTACTGGAACCGTCAGGGTTTTAACAGAGTCATACAAAAGTCGCCAGAGTAATGCGGCCTCAATTGTAAACATAAGCAGTACAGTCCTCACTTACAGGCTTTCTACACAAATTTTGAGCTGTATAAACAAGAATTCCTAATATTTGAAAGCAAATTCATGTGAAAACGCTCGCTAAAGTGCCCGGAGTTGTAAATGTTATCAGTTTGCTGGTCATTTCACGGCTTTCCACTGGTAATGTCTGTGATTACAAACGGCAGGAAATGTAGGAAGAATCTATTTACTTTAATTTCAAGGGGTTCATCCAAGTTTTTAATCATTTCTGGGAACTCTAATTGCGTATTTTAAGAGTTTTACCACAACTAGATAGTTTTCTTACTAATATGTACTGGAACCGTCAGGATTTTAACAGAGTCATACAAAAGTCGCCAGAGTAATGCGGCCTCAATTGTAAACATAAGCAGTACAGTCCTCACTTACAGGCTTTCTACACAAATTTTGAGCTGTATAAACAAAAATTCCTAATATTTGAAAGCAAATTCAAGTGAAAACGCTCGCTAAAGTGCCCGGAGTTGTAAATATTATCATTTTGCTGGTCATTTCACGGCTTTCCACTGGTAATGTCTGTGATTACAAACGGCAGGAAATGTAGGAAGAATCAATTTACTTTAATTTCAAGGGGTTCTTCCAACTTTTTAATCATTTCTGGAAACTCTAATTGCGTATTTTAAGAGTTTTACCACAACCAGAGAGTTTTTTACAAATATGTACTGGAACCGGCAGGATTTTAACAGAGTCATACAAAAGTCGCCAGAGTAATGCGGCCTCAATTGTAAACATAAGCAGTACAGTCCTCACTTACAGGCTTTCTACACAAATTTTGAGCTGTATAAACAAGAATTCCTAATATTTGAAAGCAAATTCAAGTGAAAACGCTCCCTAAAGTGCCCGGAGTTGTAAATATTATCAGTTTGCTGGTCATTTCACGGCTTTCCACTGGTAATGTCTGTGATTACAAACGGCAGGAAATGTAGGAAGAATCAATTTACTTTAATTTCAAGGGGTTCTTCCAACTTTTTAATCATTTCTGGAAACTCTAATTGCGTATTTTAAGAGTTTTACCACAACTAGAGAGTTTTCTTACTAATATGTACTGGAACCGTCAGGATTTTAACAGAGTCATACAAAAGTCGCCAGAGTAATGCGGCCTCAATTGTAAACATAAGCAGTACAGTCCTCACTTACAGGCTTTCTACACAAATTTTGAGCTGTATAAACAAGAATTCCTAATATTTGAAAGCAAATTCAAGTGAAAACGCTCCCTAAAGTGCCCGGAGTTGTAAATATTATCAGTTTGCTGGTCATTTCACGGCTTTCCACTGGTAATGTCTGTGATTACAAACGGCAGGAAATGTAGGAAGAATCAATTTACTTTAATTTCAAGGGGTTCTTCCAACTTTTTAATCATTTCTGGAAACTCTAATTGTGTATTTTAAGAGTTTTACCACAACTAGAGAGTTTTCTTGCAAATATGTACTGGAACCGTCAGGATTTTAACAGAGTCATACAAAAGTCGCCAGAGTAATGCGGCCTCAATTGTAAACATAAGCAGTACAGTCCTCACTTACAGGCTTTCTACACAAATTTTGAGCTGTATAAACAAGAATTCCTAATATTTGGAAGCAAATTCAAGTGAAAACGCTCCCTAAAGTGCCCGGAGTTGTAAATATTATCAGTTTGCTGGTCATTTCACGGCTTTCCACTGGTAATGTCTGTGATTACAAACGGCAGGAAATGTAGGAAGAATCTATTTACTTTAATTTCAAGGGGTTCTTCCAAGTTTTTAATCATTTCTGGAAACTCTAATTGCGTGTTTTAAGAGTTTTACCACAACTAGAGAGTTTTCTTACAAATATGTACTGGAACCGTCAGGGTTTTAACAGAGTCATACAAAAGTCGCCAGAGTAATGCGGCCTCAATTGTAAACATAAGCAGTACAGTCCTCACTTACAGGCTTTCTACACAAATTTTGAGCTGTATAAACAAGAATTCCTAATATTTGAAAGCAAATTCATGTGAAAACGCTCGCTAAAGTGCCCGGAGTTGTAAATGTTATCAGTTTGCTGGTCATTTCACGGCTTTCCACTGGTAATGTCTGTGATTACAAACGGCAGGAAATGTAGGAAGAATCTATTTACTTTAATTTCAAGGGGTTCATCCAAGTTTTTAATCATTTCTGGGAACTCTAATTGCGTATTTTAAGAGTTTTACCACAACTAGATAGTTTTCTTACTAATATGTACTGGAACCGTCAGGGTTTTAACAGAGTCATACAAAAGTCGCCAGAGTAATGCGGCCTCAATTGTAAACATAAGCAGTACAGTCCTCACTTACAGGCTTTCTACACAAATTTTGAGCTGTATAAACAAAAATTCCTAATATTTGAAAGCAAATTCAAGTGAAAACGCTCGCTAAAGTGCCCGGAGTTGTAAATATTATCATTTTGCTGGTCATTTCACGGCTTTCCACTGGTAATGTCTGTGATTACAAACGGCAGGAAATGTAGGAAGAATCAATTTACTTTAATTTCAAGGGGTTCTTCCAACTTTTTAATCATTTCTGGAAACTCTAATTGCGTATTTTAAGAGTTTTACCACAACCAGAGAGTTTTTTACAAATATGTACTGGAACCGGCAGGATTTTAACAGAGTCATACAAAAGTCGCCAGAGTAATGCGGCCTCAATTGTATACATAAGCAGTACAGTCCTCACTTACAGGCTTTCTACACAAATTTTGAGCTGTATAAACAAGAATTCCTAATATTTGAAAGCAAATTCAAGTGAAAACGCTCCCTAAAGTGCCCGGAGTTGTAAATATTATCAGTTTGCTGGTCATTTCACGGCTTTCCACTGGTAATGTCTGTGATTACAAACGGCAGGAAATGTAGGAAGAATCAATTTACTTTAATTTCAAGGGGTTCTTCCAACTTTTTAATCATTTCTGGAAACTCTAATTGCGTATTTTAAGAGTTTTACCACAACTAGAGAGTTTTCTTACTAATATGTACTGGAACCGTCAGGATTTTAACAGAGTCATACAAAAGTCGCCAGAGTAATGCGGCCTCAATTGTAAACATAAGCAGTACAGTCCTCTCTTACAGGCTTTCTACACAAATTTTGAGCTGTATAAACAAGAATTCCTAATATTTGAAAGCAAATTCAAGTGAAAACGCTCCCTAAAGTGCCCGGAGTTGTAAATATTATCAGTTTGCTGGTCATTTCACGGCTTTCCACTGGTAATGTCTGTGATTACAAACGGCAGGAAATGTAGGAAGAATCAGTTTACTTTAATTTCAATGGGTTCTTCCAACTTTTTAATCATTTCTGGAAACTCTAATTGCGTATTTTAAGAGTTTTAACACAACTAGAGAGTTTTTTTACTAATATGTACTGGAACCGTCAGGATTTTAACAGAGTCATACAAAAGTCGCCAGAGTAATGCGGCCTCAATTGTAAACATAAGCAGTACAGTCCTCACTTACAGGCTTTCTACACAAATTTTGAGCTGTATAAACAAGAATTCCTAATATTTGAAAGCAAATTCAAGTGAAAACGCTCCCTAAAGTGCCCGGAGTTGTAAATATTATCAGTTTGCTGGTCATTTCACGGCTTTCCACTGGTAATGTCTGTGATTACAAACGGCAGGAAATGTAGGAAGAATCTATTTACTTTAATTTCAAGGGGTTCTTCCAAGTTTTTAATCATTTCTGAAAACTCTAATTGCGTGTTTTAAGAGTTTTACCACAACTAGAGAGTTTTCTTACAAATATGTACTGGAACCGTCAGGATTTTAACAGAGTCATACAAAAGTCGCCAGAGTAATGCGGCCTCAATTGTAAACATACGCAGTTTAGACCTCACTTACAGGCTTTCTACACAAATTTTGAGCTGTATAAACAAGAATTCTTAATATTTGAAAGCAAATTCAAGTGAAAACGCTCCCTAAAGTGCACGGAGTTGTAAATATTATCAGTTTGTTGGTCATTTCACGGCTTTCCACTGGTAATGTCTGTGATTACAAACGGCAGGAAATGTAGGAAGAATCTATTTACTTTAATTTCAAGGGGTTTTTCCAAGTTTTTAATCATTTCTGGAAACTCTAATTGTGTATTTTAAGAGTTTTACCACAACTAGAGAGTTTTTTACAAATATGTACTGGAACCGGCAGGATATTAACAGAGTCATACAAAAGTCGCCAGATTAATGCGGCCTCAATTGTAAACATAAGCAGTACAGTCCTCACTTACAGGCTTTCTACACAAATTTTGAGCTGTATAAACAAGAATTCCTAATATTTGAAAGCAAATTCAAGTGAAAACGCTCCCTAAAGTGCCCGGAGTTGTAAATATTATCAGTTTGCTGGTCATTTCACGGCTTTCCACTGGTAATGTCTGTGATTACAAACGGCAGGAAATGTAGGAAGAATCAATTTACTTTAATTTCAAGGGGTTCTTCCAACTTTTTAATCATTTCTGGAAACTCTAATTGTGTATTTTAAGAGTTTTACCACAACTAGAGAGTTTTCTTGCAAATATGTACTGGAACCGTCAGGATTTTAACAGAGTCATACAAAAGTCGCCAGAGTAATGCGGCCTCAATTGTAAACATAAGCAGTACAGTCCTCACTTACAGGCTTTCTACACAAATTTTGAGCTGTATAAACAAGAATTCCTAATATTTGGAAGCAAATTCAAGTGAAAACGCTCCCTAAAGTGCCCGGAGTTGTAAATATTATCAGTTTGCTGGTCATTTCACGGCTTTCCACTGGTAATGTCTGTGATTACAAACGGCAGGAAATGTAGGAAGAATCTATTTACTTTAATTTCAAGGGGTTCTTCCAAGTTTTTAATCATTTCTGGAAACTCTAATTGCGTGTTTTAAGAGTTTTACCACAACTAGAGAGTTTTCTTACAAATATGTACTGGAACCGTCAGGGTTTTAACAGAGTCATACAAAAGTCGCCAGAGTAATGCGGCCTCAATTGTAAACATAAGCAGTACAGTCCTCACTTACAGGCTTTCTACACAAATTTTGAGCTGTATAAACAAGAATTCCTAATATTTGAAAGCAAATTCATGTGAAAACGCTCGCTAAAGTGCCCGGAGTTGTAAATGTTATCAGTTTGCTGGTCATTTCACGGCTTTCCACTGGTAATGTCTGTGATTACAAACGGCAGGAAATGTAGGAAGAATCTATTTACTTTAATTTCAAGGGGTTCATCCAAGTTTTTAATCATTTCTGGGAACTCTAATTGCGTATTTTAAGAGTTTTACCACAACTAGATAGTTTTCTTACTAATATGTACTGGAACCGTCAGGATTTTAACAGAGTCATACAAAAGTCGCCAGAGTAATGCGGCCTCAATTGTAAACATAAGCAGTACAGTCCTCACTTACAGGCTTTCTACACAAATTTTGAGCTGTATAAACAAAAATTCCTAATATTTGAAAGCAAATTCAAGTGAAAACGCTCGCTAAAGTGCCCGGAGTTGTAAATATTATCATTTTGCTGGTCATTTCACGGCTTTCCACTGGTAATGTCTGTGATTACAAACGGCAGGAAATGTAGGAAGAATCAATTTACTTTAATTTCAAGGGGTTCTTCCAACTTTTTAATCATTTCTGGAAACTCTAATTGCGTATTTTAAGAGTTTTACCACAACCAGAGAGTTTTTTACAAATATGTACTGGAACCGGCAGGATTTTAACAGAGTCATACAAAAGTCGCCAGAGTAATGCGGCCTCAATTGTAAACATAAGCAGTACAGTCCTCACTTACAGGCTTTCTACACAAATTTTGAGCTGTATAAACAAGAATTCCTAATATTTGAAAGCAAATTCAAGTGAAAACGCTCCCTAAAGTGCCCGGAGTTGTAAATATTATCAGTTTGCTGGTCATTTCACGGCTTTCCACTGGTAATGTCTGTGATTACAAACGGCAGGAAATGTAGGAAGAATCAATTTACTTTAATTTCAAGGGGTTCTTCCAACTTTTTAATCATTTCTGGAAACTCTAATTGCGTATTTTAAGAGTTTTACCACAACTAGAGAGTTTTCTTACTAATATGTACTGGAACCGTCAGGATTTTAACAGAGTCATACAAAAGTCGCCAGAGTAATGCGGCCTCAATTGTAAACATAAGCAGTACAGTCCTCTCTTACAGGCTTTCTACACAAATTTTGAGCTGTATAAACAAGAATTCCTAATATTTGAAAGCAAATTCAAGTGAAAACGCTCCCTAAAGTGCCCGGAGTTGTAAATATTATCAGTTTGCTGGTCATTTCACGGCTTTCCACTGGTAATGTCTGTGATTACAAACGGCAGGAAATGTAGGAAGAATCAGTTTACTTTAATTTCAATGGGTTCTTCCAACTTTTTAATCATTTCTGGAAACTCTAATTGCGTATTTTAAGAGTTTTAACACAACTAGAGAGTTTTCTTACTAATATGTACTGGAACCGTCAGGATTTTAACAGAGTCATACAAAAGTCGCCAGAGTAATGCGGCCTCAATTGTAAACATAAGCAGTACAGTCCTCACTTACAGGCTTTCTACACAAATTTTGAGCTGTATAAACAAGAATTCCTAATATTTGAAAGCAAATTCATGTGAAAACGCTCGCTAAAGTGCCCGGAGTTGTAAATGTTATCAGTTTGCTGGTCATTTCACGGCTTTCCACTGGTAATGTCTGTGATTACAAACGGCAGGAAATGTAGGAAGAATCTATTTACTTTAATTTCAAGGGGTTCATCCAAGTTTTTAATCATTTCTGGGAACTCTAATTGCGTATTTTAAGAGTTTTACCACAACTAGATAGTTTTCTTACTAATATGTACTGGAACCGTCAGGATTTTAACAGAGTCATACAAAAGTCGCCAGAGTAATGCGGCCTCAATTGTAAACATAAGCAGTACAGTCCTCACTTACAGGCTTTCTACACAAATTTTGAGCTGTATAAACAAAAATTCCTAATATTTGAAAGCAAATTCAAGTGAAAACGCTCGCTAAAGTGCCCGGAGTTGTAAATATTATCATTTTGCTGGTCATTTCACGGCTTTCCACTGGTAATGTCTGTGATTACAAACGGCAGGAAATGTAGGAAGAATCAATTTACTTTAATTTCAAGGGGTTCTTCCAACTTTTTAATCATTTCTGGAAACTCTAATTGCGTATTTTAAGAGTTTTACCACAACCAGAGAGTTTTTTACAAATATGTACTGGAACCGGCAGGATTTTAACAGAGTCATACAAAAGTCGCCAGAGTAATGCGGCCTCAATTGTAAACATAAGCAGTACAGTCCTCACTTACAGGCTTTCTACACAAATTTTGAGCTGTATAAACAAGAATTCCTAATATTTGAAAGCAAATTCAAGTGAAAACGCTCCCTAAAGTGCCCGGAGTTGTAAATATTATCAGTTTGCTGGTCATTTCACGGCTTTCCACTGGTAATGTCTGTGATTACAAACGGCAGGAAATGTAGGAAGAATCAATTTACTTTAATTTCAAGGGGTTCTTCCAACTTTTTAATCATTTCTGGAAACTCTAATTGCGTATTTTAAGAGTTTTACCACAACTAGAGAGTTTTCTTACTAATATGTACTGGAACCGTCAGGATTTTAACAGAGTCATACAAAAGTCGCCAGAGTAATGCGGCCTCAATTGTAAACATAAGCAGTACAGTCCTCTCTTACAGGCTTTCTACACAAATTTTGAGCTGTATAAACAAGAATTCCTAATATTTGAAAGCAAATTCAAGTGAAAACGCTCCCTAAAGTGCCCGGAGTTGTAAATATTATCAGTTTGCTGGTCATTTCACGGCTTTCCACTGGTAATGTCTGTGATTACAAACGGCAGGAAATGTAGGAAGAATCAGTTTACTTTAATTTCAATGGGTTCTTCCAACTTTTTAATCATTTCTGGAAACTCTAATTGCGTATTTTAAGAGTTTTAACACAACTAGAGAGTTTTCTTACTAATATGTACTGGAACCGTCAGGATTTTAACAGAGTCATACAAAAGTCGCCAGAGTAATGCGGCCTCAATTGTAAACATAAGCAGTACAGTCCTCACTTACAGGCTTTCTACACAAATTTTGAGCTGTATAAACAAGAATTCCTAATATTTGAAAGCAAATTCAAGTGAAAACGCTCCCTAAAGTGCCCGGAGTTGTAAATATTATCAGTTTGCTGGTCATTTCACGGCTTTCCACTGGTAATGTCTGTGATTACAAACGGCAGGAAATGTAGGAAGAATCTATTTACTTTAATTTCAAGGGGTTCTTCCAAGTTTTTAATCATTTCTGAAAACTCTAATTGCGTGTTTTAAGAGTTTTACCACAACTAGAGAGTTTTCTTACAAATATGTACTGGAACCGTCAGGATTTTAACAGAGTCATACAAAAGTCGCCAGAGTAATGCGGCCTCAATTGTAAACATACGCAGTTTAGACCTCACTTACAGGCTTTCTACACAAATTTTGAGCTGTATAAACAAGAATTCTTAATATTTGAAAGCAAATTCAAGTGAAAACGCTCCCTAAAGTGCACGGAGTTGTAAATATTATCAGTTTGTTGGTCATTTCACGGCTTTCCACTGGTAATGTCTGTGATTACAAACGGCAGGAAATGTAGGAAGAATCTATTTACTTTAATTTCAAGGGGTTTTTCCAAGTTTTTAATCATTTCTGGAAACTCTAATTGTGTATTTTAAGAGTTTTACCACAACTAGAGAGTTTTTTACAAATATGTACTGGAACCGGCAGGATATTAACAGAGTCATACAAAAGTCGCCAGATTAATGCGGCCTCAATTGTAAACATAAGCAGTACAGTCCTCACTTACAGGCTTTCTACACAAATTTTGAGCTGTATAAACAAGAATTCCTAATATTTGAAAGCAAATTCAAGTGAAAACGCTCCCTAAAGTGCCCGGAGTTGTAAATATTATCAGTTTGCTGGTCATTTCACGGCTTTCCACTGGTAATGTCTGTGATTACAAACGGCAGGAAATGTAGGAAGAATCAATTTACTTTCATTTCAAGGGGTTCTTCCAACTTTTTAATCATTTCTGGAAACTCTAATTGTGTATTTTAAGAGTTTTACCACAACTAGAGAGTTTTCTTGCAAATATGTACTGGAACCGTCAGGGTTTTAACAGAGTCATACAAAAGTCGCCAGAGTAATGCGGCCTCAATTGTAAACATAAGCAGTACAGTCCTCACTTACAGGCTTTCTACACAAATTTTGAGCTGTATAAACAAGAATTCCTAATATTTGGAAGCAAATTCAAGTGAAAACGCTCCCTAAAGTGCCCGGAGTTGTAAATATTATCAGTTTGCTGGTCATTTCACGGCTTTCCACTGGTAATGTCTGTGATTACAAACGGCAGGAAATGTAGGAAGAATCTATTTACTTTAATTTCAAGGGGTTCTTCCAAGTTTTTAATCATTTCTGGAAACTCTAATTGCGTGTTTTAAGAGTTTTACCACAACTAGAGAGTTTTCTTACAAATATGTACTGGAACCGTCAGGGTTTTAACAGAGTCATACAAAAGTCGCCAGAGTAATGCGGCCTCAATTGTAAACATAAGCAGTACAGTCCTCACTTACAGGCTTTCTACACAAATTTTGAGCTGTATAAACAAGAATTCCTAATATTTGAAAGCAAATTCATGTGAAAACGCTCGCTAAAGTGCCCGGAGTTGTAAATGTTATCAGTTTGCTGGTCATTTCACGGCTTTCCACTGGTAATGTCTGTGATTACAAACGGCAGGAAATGTAGGAAGAATCTATTTACTTTAATTTCAAGGGGTTCATCCAAGTTTTTAATCATTTCTGGGAACTCTAATTGCGTATTTTAAGAGTTTTACCACAACTAGATAGTTTTCTTACTAATATGTACTGGAACCGTCAGGATTTTAACAGAGTCATACAAAAGTCGCCAGAGTAATGCGGCCTCAATTGTAAACATAAGCAGTACAGTCCTCACTTACAGGCTTTCTACACAAATTTTGAGCTGTATAAACAAGAATTCCTAATATTTGAAAGCAAATTCAAGTGAAAACGCTCGCTAAAGTGCCCGGAGTTGTAAATATTATCAGTTTGCTGGTCATTTCACGGCTTTCCACTGGTAATGTCTGTGATTACAAATGGCAGGAAATGTAGGAAGAATCAATTTACTTTAATTTCAAGGGGTTCTTCCAACTTTTTAATCATTTCTGGAAACTCTAATTGCGTATTTTAAGAGTTTTACCACAACTAGAGAGTTTTCTTACAAATATGTACTGGAACCGTCAGGATTTTAACAGAGTCATACAAAAGTCGCCAGAGTAATGCGGCCTCAATTGTAAACATAAGCAGTACAGTCCTCACTTACAGGCTTTCTACACAAATTTTGAGCTGTATAAACAAGAATTCCTAATATTTGAAAGCAAATTCAAGTGAAAACGCTCCCTAAAGTGCACGGATTTGTAAATATTATCAGTTTGCTGGTCATTTCACGGCTTTCCACTGGTAATGTCTGTGATTACAAACGGCAGGAAATGTAGGAAGAATCTATTTACTTTAATTTCAAGGGGTTCTTCCAAGTTTTTAATCATTTCTGGAAACTCTAATTGCGTATTTTAAGAGTTTTACCACAACTAGAGAGTTTTCTAACAAATATGTACTGGAACCGTCAGGATTTTAACAGAGTCATACAAAAGTCGCCAGAGTAATGCGGCCTCAATTGTAAACATAAGCAGTACAGTCCTCACTTACAGGCTTTCTACACAAATTTTGAGCTGTATAAACAAGAATTCCTAATATTTGAAAGCAAATTCAAGTGAAAACGCTCCCTAAAGTGCACGGAGTTGTAAATATTATCAGTTTGCTGGTCATTTCACGGCTTTCCACTGGTAATGTCTGTGATTACAAACGGCAGGAAATGTAGGAAGAATCAATTTACTTTAATTTCAAGGGGTTCTTCCAACTTTTTAATCATTTCTGGAAAATCTAATTGCGTATTTTAAGAGTTTTACCACAACTAGAGAGTTTTCTTACTAATATGTACTGGAACCGTCAGGATTTTAACAGAGTCATACAAAAGTCGCCAGAGTAATGCGGCCTCAATTGTAAACATAAGCAGTACAGTCGTCACTTACAGGCTTTCTACACAAATTTTGAGCTGTATAAACAAGAATTCTTAATATTTGAAAGCAAATTCAAGTGAAAACGCTCCCTAAAGTGCACGGAGTTGTAAATATTATCAGTTTGTTGGTCATTTCACGGCTTTCCACTGGTAATGTCTGTGATTACAAACGGCAGGAAATGTAGGAAGAATCTATTTACTTTAATTTCAAGGGGTTCTTCCAAGTTTTTAATCATTTCTGGAAACTTTAATTGTGTATTTTAAGAGTTTTACCACAACTAGAGAGTTTTTTACAAATATGTACTGGAACCGTCAGGATTTTAACAGAGTCATACAAAAGTCGCCAGAGTAATGCGGCCTCAATTGTAAACATAAGCAGTACAGTCCTCACTTACAGGCTTTCTACACAAATTTTGAGCTGTATAAACAAGAATTCCTAATATTTGAAAGCAAATTCAAGTGAAAACGCTCCCTAAAGTGCCCGGAGTTGTAAATATTATCAGTTTGCTGGTCATTTCACGGCTTTCCACTGGTAATGTCTGTGATTACAAACGGCAGGAAATGTAGGAAGAATCAATTTACTTTAATTTCAAGGGGTTCTTCCAACTTTTTAATCATTTCTGGAAACTCTAATTGCGTATTTTTAGAGTTTTACCACAACTAGAGAGTTTTCTTACTAATATGTACTGGAACCGTCAGGATTTTAACAGAGTCATACAAAAGTCGCCAGAGTAATGCGGCCTCAATTGTAAACATAAGCAGTACAGTCCTCACTTACAGGCTTTCTACACAAATTTTGAGCTGTATAAACAAGAATTCCTAATATTTGAAAGCAAATTCAAGTGAAAACGCTCCCTAAAGTGCACGGAGTTGTAAATATTATCAGTTTGTTGGTCATTTCACGGCTTTCCACTGGTAATGTCTGTGATTACAAACGGCAGGAAATGTAGGAAGAATCTATTTACTTTAATTTCAAGGGGTTCTTCCAAGTTTTTAATCATTTCTGGAAACTCTAATTGTGTATTTTAAGAGTTTTACCACAACTAGAGAGTTTTTTACAAATATGTACTGGAACCGTCAGGATTTTAACAGAGTCATACAAAAGTCGCCAGAGTAATGAGGCCTCAATTGTAAACATAAGCAGTACAGTCCTCACTTACAGGCTTTCTACACAAATTTTGAGCTGTATAAACAAGAATTCCTAATATTTGAAAGCAAATTCAAGTGAAAACGCTCCCTAAAGTGCCCGGAGTTGTAAATATTATCAGTTTGCTGGTCATTTCACGGCTTTCCACTGGTAATGTCTGTGATTACAAACGGCAGGAAATGTAGGAAGAATCAATTTACTTTAATTTCAAGGGGTTCTTCCAACTTTTTAATCATTTCTGGAAACTCTAATTGCGTATTTTTAGAGTTTTACCACAACTAGAGAGTTTTCTTACTAATATGTACTGGAACCATCAGGATTTTAACAGAGTCATACAAAAGTCGCCAGAGTAATGCGGCCTCAATTGTAAACATAAGCAGTACAGTCCTCACTTACAGGCTTTCTACACAAATTTTGAGCTGTATAAACAAGAATTCCTAATATTTGAAAGCAAATTCAAGTGAAAACGCTCCCTAAAGTGCCCGGAGTTGTAAATATTATCAGTTTTCTGGTCATTTCACGGCTTTCCACTGGTAATGTCTGTGATTACAAACGGCAGGAAATGTAGGAAGAATCAATTTACTTTAATTTCAAGGGGTTCTTCCAACTTTTTAATCATTTCTGGAAACTCTAATTGCGTATTTTAAGAGTTTTACCACAACTAGAGAGTTTTCTTACTAATATGTACTGGAACCGTCAGGATTTTAACAGAGTCATACAAAAGTCGCCAGAGTAATGCGGCCTCAATTGTAAACATAAGCAGTACAGTCCTCACTTACAGGCTTTCTACACAAATTTTGAGCTGTATAAACAAGAATTCCTAATATTTGAAAGCAAATTCAAGTGAAAACGCTCCCTAAAGTGCCCGGAGTTGTAAATATTATCAGTTTGCTGGTCATTTCACGGCTTTCCACTGGTAATGTCTGTGATTACAAACGGCAGGAAATGTAGGAAGAATCAATTTACTTTAATTTCAAGGGGTTCTTCCAACTTTTTAATCATTTCTGGAAACTCTAATTGCGTATTTTAAGAGTTTTACCACAACTAGAGAGTTTTCTTACTAATATGTACTGGAACCGTCAGGATTTTAACAGAGTCATACAAAAGTCGCCAGAGTAATGCGGCCTCAATTGTAAACATAAGCAGTACAGTCCTCTCTTACAGGCTTTCTACACAAATTTTGAGCTGTATAAACAAGAATTCCTAATATTTGAAAGCAAATTCAAGTGAAAACGCTCCCTAAAGTGCCCGGAGTTGTAAATATTATCAGTTTGCTGGTCATTTCACGGCTTTCCACTGGTAATGTCTGTGATTACAAACGGCAGGAAATGTAGGAAGAATCAGTTTACTTTAATTTCAATGGGTTCTTCCAACTTTTTAATCATTTCTGGAAACTCTAATTGCGTATTTTAAGAGTTTTAACACAACTAGAGAGTTTTCTTACTAATATGTACTGGAACCGTCAGGATTTTAACAGAGTCATACAAAAGTCGCCAGAGTAATGCGGCCTCAATTGTAAACATAAGCAGTACAGTCCTCACTTACAGGCTTTCTACACAAATTTTGAGCTGTATAAACAAGAATTCCTAATATTTGAAAGCTAATTCAAGTGAAAACGCTCCCTAAAGTGCCCGGAGTTGTAAATATTATCAGTTTTCTGGTCATTTCACGGCTTTCCACTGGTAATGTCTGTGATTACAAACGGCAGGAAATGTAGGAAGAATCAATTTACTTTAATTTCAAGGGGTTCTTCCAACTTTTTAATCATTTCTGGAAACTCTAATTGCGTATTTTAAGAGTTTTACCACAACTAGAGAGTTTTCTTACTAATATGTACTGGAACCGTCAGGATTTTAACAGAGTCATACAAAAGTCGCCAGAGTAATGCGGCCTCAATTGTAAACATAAGCAGTACAGTCCTCTCTTACAGGCTTTCTACACAAATTTTGAGCTGTATAAACAAGAATTCCTAATATTTGAAAGCAAATTCAAGTGAAAACGCTCCCTAAAGTGCCCGGAGTTGTAAATATTATCAGTTTGCTGGTCATTTCACGGCTTTCCACTGGTAATGTCTGTGATTACAAACGGCAGGAAATGTAGGAAGAATCAGTTTACTTTAATTTCAATGGGTTCTTCCAACTTTTTAATCATTTCTGGAAACTCTAATTGCGTATTTTAAGAGTTTTAACACAACTAGAGAGTTTTCTTACTAATATGTACTGGAACCGTCAGGATTTTAACAGAGTCATACAAAAGTCGCCAGAGTAATGCGGCCTCAATTGTAAACATAAGCAGTACAGTCCTCACTTACAGGCTTTCTACACAAATTTTGAGCTGTATAAACAAGAATTCCTAATATTTGAAAGCAAATTCAAGTGAAAACGCTCCCTAAAGTGCCCGGAGTTGTAAATATTATCAGTTTGCTGGTCATTTCACGGCTTTCCACTGGTAATGTCTGTGATTACAAACGGCAGGAAATGTAGGAAGAATCTATTTACTTTAATTTCAAGGGGTTCTTCCAAGTTTTTAATCATTTCTGAAAACTCTAATTGCGTGTTTTAAGAGTTTTACCACAACTAGAGAGTTTTCTTACAAATATGTACTGGAACCGTCAGGATTTTAACAGAGTCATACAAAAGTCGCCAGAGTAATGCGGCCTCAATTGTAAACATACGCAGTTTAGACCTCACTTACAGGCTTTCTACACAAATTTTGAGCTGTATAAACAAGAATTCTTAATATTTGAAAGCAAATTCAAGTGAAAACGCTCCCTAAAGTGCACGGAGTTGTAAATATTATCAGTTTGTTGGTCATTTCACGGCTTTCCACTGGTAATGTCTGTGATTACAAACGGCAGGAAATGTAGGAAGAATCTATTTACTTTAATTTCAAGGGGTTTTTCCAAGTTTTTAATCATTTCTGGAAACTCTAATTGTGTATTTTAAGAGTTTTACCACAACTAGAGAGTTTTTTACAAATATGTACTGGAACCGGCAGGATATTAACAGAGTCATACAAAAGTCGCCAGATTAATGCGGCCTCAATTGTAAACATAAGCAGTACAGTCCTCACTTACAGGCTTTCTACACAAATTTTGAGCTGTATAAACAAGAATTCCTAATATTTGAAAGCAAATTCAAGTGAAAACGCTCCCTAAAGTGCCCGGAGTTGTAAATATTATCAGTTTGCTGGTCATTTCACGGCTTTCCACTGGTAATGTCTGTGATTACAAACGGCAGGAAATGTAGGAAGAATCAATTTACTTTCATTTCAAGGGGTTCTTCCAACTTTTTAATCATTTCTGGAAACTCTAATTGTGTATTTTAAGAGTTTTACCACAACTAGAGAGTTTTCTTGCAAATATGTACTGGAACCGTCAGGGTTTTAACAGAGTCATACAAAAGTCGCCAGAGTAATGCGGCCTCAATTGTAAACATAAGCAGTACAGTCCTCACTTACAGGCTTTCTACACAAATTTTGAGCTGTATAAACAAGAATTCCTAATATTTGGAAGCAAATTCAAGTGAAAACGCTCCCTAAAGTGCCCGGAGTTGTAAATATTATCAGTTTGCTGGTCATTTCACGGCTTTCCACTGGTAATGTCTGTGATTACAAACGGCAGGAAATGTAGGAAGAATCTATTTACTTTAATTTCAAGGGGTTCTTCCAAGTTTTTAATCATTTCTGGAAACTCTAATTGCGTGTTTTAAGAGTTTTACCACAACTAGAGAGTTTTCTTACAAATATGTACTGGAACCGTCAGGGTTTTAACAGAGTCATACAAAAGTCGCCAGAGTAATGCGGCCTCAATTGTAAACATAAGCAGTACAGTCCTCACTTACAGGCTTTCTACACAAATTTTGAGCTGTATAAACAAGAATTCCTAATATTTGAAAGCAAATTCATGTGAAAACGCTCGCTAAAGTGCCCGGAGTTGTAAATGTTATCAGTTTGCTGGTCATTTCACGGCTTTCCACTGGTAATGTCTGTGATTACAAACGGCAGGAAATGTAGGAAGAATCTATTTACTTTAATTTCAAGGGGTTCATCCAAGTTTTTAATCATTTCTGGGAACTCTAATTGCGTATTTTAAGAGTTTTACCACAACTAGATAGTTTTCTTACTAATATGTACTGGAACCGTCAGGATTTTAACAGAGTCATACAAAAGTCGCCAGAGTAATGCGGCCTCAATTGTAAACATAAGCAGTACAGTCCTCACTTACAGGCTTTCTACACAAATTTTGAGCTGTATAAACAAGAATTCCTAATATTTGAAAGCAAATTCAAGTGAAAACGCTCGCTAAAGTGCCCGGAGTTGTAAATATTATCAGTTTGCTGGTCATTTCACGGCTTTCCACTGGTAATGTCTGTGATTACAAATGGCAGGAAATGTAGGAAGAATCAATTTACTTTAATTTCAAGGGGTTCTTCCAACTTTTTAATCATTTCTGGAAACTCTAATTGCGTATTTTAAGAGTTTTACCACAACTAGAGAGTTTTCTTACAAATATGTACTGGAACCGTCAGGATTTTAACAGAGTCATACAAAAGTCGCCAGAGTAATGCGGCCTCAATTGTAAACATAAGCAGTACAGTCCTCACTTACAGGCTTTCTACACAAATTTTGAGCTGTATAAACAAGAATTCCTAATATTTGAAAGCAAATTCAAGTGAAAACGCTCCCTAAAGTGCACGGATTTGTAAATATTATCAGTTTGCTGGTCATTTCACGGCTTTCCACTGGTAATGTCTGTGATTACAAACGGCAGGAAATGTAGGAAGAATCTATTTACTTTAATTTCAAGGGGTTCTTCCAAGTTTTTAATCATTTCTGGAAACTCTAATTGCGTATTTTAAGAGTTTTACCACAACTAGAGAGTTTTCTAACAAATATGTACTGGAACCGTCAGGATTTTAACAGAGTCATACAAAAGTCGCCAGAGTAATGCGGCCTCAATTGTAAACATAAGCAGTACAGTCCTCACTTACAGGCTTTCTACACAAATTTTGAGCTGTATAAACAAGAATTCCTAATATTTGAAAGCAAATTCAAGTGAAAACGCTCCCTAAAGTGCACGGAGTTGTAAATATTATCAGTTTGCTGGTCATTTCACGGCTTTCCACTGGTAATGTCTGTGATTACAAACGGCAGGAAATGTAGGAAGAATCAATTTACTTTAATTTCAAGGGGTTCTTCCAACTTTTTAATCATTTCTGGAAAATCTAATTGCGTATTTTAAGAGTTTTACCACAACTAGAGAGTTTTCTTACTAATATGTACTGGAACCGTCAGGATTTTAACAGAGTCATACAAAAGTCGCCAGAGTAATGCGGACTCAATTGTAAACATAAGCAGTACAGTCGTCACTTACAGGCTTTCTACACAAATTTTGAGCTGTATAAACAAGAATTCTTAATATTTGAAAGCAAATTCAAGTGAAAACGCTCCCTAAAGTGCACGGAGTTGTAAATATTATCAGTTTGTTGGTCATTTCACGGCTTTCCACTGGTAATGTCTGTGATTACAAACGGCAGGAAATGTAGGAAGAATCTATTTACTTTAATTTCAAGGGGTTCTTCCAAGTTTTTAATCATTTCTGGAAACTCTAATTGTGTATTTTAAGAGTTTTACCACAACTAGAGAGTTTTTTACAAATATGTACTGGAACCGTCAGGATTTTAACAGAGTCATACAAAAGTCGCCAGAGTAATGCGGCCTCAATTGTAAACATAAGCAGTACAGTCCTCACTTACAGGCTTTCTACACAAATTTTGAGCTGTATAAACAAGAATTCCTAATATTTGAAAGCAAATTCAAGTGAAAACGCTCCCTAAAGTGCCCGGAGTTGTAAATATTATCAGTTTGCTGGTCATTTCACGGCTTTCCACTGGTAATGTCTGTGATTACAAACGGCAGGAAATGTAGGAAGAATCAATTTACTTTAATTTCAAGGGGTTCTTCCAACTTTTTAATCATTTCTGGAAACTCTAATTGCGTATTTTTAGAGTTTTACCACAACTAGAGAGTTTTCTTACTAATATGTACTGGAACCGTCAGGATTTTAACAGAGTCATACAAAAGTCGCCAGAGTAATGCGGCCTCAATTGTAAACATAAGCAGTACAGTCCTCACTTACAGGCTTTCTACACAAATTTTGAGCTGTATAAACAAGAATTCCTAATATTTGAAAGCAAATTCAAGTGAAAACGCTCCCTAAAGTGCACGGAGTTGTAAATATTATCAGTTTGTTGGTCATTTCACGGCTTTCCACTGGTAATGTCTGTGATTACAAACGGCAGGAAATGTAGGAAGAATCTATTTACTTTAATTTCAAGGGGTTCTTCCAAGTTTTTAATCATTTCTGGAAACTCTAATTGTGTATTTTAAGAGTTTTACCACAACTAGAGAGTTTTTTACAAATATGTACTGGAACCGTCAGGATTTTAACAGAGTCATACAAAAGTCGCCAGAGTAATGAGGCCTCAATTGTAAACATAAGCAGTACAGTCCTCACTTACAGGCTTTCTACACAAATTTTGAGCTGTATAAACAAGAATTCCTAATATTTGAAAGCAAATTCAAGTGAAAACGCTCCCTAAAGTGCCCGGAGTTGTAAATATTATCAGTTTGCTGGTCATTTCACGGCTTTCCACTGGTAATGTCTGTGATTACAAACGGCAGGAAATGTAGGAAGAATCAATTTACTTTAATTTCAAGGGGTTCTTCCAACTTTTTAATCATTTCTGGAAACTCTAATTGCGTATTTTTAGAGTTTTACCACAACTAGAGAGTTTTCTTACTAATATGTACTGGAACCATCAGGATTTTAACAGAGTCATACAAAAGTCGCCAGAGTAATGCGGCCTCAATTGTAAACATAAGCAGTACAGTCCTCACTTACAGGCTTTCTACACAAATTTTGAGCTGTATAAACAAGAATTCCTAATATTTGAAAGCAAATTCAAGTGAAAACGCTCCCTAAAGTGCCCGGAGTTGTAAATATTATCAGTTTTCTGGTCATTTCACGGCTTTCCACTGGTAATGTCTGTGATTACAAACGGCAGGAAATGTAGGAAGAATCAATTTACTTTAATTTCAAGGGGTTCTTCCAACTTTTTAATCATTTCTGGAAACTCTAATTGCGTATTTTAAGAGTTTTACCACAACTAGAGAGTTTTCTTACTAATATGTACTGGAACCGTCAGGATTTTAACAGAGTCATACAAAAGTCGCCAGAGTAATGCGGCCTCAATTGTAAACATAAGCAGTACAGTCCTCACTTACAGGCTTTCTACACAAATTTTGAGCTGTATAAACAAGAATTCCTAATATTTGAAAGCAAATTCAAGTGAAAACGCTCCCTAAAGTGCCCGGAGTTGTAAATATTATCAGTTTGCTGGTCATTTCACGGCTTTCCACTGGTAATGTCTGTGATTACAAACGGCAGGAAATGTAGGAAGAATCAATTTACTTTAATTTCAAGGGGTTCTTCCAACTTTTTAATCATTTCTGGAAACTCTAATTGCGTATTTTAAGAGTTTTACCACAACTAGAGAGTTTTCTTACTAATATGTACTGGAACCGTCAGGATTTTAACAGAGTCATACAAAAGTCGCCAGAGTAATGCGGCCTCAATTGTAAACATAAGCAGTACAGTCCTCTCTTACAGGCTTTCTACACAAATTTTGAGCTGTATAAACAAGAATTCCTAATATTTGAAAGCAAATTCAAGTGAAAACGCTCCCTAAAGTGCCCGGAGTTGTAAATATTATCAGTTTGCTGGTCATTTCACGGCTTTCCACTGGTAATGTCTGTGATTACAAACGGCAGGAAATGTAGGAAGAATCAGTTTACTTTAATTTCAATGGGTTCTTCCAACTTTTTAATCATTTCTGGAAACTCTAATTGCGTATTTTAAGAGTTTTAACACAACTAGAGAGTTTTCTTACTAATATGTACTGGAACCGTCAGGATTTTAACAGAGTCATACAAAAGTCGCCAGAGTAATGCGGCCTCAATTGTAAACATAAGCAGTACAGTCCTCACTTACAGGCTTTCTACACAAATTTTGAGCTGTATAAACAAGAATTCCTAATATTTGAAAGCAAATTCAAGTGAAAACGCTCCCTAAAGTGCCCGGAGTTGTAAATATTATCAGTTTTCTGGTCATTTCACGGCTTTCCACTGGTAATGTCTGTGATTACAAACGGCAGGAAATGTAGGAAGAATCAATTTACTTTAATTTCAAGGGGTTCTTCCAACTTTTTAATCATTTCTGGAAACTCTAATTGCGTATTTTAAGAGTTTTACCACAACTAGAGAGTTTTCTTACTAATATGTACTGGAACCGTCAGGATTTTAACAGAGTCATACAAAAGTCGCCAGAGTAATGCGGCCTCAATTGTAAACATAAGCAGTACAGTCCTCACTTACAGGCTTTCTACACAAATTTTGAGCTGTATAAACAAGAATTCCTAATATTTGAAAGCAAATTCAAGTGAAAACGCTCCCTAAAGTGCCCGGAGTTGTAAATATTATCAGTTTGCTGGTCATTTCACGGCTTTCCACTGGTAATGTCTGTGATTACAAACGGCAGGAAATGTAGGAAGAATCAATTTACTTTAATTTCAAGGGGTTCTTCCAACTTTTTAATCATTTCTGGAAACTCTAATTGCGTATTTTAAGAGTTTTACCACAACTAGAGAGTTTTCTTACTAATATGTACTGGAACCGTCAGGATTTTAACAGAGTCATACAAAAGTCGCCAGAGTAATGCGGCCTCAATTGTAAACATAAGCAGTACAGTCCTCTCTTACAGGCTTTCTACACAAATTTTGAGCTGTATAAACAAGAATTCCTAATATTTGAAAGCAAATTCAAGTGAAAACGCTCCCTAAAGTGCCCGGAGTTGTAAATATTATCAGTTTGCTGGTCATTTCACGGCTTTCCACTGGTAATGTCTGTGATTACAAACGGCAGGAAATGTAGGAAGAATCAGTTTACTTTAATTTCAATGGGTTCTTCCAACTTTTTAATCATTTCTGGAAACTCTAATTGCGTATTTTAAGAGTTTTAACACAACTAGAGAGTTTTCTTACTAATATGTACTGGAACCGTCAGGATTTTAACAGAGTCATACAAAAGTCGCCAGAGTAATGCGGCCTCAATTGTAAACATAAGCAGTACAGTCCTCACTTACAGGCTTTCTACACAAATTTTGAGCTGTATAAACAAGAATTCCTAATATTTGAAAGCAAATTCAAGTGAAAACGCTCCCTAAAGTGCCCGGAGTTGTAAATATTATCAGTTTGCTGGTCATTTCACGGCTTTCCACTGGTAATGTCTGTGATTACAAACGGCAGGAAATGTAGGAAGAATCTATTTACTTTAATTTCAAGGGGTTCTTCCAAGTTTTTAATCATTTCTGAAAACTCTAATTGCGTGTTTTAAGAGTTTTACCACAACTAGAGAGTTTTCTTACAAATATGTACTGGAACCGTCAGGATTTTAACAGAGTCATACAAAAGTCGCCAGAGTAATGCGGCCTCAATTGTAAACATACGCAGTTTAGACCTCACTTACAGGCTTTCTACACAAATTTTGAGCTGTATAAACAAGAATTCTTAATATTTGAAAGCAAATTCAAGTGAAAACGCTCCCTAAAGTGCACGGAGTTGTAAATATTATCAGTTTGTTGGTCATTTCACGGCTTTCCACTGGTAATGTCTGTGATTACAAACGGCAGGAAATGTAGGAAGAATCTATTTACTTTAATTTCAAGGGGTTCTTCCAAGTTTTTAATCATTTCTGGAAACTCTAATTGTGTATTTTAAGAGTTTTACCACAACTAGAGAGTTTTTTACAAATATGTACTGGAACCGGCAGGATATTAACAGAGTCATACAAAAGTCGCCAGATTAATGCGGCCTCAATTGTAAACATAAGCAGTACAGTCCTCACTTACAGGCTTTCTACACAAATTTTGAGCTGTATAAACAAGAATTCCTAATATTTGAAAGCAAATTCAAGTGAAAACGCTCCCTAAAGTGCCCGGAGTTGTAAATATTATCAGTTTGCTGGTCATTTCACGGCTTTCCACTGGTAATGTCTGTGATTACAAACGGCAGGAAATGTAGGAAGAATCAATTTACTTTAATTTCAAGGGGTTCTTCCAACTTTTTAATCATTTCTGGAAACTCTAATTGTGTATTTTAAGAGTTTTACCACAACTAGAGAGTTTTCTTGCAAATATGTACTGGAACCGTCAGGGTTTTAACAGAGTCATACAAAAGTCGCCAGAGTAATGCGGCCTCAATTGTAAACATAAGCAGTACAGTCCTCACTTACAGGCTTTCTACACAAATTTTGAGCTGTATAAACAAGAATTCCTAATATTTGGAAGCAAATTCAAGTGAAAACGCTCCCTAAAGTGCCCGGAGTTGTAAATATTATCAGTTTGCTGGTCATTTCACGGCTTTCCACTGGTAATGTCTGTGATTACAAACGGCAGGAAATGTAGGAAGAATCTATTTACTTTAATTTCAAGGGGTTCTTCCAAGTTTTTAATCATTTCTGGAAACTCTAATTGCGTGTTTTAAGAGTTTTACCACAACTAGAGAGTTTTCTTACAAATATGTACTGGAACCGTCAGGGTTTTAACAGAGTCATACAAAAGTCGCCAGAGTAATGCGGCCTCAATTGTAAACATAAGCAGTACAGTCCTCACTTACAGGCTTTCTACACAAATTTTGAGCTGTATAAACAAGAATTCCTAATATTTGAAAGCAAATTCATGTGAAAACGCTCGCTAAAGTGCCCGGAGTTGTAAATGTTATCAGTTTGCTGGTCATTTCACGGCTTTCCACTGGTAATGTCTGTGATTACAAACGGCAGGAAATGTAGGAAGAATCTATTTACTTTAATTTCAAGGGGTTCATCCAAGTTTTTAATCATTTCTGGGAACTCTAATTGCGTATTTTAAGAGTTTTACCACAACTAGATAGTTTTCTTACTAATATGTACTGGAACCGTCAGGATTTTAACAGAGTCATACAAAAGTCGCCAGAGTAATGCGGCCTCAATTGTAAACATAAGCAGTACAGTCCTCACTTACAGGCTTTCTACACAAATTTTGAGCTGTATAAACAAGAATTCCTAATATTTGAAAGCAAATTCAAGTGAAAACGCTCCCTAAAGTGCACGGATTTGTAAATATTATCAGTTTGCTGGTCATTTCACGGCTTTCCACTGGTAATGTCTGTGATTACAAACGGCAGGAAATGTAGGAAGAATCTATTTACTTTAATTTCAAGGGGTTCTTCCAAGTTTTTAATCATTTCTGGAAACTCTAATTGCGTATTTTAAGAGTTTTACCACAACTAGAGAGTTTTCTAACAAATATGTACTGGAACCGTCAGGATTTTAACAGAGTCATACAAAAGTCGCCAGAGTAATGCGGCCTCAATTGTAAACATAAGCAGTACAGTCCTCACTTACAGGCTTTCTACACAAATTTTGAGCTGTATAAACAAGAATTCCTAATATTTGAAAGCAAATTCAAGTGAAAACGCTCCCTAAAGTGCCCGGAGTTGTAAATATTATCAGTTTGCTGGTCATTTCACGGCTTTCCACTGGTAATGTCTGTGATTACAAACGGCAGGAAATGTAGGAAGAATCAATTTACTTTAATTTCAAGGGGTTCTTCCAACTTTTTAATCATTTCTGGAAAATCTAATTGCGTATTTTAAGAGTTTTACCACAACTAGAGAGTTTTCTTACTAATATGTACTGGAACCGTCAGGATTTTAACAGAGTCATACAAAAGTCGCCAGAGTAATGCGGCCTCAATTGTAAACATAAGCAGTACAGTCGTCACTTACAGGCTTTCTACACAAATTTTGAGCTGTATAAACAAGAATTCTTAATATTTGAAAGCAAATTCAAGTGAAAACGCTCCCTAAAGTGCACGGAGTTGTAAATATTATCAGTTTGTTGGTCATTTCACGGCTTTCCACTGGTAATGTCTGTGATTACAAACGGCAGGAAATGTAGGAAGAATCTATTTACTTTAATTTCAAGGGGTTCTTCCAAGTTTTTAATCATTTCTGGAAACTCTAATTGTGTATTTTAAGAGTTTTACCACAACTAGAGAGTTTTTTACAAATATGTACTGGAACCGTCAGGATTTTAACAGAGTCATACAAAAGTCGCCAGAGTAATGCGGCCTCAATTGTAAACATAAGCAGTACAGTCCTCACTTACAGGCTTTCTACACAAATTTTGAGCTGTATAAACAAGAATTCCTAATATTTGAAAGCAAATTCAAGTGAAAACGCTCCCTAAAGTGCCCGGAGTTGTAAATATTATCAGTTTGCTGGTCATTTCACGGCTTTCCACTGGTAATGTCTGTGATTACAAACGGCAGGAAATGTAGGAAGAATCAATTTACTTTAATTTCAAGGGGTTCTTCCAACTTTTTAATCATTTCTGGAAACTCTAATTGCGTATTTTTAGAGTTTTACCACAACTAGAGAGTTTTCTTACTAATATGTACTGGAACCGTCAGGATTTTAACAGAGTCATACAAAAGTCGCCAGAGTAATGCGGCCTCAATTGTAAACATAAGCAGTACAGTCCTCACTTACAGGCTTTCTACACAAATTTTGAGCTGTATAAACAAGAATTCCTAATATTTGAAAGCAAATTCAAGTGAAAACGCTCCCTAAAGTGCCCGGAGTTGTAAATATTATCAGTTTGCTGGTCATTTCACGGCTTTCCACTGGTAATGTCTGTGATTACAAACGGCAGGAAATGTAGGAAGAATCAATTTACTTTAATTTCAAGGGGTTCTTCCAACTTTTTAATCATTTCTGGAAACTCTAATTGCGTATTTTAAGAGTTTTACCACAACTAGAGAGTTTTCTTACTAATATGTACTGGAACCGTCAGGATTTTAACAGAGTCATACAAAAGTCGCCAGAGTAATGCGGCCTCAATTGTAAACATAAGCAGTACAGTCCTCACTTACAGGCTTTCTACACAAATTTTGAGCTGTATAAACAAGAATTCCTAATATTTGAAAGCAAATTCAAGTGAAAACGCTCGCTAAAGTGCCCGGAGTTGTAAATATTATCAGTTTGCTGGTCATTTCACGGCTTTCCACTGGTAATGTCTGTGATTACAAACGGCAGGAAATGTAGGAAGAATCAATTTACTTTAATTTCAAGGGGTTCTTCCAACTTTTTAATCATTTCTGGAAACTCTAATTGCGTATTTTAAGAGTTTTACCACAACTAGAGAGTTTTCTTACAAATATGTACTGGAACCGTCAGGATTTTAACAGAGTCATACAAAAGTCGCCAGAGTAATGCGGCCTCAATTGTAAACATAAGCAGTACAGTCCTCACTTACAGGCTTTCTACACAAATTTTGAGCTGTATAAACAAGAATTCCTAATATTTGAAAGCAAATTCAAGTGAAAACGCTCGCTAAAGTGCCCGGAGTTGTAAATATTATCAGTTTGCTGGTCATTTCACCGCTTTCCACTGGTAATGTCTGTGATTACAAACGGCAGGAAATGTAGGAAGAATCTATTTACTTTAATTTCAAGGGGTTCTTCCAAGTTTTTAATCATTTCTGGAAACTCTAATTGTGTATTTTAAGAGTTTTACCACAACTAGAGAGTTTTCTTGCAAATATGTACTGGAACCGTCAGGGTTTTAACAGAGTCATACAAAAGTCGCCAGAGTAATGCGGCCTCAATTGTAAACATAAGCAGTACAGTCCTCACTTACAGGCTTTCTACACAAATTTTGAGCTGTATAAACAAGAATTCCTAATATTTGGAAGCAAATTCAAGTGAAAACGCTCCCTAAAGGGCTCAGAGTTGTAAATATTATCAGTTTGCTGGTCATTTCACGGCTTTCCACTGGTAATGTCTGTGATTACAAACGGCAGGAAATGTAGGAAGAATCTATTTACTTTAATTTCAAGGGGTTCTTCCAAGTTTTTAATCATTTCTGGAAACTCTAATTGCGTGTTTTAAGAGTTTTACCACAACTAGAGAGTTTTCTTACTAATATGTACTGGAACCGTCAGGATTTTAACAGAGTCATACAAAAGTCGCCAGAGTAATGGGGCCTCAATTGTAAACATACACAGTTTAGACCTCACTTACAGACTTTCTACACAAATTTTGAGCTGTATAAACAAGAATTCCTAATATTTGAAAGCAAATTCAAGTGAAAACGCTCGCTAAAGTGCCCGGAGTTGTAAATATTATCAGTTTGCTGGTCATTTCACCGCTTTCCACTGGTAATGTCTGTGATTACAAACGGCAGGAAATGTAGGAAGAATCTATTTACTTTAATTTCAAGGGGTTCTTCCAAGTTTTTAATCATTTCTGGAAACTCGAATTGCGTATTTTAAGAGTTTTACCACAACTAGAGAGTTTTCTTACAAATATGTACTGGAACCGTCAGGATTTTAACAGAGTCATACAAAAGTCGCCAGAGTAATGCGGCCTCAATTGTAAACATAAGCAGTACAGTCCTCACTTACAGGCTTTCTACACAAATTTTGAGCTGTATAAACAAGAATTCCTAATATTTGAAAGCAAATTCATGTGAAAACGCTCGCTAAAGTGCCCGAAGTTGTAAATGTTATCAGTTTGCTGGTCATTTCACGGCTTTCCACTGGTAATGTCTGTGATTACAAACGGCAGGAAATGTAGGAAGAATCTATTTACTTTAATTTCAAGGGGTTCTTCCAAGTTTTTAATCATTTCTGGAAACTCTAATTGCGTATTTTAAGAGTTTTACCACAACTAGATAGTTTTCTTACAAATATGTGTTGGAACCGTCAGGGTTTTAACAGAGTCATACAAAAGTCGCCAGAGTAATGCGGCCTCAATTGTAAACATAAGCAGTACAGTCCTCACTTACAGGCTTTCTACACAAATTTTGAGCTGTATAAACAAGAATTCCTAATATTTGAAAGCAAATTCAAGTGAAAACGCTCCCTAAAGTGCCCGGAGTTGTAAATATTATCAGTTTGCTGGTCATTTCACGGCTTTCCACTGGTAATGTCTGTGATTACAAACGGCAGGAAATGTAGGAAGAATCAATTTACTTTAATTTCAAGGGGTTCTTCCAACTTTTTAATCATTTCTGGAAACTCTAATTGCGTATTTTAAGAGTTTTACCACAAATAGAGAGTTTTCTTACAAATATGTACTGGAACCGTCAGGATTTTAACAGAGTCATACAAAAGTCGCCAGAGTAATGCGGCCTCAATTGTAAACATAAGCAGTACAGTCGTCACTTACAGGCTTTCTACACAAATTTTGAGCTGTATAAACAAGAATTCCTAATATTTGAAAGCAAATTCATGTGAAAACGCTCCCTAAAGTGCCCGGAGTTGTAAATATTATCAGTTTGCTGGTCATTTCACGGCTTTCCACTGGTAATGTCTGTGATTACAAACGGCAGGAAATGTAGGAAGAATCAATTTACTTTAATTTCAAGGGGTTCTTCCATTTTTTTAATCATTTCTGGAAACTCTAATTGCGTTTTTTAAGAGTTTTACCACAACTAGATAGTTTTCTTACAAATATGTACTGGAACCGTCAGGGTTTTAACAGAGTCATACAAAAGTCGCCAGAGTAATACGGCCTCAATTGTAAACATAAGCAGTACAGTCCTCACTTACAGGCTTTCTACACAAATTTTGAGCTGTATAAACAAGAATTCCTAATATTTGAAAGCAAATTCAAGTGAAAACGCTCCCTAAAGTGCCCGGAGTTGTAAATATTATCAGTTTGCTGGTCATTTCACGGCTTTCCACTGGTAATGTCTGTGATTACAAACGGCAGGAAATGTAGGAAGAATCAATTTACTTTAATTTCAAGGGGTTCTTCCAACTTTTTAATCATTTCTGGAAACTCTAATTGCGTATTTTAAGAGTTTTACCACAACTAGAGAGTTTTCTTACTAATATGTACTGGAACCGTCAGGATTTTAACAGAGTCATACAAAAGTCGCCAGAGTAATGCGGCCTCAATTGTAAACATAAGCAGTACAGTCGTCACTTACAGGCTTTCTACACAAATTTTGAGCTGTATAAACAAGAATTCCTAATATTTGAAAGCAAATTCAAGTGAAAACGCTCCCTAAAGTGCCCGGAGTTGTAAATATTATCAGTTTGCTGGTCATTTCACGGCTTTCCACTGGTAATGTCTGTGATTCCAAACGGCAGGAAATGTAGGAAGAATCAATTTACTTTAATTTCAAGGGGTTCTTCCAAATTTTTAATCATTTCTGGAAACTCTAATTGCGTATTTTAAGAGTTTTACCACAACTAGAGAGTTTTCTTACTAATATGTACTGGAACCGTCAGGATTTTAACAGAGTCATACAAAAGTCGCCAGAGTAATGCGGCCTCAATTGTAAACATAAGCAGTACAGTCCTCACTTACAGGCTTTCTACACAAATTTTGAGCTGTATAAACAAGAATTCCTAATATTTGAAAGCAAATTCAAGTGAAAACGCTCGCTAAAGTGCCCGGAGTTGTAAATATTATCAGTTTGCTGGTCATTTCACGGCTTTCCACTGGTAATGTCTGTGATTACAAACGGCAGGAAATGTAGGAAGAATCAATTTACTTTAATTTCAAGGGGTTCTTCCAACTTTTTAATCATTTCTGGAAACTCTAATTGCGTATTTTAAGAGTTTTACCACAACCAGAGAGTTTTTTACAAATATGTACTGGAACCGGCAGGATTTTAACAGAGTCATACAAAAGTCGCCAGAGTAATGCGGCCTCAATTGTAAACATAAGCAGTACAGTCCTCACTTACAGGCTTTCTACACAAATTTTGAGCTGTATAAACAAGAATTCCTAATATTTGAAAGCAAATTCAAGTGAAAACGCTCGCTAAAGTGCCCGGAGTTGTAAATATTATCAGTTTGCTGGTCATTTCACGGCTTTCCACTGGTAATGTCTGTGATTACAAACGGCAGGAAATGTAGGAAGAATCAATTTACTTTAATTTCAAGGGGTTCTTCCAACTTTTTAATCATTTCTGGAAACTCTAATTGCGTATTTTAAGAGTTTTACCACAACTAGAGAGTTTTCTTACAAATATGTACTGGAACCGTCAGGATTTTAACAGAGTCATACAAAAGTCGCCAGAGTAATGCGGCCTCAATTGTAAACATAAGCAGTACAGTCCTCACTTACAGGCTTTCTACACAAATTTTGAGCTGTATAAACAAGAATTCCTAATATTTGAAAGCAAATTCAAGTGAAAACGCTCGCTAAAGTGCCCGGAGTTGTAAATATTATCAGTTTGCTGGTCATTTCACCGCTTTCCACTGGTAATGTCTGTGATTACAAACGGCAGGAAATGTAGGAAGAATCTATTTACTTTAATTTCAAGGGGTTCTTCCAAGTTTTTAATCATTTCTGGAAACTCTAATTGTGTATTTTAAGAGTTTTACCACAACTAGAGAGTTTTCTTGCAAATATGTACTGGAACCGTCAGGGTTTTAACAGAGTCATACAAAAGTCGCCAGAGTAATGCGGCCTCAATTGTAAACATAAGCAGTACAGTCCTCACTTACAGGCTTTCTACACAAATTTTGAGCTGTATAAACAAGAATTCCTAATATTTGGAAGCAAATTCAAGTGAAAACGCTCCCTAAAGGGCTCAGAGTTGTAAATATTATCAGTTTGCTGGTCATTTCACGGCTTTCCACTGGTAATGTCTGTGATTACAAACGGCAGGAAATGTAGGAAGAATCTATTTACTTTAATTTCAAGGGGTTCTTCCAAGTTTTTAATCATTTCTGGAAACTCTAATTGCGTGTTTTAAGAGTTTTACCACAACTAGAGAGTTTTCTTACTAATATGTACTGGAACCGTCAGGATTTTAACAGAGTCATACAAAAGTCGCCAGAGTAATGGGGCCTCAATTGTAAACATACACAGTTTAGACCTCACTTACAGGCTTTCTACACAAATTTTGAGCTGTATAAACAAGAATTCCTAATATTTGAAAGCAAATTCAAGTGAAAACGCTCGCTAAAGTGCCCGGAGTTGTAAATATTATCAGTTTGCTGGTCATTTCACCGCTTTCCACTGGTAATGTCTGTGATTACAAACGGCAGGAAATGTAGGAAGAATCTATTTACTTTAATTTCAAGGGGTTCTTCCAAGTTTTTAATCATTTCTGGAAACTCGAATTGCGTATTTTAAGAGTTTTACCACAACTAGAGAGTTTTCTTACAAATATGTACTGGAACCGTCAGGATTTTAACAGAGTCATACAAAAGTCGCCAGAGTAATGCGGCCTCAATTGTAAACATAAGCAGTACAGTCCTCACTTACAGGCTTTCTACACAAATTTTGAGCTGTATAAACAAGAATTCCTAATATTTGAAAGCAAATTCATGTGAAAACGCTCGCTAAAGTGCCCGAAGTTGTAAATGTTATCAGTTTGCTGGTCATTTCACGGCTTTCCACTGGTAATGTCTGTGATTACAAACGGCAGGAAATGTAGGAAGAATCTATTTACTTTAATTTCAAGGGGTTCTTCCAAGTTTTTAATCATTTCTGGAAACTCTAATTGCGTATTTTAAGAGTTTTACCACAACTAGATAGTTTTCTTACAAATATGTGTTGGAACCGTCAGGGTTTTAACAGAGTCATACAAAAGTCGCCAGAGTAATGCGGCCTCAATTGTAAACATAAGCAGTACAGTCCTCACTTACAGGCTTTCTACACAAATTTTGAGCTGTATAAACAAGAATTCCTAATATTTGAAAGCAAATTCAAGTGAAAACGCTCCCTAAAGTGCCCGGAGTTGTAAATATTATCAGTTTGCTGGTCATTTCACGGCTTTCCACTGGTAATGTCTGTGATTACAAACGGCAGGAAATGTAGGAAGAATCAATTTACTTTAATTTCAAGGGGTTCTTCCAACTTTTTAATCATTTCTGGAAACTCTAATTGCGTATTTTAAGAGTTTTACCACAAATAGAGAGTTTTCTTACAAATATGTACTGGAACCGTCAGGATTTTAACAGAGTCATACAAAAGTCGCCAGAGTAATGCGGCCTCAATTGTAAACATAAGCAGTACAGTCGTCACTTACAGGCTTTCTACACAAATTTTGAGCTGTATAAACAAGAATTCCTAATATTTGAAAGCAAATTCATGTGAAAACGCTCCCTAAAGTGCCCGGAGTTGTAAATATTATCAGTTTGCTGGTCATTTCACGGCTTTCCACTGGTAATGTCTGTGATTACAAACGGCAGGAAATGTAGGAAGAATCAATTTACTTTAATTTCAAGGGGTTCTTCCATTTTTTTAATCATTTCTGGAAACTCTAATTGCGTTTTTTAAGAGTTTTACCACAACTAGATAGTTTTCTTACAAATATGTACTGGAACCGTCAGGGTTTTAACAGAGTCATACAAAAGTCGCCAGAGTAATACGGCCTCAATTGTAAACATAAGCAGTACAGTCCTCACTTACAGGCTTTCTACACAAATTTTGAGCTGTATAAACAAGAATTCCTAATATTTGAAAGCAAATTCAAGTGAAAACGCTCCCTAAAGTGCCCGGAGTTGTAAATATTATCAGTTTGCTGGTCATTTCACGGCTTTCCACTGGTAATGTCTGTGATTACAAACGGCAGGAAATGTAGGAAGAATCAATTTACTTTAATTTCAAGGGGTTCTTCCAACTTTTTAATCATTTCTGGAAACTCTAATTGCGTATTTTAAGAGTTTTACCACAACTAGAGAGTTTTCTTACTAATATGTACTGGAACCGTCAGGATTTTAACAGAGTCATACAAAAGTCGCCAGAGTAATGCGGCCTCAATTGTAAACATAAGCAGTACAGTCGTCACTTACAGGCTTTCTACACAAATTTTGAGCTGTATAAACAAGAATTCCTAATATTTGAAAGCAAATTCAAGTGAAAACGCTCCCTAAAGTGCCCGGAGTTGTAAATATTATCAGTTTGCTGGTCATTTCACGGCTTTCCACTGGTAATGTCTGTGATTCCAAACGGCAGGAAATGTAGGAAGAATCAATTTACTTTAATTTCAAGGGGTTCTTCCAAATTTTTAATCATTTCTGGAAACTCTAATTGCGTATTTTAAGAGTTTTACCACAACTAGAGAGTTTTCTTACTAATATGTACTGGAACCGTCAGGATTTTAACAGAGTCATACAAAAGTCGCCAGAGTAATGCGGCCTCAATTGTAAACATAAGCAGTACAGTCCTCACTTACAGGCTTTCTACACAAATTTTGAGCTGTATAAACAAGAATTCCTAATATTTGAAAGCAAATTCAAGTGAAAACGCTCGCTAAAGTGCCCGGAGTTGTAAATATTATCAGTTTGCTGGTCATTTCACGGCTTTCCACTGGTAATGTCTGTGATTACAAACGGCAGGAAATGTAGGAAGAATCAATTTACTTTAATTTCAAGGGGTTCTTCCAACTTTTTAATCATTTCTGGAAACTCTAATTGCGTATTTTAAGAGTTTTACCACAACCAGAGAGTTTTTTACAAATATGTACTGGAACCGGCAGGATTTTAACAGAGTCATACAAAAGTCGCCAGAGTAATGCGGCCTCAATTGTAAACATAAGCAGTACAGTCCTCACTTACAGGCTTTCTACACAAATTTTGAGCTGTATAAACAAGAATTCCTAATATTTGAAAGCAAATTCAAGTGAAAACGCTCCCTAAAGTGCCCGGAGTTGTAAATATTATCAGTTTGCTGGTCATTTCACGGCTTTCCACTGGTAATGTCTGTGATTACAAACGGCAGGAAATGTAGGAAGAATCTATTTACTTTAATTTCAAGGGGTTCTTCCAAGTTTTTAATCATTTCTGAAAACTCTAATTGCGTGTTTTAAGAGTTTTACCACAACTAGAGAGTTTTCTTACAAATATGTACTGGAACCGTCAGGATTTTAACAGAGTCATACAAAAGTCGCCAGAGTAATGCGGCCTCAATTGTAAACATACGCAGTTTAGACCTCACTTACAGGCTTTCTACACAAATTTTGAGCTGTATAAACAAGAATTCTTAATATTTGAAAGCAAATTCAAGTGAAAACGCTCCCTAAAGTGCACGGAGTTGTAAATATTATCAGTTTGTTGGTCATTTCACGGCTTTCCACTGGTAATGTCTGTGATTACAAACGGCAGGAAATGTAGGAAGAATCTATTTACTTTAATTTCAAGGGGTTCTTCCAAGTTTTTAATCATTTCTGGAAACTCTAATTGTGTATTTTAAGAGTTTTACCACAACTAGAGAGTTTTTTACAAATATGTACTGGAACCGGCAGGATATTAACAGAGTCATACAAAAGTCGCCAGATTAATGCGGCCTCAATTGTAAACATAAGCAGTACAGTCCTCACTTACAGGCTTTCTACACAAATTTTGAGCTGTATAAACAAGAATTCCTAATATTTGAAAGCAAATTCAAGTGAAAACGCTCCCTAAAGTGCCCGGAGTTGTAAATATTATCAGTTTGCTGGTCATTTCACGGCTTTCCACTGGTAATGTCTGTGATTACAAACGGCAGGAAATGTAGGAAGAATCAATTTACTTTAATTTCAAGGGGTTCTTCCAACTTTTTAATCATTTCTGGAAACTCTAATTGTGTATTTTAAGAGTTTTACCACAACTAGAGAGTTTTCTTGCAAATATGTACTGGAACCGTCAGGGTTTTAACAGAGTCATACAAAAGTCGCCAGAGTAATGCGGCCTCAATTGTAAACATAAGCAGTACAGTCCTCACTTACAGGCTTTCTACACAAATTTTGAGCTGTATAAACAAGAATTCCTAATATTTGGAAGCAAATTCAAGTGAAAACGCTCCCTAAAGTGCTCAGAGTTGTAAATATTATCAGTTTGCTGGTCATTTCACGGCTTTCCACTGGTAATGTCTGTGATTACAAACGGCAGGAAATGTAGGAAGAATCTATTTACTTTAATTTCAAGGGGTTCTTCCAAGTTTTTAATCATTTCTGGAAACTCTAATTGCGTGTTTTAAGAGTTTTACCACAACTAGAGAGTTTTCTTACTAATATGTACTGGAACCGTCAGGATTTTAACAGAGTCATACAAAAGTCGCCAGAGTAATGGGGCCTCAATTGTAAACATACACAGTTTAGACCTCACTTACAGGCTTTCTACACAAATTTTGAGCTGTATAAACAAGAATTCCTAATATTTGAAAGCAAATTCAAGTGAAAACGCTCGCTAAAGTGCCCGGAGTTGTAAATATTATCAGTTTGCTGGTCATTTCACCGCTTTCCACTGGTAATGTCTGTGATTACAAACGGCAGGAAATGTAGGAAGAATCTATTTACTTTAATTTCAAGGGGTTCTTCCAAGTTTTTAATCATTTCTGGAAACTCGAATTGCGTATTTTAAGAGTTTTACCACAACTAGAGAGTTTTCTTACAAATATGTACTGGAACCGTCAGGATTTTAACAGAGTCATACAAAAGTCGCCAGAGTAATGCGGCCTCAATTGTAAACATAAGCAGTACAGTCCTCACTTACAGGCTTTCTACACAAATTTTGAGCTGTATAAACAAGAATTCCTAATATTTGAAAGCAAATTCATGTGAAAACGCTCGCTAAAGTGCCCGAAGTTGTAAATGTTATCAGTTTGCTGGTCATTTCACGGCTTTCCACTGGTAATGTCTGTGATTACAAACGGCAGGAAATGTAGGAAGAATCTATTTACTTTAATTTCAAGGGGTTCTTCCAAGTTTTTAATCATTTCTGGAAACTCTAATTGCGTATTTTAAGAGTTTTACCACAACTAGATAGTTTTCTTACAAATATGTGTTGGAACCGTCAGGGTTTTAACAGAGTCATACAAAAGTCGCCAGAGTAATGCGGCCTCAATTGTAAACATAAGCAGTACAGTCCTCACTTACAGGCTTTCTACACAAATTTTGAGCTGTATAAACAAGAATTCCTAATATTTGAAAGCAAATTCAAGTGAAAACGCTCCCTAAAGTGCCCGGAGTTGTAAATATTATCAGTTTGCTGGTCATTTCACGGCTTTCCACTGGTAATGTCTGTGATTACAAACGGCAGGAAATGTAGGAAGAATCAATTTACTTTAATTTCAAGGGGTTCTTCCAACTTTTTAATCATTTCTGGAAACTCTAATTGCGTATTTTAAGAGTTTTACCACAAATAGAGAGTTTTCTTACAAATATGTACTGGAACCGTCAGGATTTTAACAGAGTCATACAAAAGTCGCCAGAGTAATGCGGCCTCAATTGTAAACATAAGCAGTACAGTCGTCACTTACAGGCTTTCTACACAAATTTTGAGCTGTATAAACAAGAATTCCTAATATTTGAAAGCAAATTCATGTGAAAACGCTCCCTAAAGTGCCCGGAGTTGTAAATATTATCAGTTTGCTGGTCATTTCACGGCTTTCCACTGGTAATGTCTGTGATTACAAACGGCAGGAAATGTAGGAAGAATCAATTTACTTTAATTTCAAGGGGTTCTTCCATTTTTTTAATCATTTCTGGAAACTCTAATTGCGTTTTTTAAGAGTTTTACCACAACTAGATAGTTTTCTTACAAATATGTACTGGAACCGTCAGGGTTTTAACAGAGTCATACAAAAGTCGCCAGAGTAATACGGCCTCAATTGTAAACATAAGCAGTACAGTCCTCACTTACAGGCTTTCTACACAAATTTTGAGCTGTATAAACAAGAATTCCTAATATTTGAAAGCAAATTCAAGTGAAAACGCTCCCTAAAGTGCCCGGAGTTGTAAATATTATCAGTTTGCTGGTCATTTCACGGCTTTCCACTGGTAATGTCTGTGATTACAAACGGCAGGAAATGTAGGAAGAATCAATTTACTTTAATTTCAAGGGGTTCTTCCAACTTTTTAATCATTTCTGGAAACTCTAATTGCGTATTTTAAGAGTTTTACCACAACTAGAGAGTTTTCTTACTAATATGTACTGGAACCGTCAGGATTTTAACAGAGTCATACAAAAGTCGCCAGAGTAATGCGGCCTCAATTGTAAACATAAGCAGTACAGTCGTCACTTACAGGCTTTCTACACAAATTTTGAGCTGTATAAACAAGAATTCCTAATATTTGAAAGCAAATTCAAGTGAAAACGCTCCCTAAAGTGCCCGGAGTTGTAAATATTATCAGTTTGCTGGTCATTTCACGGCTTTCCACTGGTAATGTCTGTGATTCCAAACGGCAGGAAATGTAGGAAGAATCAATTTACTTTAATTTCAAGGGGTTCTTCCAAATTTTTAATCATTTCTGGAAACTCTAATTGCGTATTTTAAGAGTTTTACCACAACTAGAGAGTTTTCTTACTAATATGTACTGGAACCGTCAGGATTTTAACAGAGTCATACAAAAGTCGCCAGAGTAATGCGGCCTCAATTGTAAACATAAGCAGTACAGTCCTCACTTACAGGCTTTCTACACAAATTTTGAGCTGTATAAACAAGAATTCCTAATATTTGAAAGCAAATTCAAGTGAAAACGCTCGCTAAAGTGCCCGGAGTTGTAAATATTATCAGTTTGCTGGTCATTTCACGGCTTTCCACTGGTAATGTCTGTGATTACAAACGGCAGGAAATGTAGGAAGAATCAATTTACTTTAATTTCAAGGGGTTCTTCCAACTTTTTAATCATTTCTGGAAACTCTAATTGCGTATTTTAAGAGTTTTACCACAACCAGAGAGTTTTTTACAAATATGTACTGGAACCGGCAGGATTTTAACAGAGTCATACAAAAGTCGCCAGAGTAATGCGGCCTCAATTGTAAACATAAGCAGTACAGTCCTCACTTACAGGCTTTCTACACAAATTTTGAGCTGTATAAACAAGAATTCCTAATATTTGAAAGCAAATTCAAGTGAAAACGCTCCCTAAAGTGCCCGGAGTTGTAAATATTATCAGTTTGCTGGTCATTTCACGGCTTTCCACTGGTAATGTCTGTGATTACAAACGGCAGGAAATGTAGGAAGAATCTATTTACTTTAATTTCAAGGGGTTCTTCCAAGTTTTTAATCATTTCTGAAAACTCTAATTGCGTGTTTTAAGAGTTTTACCACAACTAGAGAGTTTTCTTACAAATATGTACTGGAACCGTCAGGATTTTAACAGAGTCATACAAAAGTCGCCAGAGTAATGCGGCCTCAATTGTAAACATACGCAGTTTAGACCTCACTTACAGGCTTTCTACACAAATTTTGAGCTGTATAAACAAGAATTCTTAATATTTGAAAGCAAATTCAAGTGAAAACGCTCCCTAAAGTGCACGGAGTTGTAAATATTATCAGTTTGTTGGTCATTTCACGGCTTTCCACTGGTAATGTCTGTGATTACAAACGGCAGGAAATGTAGGAAGAATCTATTTACTTTAATTTCAAGGGGTTCTTCCAAGTTTTTAATCATTTCTGGAAACTCTAATTGTGTATTTTAAGAGTTTTACCACAACTAGAGAGTTTTTTACAAATATGTACTGGAACCGGCAGGATATTAACAGAGTCATACAAAAGTCGCCAGATTAATGCGGCCTCAATTGTAAACATAAGCAGTACAGTCCTCACTTACAGGCTTTCTACACAAATTTTGAGCTGTATAAACAAGAATTCCTAATATTTGAAAGCAAATTCAAGTGAAAACGCTCCCTAAAGTGCCCGGAGTTGTAAATATTATCAGTTTGCTGGTCATTTCACGGCTTTCCACTGGTAATGTCTGTGATTACAAACGGCAGGAAATGTAGGAAGAATCAATTTACTTTAATTTCAAGGGGTTCTTCCAACTTTTTAATCATTTCTGGAAACTCTAATTGTGTATTTTAAGAGTTTTACCACAACTAGAGAGTTTTCTTGCAAATATGTACTGGAACCGTCAGGGTTTTAACAGAGTCATACAAAAGTCGCCAGAGTAATGCGGCCTCAATTGTAAACATAAGCAGTACAGTCCTCACTTACAGGCTTTCTACACAAATTTTGAGCTGTATAAACAAGAATTCCTAATATTTGGAAGCAAATTCAAGTGAAAACGCTCCCTAAAGGGCCCGGAGTTGTAAATATTATCAGTTTGCTGGTCATTTCACGGCTTTCCACTGGTAATGTCTGTGATTACAAACGGCAGGAAATGTAGGAAGAATCTATTTACTTTAATTTCAAGGGGTTCTTCCAAGTTTTTAATCATTTCTGGAAACTCTAATTGCGTGTTTTAAGAGTTTTACCACAACTAGAGAGTTTTCTTACAAATATGTACTGGAACCGTCAGGGTTTTAACAGAGTCATACAAAAGTCGCCAGAGTAATGCGGCCTCAATTGTAAACATAAGCAGTACAGTCCTCACTTACAGGCTTTCTACACAAATTTTGAGCTGTATAAACAAGAATTCCTAATATTTGAAAGCAAATTCATGTGAAAACGCTCGCTAAAGTGCCCGGAGTTGTAAATGTTATCAGTTTGCTGGTCATTTCACGGCTTTCCACTGGTAATGTCTGTGATTACAAACGGCAGGAAATGTAGGAAGAATCTATTTACTTTAATTTCAAGGGGTTCATCCAAGTTTTTAATCATTTCTGGGAACTCTAATTGCGTATTTTAAGAGTTTTACCACAACTAGATAGTTTTCTTACTAATATGTACTGGAACCGTCAGGATTTTAACAGAGTCATACAAAAGTCGCCAGAGTAATGCGGCCTCAATTGTAAACATAAGCAGTACAGTCCTCACTTACAGGCTTTCTACACAAATTTTGAGCTGTATAAACAAGAATTCCTAATATTTGAAAGCAAATTCAAGTGAAAACGCTCGCTAAAGTGCCCGGAGTTGTAAATATTATCAGTTTGCTGGTCATTTCACGGCTTTCCACTGGTAATGTCTGTGATTACAAATGGCAGGAAATGTAGGAAGAATCAATTTACTTTAATTTCAAGGGGTTCTTCCAACTTTTTAATCATTTCTGGAAACTCTAATTGCGTATTTTAAGAGTTTTACCACAACTAGAGAGTTTTCTTACAAATATGTACTGGAACCGTCAGGATTTTAACAGAGTCATACAAAAGTCGCCAGAGTAATGCGGCCTCAATTGTAAACATAAGCAGTACAGTCCTCACTTACAGGCTTTCTACACAAATTTTGAGCTGTATAAACAAGAATTCCTAATATTTGAAAGCAAATTCAAGTGAAAACGCTCCCTAAAGTGCACGGATTTGTAAATATTATCAGTTTGCTGGTCATTTCACGGCTTTCCACTGGTAATGTCTGTGATTACAAACGGCAGGAAATGTAGGAAGAATCTATTTACTTTAATTTCAAGGGGTTCTTCCAAGTTTTTAATCATTTCTGGAAACTCTAATTGCGTATTTTAAGAGTTTTACCACAACTAGAGAGTTTTCTAACAAATATGTACTGGAACCGTCAGGATTTTAACAGAGTCATACAAAAGTCGCCAGAGTAATGCGGCCTCAATTGTAAACATAAGCAGTACAGTCCTCACTTACAGGCTTTCTACACAAATTTTGAGCTGTATAAACAAGAATTCCTAATATTTGAAAGCAAATTCAAGTGAAAACGCTCCCTAAAGTGCCCGGAGTTGTAAATATTATCAGTTTGCTGGTCATTTCACGGCTTTCCACTGGTAATGTCTGTGATTACAAACGGCAGGAAATGTAGGAAGAATCAATTTACTTTAATTTCAAGGGGTTCTTCCAACTTTTTAATCATTTCTGGAAAATCTAATTGCGTATTTTAAGAGTTTTACCACAACTAGAGAGTTTTCTTACTAATATGTACTGGAACCGTCAGGATTTTAACAGAGTCATACAAAAGTCGCCAGAGTAATGCGGCCTCAATTGTAAACATAAGCAGTACAGTCGTCACTTACAGGCTTTCTACACAAATTTTGAGCTGTATAAACAAGAATTCTTAATATTTGAAAGCAAATTCAAGTGAAAACGCTCCCTAAAGTGCACGGAGTTGTAAATATTATCAGTTTGTTGGTCATTTCACGGCTTTCCACTGGTAATGTCTGTGATTACAAACGGCAGGAAATGTAGGAAGAATCTATTTACTTTAATTTCAAGGGGTTCTTCCAAGTTTTTAATCATTTCTGGAAACTCTAATTGTGTATTTTAAGAGTTTTACCACAACTAGAGAGTTTTTTACAAATATGTACTGGAACCGTCAGGATTTTAACAGAGTCATACAAAAGTCGCCAGAGTAATGCGGCCTCAATTGTAAACATAAGCAGTACAGTCCTCACTTACAGGCTTTCTACACAAATTTTGAGCTGTATAAACAAGAATTCCTAATATTTGAAAGCAAATTCAAGTGAAAACGCTCCCTAAAGTGCCCGGAGTTGTAAATATTATCAGTTTGCTGGTCATTTCACGGCTTTCCACTGGTAATGTCTGTGATTACAAACGGCAGGAAATGTAGGAAGAATCAATTTACTTTAATTTCAAGGGGTTCTTCCAACTTTTTAATCATTTCTGGAAACTCTAATTGCGTATTTTTAGAGTTTTACCACAACTAGAGAGTTTTCTTACTAATATGTACTGGAACCGTCAGGATTTTAACAGAGTCATACAAAAGTCGCCAGAGTAATGCGGCCTCAATTGTAAACATAAGCAGTACAGTCCTCACTTACAGGCTTTCTACACAAATTTTGAGCTGTATAAACAAGAATTCCTAATATTTGAAAGCAAATTCAAGTGAAAACGCTCCCTAAAGTGCCCGGAGTTGTAAATATTACCAGTTTGCTGGTCATTTCACGGCTTTCCACTGGTAATGTCTGTGATTACAAACGGCAGGAAATGTAGGAAGAATCAATTTACTTTAATTTCAAGGGGTTCTTCCAACTTTTTAATCATTTCTGGAAACTCTAATTGCGTATTTTAAGAGTTTTACCACAACTAGAGAGTTTTCTTACTAATATGTACTGGAACCGTCAGGATTTTAACAGAGTCATACAAAAGTCGCCAGAGTAATGCGGCCTCAATTGTAAACATAAGCAGTACAGTCCTCACTTACAGGCTTTCTACACAAATTTTGAGCTGTATAAACAAGAATTCCTAATATTTGAAAGCAAATTCAAGTGAAAACGCTCGCTAAAGTGCCCGGAGTTGTAAATATTATCAGTTTGCTGGTCATTTCACGGCTTTCCACTGGTAATGTCTGTGATTACAAACGGCAGGAAATGTAGGAAGAATCTATTTACTTTAATTTCAAGGGGTTCTTCCAAGTTTTTAATCATTTCTGGAAACTCTAATTGTGTATTTTAAGAGTTTTACCACAACTAGAGAGTTTTCTTGCAAATATGTACTGGAACCGTCAGGGTTTTAACAGAGTCATACAAAAGTCGCCAGAGTAATGCGGCCTCAATTGTAAACATAAGCAGTACAGTCCTCACTTACAGGCTTTCTACACAAATTTTGAGCTGTATAAACAAGAATTCCTAATATTTGGAAGCAAATTCAAGTGAAAACGCTCCCTAAAGTGCTCAGAGTTGTAAATATTATCAGTTTGCTGGTCATTTCACGGCTTTCCACTGGTAATGTCTGTGATTACAAACGGCAGGAAATGTAGGAAGAATCTATTTACTTTAATTTCAAGGGGTTCTTCCAAGTTTTTAATCATTTCTGGAAACTCTAATTGCGTGTTTTAAGAGTTTTACCACAACTAGAGAGTTTTCTTACTAATATGTACTGGAACCGTCAGGATTTTAACAGAGTCATACAAAAGTCGCCAGAGTAATGGGGCCTCAATTGTAAACATACACAGTTTAGACCTCACTTACAGGCTTTCTACACAAATTTTGAGCTGTATAAACAAGAATTCCTAATATTTGAAAGCAAATTCAAGTGAAAACGCTCGCTAAAGTGCCCGGAGTTGTAAATATTATCAGTTTGCTGGTCATTTCACCGCTTTCCACTGGTAATGTCTGTGATTACAAACGGCAGGAAATGTAGGAAGAATCTATTTACTTTAATTTCAAGGGGTTCTTCCAAGTTTTTAATCATTTCTGGAAACTCGAATTGCGTATTTTAAGAGTTTTACCACAACTAGAGAGTTTTCTTACAAATATGTACTGGAACCGTCAGGATTTTAACAGAGTCATACAAAAGTCGCCAGAGTAATGCGGCCTCAATTGTAAACATAAGCAGTACAGTCCTCACTTACAGGCTTTCTACACAAATTTTGAGCTGTATAAACAAGAATTCCTAATATTTGAAAGCAAATTCATGTGAAAACGCTCGCTAAAGTGCCCGAAGTTGTAAATGTTATCAGTTTGCTGGTCATTTCACGGCTTTCCACTGGTAATGTCTGTGATTACAAACGGCAGGAAATGTAGGAAGAATCTATTTACTTTAATTTCAAGGGGTTCTTCCAAGTTTTTAATCATTTCTGGAAACTCTAATTGCGTATTTTAAGAGTTTTACCACAACTAGATAGTTTTCTTACAAATATGTGTTGGAACCGTCAGGGTTTTAACAGAGTCATACAAAAGTCGCCAGAGTAATGCGGCCTCAATTGTAAACATAAGCAGTACAGTCCTCACTTACAGGCTTTCTACACAAATTTTGAGCTGTATAAACAAGAATTCCTAATATTTGAAAGCAAATTCAAGTGAAAACGCTCCCTAAAGTGCCCGGAGTTGTAAATATTATCAGTTTGCTGGTCATTTCACGGCTTTCCACTGGTAATGTCTGTGATTACAAACGGCAGGAAATGTAGGAAGAATCAATTTACTTTAATTTCAAGGGGTTCTTCCAACTTTTTAATCATTTCTGGAAACTCTAATTGCGTATTTTAAGAGTTTTACCACAAATAGAGAGTTTTCTTACAAATATGTACTGGAACCGTCAGGATTTTAACAGAGTCATACAAAAGTCGCCAGAGTAATGCGGCCTCAATTGTAAACATAAGCAGTACAGTCGTCACTTACAGGCTTTCTACACAAATTTTGAGCTGTATAAACAAGAATTCCTAATATTTGAAAGCAAATTCATGTGAAAACGCTCCCTAAGGTGCCCGGAGTTGTAAATATTATCAGTTTGCTGGTCATTTCACGGCTTTCCACTGGTAATGTCTGTGATTACAAACGGCAGGAAATGTAGGAAGAATCAATTTACTTTAATTTCAAGGGGTTCTTCCATTTTTTTAATCATTTCTGGAAACTCTAATTGCGTTTTTTAAGAGTTTTACCACAACTAGATAGTTTTCTTACAAATATGTACTGGAACCGTCAGGGTTTTAACAGAGTCATACAAAAGTCGCCAGAGTAATACGGCCTCAATTGTAAACATAAGCAGTACAGTCCTCACTTACAGGCTTTCTACACAAATTTTGAGCTGTATAAACAAGAATTCCTAATATTTGAAAGCAAATTCAAGTGAAAACGCTCCCTAAAGTGCCCGGAGTTGTAAATATTATCAGTTTGCTGGTCATTTCACGGCTTTCCACTGGTAATGTCTGTGATTACAAACGGCAGGAAATGTAGGAAGAATCAATTTACTTTAATTTCAAGGGGTTCTTCCAACTTTTTAATCATTTCTGGAAACTCTAATTGCGTATTTTAAGAGTTTTACCACAACTAGAGAGTTTTCTTACTAATATGTACTGGAACCGTCAGGATTTTAACAGAGTCATACAAAAGTCGCCAGAGTAATGTGGCCTCAATTGTCAACATAAGCAGTACAGTCCTCACTTACAGGCTTTCTACACAAATTTTGAGCTGTATAAACAAGAATTCCTAATATTTGAAAGCAAATTCAAGTGAAAACGCTCGCTAAAGTGCCCGGAGTTGTAAATATTATCAGTTTGCTGGTCATTTCACGGCTTTCCACTGGTAATGTCTGTGATTACAAACGGCAGGAAATGTAGGAAGAATCAATTTACTTTAATTTCAAGGGGTTCTTCCAACTTTTTAATCATTTCTGGAAACTCTAATTGCGTATTTTAAGAGTTTTACCACAACCAGAGAGTTTTTTACAAATATGTACTGGAACCGGCAGGATTTTAACAGAGTCATACAAAAGTCGCCAGAGTAATACGGCCTCAATTGTAAACATAAGCAGTACAGTCCTCACTTACAGGCTTTCTACACAAATTTTGAGCTGTATAAACAAGAATTCCTAATATTTGAAAGCAAATTCATGTGAAAACGCTCGCTAAAGTGCCCGGAGTTGTAAATGTTATCAGTTTGCTGGTCATTTCACGGCTTTCCACTGGTAATGTCTGTGATTACAAACGGCAGGAAATGTAGGAAGAATCTATTTACTTTAATTTCAAGGGGTTCATCCAAGTTTTTAATCATTTCTGGGAACTCTAATTGCGTATTTTAAGAGTTTTACCACAACTAGATAGTTTTCTTACAAATATGTACTGGAACCGTCAGGGTTTTAACAGAGTCATACAAAAGTCGCCAGAGTAATGCGGCCTCAATTGTAAACATAAGGAGTACAGTCCTCACGTACAGGCTTTCTACACAAATTTTGAGCTGTATAAACAAGAATTCCTAATATTTGAAAGCAAATTCAAGTGAAAACGCTCCCTAAAGTGCCCGGAGTTGTAAATATTATCAGTTTGCTGGTCATTTCACGGCTTTCCACTGGTAATGTCTGTGATTACAAACGGCAGGAAATGTAGGAAGAATCAATTTACTTTAATTTCAAGGGGTTCTTCCAACTTTTTAATCATTTCTGGAAACTCTAATTGCGTATTTTAAGAGTTTTACCACAACTAGATAGTTTTCTTACAAATATGTACTGGAACCGTCAGGGTTTTAACAGAGTCATACAAAAGTCGCCAGAGTAATGCGGCCTCAATTGTAAACATAAGCAGTACAGTCCTCACTTACAGGCTTTCTACACAAATTTTGAGCTGTATAAACAAGAATTCCTAATATTTGAAAGCAAATTCAAGTGAAAACGCTCGCTAAAGTGCCCGGAGTTGTAAATATTATCAGTTTGCTGGTCATTTCACGGCTTTCCACTGGTAATGTCTGTGATTACAAACGGCAGGAAATGTAGGAAGAATCAATTTACTTTAATTTCAAGGGGTTCTTCCAACTTTTTAATCATTTCTGGAAACTCTAATTGCGTATTTTAAGAGTTTTACCACAACTAGAGAGTTTTCTTACTAATATGTACTGGAACCGTCAGGATTTTAACAGAGTCATACAAAAGTCGCCAGAGTAATGCGGCCTCAATTGTAAACATAAGCAGTACAGTCGTCACTTACAGGCTTTCTACACAAATTTTGAGCTGTATAAACAAGAATTCCTAATATTTGAAAGCAAATTCAAGTGAAAACGCTCCCTAAAGTGCACGGAGTTGTAAATATTATCAGTTTGCTGGTCATTTCACGGCTTTCCACTGGTAATGTCTGTGATTACAAACGGCAGGAAATGTAGGAAGAATCTATTTACTTTAATTTCAAGGTGTTCTTCCAAGTTTTTAATCATTTCTGGAAACTCTAATTGCGTATTTTAAGAGTTTTACCACAACTAGAGAGTTTTCTAACAAATATGTACTGGAACCGTCAGGATTTTAACAGAGTCATACAAAAGTCGCCAGAGTAATGCGGCCTCAATTGTAAACATAAGCAGTACAGTCCTCACTTACAGGCTTTCTACACAAATTTTGAGCTGTATAAACAAGAATTCCTAATATTTGAAAGCAAATTCATGTGAAAACGCTCGCTAAAGTGCCCGAAGTTGTAAATGTTATCAGTTTGCTGGTCATTTCACGGCTTTCCACTGGTAATGTCTGTGATTACAAACGGCAGGAAATGTAGGAAGAATCTATTTACTTTAATTTCAAGGGGTTCTTCCAAGTTTTTAATCATTTCTGGAAACTCTAATTGCGTATTTTAAGAGTTTTACCACAACTAGATAGTTTTCTTACAAATATGTGTTGGAACCTTCAGGGTTTTAACAGAGTCATACAAAAGTCGCCAGAGTAATGCGGCCTCAATTGTAAACATAAGCAGTACAGTCGTCACTTACAGGCTTTCTACACAAATTTTGAGCTGTATAAACAAGAATTCCTAATATTTGAAAGCAAATTCATGTGAAAACGCTCCCTAAGGTGCCCGGAGTTGTAAATATTATCAGTTTGCTGGTCATTTCACGGCTTTCCACTGGTAATGTCTGTGATTACAAACGGCAGGAAATGTAGGAAGAATCAATTTACTTTAATTTCAAGGGGTTCTTCCATTTTTTTAATCATTTCTGGAAACTCTAATTGCGTTTTTTAAGAGTTTTACCACAACTAGATAGTTTTCTTACAAATATGTACTGGAACCGTCAGGGTTTTAACAGAGTCATACAAAAGTCGCCAGAGTAATACGGCCTCAATTGTAAACATAAGCAGTACAGTCCTCACTTACAGGCTTTCTACACAAATTTTGAGCTGTATAAACAAGAATTCCTAATATTTGAAAGCAAATTCAAGTGAAAACGCTCCCTAAAGTGCCCGGAGTTGTAAATATTATCAGTTTGCTGGTCATTTCACGGCTTTCCACTGGTAATGTCTGTGATTACAAACGGCAGGAAATGTAGGAAGAATCAATTTACTTTAATTTCAAGGGGTTCTTCCAACTTTTTAATCATTTCTGGAAACTCTAATTGCGTATTTTAAGAGTTTTACCACAACTAGAGAGTTTTCTTACTAATATGTACTGGAACCGTCAGGATTTTAACAGAGTCATACAAAAGTCGCCAGAGTAATGCGGCCTCAATTGTAAACATAAGCAGTACAGTCGTCACTTACAGGCTTTCTACACAAATTTTGAGCTGTATAAACAAGAATTCCTAATATTTGAAAGCAAATTCAAGTGAAAACGCTCCCTAAAGTGCCCGGAGTTGTAAATATTATCAGTTTGCTGGTCATTTCACGGCTTTCCACTGGTAATGTCTGTGATTACAAACGGCAGGAAATGTAGGAAGAATCTATTTACTTTAATTTCAAGGGGTTCTTCCAAGTTTTTAATCATTTCTGGAAACTCTAATTGCGTATTTTAAGAGTTTTACCACAACTAGATAGTTTTCTTACAAATATGTGTTGGAACCGTCAGGGTTTTAACAGAGTCATACAAAAGTCGCCAGAGTAATGCGGCCTCAATTGTAAACATAAGCAGTACAGTCGTCACTTACAGGCTTTCTACACAAATTTTGAGCTGTATAAACAAGAATTCCTAATATTTGAAAGCAAATTCATGTGAAAACGCTCCCTAAAGTGCCCGGAGTTGTAAATATTATCAGTTTGCTGGTCATTTCACGGCTTTCCACTGGTAATGTCTGTGATTCCAAACGGCAGGAAATGTAGGAAGAATCAATTTACTTTAATTTCAAGGGGTTCTTCCAAATTTTTAATCATTTCTGGAAACTCTAATTGCGTATTTTAAGAGTTTTACCACAACTAGAGAGTTTTCTTACTAATATGTACTGGAACCGTCAGGATTTTAACAGAGTCATACAAAAGTCGCCAGAGTAATGCGGCCTCAATTGTAAACATAAGCAGTACAGTCCTCACTTACAGGCTTTCTACACAAATTTTGAGCTGTATAAACAAGAATTCCTAATATTTGAAAGCAAATTCAAGTGAAAACGCTCGCTAAAGTGCCCGGAGTTGTAAATATTATCAGTTTGCTGGTCATTTCACGGCTTTCCACTGGTAATGTCTGTGATTACAAACGGCAGGAAATGTAGGAAGAATCAATTTACTTTAATTTCAAGGGGTTCTTCCAACTTTTTAATCATTTCTGGAAACTCTAATTGCGTATTTTAAGAGTTTTACCACAACCAGAGAGTTTTCTTACAAATATGTACTGGAACCGGCAGGATTTTAACAGAGTCATACAAAAGTCGCCAGAGTAATGCGGCCTCAATTGTAAACATAAGCAGTACAGTCCTCACTTACAGGCTTTCTACACAAATTTTGAGCTGTATAAACAAGAATTCCTAATATTTGAAAGCAAATTCAAGTGAAAACGCTCCCTAAAGTGCCCGGAGTTGTAAATATTATCAGTTTGCTGGTCATTTCACGGCTTTCCACTGGTAATGTCTGTGATTACAAACGGCAGGAAATGTAGGAAGAATCAATTTACTTTAATTTCAAGGGGTTCTTCCAACTTTTTAATCATTTCTGGAAACTCTAATTGCGTATTTTAAGAGTTTTACCACAACTAGAGAGTTTTCTTACTAATATGTACTGGAACCGTCAGGGTTTTAACAGAGTCATACAAAAGTCGCCAGAGTAATGCGGCCTCAATTGTAAACATAAGCAGTACAGTCCTCACTTACAGGATTTCTACACAAATTTTGAGCTGTATAAACAAGAATTCCTAATATTTGAAAGCAAATTCAAGTGAAAACGCTCGCTAAAGTGCCCGGAGTTGTAAATATTATCAGTTTGCTGGTCATTTCACGGCTTTCCACTGGTAATGTCTGTGATTACAAACGGCAGGAAATGTAGGAAGAATCAATTTACTTTAATTTCAAGGGGTTCTTCCAACTTTTTAATCATTTCTGGAAACTCTAATTGCGTATTTTAAGAGTTTTACCACAACTAGAGAGTTTTCTTACTAATATGTACTGGAACCGTCAGGATTTTAACAGAGTCATACAAAAGTCGCCAGAGTAATGCGGCCTCAATTGTAAACATAAGCAGTACAGTCGTCACTTACAGGCTTTCTACACAAATTTTGAGCTGTATAAACAAGAATTCCTAATATTTGAAAGCAAATTCAAGTGAAAACGCTCCCTAAAGTGCCCGGAGTTGTAAATATTATCAGTTTGCTGGTCATTTCACGGCTTTCCACTGGTAATGTCTGTGATTACAAACGGCAGGAAATGTAGGAAGAATCAATTTACTTTAATTTCAAGGGGTTCTTCCAACTTTTTAATCATTTCTGGAAACTCTAATTGCGTATTTTAAGAGTTTTACCACAAATAGAGAGTTTTCTTACAAATATGTACTGGAACCGTCAGGATTTTAACAGAGTCATACAAAAGTCGCTAGAGTAATGCGGCCTCAATTGTAAACATAAGCAGTACAGTCGTCACTTACAGGCTTTCTACACAAATTTTGAGCTGTATAAACAAGAATTCCTAATATTTGAAAGCAAATTCATGTGAAAACGCTCCCTAAAGTGCCCGGAGTTGTAAATATTATCAGTTTGCTGGTCATTTCACGGCTTTCCACTGGTAATGTCTGTGATTACAAACGGCAGGAAATGTAGGAAGAATCAATTTACTTTAATTTCAAGGGGTTCTTCCATTTTTTTAATCATTTCTGGAAACTCTAATTGCGTTTTTTAAGAGTTTTACCACAACTAGATAGTTTTCTTACAAATATGTACTGGAACCGTCAGGGTTTTAACAGAGTCATACAAAAGTCGCCAGAGTAATACGGCCTCAATTGTAAACATAAGCAGTACAGTCCTCACTTACAGGCTTTCTACACAAATTTTGAGCTGTATAAACAAGAATTCCTAATATTTGAAAGCAAATTCAAGTGAAAACGCTCCCTAAAGTGCCCGGAGTTGTAAATATTATCAGTTTGCTGGTCATTTCACGGCTTTCCACTGATAATGTCTGTGATTCCAAACGGCAGGAAATGTAGGAAGAATCAATTTACTTTAATTTCAAGGGGTTCTTCCAAATTTTTAATCATTTCTGGAAACTCTAATTGCGTATTTTAAGAGTTTTACCACAACTAGAGAGTTTTCTTACTAATATGTACTGGAACCGTCAGGATTTTAACAGAGTCATACAAAAGTCGCCAGAGTAATGCGGCCTCAATTGTAAACATAAGCAGTACAGTCCTCACTTACAGGCTTTCTACACAAATTTTGAGCTGTATAAACAAGAATTCCTAATATTTGAAAGCAAATTCAAGTGAAAACGCTCGCTAAAGTGCCCGGAGTTGTAAATATTATCAGTTTGCTGGTCATTTCACGGCTTTCCACTGGTAATGTCTGTGATTACAAACGGCAGGAAATGTAGGAAGAATCAATTTACTTTAATTTCAAGGGGTTCTTCCAACTTTTTAATCATTTCTGGAAACTCTAATTGCGTATTTTAAGAGTTTTACCACAACCAGAGAGTTTTTTACAAATATGTACTGGAACCGGCAGGATTTTAACAGAGTCATACAAAAGTCGCCAGAGTAATGCGGCCTCAATTGTAAACATAAGCAGTACAGTCCTCACTTACAGGCTTTCTACACAAATTTTGAGCTGTATAAACAAGAATTCCTAATATTTGAAAGCAAATTCATGTGAAAACGCTCGCTAAAGTGCCCGGAGTTGTAAATGTTATCAGTTTGCTGGTCATTTCACGGCTTTCCACTGGTAATGTCTGTGATTACAAACGGCAGGAAATGTAGGAAGAATCTATTTACTTTAATTTCAAGGGGTTCATCCAAGTTTTTAATCATTTCTGGGAACTCTAATTGCGTATTTTAAGAGTTTTACCACAACTAGATAGTTTTCTTACAAATATGTACTGGAACCGTCAGGGTTTTAACAGAGTCATACAAAAGTCGCCAGAGTAATGCGGCCTCAATTGTAAACATAAGGAGTACAGTCCTCACTTACAGGCTTTCTACACAAATTTTGAGCTGTATAAACAAGAATTCCTAATATTTGAAAGCAAATTCAAGTGAAAACGCTCCCTAAAGTGCCCGGAGTTGTAAATATTATCAGTTTGCTGGTCATTTCACGGCTTTCCACTGGTAATGTCTGTGATTACAAACGGCAGGAAATGTAGGAAGAATCAATTTACTTTAATTTCAAGGGGTTCTTCCAACTTTTTAATCATTTCTGGAAACTCTAATTGCGTATTTTAAGAGTTTTACCACAACTAGATAGTTTTCTTACAAATATGTACTGGAACCGTCAGGGTTTTAACAGAGTCATACAAAAGTCGCCAGAGTAATGCGGCCTCAATTGTAAACATAAGCAGTACAGTCCTCACTTACAGGCTTTCTACACAAATTTTGAGCTGTATAAACAAGAATTCCTAATATTTGAAAGCAAATTCAAGTGAAAACGCTCGCTAAAGTGCCCGGAGTTGTAAATATTATCAGTTTGCTGGTCATTTCACGGCTTTCCACTGGTAATGTCTGTGATTACAAACGGCAGGAAATGTAGGAAGAATCAATTTACTTTAATTTCAAGGGGTTCTTCCAACTTTTTAATCATTTCTGGAAACTCTAATTGCGTATTTTAAGAGTTTTACCACAACTAGAGAGTTTTCTTACTAATATGTACTGGAACCGTCAGGATTTTAACAGAGTCATACAAAAGTCGCCAGAGTAATGCGGCCTCAATTGTAAACATAAGCAGTACAGTCGTCACTTACAGGCTTTCTACACAAATTTTGAGCTGTATAAACAAGAATTCCTAATATTTGAAAGCAAATTCAAGTGAAAACGCTCCCTAAAGTGCACGGAGTTGTAAATATTATCAGTTTGCTGGTCATTTCACGGCTTTCCACTGGTAATGTCTGTGATTCCAAACGGCAGGAAATGTAGGAAGAATCTATTTACTTTAATTTCAAGGTGTTCTTCCAAGTTTTTAATCATTTCTGGAAACTCTAATTGCGTATTTTAAGAGTTTTACCACAACTAGAGAGTTTTCTAACAAATATGTACTGGAACCGTCAGGATTTTAACAGAGTCATACAAAAGTCGCCAGAGTAATGCGGCCTCAATTGTAAACATAAGCAGTACAGTCCTCACTTACAGGCTTTCTACACAAATTTTGAGCTGTATAAACAAGAATTCCTAATATTTGAAAGCAAATTCAAGTGAAAACGCTCCCTAAAGTGCCCGGAGTTGTAAATATTATCAGTTTGCTGGTCATTTCACGGCTTTCCACTGGTAATGTCTGTGATTACAAACGGCAGGAAATGTAGGAAGAATCTATTTACTTTAATTTCAAGGGGTTCTTCCAAGTTTTTAATCATTTCTGAAAACTCTAATTGCGTGTTTTAAGAGTTTTACCACAACTAGAGAGTTTTCTTACAAATATGTACTGGAACCGTCAGGATTTTAACAGAGTCATACAAAAGTCGCCAGAGTAATGCGGCCTCAATTGTAAACATACGCAGTTTAGACCTCACTTACAGGCTCTCTACACAAATTTTGAGCTGTATAAACAAGAATTCTTAATATTTGAAAGCAAATTCAAGTGAAAACGCTCCCTAAAGTGCTCAGAGTTGTAAATATTATCAGTTTGCTGGTCATTTCACGGCTTTCCACTGGTAATGTCTGTGATTACAAACGGCAGGAAATGTAGGAAGAATCTATTTACTTTAATTTCAAGGGGTTCTTCCAAGTTTTTAATCATTTCTGGAAACTCTAATTGCGTGTTTTAAGAGTTTTACCACAACTAGAGAGTTTTCTTACTAATATGTACTGGAACCGTCAGGATTTTAACAGAGTCATACAAAAGTCGCCAGAGTAATGGGGCCTCAATTGTAAACATACGCAGTTTAGACCTCACTTACAGGCTTTCTACACAAATTTTGAGCTGTATAAACAAGAATTCCTAATATTTGAAAGCAAATTCAAGTGAAAACGCTCGCTAAAGTGCCCGGAGTTGTAAATATTATCAGTTTGCTGGTCATTTCACCGCTTTCCACTGGTAATGTCTGTGATTACAAACGGCAGGAAATGTAGGAAGAATCTATTTACTTTAATTTCAAGGGGTTCTTCCAAGTTTTTAATCATTTCTGGAAACTCGAATTGCGTATTTTAAGAGTTTTACCACAACTAGAGAGTTTTCTTACAAATATGTACTGGAACCGTCAGGATTTTAACAGAGTCATACAAAAGTCGCCAGAGTAATGCGGCCTCAATTGTAAACATAAGCAGTACAGTCCTCACTTACAGGCTTTCTACACAAATTTTGAGCTGTATAAACAAGAATTCCTAATATTTGAAAGCAAATTCATGTGAAAACGCTCGCTAAAGTGCCCGAAGTTGTAAATGTTATCAGTTTGCTGGTCATTTCACGGCTTTCCACTGGTAATGTCTGTGATTACAAACGGCAGGAAATGTAGGAAGAATCTATTTACTTTAATTTCAAGGGGTTCTTCCAAGTTTTTAATCATTTCTGGAAACTCTAATTGCGTATTTTAAGAGTTTTACCACAACTAGATAGTTTTCTTACAAATATGTGTTGGAACCGTCAGGGTTTTAACAGAGTCATACAAAAGTCGCCAGAGTAATGCGGCCTCAATTGTAAACATAAGCAGTACAGTCCTCACTTACAGGCTTTCTACACAAATTTTGAGCTGTATAAACAAGAATTCCTAATATTTGAAAGCAAATTCAAGTGAAAACGCTCCCTAAAGTGCCCGGAGTTGTAAATATTATCAGTTTGCTGGTCATTTCACGGCTTTCCACTGGTAATGTCTGTGATTACAAACGGCAGGAAATGTAGGAAGAATCAATTTACTTTAATTTCAAGGGGTTCTTCCAACTTTTTAATCATTTCTGGAAACTCTAATTGCGTATTTTAAGAGTTTTACCACAACTAGAGAGTTTTCTTACTAATATGTACTGGAACCGTCAGGATTTTAACAGAGTCATACAAAAGTCGCCAGAGTAATGCGGCCTCAATTGTAAACATAAGCAGTACAGTCGTCACTTACAGGCTTTCTACACAAATTTTGAGCTGTATAAACAAGAATTCCTAATATTTGAAAGCAAATTCAAGTGAAAACGCTCCCTAAAGTGCCCGGAGTTGTAAATATTATCAGTTTGCTGGTCATTTCACGGCTTTCCACTGGTAATGTCTGTGATTCCAAACGGCAGGAAATGTAGGAAGAATCAATTTACTTTAATTTCAAGGGGTTCTTCCAACTTTTTAATCATTTCTGGAAACTCTAATTGCGTATTTTAAGAGTTTTACCACAACTAGAGAGTTTTCTTACTAATATGTACTGGAACCGTCAGGATTTTAACAGAGTCATACAAAAGTCGCCAGAGTAATGCGGCCTCAATTGTAAACATACGCAGTTTAGACCTCACTTACAGGCTCTCTACACAAATTTTGAGCTGTATAAACAAGAATTCTTAATATTTGAAAGCAAATTCAAGTGAAAACGCTCCCTAAAGTGCTCAGAGTTGTAAATATTATCAGTTTGCTGGTCATTTCACGGCTTTCCACTGGTAATGTCTGTGATTACAAACGGCAGGAAATGTAGGAAGAATCTATTTACTTTAATTTCAAGGGGTTCTTCCAAGTTTTTAATCATTTCTGGAAACTCTAATTGCGTGTTTTAAGAGTTTTACCACAACTAGAGAGTTTTCTTACTAATATGTACTGGAACCGTCAGGATTTTAACAGAGTCATACAAAAGTCGCCAGAGTAATGGGGCCTCAATTGTAAACATACGCAGTTTAGACCTCACTTACAGGCTTTCTACACAAATTTTGAGCTGTATAAACAAGAATTCCTAATATTTGAAAGCAAATTCAAGTGAAAACGCTCGCTAAAGTGCCCGGAGTTGTAAATATTATCAGTTTGCTGGTCATTTCACCGCTTTCCACTGGTAATGTCTGTGATTACAAACGGCAGGAAATGTAGGAAGAATCTATTTACTTTAATTTCAAGGGGTTCTTCCAAGTTTTTAATCATTTCTGGAAACTCGAATTGCGTATTTTAAGAGTTTTACCACAACTAGAGAGTTTTCTTACAAATATGTACTGGAACCGTCAGGATTTTAACAGAGTCATACAAAAGTCGCCAGAGTAATGCGGCCTCAATTGTAAACATAAGCAGTACAGTCCTCACTTACAGGCTTTCTACACAAATTTTGAGCTGTATAAACAAGAATTCCTAATATTTGAAAGCAAATTCATGTGAAAACGCTCGCTAAAGTGCCCGAAGTTGTAAATGTTATCAGTTTGCTGGTCATTTCACGGCTTTCCACTGGTAATGTCTGTGATTACAAACGGCAGGAAATGTAGGAAGAATCTATTTACTTTAATTTCAAGGGGTTCTTCCAAGTTTTTAATCATTTCTGGAAACTCTAATTGCGTATTTTAAGAGTTTTACCACAACTAGATAGTTTTCTTACAAATATGTGTTGGAACCGTCAGGGTTTTAACAGAGTCATACAAAAGTCGCCAGAGTAATGCGGCCTCAATTGTAAACATAAGCAGTACAGTCCTCACTTACAGGCTTTCTACACAAATTTTGAGCTGTATAAACAAGAATTCCTAATATTTGAAAGCAAATTCAAGTGAAAACGCTCCCTAAAGTGCCCGGAGTTGTAAATATTATCAGTTTGCTGGTCATTTCACGGCTTTCCACTGGTAATGTCTGTGATTACAAACGGCAGGAAATGTAGGAAGAATCAATTTACTTTAATTTCAAGGGGTTCTTCCAACTTTTTAATCATTTCTGGAAACTCTAATTGCGTATTTTAAGAGTTTTACCACAACTAGAGAGTTTTCTTACTAATATGTACTGGAACCGTCAGGATTTTAACAGAGTCATACAAAAGTCGCCAGAGTAATGCGGCCTCAATTGTAAACATAAGCAGTACAGTCCTCACTTACAGGCTTTCTACACAAATTTTGAGCTGTATAAACAAGAATTCCTAATATTTGAAAGCAAATTCAAGTGAAAACGCTCCCTAAAGTGCCCGGAGTTGTAAATATTATCAGTTTGCTGGTCATTTCACGGCTTTCCACTGGTAATGTCTGTGATTACAAACGGCAGGAAATGTAGGAAGAATCTATTTACTTTAATTTCAAGGGGTTCTTCCAAGTTTTTAATCATTTCTGGAAACTCTAATTGTGTATTTTAAGAGTTTTACCACAACTAGAGAGTTTTCTTGCAAATATGTACTGGAACCGTCAGGGTTTTAACAGAGTCATACAAAAGTCGCCAGAGTAATGCGGCCTCAATTGTAAACATAAGGAGTACAGTCCTCACTTACAGGCTTTCTACACAAATTTTGAGCTGTATAAACAAGAATTCCTAATATTTGAAAGCAAATTCAAGTGAAAACGCTCCCTAAAGTGCCCGGAGTTGTAAATATTATCAGTTTGCTGGTCATTTCACGGCTTTCCACTGGTAATGTCTGTGATTACAAACGGCAGGAAATGTAGGAAGAATCAATTTACTTTAATTTCAAGGGGTTCTTCCAACTTTTTAATCATTTCTGGAAACTCTAATTGCGTATTTTAAGAGTTTTATCACAACTAGATAGTTTTCTTACAAATATGTACTGGAACCGTCAGGGTTTTAACAGAGTCATACAAAAGTCGCCAGAGTAATGCGGCCTCAATTGTAAACATAAGCAGTACAGTCCTCACTTACAGGCTTTCTACACAAATTTTGAGCTGTATAAACAAGAATTCCTAATATTTGAAAGCAAATTCAAGTGAAAACGCTCGCTAAAGTGCCCGGAGTTGTAAATATTATCAGTTTGCTGGTCATTTCACGGCTTTCCACTGGTAATGTCTGTGATTACAAACGGCAGGAAATGTAGGAAGAATCAATTTACTTTAATTTCAAGGGGTTCTTCCAACTTTTTAATCATTTCTGGAAACTCTAATTGCGTATTTTAAGAGTTTTACCACAACTAGAGAGTTTTCTTACTAATATGTACTGGAACCGTCAGGATTTTAACAGAGTCATACAAAAGTCGCCAGAGTAATGCGGCCTCAATTGTAAACATAAGCAGTACAGTCGTCACTTACAGGCTTTCTACACAAATTTTGAGCTGTATAAACAAGAATTCCTAATATTTGAAAGCAAATTCAAGTGAAAACGCTCCCTAAAGTGCACGGAGTTGTAAATATTATCAGTTTGCTGGTCATTTCACGGCTTTCCACTGGTAATGTCTGTGATTACAAACGGCAGGAAATGTAGGAAGAATCTATTTACTTTAATTTCAAGGTGTTCTTCCATTTTTTTAATCATTTCTGGAAACTCTAATTGCGTATTTTAAGAGTTTTACCACAACTAGAGAGTTTTCTAACAAATATGTACTGGAACCGTCAGGATTTTAACAGAGTCATACAAAAGTCGCCAGAGTAATGCGGCCTCAATTGTAAACATAAGCAGTACAGTCCTCACTTACAGGCTTTCTACACAAATTTTGAGCTGTATAAACAAGAATTCCTAATATTTGAAAGCAAATTCAAGTGAAAACGCTCCCTAAAGTGCCCGGAGTTGTAAATATTATCAGATTGCTGGTCATTTCACGGCTTTCCACTGGTAATGTCTGTGATTACAAACGGCAGGAAATGTAGGAAGAATCTATTTACTTTAATTTCAAGGGGTTCTTCCAAGTTTTTAATCATTTCTGAAAACTCTAATTGCGTGTTTTAAGAGTTTTACCACAACTAGAGAGTTTTCTTACAAATATGTACTGGAACCGTCAGGATTTTAACAGAGTCATACAAAAGTCGCCAGAGTAATGCGGCCTCAATTGTAAACATACGCAGTTTAGACCTCACTTACAGTCTTTCTACACAAATTTTGAGCTGTATAAACAAGAATTCTTAATATTTGAAAGCAAATTCAAGTGAAAACGCTCCCTAAAGTGCTCAGAGTTGTAAATATTATCAGTTTGCTGGTCATTTCACGGCTTTCCACTGGTAATGTCTGTGATTACAAACGGCAGGAAATGTAGGAAGAATCTATTTACTTTAATTTCAAGGGGTTCTTCCAAGTTTTTAATCATTTCTGGAAACTCTAATTGCGTGTTTTAAGAGTTTTACCACAACTAGAGAGTTTTCTTACTAATATGTACTGGAACCGTCAGGATTTTAACAGAGTCATACAAAAGTCGCCAGAGTAATGGGGCCTCAATTGTAAACATACGCAGTTTAGACCTCACTTACAGGCTTTCTACACAAATTTTGAGCTGTATAAACAAGAATTCCTAATATTTGAAAGCAAATTCAAGTGAAAACGCTCGCTAAAGTGCCCGGAGTTGTAAATATTATCAGTTTGCTGGTCATTTCACCGCTTTCCACTGGTAATGTCTGTGATTACAAACGGCAGGAAATGTAGGAAGAATCTATTTACTTTAATTTCAAGGGGTTCTTCCAAGTTTTTAATCATTTCTGGAAACTCGAATTGCGTATTTTAAGAGTTTTACCACAACTAGAGAGTTTTCTTACAAATATGTACTGGAACCGTCAGGATTTTAACAGAGTCATACAAAAGTCGCCAGAGTAATGCGGCCTCAATTGTAAACATAAGCAGTACAGTCCTCACTTACAGGCTTTCTACACAAATTTTGAGCTGTATAAACAAGAATTCCTAATATTTGAAAGCAAATTCAAGTGAAAACGCTCCCTAAAGTGCCCGGAGTTGTAAATATTATCAGATTGCTGGTCATTTCACGGCTTTCCACTGGTAATGTCTGTGATTACAAACGGCAGGAAATGTAGGAAGAATCTATTTACTTTAATTTCAAGGGGTTCTTCCAAGTTTTTAATCATTTCTGAAAACTCTAATTGCGTGTTTTAAGAGTTTTACCACAACTAGAGAGTTTTCTTACAAATATGTACTGGAACCGTCAGGATTTTAACAGAGTCATACAAAAGTCGCCAGAGTAATGCGGCCTCAATTGTAAACATACGCAGTTTAGACCTCACTTACAGTCTTTCTACACAAATTTTGAGCTGTATAAACAAGAATTCTTAATATTTGAAAGCAAATTCAAGTGAAAACGCTCCCTAAAGTGCTCAGAGTTGTAAATATTATCAGTTTGCTGGTCATTTCACGGCTTTCCACTGGTAATGTCTGTGATTACAAACGGCAGGAAATGTAGGAAGAATCTATTTACTTTAATTTCAAGGGGTTCTTCCAAGTTTTTAATCATTTCTGGAAACTCTAATTGCGTGTTTTAAGAGTTTTACCACAACTAGAGAGTTTTCTTACTAATATGTACTGGAACCGTCAGGATTTTAACAGAGTCATACAAAAGTCGCCAGAGTAATGGGGCCTCAATTGTAAACATACGCAGTTTAGACCTCACTTACAGGCTTTCTACACAAATTTTGAGCTGTATAAACAAGAATTCCTAATATTTGAAAGCAAATTCAAGTGAAAACGCTCGCTAAAGTGCCCGGAGTTGTAAATATTATCAGTTTGCTGGTCATTTCACCGCTTTCCACTGGTAATGTCTGTGATTACAAACGGCAGGAAATGTAGGAAGAATCTATTTACTTTAATTTCAAGGGGTTCTTCCAAGTTTTTAATCATTTCTGGAAACTCGAATTGCGTATTTTAAGAGTTTTACCACAACTAGAGAGTTTTCTTACAAATATGTACTGGAACCGTCAGGATTTTAACAGAGTCATACAAAAGTCGCCAGAGTAATGCGGCCTCAATTGTAAACATAAGCAGTACAGTCCTCACTTACAGGCTTTCTACACAAATTTTGAGCTGTATAAACAAGAATTCCTAATATTTGAAAGCAAATTCAAGTGAAAACGCTCCCTAAAGTGCCCGGAGTTGTAAATATTATCAGATTGCTGGTCATTTCACGGCTTTCCACTGGTAATGTCTGTGATTACAAACGGCAGGAAATGTAGGAAGAATCTATTTACTTTAATTTCAAGGGTTTCTTCCAAGTTTTTAATCATTTCTGAAAACTCTAATTGCGTGTTTTAAGAGTTTTACCACAACTAGAGAGTTTTCTTACAAATATGTACTGGAACCGTCAGGATTTTAACAGAGTCATACAAAAGTCGCCAGAGTAATGCGGCCTCAATTGTAAACATACGCAGTTTAGACCTCACTTACAGTCTTTCTACACAAATTTTGAGCTGTATAAACAAGAATTCTTAATATTTGAAAGCAAATTCAAGTGAAAACGCTCCCTAAAGTGCTCAGAGTTGTAAATATTATCAGTTTGCTGGTCATTTCACGGCTTTCCACTGGTAATGTCTGTGATTACAAACGGCAGGAAATGTAGGAAGAATCTATTTACTTTAATTTCAAGGGGTTCTTCCAAGTTTTTAATCATTTCTGGAAACTCTAATTGCGTGTTTTAAGAGTTTTACCACAACTAGAGAGTTTTCTTACTAATATGTACTGGAACCGTCAGGATTTTAACAGAGTCATACAAAAGTCGCCAGAGTAATGGGGCCTCAATTGTAAACATACGCAGTTTAGACCTCACTTACAGGCTTTCTACACAAATTTTGAGCTGTATAAACAAGAATTCCTAATATTTGAAAGCAAATTCAAGTGAAAACGCTCGCTAAAGTGCCCGGAGTTGTAAATATTATCAGTTTGCTGGTCATTTCACCGCTTTCCACTGGTAATGTCTGTGATTACAAACGGCAGGAAATGTAGGAAGAATCTATTTACTTTAATTTCAAGGGGTTCTTCCAAGTTTTTAATCATTTCTGGAAACTCGAATTGCGTATTTTAAGAGTTTTACCACAACTAGAGAGTTTTCTTACAAATATGTACTGGAACCGTCAGGATTTTAACAGAGTCATACAAAAGTCGCCAGAGTAATGCGGCCTCAATTGTAAACATAAGCAGTACAGTCCTCACTTACAGGCTTTCTACACAAATTTTGAGCTGTATAAACAAGAATTCCTAATATTTGAAAGCAAATTCATGTGAAAACGCTCGCTAAAGTGCCCGAAGTTGTAAATGTTATCAGTTTGCTGGTCATTTCACGGCTTTCCACTGGTAATGTCTGTGATTACAAACGGCAGGAAATGTAGGAAGAATCTATTTACTTTAATTTCAAGGGGTTCTTCCAAGTTTTTAATCATTTCTGGAAACTCTAATTGCGTATTTTAAGAGTTTTACCACAACTAGATAGTTTTCTTACAAATATGTGTTGGAACCGTCAGGGTTTTAACAGAGTCATACAAAAGTCGCCAGAGTAATGCGGCCTCAATTGTAAACATAAGCAGTACAGTCCTCACTTACAGGCTTTCTACACAAATTTTGAGCTGTATAAACAAGAATTCCTAATATTTGAAAGCAAATTCAAGTGAAAACGCTCCCTAAAGTGCCCGGAGTTGTAAATATTATCAGTTTGCTGGTCATTTCACGGCTTTCCACTGGTAATGTCTGTGATTACAAACGGCAGGAAATGTAGGAAGAATCAATTTACTTTAATTTCAAGGGGTTCTTCCAACTTTTTAATCATTTCTGGAAACTCTAATTGCGTATTTTAAGAGTTTTACCACAAATAGAGAGTTTTCTTACAAATATGTACTGGAACCGTCAGGATTTTAACAGAGTCATACAAAAGTCGCCAGAGTAATGCGGCCTCAATTGTAAACATAAGCAGTACAGTCGTCACTTACAGGCTTTCTACACAAATTTTGAGCTGTATAAACAAGAATTCCTAATATTTGAAAGCAAATTCATGTGAAAACGCTCCCTAAAGTGCCCGGAGTTGTAAATATTATCAGTTTGCTGGTCATTTCACGGCTTTCCACTGGTAATGTCTGTGATTACAAACGGCAGGAAATATAGGAAGAATCAATTTACTTTAATTTCAAGGGGTTCTTCCATTTTTTTAATCATTTCTGGAAACTCTAATTGCGTTTTTTAAGAGTTTTACCACAACTAGATAGTTTTCTTACAAATATGTACTGGAACCGTCAGGGTTTTAACAGAGTCATACAAAAGTCGCCAGAGTAATACGGCCTCAATTGTAAACATAAGCAGTACAGTCCTCACTTACAGGCTTTCTACACAAATTTTGAGCTGTATAAACAAGAATTCCTAATATTTGAAAGCAAATTCAAGTGAAAACGCTCCCTAAAGTGCCCGGAGTTGTAAATATTATCAGTTTGCTGGTCATTTCACGGCTTTCCACTGGTAATGTCTGTGATTACAAACGGCAGGAAATGTAGGAAGAATCAATTTACTTTAATTTCAAGGGGTTCTTCCAACTTTTTAATCATTTCTGGAAACTCTAATTGCGTATTTTAAGAGTTTTACCACAACTAGAGAGTTTTCTTACTAATATGTACTGGAACCGTCAGGATTTTAACAGAGTCATACAAAAGTCGCCAGAGTAATGCGGCCTCAATTGTAAACATAAGCAGTACAGTCGTCACTTACAGGCTTTCTACACAAATTTTGAGCTGTATAAACAAGAATTCCTAATATTTGAAAGCAAATTCAAGTGAAAACGCTCCCTAAAGTGCCCAGAGTTGTAAATATTATCAGTTTGCTGGTCATTTCACGGCTTTCCACTGGTAATGTCTGTGATTCCAAACGGCAGGAAATGTAGGAAGAATCAATTTACTTTAATTTCAAGGGGTTCTTCCAACTTTTTAATCATTTCTGGAAACTCTAATTGCGTATTTTAAGAGTTTTACCACAACTAGAGAGTTTTCTTACTAATATGTACTGGAACCGTCAGGATTTTAACAGAGTCATACAAAAGTCGCCAGAGTAATGCGGCCTCAATTGTAAACATACGCAGTTTAGACCTCACTTACAGGCTTTCTACACAAATTTTGAGCTGTATAAACAAGAATTCTTAATATTTGAAAGCAAATTCAAGTGAAAACGCTCCCTAAAGTGCACGGAGTTGTAAATATTATCAGTTTGTTGGTCATTTCACGGCTTTCCACTGGTAATGTCTGTGATTACAAACGGCAGGAAATGTAGGAAGAATCTATTTACTTTAATTTCAAGGGGTTCTTCCAAGTTTTTAATCATTTCTGGAAACTCTAATTGTGTATTTTAAGAGTTTTACCACAACTAGAGAGTTTTCTTGCAAATATGTACTGGAACCGTCAGGGTTTTAACAGAGTCATACAAAAGTCGCCAGAGTAATGCGTCCTCAATTGTAAACATAAGCAGTACAGTCCTCACTTACAGGCTTTCTACACAAATTTTGAGCTGTATAAACAAGAATTCCTAATATTTGAAAGCAAATTCATGTGAAAACGCTCGCTAAAGTGCCCGGAGTTGTAAATGTTATCAGTTTGCTGGTCATTTCACGGCTTTCCACTGGTAATGTCTGTGATTACAAACGGCAGGAAATGTAGGAAGAATCTATTTACTTTAATTTCAAGGGGTTCATCCAAGTTTTTAATCATTTCTGGAAACTCTAATTGCGTATTTTAAGAGTTTTACCACAACTAGATAGTTTTCTTACAAATATGTACTGGAACCGTCAGGGTTTTAACAGAGTCATACAAAAGTCGCCAGAGTAATGCGGCCTCAATTGTAAACATAAGCAGTACAGTCCTCACTTACAGGCTTTCTACACAAATTTTGAGCTGTATAAACAAGAATTCTTAATATTTGAAAGCAAATTCAAGTGAAAACGCTCCCTAAAGTGCACGGAGTTGTAAATATTATCAGTTTGTTGGTCATTTCACGGCTTTCCACTGGTAATGTCTGTGATTACAAACGGCAGGAAATGTAGGAAGAATCTATTTACTTTAATTTCAAGGGGTTCTTCCAAGTTTTTAATCATTTCTGGAAACTCTAATTGTGTATTTTAAGAGTTTTACCACAACTAGAGAGTTTTTTACAAATATGTACTGGAACCGTCAGGATTTTAACAGAGTCATACAAAAGTCGCCAGAGTAATGCGGCCTCAATTGTAAACATAAGCAGTACAGTCCTCACTTACAGGCTTTCTACACAAATTTTGAGCTGTATAAACAAGAATTCCTAATATTTGAAAGCAAATTCAAGTGAAAACGCTCCCTAAAGTGCCCGGAGTTGTAAATATTATCAGTTTGCTGGTCATTTCACGGCTTTCCACTGGTAATGTCTGTGATTACAAACGGCAGGAAATGTAGGAAGAATCAATTTACTTTAATTTCAAGGGGTTCTTCCAACTTTTTAATCATTTCTGGAAACTCTAATTGCGTATTTTTAGAGTTTTACCACAACTAGAGAGTTTTCTTACTAATATGTACTGGAACCGTCAGGATTTTAACAGAGTCATACAAAAGTCGCCAGAGTAATGCGGCCTCAATTGTAAACATAAGCAGTACAGTCCTCACTTACAGGCTTTCTACACAAATTTTGAGCTGTATAAACAAGAATTCCTAATATTTGAAAGCAAATTCAAGTGAAAACGCTCGCTAAAGTGCCCGGAGTTGTAAATATTATCAGTTTGCTGGTCATTTCACGGCTTTCCACTGGTAATGTCTGTGATTACAAACGGCAGGAAATGTAGGAAGAATCAATTTACTTTAATTTCAAGGGGTTCTTCCAACTTTTTAATCATTTCTGGAAACTCTAATTGCGTATTTTAAGAGTTTTACCACAACTAGAGAGTTTTCTTACAAATATGTACTGGAACCGTCAGGATTTTAACAGAGTCATACAAAAGTCGCCAGAGTAATGCGGCCTCAATTGTAAACATAAGCAGTACAGTCCTCACTTACAGGCTTTCTACACAAATTTTGAGCTGTATAAACAAGAATTCCTAATATTTGGAAGCAAATTCAAGTGAAAACGCTCCCTAAAGTGCTCAGAGTTGTAAATATTATCAGTTTGCTGGTCATTTCACGGCTTTCCACTGGTAATGTCTGTGATTACAAACGGCAGGAAATGTAGGAAGAATCTATTTACTTTAATTTCAAGGGGTTCTTCCAAGTTTTTAATCATTTCTGGAAACTCTAATTGCGTGTTTTAAGAGTTTTACCACAACTAGAGAGTTTTCTTACTAATATGTACTGGAACTGTCAGGATTTTAACAGAGTCATACAAAAGTCGCCAGAGTAATGGGGCCTCAATTGTAAACATACGCAGTTTAGACCTCACTTACAGGCTTTCTACACAAATTTTGAGCTGTATAAACAAGAATTCCTAATATTTGAAAGCAAATTCAAGTGAAAACGCTCGCTAAAGTGCCCGGAGTTGTAAATATTATCAGTTTGCTGGTCATTTCACCGCTTTCCACTGGTAATGTCTGTGATTACAAACGGCAGGAAATGTAGGAAGAATCTATTTACTTTAATTTCAAGGGGTTCTTCCAAGTTTTTAATCATTTCTGGAAACTCGAATTGCGTATTTTAAGAGTTTTACCACAACTAGAGAGTTTTCTTACAAATATGTACTGGAACCGTCAGGATTTTAACAGAGTCATACAAAAGTCGCCAGAGTAATGCGGCCTCAATTGTAAACATAAGCAGTACAGTCCTCACTTACAGGCTTTCTACACAAATTTTGAGCTGTATAAACAAGAATTCCTAATATTTGAAAGCAAATTCATGTGAAAACGCTCGCTAAAGTGCCCGAAGTTGTAAATGTTATCAGTTTGCTGGTCATTTCACGGCTTTCCACTGGTAATGTCTGTGATTACAAACGGCAGGAAATGTAGGAAGAATCTATTTACTTTAATTTCAAGGGGTTCTTCCAAGTTTTTAATCATTTCTGGAAACTCTAATTGCGTATTTTAAGAGTTTTACCACAACTAGATAGTTTTCTTACAAATATGTGTTGGAACCGTCAGGGTTTTAACAGAGTCATACAAAAGTCGCCAGAGTAATGCGGCCTCAATTGTAAACATAAGCAGTACAGTCGTCACTTACAGGCTTTCTACACAAATTTTGAGCTGTATAAACAAGAATTCCTAATATTTGAAAGCAAATTCAAGTGAAAACGCTCCCTAAAGTGCCCGGAGTTGTAAATATTATCAGTTTGCTGGTCATTTCACGGCTTTCCACTGGTAATGTCTGTGATTCCAAACGGCAGGAAATGTAGGAAGAATCAATTTACTTTAATTTCAAGGGGTTCTTCCAACTTTTTAATCATTTCTGGAAACTCTAATTGCGTATTTTAAGAGTTTTACCACAACTAGAGAGTTTTCTTACTAATATTTACTGGAACCGTCAGGATTTTAACAGAGTCATACAAAAGTCGCCAGAGTAATGCGGCCTCAATTGTAAACATACGCAGTTTAGACCTCACTTACAGGCTTTCTACACAAATTTTGAGCTGTATAAACAAGAATTCTTAATATTTGAAAGCAAATTCAAGTGAAAACGCTCCCTAAAGTGCACGGAGTTGTAAATATTATCAGTTTGTTGGTCATTTCACGGCTTTCCACTGGTAATGTCTGTGATTACAAACGGCAGGAAATGTAGGAAGAATCTATTTACTTTAATTTCAAGGGGTTCTTCCAAGTTTTTAATCATTTCTGGAAACTCTAATTGTGTATTTTAAGAGTTTTACCACAACTAGAGAGTTTTCTTGCAAATATGTACTGGAACCGTCAGGGTTTTAACAGAGTCATACAAAAGTCGCCAGAGTAATGCGTCCTCAATTGTAAACATAAGCAGTACAGTCCTCACTTACAGGCTTTCTACACAAATTTTGAGCTGTATAAACAAGAATTCCTAATATTTGAAAGCAAATTCATGTGAAAACGCTCGCTAAAGTGCCCGGAGTTGTAAATGTTATCAGTTTGCTGGTCATTTCACGGCTTTCCACTGGTAATGTCTGTGATTACAAACGGAAGGAAATGTAGGAAGAATCTATTTACTTTAATTTCAAGGGGTTCATCCAAGTTTTTAATCATTTCTGGAAACTCTAATTGCGTATTTTAAGAGTTTTACCACAACTAGATAGTTTTCTTACAAATATGTACTGGAACCGTCAGGGTTTTAACAGAGTCATACAAAAGTCGCCAGAGTAATGCGGCCTCAATTGTAAACATAAGCTGTACAGTCCTCACTTACAGGCTTTCTACACAAATTTTGAGCTGTATAAACAAGAATTCTTAATATTTGAAAGCAAATTCAAGTGAAAACGCTCCCTAAAGTGCACGGAGTTGTAAATATTTTCAGTTTGTTGGTCATTTCACGGCTTTCCACTGGTAATGTCTGTGATTACAAACGGCAGGAAATGTAGGAAGAATCTATTTACTTTAATTTCAAGGGGTTCTTCCAAGTTTTTAATCATTTCTGGAAACTCTAATTGTGTATTTTAAGAGTTTTACCACAACTAGAGAGTTTTTTACAAATATGTACTGGAACCGTCAGGATTTTAACAGAGTCATACAAAAGTCGCCAGAGTAATGCGGCCTCAATTGTAAACATAAGCAGTACAGTCCTCACTTACAGGCTTTCTACACAAATTTTGAGCTGTATAAACAAGAATTCCTAATATTTGAAAGCAAATTCAAGTGAAAACGCTCCCTAAAGTGCCCGGAGTTGTAAATATTATCAGTTTGCTGGTCATTTCACGGCTTTCCACTGGTAATGTCTGTGATTACAAACGGCAGGAAATGTAGGAAGAATCAATTTACTTTAATTTCAAGGGGTTCTTCCAACTTTTTAATCATTTCTGGAAACTCTAATTGCGTATTTTTAGAGTTTTACCACAACTAGAGAGTTTTCTTACTAATATGTACTGGAACCGTCAGGATTTTAACAGAGTCATACAAAAGTCGCCAGAGTAATGCGGCCTCAATTGTAAACATAAGCAGTACAGTCCTCACTTACAGGCTTTCTACACAAATTTTGAGCTGTATAAACAAGAATTCCTAATATTTGAAAGCAAATTCAAGTGAAAACGCTCGCTAAAGTGCCCGGAGTTGTAAATATTATCAGTTTGCTGGTCATTTCACGGCTTTCCACTGGTAATGTCTGTGATTACAAACGGCAGGAAATGTAGGAAGAATCAATTTACTTTAATTTCAAGGGGTTCTTCCAACTTTTTAATCATTTCTGGAAACTCTAATTGCGTATTTTAAGAGTTTTACCACAACTAGAGAGTTTTCTTACAAATATGTACTGGAACCGTCAGGATTTTAACAGAGTCATACAAAAGTCGCCAGAGTAATGCGGCCTCAATTGTAAACATAAGCAGTACAGTCCTCACTTACAGGCTTTCTACACAAATTTTGAGCTGTATAAACAAGAATTCCTAATATTTGGAAGCAAATTCAAGTGAAAACGCTCCCTAAAGTGCTCAGAGTTGTAAATATTATCAGTTTGCTGGTCATTTCACGGCTTTCCACTGGTAATGTCTGTGATTACAAACGGCAGGAAATGTAGGAAGAATCTATTTACTTTAATTTCAAGGGGTTCTTCCAAGTTTTTAATCATTTCTGGAAACTCTAATTGCGTGTTTTAAGAGTTTTACCACAACTAGAGAGTTTTCTTACTAATATGTACTGGAACTGTCAGGATTTTAACAGAGTCATACAAAAGTCGCCAGAGTAATGGGGCCTCAATTGTAAACATACGCAGTTTAGACCTCACTTACAGGCTTTCTACACAAATTTTGAGCTGTATAAACAAGAATTCCTAATATTTGAAAGCAAATTCAAGTGAAAACGCTCGCTAAAGTGCCCGGAGTTGTAAATATTATCAGTTTGCTGGTCATTTCACCGCTTTCCACTGGTAATGTCTGTGATTACAAACGGCAGGAAATGTAGGAAGAATCTATTTACTTTAATTTCAAGGGGTTCTTCCAAGTTTTTAATCATTTCTGGAAACTCGAATTGCGTATTTTAAGAGTTTTACCACAACTAGAGAGTTTTCTTACAAATATGTACTGGAACCGTCAGGATTTTAACAGAGTCATACAAAAGTCGCCAGAGTAATGCGGCCTCAATTGTAAACATAAGCAGTACAGTCCTCACTTACAGGCTTTCTACACAAATTTTGAGCTGTATAAACAAGAATTCCTAATATTTGAAAGCAAATTCATGTGAAAACGCTCGCTAAAGTGCCCGAAGTTGTAAATGTTATCAGTTTGCTGGTCATTTCACGGCTTTCCACTGGTAATGTCTGTGATTACAAACGGCAGGAAATGTAGGAAGAATCTATTTACTTTAATTTCAAGGGGTTCTTCCAAGTTTTTAATCATTTCTGGAAACTCTAATTGCGTATTTTAAGAGTTTTACCACAACTAGATAGTTTTCTTACAAATATGTGTTGGAACCGTCAGGGTTTTAACAGAGTCATACAAAAGTCGCCAGAGTAATGCGGCCTCAATTGTAAACATAAGCAGTACAGTCCTCACTTACAGGCTTTCTACACAAATTTTGAGCTGTATAAACAAGAATTCCTAATATTTGAAAGCAAATTCAAGTGAAAACGCTCCCTAAAGTGCCCGGAGTTGTAAATATTATCAGTTTGCTGGTCATTTCACGGCTTTCCACTGGTAATGTCTGTGATTACAAACGGCAGGAAATGTAGGAAGAATCAATTTACTTTAATTTCAAGGGGTTCTTCCAACTTTTTAATCATTTCTGGAAACTCTAATTGCGTATTTTAAGAGTTTTACCACAAATAGAGAGTTTTCTTACAAATATGTACTGGAACCGTCAGGATTTTAACAGAGTCATACAAAAGTCGCCAGAGTAATGCGGCCTCAATTGTAAACATAAGCAGTACAGTCGTCACTTACAGGCTTTCTACACAAATTTTGAGCTGTATAAACAAGAATTCCTAATATTTGAAAGCAAATTCATGTGAAAACGCTCCCTAAAGTGCCCGGAGTTGTAAATATTATCAGTTTGCTGGTCATTTCACGGCTTTCCACTGGTAATGTCTGTGATTACAAACGGCAGGAAATGTAGGAAGAATCAATTTACTTTAATTTCAAGGGGTTCTTCCATTTTTTTAATCATTTCTGGAAACTCTAATTGCGTTTTTTAAGAGTTTTACCACAACTAGATAGTTTTCTTACAAATATATACTGGAACAGTCAGGGTTTTAACAGAGTCATACAAAAGTCGCCAGAGTAATACGGCCTCAATTGTAAACATAAGCAGTACAGTCCTCACTTACAGGCTTTCTACACAAATTTTGAGCTGTATAAACAAGAATTCCTAATATTTGAAAGCAAATTCAAGTGAAAACGCTCCCTAAAGTGCCCGGAGTTGTAAATATTATCAGTTTGCTGGTCATTTCACGGCTTTCCACTGGTAATGTCTGTGATTCCAAACGGCAGGAAATGTAGGAAGAATCAATTTACTTTAATTTCAAGGGGTTCTTCCAAGTTTTTAATCATTTCTGAAAACTCTAATTGCGTGTTTTAAGAGTTTTACCACAACTAGAGAGTTTTCTTACAAATATGTACTGGAACCGTCAGGATTTTAACAGAGTCATACAAAAGTCGCCAGAGTAATGCGGCCTCAATTGTAAACATACGCAGTTTAGACCTCACTTACAGTCTTTCTACACAAATTTTGAGCTGTATAAACAAGAATTCTTAATATTTGAAAGCAAATTCAAGTGAAAACGCTCCCTAAAGTGCTCAGAGTTGTAAATATTATCAGTTTGCTGGTCATTTCACGGCTTTCCACTGGTAATGTCTGTGATTACAAACGGCAGGAAATGTAGGAAGAATCTATTTACTTTAATTTCAAGGGGTTCTTCCAAGTTTTTAATCATTTCTGGAAACTCTAATTGCGTGTTTTAAGAGTTTTACCACAACTAGAGAGTTTTCTTACTAATATGTACTGGAACCGTCAGGATTTTAACAGAGTCATACAAAAGTCGCCAGAGTAATGGGGCCTCAATTGTAAACATACGCAGTTTAGACCTCACTTACAGGCTTTCTACACAAATTTTGAGCTGTATAAACAAGAATTCCTAATATTTGAAAGCAAATTCAAGTGAAAACGCTCGCTAAAGTGCCCGGAGTTGTAAATATTATCAGTTTGCTGGTCATTTCACCGCTTTCCACTGGTAATGTCTGTGATTACAAACGGCAGGAAATGTAGGAAGAATCTATTTACTTTAATTTCAAGGGGTTCTTCCAAGTTTTTAATCATTTCTGGAAACTCGAATTGCGTATTTTAAGAGTTTTACCACAACTAGAGAGTTTTCTTACAAATATGTACTGGAACCGTCAGGATTTTAACAGAGTCATACAAAAGTCGCCAGAGTAATGCGGCCTCAATTGTAAACATAAGCAGTACAGTCCTCACTTACAGGCTTTCTACACAAATTTTGAGCTGTATAAACAAGAATTCCTAATATTTGAAAGCAAATTCAAGTGAAAACGCTCCCTAAAGTGCCCGGAGTTGTAAATATTATCAGATTGCTGGTCATTTCACGACTTTCCACTGGTAATGTCTGTGATTACAAACGGCAGGAAATGTAGGAAGAATCTATTTACTTTAATTTCAAGGGGTTCTTCCAAGTTTTTAATCATTTCTGAAAACTCTAATTGCGTGTTTTAAGAGTTTTACCACAACTAGAGAGTTTTCTTACAAATATGTACTGGAACCGTCAGGATTTTAACAGAGTCATACAAAAGTCGCCAGAGTAATGCGGCCTCAATTGTAAACATACGCAGTTTAGACCTCACTTACAGGCTTTCTACACAAATTTTGAGCTGTATAAACAAGAATTCTTAATATTTGAAAGCAAATTCAAGTGAAAACGCTCCCTAAAGTGCTCAGAGTTGTAAATATTATCAGTTTGCTGGTCATTTCACGGCTTTCCACTGGTAATGTCTGTGATTACAAACGGCAGGAAATGTAGGAAGAATCTATTTACTTTAATTTCAAGGGGTTCTTCCAAGTTTTTAATCATTTCTGGAAACTCTAATTGCGTGTTTTAAGAGTTTTACCACAACTAGAGAGTTTTCTTACTAATATGTACTGGAACCGTCAGGATTTTAACAGAGTCATACAAAAGTCGCCAGAGTAATGGGGCCTCAATTGTAAACATACGCAGTTTAGACCTCACTTACAGGCTTTCTACACAAATTTTGAGCTGTATAAACAAGAATTCCTAATATTTGAAAGCAAATTCAAGTGAAAACGCTCGCTAAAGTGCCCGGAGTTGTAAATATTATCAGTTTGCTGGTCATTTCACCGCTTTCCACTGGTAATGTCTGTGATTACAAACGGCAGGAAATGTAGGAAGAATCTATTTACTTTAATTTCAAGGGGTTCTTCCAAGTTTTTAATCATTTCTGGAAACTCGAATTGCGTATTTTAAGAGTTTTACCACAACTAGAGAGTTTTCTTACAAATATGTACTGGAACCGTCAGGATTTTAACAGAGTCATACAAAAGTCGCCAGAGTAATGCGGCCTCAATTGTAAACATAAGCAGTACAGTCCTCACTTACAGGCTTTCTACACAAATTTTGAGCTGTATAAACAAGAATTCCTAATATTTGAAAGCAAATTCATGTGAAAACGCTCGCTAAAGTGCCCGAAGTTGTAAATGTTATCAGTTTGCTGGTCATTTCACGGCTTTCCACTGGTAATGTCTGTGATTACAAACGGCAGGAAATGTAGGAAGAATCTATTTACTTTAATTTCAAGGGGTTCTTCCAAGTTTTTAATCATTTCTGGAAACTCTAATTGCGTATTTTAAGAGTTTTACCACAACTAGATAGTTTTCTTACAAATATGTGTTGGAACCGTCAGGGTTTTAACAGAGTCATACAAAAGTCGCCAGAGTAATGCGGCCTCAATTGTAAACATAAGCAGTACAGTCCTCACTTACAGGCTTTCTACACAAATTTTGAGCTGTATAAACAAGAATTCCTAATATTTGAAAGCAAATTCAAGTGAAAACGCTCCCTAAAGTGCCCGGAGTTGTAAATATTATCAGTTTGCTGGTCATTTCACGGCTTTCCACTGGTAATGTCTGTGATTACAAACGGCAGGAAATGTAGGAAGAATCAATTTACTTTAATTTCAAGGGGTTCTTCCAAGTTTTTAATCATTTCTGGAAACTCTAATTGCGTATTTTAAGAGTTTTACCACAAATAGAGAGTTTTCTTACAAATATGTACTGGAACCGTCAGGATTTTAACAGAGTCATACAAAAGTCGCCAGAGTAATGCGGCCTCAATTGTAAACATAAGCAGTACAGTCGTCACTTACAGGCTTTCTACACAAATTTTGAGCTGTATAAACAAGAATTCCTAATATTTGAAAGCAAATTCATGTGAAAACGCTCCCTAAAGTGCCCGGAGTTGTAAATATTATCAGTTTGCTGGTCATTTCACGGCTTTCCACTGGTAATGTCTGTGATTACAAACGGCAGGAAATATAGGAAGAATCAATTTACTTTAATTTCAAGGGGTTCTTCCATTTTTTTAATCATTTCTGGAAACTCTAATTGCGTTTTTTAAGAGTTTTACCACAACTAGATAGTTTTCTTACAAATATGTACTGGAACCGTCAGGGTTTTAACAGAGTCATAGAAAAGTCGCCAGAGTAATACGGCCTCAATTGTAAACATAAGCAGTACAGTCCTCACTTACAGGCTTTCTACACAAATTTTGAGCTGTATAAACAAGAATTCCTAATATTTGAAAGCAAATTCAAGTGAAAACGCTCCCTAAAGTGCCCGGAGTTGTAAATATTATCAGTTTGCTGGTCATTTCACGGCTTTCCACTGGTAATGTCTGTGATTACAAACGGCAGGAAATGTAGGAAGAATCAATTTACTTTAATTTCAAGGGGTTCTTCCAACTTTTTAATCATTTCTGGAAACTCTAATTGCGTATTTTAAGAGTTTTACCACAACTAGAGAGTTTTCTTACTAATATGTACTGGAACCGTCAGGATTTTAACAGAGTCATACAAAAGTCGCCAGAGTAATGCGGCCTCAATTGTAAACATAAGCAGTACAGTCGTCACTTACAGGCTTTCTACACAAATTTTGAGCTGTATAAACAAGAATTCCTAATATTTGAAAGCAAATTCAAGTGAAAACGCTCCCTAAAGTGCCCGGAGTTGTAAATATTATCAGTTTGCTGGTCATTTCACGGCTTTCCACTGGTAATGTCTGTGATTCCAAACGGCAGGAAATGTAGGAAGAATCAATTTACTTTAATTTCAAGGGGTTCTTCCAACTTTTTAATCATTTCTGGAAACTCTAATTGCGTATTTTAAGAGTTTTACCACAACTAGAGAGTTTTCTTACTAATATGTACTGGAACCGTCAGGATTTTAACAGAGTCATACAAAAGTCGCCAGAGTAATGCGGCCTCAATTGTAAACATACGCAGTTTAGACCTCACTTACAGGCTTTCTACACAAATTTTGAGCTGTATAAACAAGAATTCTTAATATTTGAAAGCAAATTCAAGTGAAAACGCTCCCTAAAGTGCACGGAGTTGTAAATATTATCAGTTTGTTGGTCATTTCACGGCTTTCCACTGGTAATGTCTGTGATTACAAACGGCAGGAAATGTAGGAAGAATCTATTTACTTTAATTTCAAGGGGTTCTTCCAAGTTTTTAATCATTTCTGGAAACTCTAATTGTGTATTTTAAGAGTTTTACCACAACTAGAGAGTTTTCTTGCAAATATGTACTGGAACCGTCAGGGTTTTAACAGAGTCATACAAAAGTCGCCAGAGTAATGCGTCCTCAATTGTAAACATAAGCAGTACAGTCCTCACTTACAGGCTTTCTACACAAATTTTGAGCTGTATAAACAAGAATTCCTAATATTTGAAAGCAAATTCATGTGAAAACGCTCGCTAAAGTGCCCGGAGTTGTAAATGTTATCAGTTTGCTGGTCATTTCACGGCTTTCCACTGGTAATGTCTGTGATTACAAACGGCAGGAAATGTAGGAAGAATCTATTTACTTTAATTTCAAGGGGTTCATCCAAGTTTTTAATCATTTCTGGAAACTCTAATTGCGTATTTTAAGAGTTTTACCACAACTAGATAGTTTTCTTACAAATATGTACTGGAACCGTCAGGGTTTTAACAGAGTCATACAAAAGTCGCCAGAGTAATGCGGCCTCAATTGTAAACATAAGCAGTACAGTCCTCACTTACAGGCTTTCTACACAAATTTTGAGCTGTATAAACAAGAATTCTTAATATTTGAAAGCAAATTCAAGTGAAAACGCTCCCTAAAGTGCCCGGAGTTGTAAATATTATCAGTTTGCTGGTCATTTCACGGCTTTCCACTGGTAATGTCTGTGATTACAAACGGCAGGAAATGTAGGAAGAATCAATTTACTTTAATTTCAAGGGGTTCTTCCAACTTTTTAATCATTTCTGGAAACTCTAATTGCGTATTTTTAGAGTTTTACCACAACTAGAGAGTTTTCTTACTAATATGTACTGGAACCGTCAGGATTTTAACAGAGTCATACAAAAGTCGCCAGAGTAATGCGGCCTCAATTGTAAACATAAGCAGTACAGTCCTCACTTACAGGCTTTCTACACAAATTTTGAGCTGTATAAACAAGAATTCCTAATATTTGAAAGCAAATTCAAGTGAAAACGCTCGCTAAAGTGCCCGGAGTTGTAAATATTATCAGTTTGCTGGTCATTTCACGGCTTTCCACTGGTAATGTCTGTGATTACAAACGGCAGGAAATGTAGGAAGAATCAATTTACTTTAATTTCAAGGGGTTCTTCCAACTTTTTAATCATTTCTGGAAACTCTAATTGCGTATTTTAAGAGTTTTACCACAACTAGAGAGTTTTCTTACAAATATGTACTGGAACCGTCAGGATTTTAACAGAGTCATACAAAAGTCGCCAGAGTAATGCGGCCTCAATTGTAAACATAAGCAGTACAGTCCTCACTTACAGGCTTTCTACACAAATTTTGAGCTGTATAAACAAGAATTCCTAATATTTGGAAGCAAATTCAAGTGAAAACGCTCCCTAAAGTGCTCAGAGTTGTAAATATTATCAGTTTGCTGGTCATTTCACGGCTTTCCACTGGTAATGTCTGTGATTACAAACGGCAGGAAATGTAGGAAGAATCTATTTACTTTAATTTCAAGGGGTTCTTCCAAGTTTTTAATCATTTCTGGAAACTCTAATTGCGTGTTTTAAGAGTTTTACCACAACTAGAGAGTTTTCTTACTAATATGTACTGGAACTGTCAGGATTTTAACAGAGTCATACAAAAGTCGCCAGAGTAATGGGGCCTCAATTGTAAACATACGCAGTTTAGACCTCACTTACAGGCTTTCTACACAAATTTTGAGCTGTATAAACAAGAATTCCTAATATTTGAAAGCAAATTCAAGTGAAAACGCTCGCTAAAGTGCCCGGAGTTGTAAATATTATCAGTTTGCTGGTCATTTCACCGCTTTCCACTGGTAATGTCTGTGATTACAAACGGCAGGAAATGTAGGAAGAATCTATTTACTTTAATTTCAAGGGGTTCTTCCAAGTTTTTAATCATTTCTGGAAACTCGAATTGCGTATTTTAAGAGTTTTACCACAACTAGAGAGTTTTCTTACAAATATGTACTGGAACCGTCAGGATTTTAACAGAGTCATACAAAAGTCGCCAGAGTAATGCGGCCTCAATTGTAAACATAAGCAGTACAGTCCTCACTTACAGGCTTTCTACACAAATTTTGAGCTGTATAAACAAGAATTCCTAATATTTGAAAGCAAATTCATGTGAAAACGCTCGCTAAAGTGCCCGAAGTTGTAAATGTTATCAGTTTGCTGGTCATTTCACGGCTTTCCACTGGTAATGTCTGTGATTACAAACGGCAGGAAATGTAGGAAGAATCTATTTACTTTAATTTCAAGGGGTTCTTCCAAGTTTTTAATCATTTCTGGAAACTCTAATTGCGTATTTTAAGAGTTTTACCACAACTAGATAGTTTTCTTACAAATATGTGTTGGAACCGTCAGGGTTTTAACAGAGTCATACAAAAGTCGCCAGAGTAATGCGGCCTCAATTGTAAACATAAGCAGTACAGTCGTCACTTACAGGCTTTCTACACAAATTTTGAGCTGTATAAACAAGAATTCCTAATATTTGAAAGCAAATTCAAGTGAAAACGCTCCCTAAAGTGCCCGGAGTTGTAAATATTATCAGTTTGCTGGTCATTTCACGGCTTTCCACTGGTAATGTCTGTGATTCCAAACGGCAGGAAATGTAGGAAGAATCAATTTACTTTAATTTCAAGGGGTTCTTCCAACTTTTTAATCATTTCTGGAAACTCTAATTGCGTATTTTAAGAGTTTTACCACAACTAGAGAGTTTTCTTACTAATATGTACTGGAACCGTCAGGATTTTAACAGAGTCATACAAAAGTCGCCAGAGTAATGCGGCCTCAATTGTAAACATACGCAGTTTAGACCTCACTTACAGGCTTTCTACACAAATTTTGAGCTGTATAAACAAGAATTCTTAATATTTGAAAGCAAATTCAAGTGAAAACGCTCCCTAAAGTGCACGGAGTTGTAAATATTATCAGTTTGTTGGTCATTTCACGGCTTTCCACTGGTAATGTCTGTGATTACAAACGGCAGGAAATGTAGGAAGAATCTATTTACTTTAATTTCAAGGGGTTCTTCCAAGTTTTTAATCATTTCTGGAAACTCTAATTGTGTATTTTAAGAGTTTTACCACAACTAGAGAGTTTTCTTGCAAATATGTACTGGAACCGTCAGGGTTTTAACAGAGTCATACAAAAGTCGCCAGAGTAATGCGTCCTCAATTGTAAACATAAGCAGTACAGTCCTCACTTACAGGCTTTCTACACAAATTTTGAGCTGTATAAACAAGAATTCCTAATATTTGAAAGCAAATTCATGTGAAAACGCTCGCTAAAGTGCCCGGAGTTGTAAATGTTATCAGTTTGCTGGTCATTTCACGGCTTTCCACTGGTAATGTCTGTGATTACAAACGGAAGGAAATGTAGGAAGAATCTATTTACTTTAATTTCAAGGGGTTCATCCAAGTTTTTAATCATTTCTGGAAACTCTAATTGCGTATTTTAAGAGTTTTACCACAACTAGATAGTTTTCTTACAAATATGTACTGGAACCGTCAGGGTTTTAACAGAGTCATACAAAAGTCGCCAGAGTAATGCGGCCTCAATTGTAAACATAAGCAGTACAGTCCTCACTTACAGGCTTTCTACACAAATTTTGAGCTGTATAAACAAGAATTCTTAATATTTGAAAGCAAATTCAAGTGAAAACGCTCCCTAAAGTGCACGGAGTTGTAAATATTATCAGTTTGTTGGTCATTTCACGGCTTTCCACTGGTAATGTCTGTGATTACAAACGGCAGGAAATGTAGGAAGAATCTATTTACTTTAATTTCAAGGGGTTCTTCCAAGTTTTTAATCATTTCTGGAAACTCTAATTGTGTATTTTAAGAGTTTTACCACAACTAGAGAGTTTTTTACAAATATGTACTGGAACCGTCAGGATTTTAACAGAGTCATACAAAAGTCGCCAGAGTAATGCGGCCTCAATTGTAAACATAAGCAGTACAGTCCTCACTTACAGGCTTTCTACACAAATTTTGAGCTGTATAAACAAGAATTCCTAATATTTGAAAGCAAATTCAAGTGAAAACGCTCCCTAAAGTGCCCGGAGTTGTAAATATTATCAGTTTGCTGGTCATTTCACGGCTTTCCACTGGTAATGTCTGTGATTACAAACGGCAGGAAATGTAGGAAGAATCAATTTACTTTAATTTCAAGGGGTTCTTCCAACTTTTTAATCATTTCTGGAAACTCTAATTGCGTATTTTTAGAGTTTTACCACAACTAGAGAGTTTTCTTACTAATATGTACTGGAACCGTCAGGATTTTAACAGAGTCATACAAAAGTCGCCAGAGTAATGCGGCCTCAATTGTAAACATAAGCAGTACAGTCCTCACTTACAGGCTTTCTACACAAATTTTGAGCTGTATAAACAAGAATTCCTAATATTTGAAAGCAAATTCAAGTGAAAACGCTCGCTAAAGTGCCCGGAGTTGTAAATATTATCAGTTTGCTGGTCATTTCACGGCTTTCCACTGGTAATGTCTGTGATTACAAACGGCAGGAAATGTAGGAAGAATCAATTTACTTTAATTTCAAGGGGTTCTTCCAACTTTTTAATCATTTCTGGAAACTCTAATTGCGTATTTTAAGAGTTTTACCACAACTAGAGAGTTTTCTTACAAATATGTACTGGAACCGTCAGGATTTTAACAGAGTCATACAAAAGTCGCCAGAGTAATGCGGCCTCAATTGTAAACATAAGCAGTACAGTCCTCACTTACAGGCTTTCTACACAAATTTTGAGCTGTATAAACAAGAATTCCTAATATTTGGAAGCAAATTCAAGTGAAAACGCTCCCTAAAGTGCTCAGAGTTGTAAATATTATCAGTTTGCTGGTCATTTCACGGCTTTCCACTGGTAATGTCTGTGATTACAAACGGCAGGAAATGTAGGAAGAATCTATTTACTTTAATTTCAAGGGGTTCTTCCAAGTTTTTAATCATTTCTGGAAACTCTAATTGCGTGTTTTAAGAGTTTTACCACAACTAGAGAGTTTTCTTACTAATATGTACTGGAACTGTCAGGATTTTAACAGAGTCATACAAAAGTCGCCAGAGTAATGGGGCCTCAATTGTAAACATACGCAGTTTAGACCTCACTTACAGGCTTTCTACACAAATTTTGAGCTGTATAAACAAGAATTCCTAATATTTGAAAGCAAATTCAAGTGAAAACGCTCCCTAAAGTGCCCGGAGTTGTAAATATTATCAGTTTGCTGGTCATTTCACGGCTTTCCACTGGTAATGTCTGTGATTCCAAACGGCAGGAAATGTAGGAAGAATCAATTTACTTTAATTTCAAGGGGTTCTTCCAACTTTTTAATCATTTCTGGAAACTCTAATTGCGTATTTTAAGAGTTTTACCACAACTAGAGAGTTTTCTTACTAATATGTACTGGAACCGTCAGGATTTTAACAGAGTCATACAAAAGTCGCCAGAGTAATGCGGCCTCAATTGTAAACATAAGCAGTACAGTCCTCACTTACAGGCTTTCTACACAAATTTTGAGCTGTATAAACAAGAATTCCTAATATTTGAAAGCAAATTCAAGTGAAAACGCTCCCTAAAGTGCCCGGAGTTGTAAATATTATCAGTTTGCTGGTCATTTCACGGCTTTCCACTGGTAATGTCTGTGATTCCAAACGGCAGGAAATGTAGGAAGAATCAATTTACTTTAATTTCAAGGGGTTCTTCCAACTTTTTAATCATTTCTGGAAACTCTAATTGCGTATTTTAAGAGTTTTACCACAACTAGAGAGTTTTCTTACTAATATGTACTGGAACCGTCAGGATTTTAACAGAGTCATACAAAAGTCGCCAGAGTAATGCGGCCTCAATTGTAAACATACGCAGTTTAGACCTCACTTACAGGCTTTCTACACAAATTTTGAGCTGTATAAACAAGAATTCTTAATATTTGAAAGCAAATTCAAGTGAAAACGCTCCCTAAAGTGCACGGAGTTGTAAATATTATCAGTTTGTTGGTCATTTCACGGCTTTCCACTGGTAATGTCTGTGATTACAAACGGCAGGAAATGTAGGAAGAATCTATTTACTTTAATTTCAAGGGGTTCTTCCAAGTTTTTAATCATTTCTGGAAACTCTAATTGTGTATTTTAAGAGTTTTACCACAACTAGAGAGTTTTCTTGCAAATATGTACTGGAACCGTCAGGGTTTTAACAGAGTCATACAAAAGTCGCCAGAGTAATGCGGCCTCAATTGTAAACATAAGCAGTACAGTCCTCACTTACAGGCTTTCTACACAAATTTTGAGCTGTATAAACAAGAATTCCTAATATTTGAAAGCAAATTCAAGTGAAAACGCTCCCTAAAGTGCCCGGAGTTGTAAATATTATCAGTTTGCTGGTCATTTCACGGCTTTCCACTGGTAATGTCTGTGATTACAAACGGCAGGAAATGTAGGAAGAATCAATTTACTTTAATTTCAAGGGGTTCTTCCAACTTTTTAATCATTTCTGGAAAATCTAATTGCGTATTTTAAGAGTTTTACCACAACTAGAGAGTTTTCTTACTAATATGTACTGGAACCGTCAGGATTTTAACAGAGTCATACAAAAGTCGCCAGAGTAATGCGGCCTCAATTGTAAACATAAGCAGTACAGTCGTCACTTACAGGCTTTCTACACAAATTTTGAGCTGTATAAACAAGAATTCTTAATATTTGAAAGCAAATTCAAGTGAAAACGCTCCCTAAAGTGCACGGAGTTGTAAATATTATCAGTTTGTTGGTCATTTCACGGCTTTCCACTGGTAATGTCTGTGATTACAAACGGCAGGAAATGTAGGAAGAATCTATTTACTTTAATTTCTAGGGGTTCTTCCAAGTTTTTAATCATTTCTGGAAACTCTAATTGTGTATTTTAAGAGTTTTACCACACCTAGAGAGTTTTTTACAAATATGTACTGGAACCGTCAGGATTTTAACAGAGTCATACAAAAGTCGCCAGAGTAATGCGGCCTCAATTGTAAACATAAGCAGTACAGTCCTCACTTACAGGCTTTCTACACAAATTTTGAGCTGTATAAACAAGAATTCCTAATATTTGAAAGCAAATTCAAGTGAAAACGCTCCCTAAAGTGCCCGGAGTTGTAAATATTATCAGTTTGCTGGTCATTTCACGGCTTTCCACTGGTAATATCTGTGATTACAAACGGCAGGAAATGTAGGAAGAATCAATTTACTTTAATTTCAAGGGGTTCTTCCTTTTTTTTAATCATTTCTGGAAACTCTAATTGCGTTTTTTAAGAGTTTTACCACAACTAGATAGTTTTCTTACAAATATATACTGGAACCGTCAGGGTTTTAACAGAGTCATACAAAAGTCGCCAGAGTAATGCGGCCTCAATTGTAAACATAAGCAGTACAGTCCTCACTTACAGGCTTTCTACACAAATTTTGAGCTGTATAAACAAGAATTCCTAATATTTGAAAGCAAATTCAAGTGAAAACGCTCCCTAAAGTGCCCGGAGTTGTAAATATTATCAGTTTGCTGGTCATTTCACGGCTTTCCACTGGTAATGTCTGTGATTCCAAACGGCAGGAAATGTAGGAAGAATCAATTTACTTTAATTTCAAGGGGTTCTTCCAACTTTTTAATCATTTCTGGAAACTCTAATTGCGTATTTTAAGAGTTTTACCACAACTAGAGAGTTTTCTTACTAATATGTACTGGAACCGTCAGGATTTTAACAGAGTCATACAAAAGTCGCCAGAGTAATGCGGCCTCAATTGTAAACATAAGCAGTACAGTCCTCACTTACAGGCTTTCTACACAAATTTTGAGCTGTATAAACAAGAATTCCTAATATTTGAAAGCAAATTCAAGTGAAAACGCTCCCTAAAGTGCCCGGAGTTGTAAATATTATCAGTTTGCTGGTCATTTCACGGCTTTCCACTGGTAATGTCTGTGATTACAAACGGCAGGAAATGTAGGAAGAATCTATTTACTTTAATTTCATTGGTTCTTCCAAGTTTTTAATCATTTCTGGAAACTCTAATTGTGTATTTTAAGAGTTTTACCACAACTAGAGAGTTTTCTTGCAAATATGTACTGGAACCGTCAGGGTTTTAACAGAGTCATACAAAAGTCGCCAGAGTAATGCGGCCTCAATTGTAAACATAAGCAGTACAGTCGTCACTTACAGGCTTTCTACACAAATTTTGAGCTGTATAAACAAGAATTCCTAATATTTGAAAGCAAATTCATGTGAAAACGCTCCCTAAAGTGCCCGGAGTTGTAAATATTATCAGTTTGCTGGTCATTTCACGGCTTTCCACTGGTAATGTCTGTGATTACAAACGGCAGGAAATGTAGGAAGAATCAATTTACTTTAATTTCAAGGGGTTCTTCCATTTTTTTAATCATTTCTGGAAACTCTAATTGCGTTTTTTAAGAGTTTTACCACAACTAGATAGTTTTCTTACAAATATATACTGGAACCGTCAGGGTTTTAACAGAGTCATACAAAAGTCGCCAGAGTAATACGGCCTCAATTGTAAACATAAGCAGTACAGTCCTCACTTACAGGCTTTCTACACAAATTTTGAGCTGTATAAACAAGAATTCCTAATATTTGAAAGCAAATTCCTGTGAAAACGCTCCCTAAAGTGCCCGGAGTTGTAAATATTATCAGTTTGCTGGTCATTTCACGGCTTTCCACTGGTAATGTCTGTGATTACAAACGGCAGGAAATGTAGGAAGAATGAATTTACTTTAATTTCAAGGGGTTCTTCCATTTTTTTAATCATTTCTGGAAACTCTAATTGCGTTTTTTAAGAGTTTTACCACAACTAGATAGTTTTCTTACAAATATATACTGGAACCGTCAGGGTTTTAACAGAGTCATACAAAAGTCGCCAGAGTAATACGGCCTCAATTGTAAACATAAGCAGTACAGTCCTCACTTACAGGCTTTCTACACAAATTTTGAGCTGTATAAACAAGAATTCCTAATATTTGAAAGCAAATTCAAGTGAAAACGCTCCCTAAAGTGCCCGGAGTTGTAAATATTATCAGTTTGCTGGTCATTTCACGGCTTTCCACTGGTAATGTCTGTGATTCCAAACGGCAGGAAATGTAGGAAGAATCAATTTACTTTAATTTCAAGGGGTTCTTCCAACTTTTTAATCATTTCTGGAAACTCTAATTGCGTATTTTAAGAGTTTTACCACAACTAGAGAGTTTTCTTACTAATATGTACTGGAACCGTCAGGATTTTAACAGAGTCATACAAAAGTCGCCAGAGTAATGCGGCCTCAATTGTAAACATAAGCAGTACAGTCCTCACTTACAGGCTTTCTACACAAATTTTGAGCTGTATAAACAAGAATTCCTAATATTTGAAAGCAAATTCAAGTGAAAACGCTCCCTAAAGTGCCCGGAGTTGTAAATATTATCAGTTTGCTGGTCATTTCACGGCTTTCCACTGGTAATGTCTGTGATTACAAACGGCAGGAAATGTAGGAAGAATCTATTTACTTTAATTTCATTGGTTCTTCCAAGTTTTTAATCATTTCTGGAAACTCTAATTGTGTATTTTAAGAGTTTTACCACAACTAGAGAGTTTTCTTGCAAATATGTACTGGAACCGTCAGGGTTTTAACAGAGTCATACAAAAGTCGCCAGAGTAATGCGGCCTCAATTGTAAACATAAGCAGTACAGTCGTCACTTACAGGCTTTCTACACAAATTTTGAGCTGTATAAACAAGAATTCCTAATATTTGAAAGCAAATTCATGTGAAAACGCTCCCTAAAGTGCCCGGAGTTGTAAATATTATCAGTTTGCTGGTCATTTCACGGCTTTCCACTGGTAATGTCTGTGATTACAAACGGCAGGAAATGTAGGAAGAATCAATTTACTTTAATTTCAAGGGGTTCTTCCAACTTTTTAATCATTTCTGGAAACTCTAATTGCGTTTTTTAAGAGTTTTACCACAACTAGATAGTTTTCTTACAAATATATACTGGAACCGTCAGGGTTTTAACAGAGTCATACAAAAGTCGCCAGAGTAATACGGCCTCAATTGTAAACATAAGCAGTACAGTCCTCACTTACAGGCTTTCTACACAAATTTTGAGCTGTATAAACAAGAATTCCTAATATTTGAAAGCAAATTCCTGTGAAAACGCTCCCTAAAGTGCCCGGAGTTGTAAATATTATCAGTTTGCTGGTCATTTCACGGCTTTCCACTGGTAATGTCTGTGATTCCAAACGGCAGGAAATGTAGGAAGAATCAATTTACTTTAATTTCAAGGGGTTCTTCCAACTTTTTAATCATTTCTGGAAACTCTAATTGCGTATTTTAAGAGTTTTACCACAACTAGAGAGTTTTCTTACTAATATGTACTGGAACCGTCAGGATTTTAACAGAGTCATACAAAAGTCGCCAGAGTAATGCGGCCTCAATTGTAAACATAAGCAGTACAGTCCTCACTTACAGGCTTTCTACACAAATTTTGAGCTGTATAAACAAGAATTCCTAATATTTGAAAGCAAATTCAAGTGAAAACGCTCGCTAAAGTGCCCGGAGTTGTAAATATTATCAGTTTGCTGGTCATTTCACGGCTTTCCACTGGTAATGTCTGTGATTACAAACGGCAGGAAATGTAGGAAGAATCTATTTACTTTAATTTCAAGGGGTTCTTCCAAGTTTTTAATCATTTCTGGAAACTCTAATTGTGTATTTTAAGAGTTTTACCACAACTAGAGAGTTTTCTTGCAAATATGTACTGGAACCGTCAGGGTTTTAACAGAGTCATACAAAAGTCGCCAGAGTAATGCGGCCTCAATTGTAAACATAAGCAGTACAGTCGTCACTTACAGGCTTTCTACACAAATTTTGAGCTGTATAAACAAGAATTCCTAATATTTGAAAGCAAATTCAAGTGAAAACGCTCCCTAAAGTGCCCGGAGTTGTAAATATTATCAGTTTGCTGGTCATTTCACGGCTTTCCACTGGTAATGTCTGTGATTACAAACGGCAGGAAATGTAGGAAGAATCAATTTACTTTAATTTCAAGGGGTTCTTCCATTTTTTTAATCATTTCTGGAAACTCTAATTGCGTTTTTTAAGAGTTTTACCACAACTAGATAGTTTTCTTACAAATATATACTGGAACCGTCAGGGTTTTAACAGAGTCATACAAAAGTCGCCAGAGTAATACGGCCTCAATTGTAAACATAAGCAGTACAGTCCTCACTTACAGGCTTTCTACACAAATTTTGAGCTGTATAAACAAGAATTCCTAATATTTGAAAGCAAATTCAAGTGAAAACGCTCCCTAAAGTGCCCGGAGTTGTAAATATTATCAGTTTGCTGGTCATTTCACGGCTTTCCACTGGTAATGTCTGTGATTCCAAACGGCAGGAAATGTAGGAAGAATCAATTTACTTTAATTTCAAGGGGTTCTTCCAACTTTTTAATCATTTCTGGAAACTCTAATTGCGTATTTTAAGAGTTTTACCACAACTAGAGAGTTTTCTTACTAATATGTACTGGAACCGTCAGGATTTTAACAGAGTCATACAAAAGTCGCCAGAGTAATGCGGCCTCAATTGTAAACATAAGCAGTACAGTCCTCACTTACAGGCTTTCTACACAAATTTTGAGCTGTATAAACAAGAATTCCTAATATTTGAAAGCAAATTCAAGTGAAAACGCTCGCTAAAGTGCCCGGAGTTGTAAATATTATCAGTTTGCTGGTCATTTCACGGCTTTCCACTGGTAATGTCTGTGATTACAAACGGCAGGAAATGTAGGAAGAATCAATTTACTTTAATTTCAAGGGGTTCTTCCAACTTTTTAATCATTTCTGGAAACTCTAATTGCGTATTTTAAGAGTTTTACCACAACTAGAGAGTTTTCTTACTAATATGTACTGGAACCGGCAGGATTTTAACAGAGTCATACAAAAGTCGCCAGAGTAATGCGGCCTCAATTGTAAACATAAGCAGTACAGTCGTCACTTACAGGCTTTCTACACAAATTTTGAGCTGTATAAACAAGAATTCCTAATATTTGAAAGCAAATTCAAGTGAAAACGCTCCCTAAAGTGCACGGAGTTGTAAATATTATCAGTTTGCTGGTCATTTCACGGCTTTCCACTGGTAATGTCTGTGATTCCAAACGGCAGGAAATGTAGGAAGAATCTATTTACTTTAATTTCAAGGTGTTCTTCCAAGTTTTTAATCATTTCTGGAAACTCTAATTGCGTATTTTAAGAGTTTTACCACAACTAGAGAGTTTTCTAACAAATATGTACTGGAACCGTCAGGATTTTAACAGAGTCATACAAAAGTCGCCAGAGTAATGCGGCCTCAATTGTAAACATAAGCAGTACAGTCCTCACTTACAGGCTTTCTACACAAATTTTGAGCTGTATAAACAAGAATTCCTAATATTTGAAAGCAAATTCAAGTGAAAACGCTCCCTAAAGTGCCCGGAGTTGTAAATATTATCAGTTTGCTGGTCATTTCACGGCTTTCCACTGGTAATGTCTGTGATTACAAACGGCAGGAAATGTAGGAAGAATCTATTTACTTTAATTTCAAGGGGTTCTTCCAAGTTTTTAATCATTTCTGAAAACTCTAATTGCGTGTTTTAAGAGTTTTACCACAACTAGAGAGTTTTCTTACAAATATGTACTGGAACCGTCAGGATTTTAACAGAGTCATACAAAAGTCGCCAGAGTAATGCGGCCTCAATTGTAAACATACGCAGTTTAGACCTCACTTACAGGCTTTCTACACAAATTTTGAGCTGTATAAACAAGAATTCTTAATATTTGAAAGCAAATTCAAGTGAAAACGCTCCCTAAAGTGCTCAGAGTTGTAAATATTATCAGTTTGCTGGTCATTTCACGGCTTTCCACTGGTAATGTCTGTGATTACAAACGGCAGGAAATGTAGGAAGAATCTATTTACTTTAATTTCAAGGGGTTCTTCCAAGTTTTTAATCATTTCTGGAAACTCTAATTGCGTGTTTTAAGAGTTTTACCACAACTAGAGAGTTTTCTTACTAATATGTACTGGAACCGTCAGGATTTTAACAGAGTCATACAAAAGTCGCCAGAGTAATGGGGCCTCAATTGTAAACATACGCAGTTTAGACCTCACTTACAGGCTTTCTACACAAATTTTGAGCTGTATAAACAAGAATTCCTAATATTTGAAAGCAAATTCAAGTGAAAACGCTCGCTAAAGTGCCCGGAGTTGTAAATATTATCAGTTTGCTGGTCATTTCACCGCTTTCCACTGGTAATGTCTGTGATTACAAACGGCAGGAAATGTAGGAAGAATCTATTTACTTTAATTTCAAGGGGTTCTTCCAAGTTTTTAATCATTTCTGGAAACTCGAATTGCGTATTTTAAGAGTTTTACCACAACTAGAGAGTTTTCTTACAAATATGTACTGGAACCGTCAGGATTTTAACAGAGTCATACAAAAGTCGCCAGAGTAATGCGGCCTCAATTGTAAACATAAGCAGTACAGTCCTCACTTACAGGCTTTCTACACAAATTTTGAGCTGTATAAACAAGAATTCCTAATATTTGAAAGCAAATTCATGTGAAAACGCTCGCTAAAGTGCCCGAAGTTGTAAATGTTATCAGTTTGCTGGTCATTTCACGGCTTTCCACTGGTAATGTCTGTGATTACAAACGGCAGGAAATGTAGGAAGAATCTATTTACTTTAATTTCAAGGGGTTCTTCCAAGTTTTTAATCATTTCTGGAAACTCTAATTGCGTATTTTAAGAGTTTTACCACAACTAGATAGTTTTCTTACAAATATGTGTTGGAACCGTCAGGGTTTTAACAGAGTCATACAAAAGTCGCCAGAGTAATGCGGCCTCAATTGTAAACATAAGCAGTACAGTCCTCACTTACAGGCTTTCTACACAAATTTTGAGCTGTATAAACAAGAATTCCTAATATTTGAAAGCAAATTCAAGTGAAAACGCTCCCTAAAGTGCACGGAGTTGTAAATATTATCAGTTTGCTGGTCATTTCACGGCTTTCCACTGGTAATGTCTGTGATTACAAACGGCAGGAAATGTAGGAAGAATCAATTTACTTTAATTTCAAGGGGTTCTTCCAACTTTTTAATCATTTCTGGAAACTCTAATTGCGTATTTTAAGAGTTTTACCACAACTAGAGAGTTTTCTTACTAATATGTACTGGAACCGTCAGGATTTTAACAGAGTCATACAAAAGTCGCCAGAGTAATGCGGCCTCAATTGTAAACATAAGCAGTACAGTCCTCACTTACAGGCTTTCTACACAAATTTTGAGCTGTATAAACAAGAATTCCTAATATTTGAAAGCAAATTCAAGTGAAAACGCTCGCTAAAGTGCCCGGAGTTGTAAATATTATCAGTTTGCTGGTCATTTCACGGCTTTCCACTGGTAATGTCTGTGATTACAAACGGCAGGAAATGTAGGAAGAATCTATTTACTTTAATTTCAAGGGGTTCTTCCAAGTTTTTAATCATTTCTGGAAACTCTAATTGTGTATTTTAAGAGTTTTACCACAACTAGAGAGTTTTCTTGCAAATATGTACTGGAACCGTCAGGGTTTTAACAGAGTCATACAAAAGTCGCCAGAGTAATGCGGCCTCAATTGTAAACATAAGGAGTACAGTCCTCACTTACAGGCTTTCTACACAAATTTTGAGCTGTATAAACAAGAATTCCTAATATTTGAAAGCAAATTCAAGTGAAAACGCTCCCTAAAGTGCCCGGAGTTGTAAATATTATCAGTTTGCTGGTCATTTCACGGCTTTCCACTGGTAATGTCTGTGATTACAAACGGCAGGAAATGTAGGAAGAATCTATTTACTTTAATTTCAAGGGGTTCTTCCAAGTTTTTAATCATTTCTGGAAACTCTAATTGCGTGTTTTAAGAGTTTTACCACAACTAGAGAGTTTTCTTACTAATATGTACTGGAACCGTCAGGATTTTAACAGAGTCATACAAAAGTCGCCAGAGTAATGGGGCCTCAATTGTAAACATACGCAGTTTAGACCTCACTTACAGGCTTTCTACACAAATTTTGAGCTGTATAAACAAGAATTCCTAATATTTGAAAGCAAATTCAAGTGAAAACGCTCGCTAAAGTGCCCGGAGTTGTAAATATTATCAGTTTGCTGGTCATTTCACCGCTTTCCACTGGTAATGTCTGTGATTACAAACGGCAGGAAATGTAGGAAGAATCAATTTACTTTAATTTCAAGGGGTTCTTCCAACTTTTTAATCATTTCTGGAAACTCTAATTGCGTATTTTAAGAGTTTTACCACAACTAGAGAGTTTTCTTACTAATATGTACTGGAACCGTCAGGATTTTAACAGAGTCATACAAAAGTCGCCAGAGTAATGCGGCCTCAATTGTAAACATAAGCAGTACAGTCGTCACTTACAGGCTTTCTACACAAATTTTGAGCTGTATAAACAAGAATTCCTAATATTTGAAAGCAAATTCAAGTGAAAACGCTCCCTAAAGTGCACGGAGTTGTAAATATTATCAGTTTGCTGGTCATTTCACGGCTTTCCACTGGTAATGTCTGTGATTACAAACGGCAGGAAATGTAGGAAGAATCTATTTACTTTAATTTCAAGGTGTTCTTCCATTTTTTTAATCATTTCTGGAAACTCTAATTGCGTATTTTAAGAGTTTTACCACAACTAGAGAGTTTTCTAACAAATATGTACTGGAACCGTCAGGATTTTAACAGAGTCATACAAAAGTCGCCAGAGTAATGCGGCCTCAATTGTAAACATAAGCAGTACAGTCCTCACTTACAGGCTTTCTACACAAATTTTGAGCTGTATAAACAAGAATTCCTAATATTTGAAAGCAAATTCAAGTGAAAACGCTCCCTAAAGTGCCCGGAGTTGTAAATATTATCAGATTGCTGGTCATTTCACGGCTTTCCACTGGTAATGTCTGTGATTACAAACGGCAGGAAATGTAGGAAGAATCTATTTACTTTAATTTCAAGGGGTTCTTCCAAGTTTTTAATCATTTCTGAAAACTCTAATTGCGTGTTTTAAGAGTTTTACCACAACTAGAGAGTTTTCTTACAAATATGTACTGGAACCGTCAGGATTTTAACAGAGTCATACAAAAGTCGCCAGAGTAATGCGGCCTCAATTGTAAACATACGCAGTTTAGACCTCACTTACAGTCTTTCTACACAAATTTTGAGCTGTATAAACAAGAATTCTTAATATTTGAAAGCAAATTCAAGTGAAAACGCTCCCTAAAGTGCTCAGAGTTGTAAATATTATCAGTTTGCTGGTCATTTCACGGCTTTCCACTGGTAATGTCTGTGATTACAAACGGCAGGAAATGTAGGAAGAATCTATTTACTTTAATTTCAAGGGGTTCTTCCAAGTTTTTAATCATTTCTGGAAACTCTAATTGCGTGTTTTAAGAGTTTTACCACAACTAGAGAGTTTTCTTACTAATATGTACTGGAACCGTCAGGATTTTAACAGTGTCATACAAAAGTCGCCAGAGTAATGGGGCCTCAATTGTAAACATACGCAGTTTAGACCTCACTTACAGGCTTTCTACACAAATTTTGAGCTGTATAAACAAGAATTCCTAATATTTGAAAGCAAATTCAAGTGAAAACGCTCGCTAAAGTGCCCGGAGTTGTAAATATTATCAGTTTGCTGGTCATTTCACCGCTTTCCACTGGTAATGTCTGTGATTACAAACGGCAGGAAATGTAGGAAGAATCTATTTACTTTAATTTCAAGGGGTTCTTCCAAGTTTTTAATCATTTCTGGAAACTCGAATTGCGTATTTTAAGAGTTTTACCACAACTAGAGAGTTTTCTTACAAATATGTACTGGAACCGTCAGGATTTTAACAGAGTCATACAAAAGTCGCCAGAGTAATGCGGCCTCAATTGTAAACATAAGCAGTACAGTCCTCACTTACAGGCTTTCTACACAAATTTTGAGCTGTATAAACAAGAATTCCTAATATTTGAAAGCAAATTCAAGTGAAAACGCTCCCTAAAGTGCCCGGAGTTGTAAATATTATCAGTTTGCTGGTCATTTCACGGCTTTCCACTGGTAATGTCTGTGATTACAAACGGCAGGAAATGTAGGAAGAATCAATTTACTTTAATTTCAAGGGGTTCTTCCAACTTTTTAATCATTTCTGGAAACTCTAATTGCGTATTTTAAGAGTTTTACCACAAATAGAGAGTTTTCTTACAAATATGTACTGGAACCGTCAGGATTTTAACAGAGTCATACAAAAGTCGCCAGAGTAATGCGGCCTCAATTGTAAACATAAGCAGTACAGTCGTCACTTACAGGCTTTCTACACAAATTTTGAGCTGTATAAACAAGAATTCCTAATATTTGAAAGCAAATTCATGTGAAAACGCTCCCTAAAGTGCCCGGAGTTGTAAATATTATCAGTTTGCTGGTCATTTCACGGCTTTCCACTGGTAATGTCTGTGATTACAAACGGCAGGAAATGTAGGAAGAATCAATTTACTTTAATTTCAAGGGGTTCTTCCATTTTTTTAATCATTTCTGGAAACTCTAATTGCGTTTTTTAAGAGTTTTACCACAACTAGATAGTTTTCTTACAAATATATACTGGAACCGTCAGGGTTTTAACAGAGTCATACAAAAGTCGCCAGAGTAATACGGCCTCAATTGTAAACATAAGCAGTACAGTCCTCACTTACAGGCTTTCTACACAAATTTTGAGCTGTATAAACAAGAATTCCTAATATTTGAAAGCAAATTCAAGTGAAAACGCTCCCTAAAGTGCCCGGAGTTGTAAATATTATCAGTTTGCTGGTCATTTCACGGCTTTCCACTGGTAATGTCTGTGATTCCAAACGGCAGGAAATGTAGGAAGAATCAATTTACTTTAATTTCAAGGGGTTCTTCCAACTTTTTAATCATTTCTGGAAACTCTAATTGCGTATTTTAAGAGTTTTACCACAACTAGAGAGTTTTCTTACTAATATGTACTGGAACCGTCAGGATTTTAACAGAGTCATACAAAAGTCGCCAGAGTAATGCGGCCTCAATTGTAAACATAAGCAGTACAGTCCTCACTTACAGGCTTTCTACACAAATTTTGAGCTGTATAAACAAGAATTCCTAATATTTGAAAGCAAATTCAAGTGAAAACGCTCCCTAAAGTGCCCGGAGTTGTAAATATTATCAGTTTGCTGGTCATTTCACGGCTTTCCACTGGTAATGTCTGTGATTCCAAACGGCAGGAAATGTAGGAAGAATCAATTTACTTTAATTTCAAGGGGTTCTTCCAACTTTTTAATCATTTCTGGAAACTCTAATTGCGTATTTTAAGAGTTTTACCACAACTAGAGAGTTTTCTTACTAATATGTACTGGAACCGTCAGGATTTTAACAGAGTCATACAAAAGTCGCCAGAGTAATGCGGCCTCAATTGTAAACATACGCAGTTTAGACCTCACTTACAGGCTTTCTACACAAATTTTGAGCTGTATAAACAAGAATTCTTAATATTTGAAAGCAAATTCAAGTGAAAACGCTCCCTAAAGTGCACGGAGTTGTAAATATTATCAGTTTGTTGGTCATTTCACGGCTTTCCACTGGTAATGTCTGTGATTACAAACGGCAGGAAATGTAGGAAGAATCTATTTACTTTAATTTCAAGGGGTTCTTCCAAGTTTTTAATCATTTCTGGAAACTCTAATTGTGTATTTTAAGAGTTTTACCACAACTAGAGAGTTTTCTTGCAAATATGTACTGGAACCGTCAGGGTTTTAACAGAGTCATACAAAAGTCGCCAGAGTAATGCGGCCTCAATTGTAAACATAAGCAGTACAGTCCTCACTTACAGGCTTTCTACACAAATTTTGAGCTGTATAAACAAGAATTCCTAATATTTGAAAGCAAATTTATGTGAAAACGCTCGCTAAAGTGCCCGGAGTTGTAAATGTTATCAGTTTGCTGGTCATTTCACGGCTTTCCACTGGTAATGTCTGTGATTACAAACGGCAGGAAATGTAGGAAGAATCTATTTACTTTAATTTCAAGGGGTTCATCCAAGTTTTTAATCATTTCTGGAAACTCTAATTGCGTATTTTAAGAGTTTTACCACAACTAGATAGTTTTCTTACAAATATGTACTGGAACCGTCAGGGTTTTAACAGAGTCATACAAAAGTCGCCAGAGTAATGCGGCCTCAATTGTAAACATAAGCAGTACAGTCCTCACTTACAGGCTTTCTACACAAATTTTGAGCTGTATAAACAAGAATTCCTAATATTTGAAAGCAAATTCAAGTGAAAACGCTCCCTAAAGTGCCCGGAGTTGTAAATATTATCAGTTTGCTGGTCATTTCACGGCTTTCCACTGGTAATGTCTGTGATTACAAACGGCAGGAAATGTAGGAAGAATCAATTTACTTTAATTTCAAGGGGTTCTTCCAACTTTTTAATCATTTCTGGAAAATCTAATTGCGTATTTTAAGAGTTTTACCACAACTAGAGAGTTTTCTTACTAATATGTACTGGAACCGTCAGGATTTTAACAGAGTCATACAAAAGTCGCCAGAGTAATGCGGCCTCAATTGTAAACATAAGCAGTACAGTCGTCACTTACAGGCTTTCTACACAAATTTTGAGCTGTATAAACAAGAATTCTTAATATTTGAAAGCAAATTCAAGTGAAAACGCTCCCTAAAGTGCACGGAGTTGTAAATATTATCAGTTTGTTGGTCATTTCACGGCTTTCCACTGGTAATGTCTGTGATTACAAACGGCAGGAAATGTAGGAAGAATCTATTTACTTTAATTTCAAGGGGTTCTTCCAAGTTTTTAATCATTTCTGGAAACTCTAATTGTGTATTTTAAGAGTTTTACCACACCTAGAGAGTTTTTTACAAATATGTACTGGAACCGTCAGGATTTTAACAGAGTCATACAAAAGTCGCCAGAGTAATGCGGCCTCAATTGTAAACATAAGCAGTACAGTCCTCACTTACAGGCTTTCTACACAAATTTTGAGCTGTATAAACAAGAATTCCTAATATTTGAAAGCAAATTCAAGTGAAAACGCTCCCTAAAGTGCCCGGAGTTGTAAATATTATCAGTTTGCTGGTCATTTCACGGCTTTCCACTGGTAATATCTGTGATTACAAACGGCAGGAAATGTAGGAAGAATCAATTTACTTTAATTTCAAGGGGTTCTTCCAACTTTTTAATCATTTCTGGGAACTCTAATTGCGTATTTTTAGAGTTTTACCACAACTAGAGAGTTTTCTTACTAATATGTACTGGAACCGTCAGGATTTTAACAGAGTCATACAAAAGTCGCCAGAGTAATGCGGCCTCAATTGTAAACATAAGCAGTACAGTCCTCACTTACAGGCTTTCTACACAAACTTTGAGCTGTATAAACAAGAATTCCTAATATTTGAAAGCAAATTCAAGTGAAAACGCTCGCTAAAGTGCCCGGAGTTGTAAATATTATCAGTTTGCTGGTCATTTCACGGCTTTCCACTGGTAATGTCTGTGATTACAAACGGCAGGAAATGTAGGAAGAATCAATTTACTTTAATTTCAAGGGGTTCTTCCAACTTTTTAATCATTTCTGGAAACTCTAATTGCGTATTTTAAGAGTTTTACCACAACTAGAGAGTTTTCTTACTAATATGTACTGGAACCGTCAGGATTTTAACAGAGTCATACAAAAGTCGCCAGAGTAATGCGGCCTCAATTGTAAACATAAGCAGTACAGTCCTCACTTACAGGCTTTCTACACAAATTTTGAGCTGTATAAACAAGAATTCCTAATATTTGAAAGCAAATTCAAGTGAAAACGCTCGCTAAAGTGCCCGGAGTTGTAAATATTATCAGTTTGCTGGTCATTTCACGGCTTTCCACTGGTAATGTCTGTGATTACAAACGGCAGGAAATGTAGGAAGAATCTATTTACTTTAATTTCAAGGGGTTCTTCCAAGTTTTTAATCATTTCTGGAAACTCTAATTGTGTATTTTAAGAGTTTTACCACAACTAGAGAGTTTTCTTGCAAATATGTACTGGAACCGTCAGGGTTTTAACAGAGTCATACAAAAGTCGCCAGAGTAATGCGGCCTCAATTGTAAACATAAGCAGTACAGTCGTCACTTACAGGCTTTCTACACAAATTTTGAGCTGTATAAACAAGAATTCCTAATATTTGAAAGCAAATTCATGTGAAAACGCTCCCTAAAGTGCCCGGAGTTGTAAATATTATCAGTTTGCTGGTCATTTCACGGCTTTCCACTGGTAATGTCTGTGATTACAAACGGCAGGAAATGTAGGAAGAATCAATTTACTTTAATTTCAAGGGGTTCTTCCATTTTTTTAATCATTTCTGGAAACTCTAATTGCGTTTTTTAAGAGTTTTACCACAACTAGATAGTTTTCTTACAAATATATACTGGAACCGTCAGGGTTTTAACAGAGTCATACAAAAGTCGCCAGAGTAATACGGCCTCAATTGTAAACATAAGCAGTACAGTCCTCACTTACAGGCTTTCTACACAAATTTTGAGCTGTATAAACAAGAATTCCTAATATTTGAAAGCAAATTCAAGTGAAAACGCTCCCTAAAGTGCCCGGAGTTGTAAATATTATCAGTTTGCTGGTCATTTCACGGCTTTCCACTGGTAATGTCTGTGATTCCAAACGGCAGGAAATGTAGGAAGAATCAATTTACTTTAATTTCAAGGGGTTCTTCCAACTTTTTAATCATTTCTGGAAACTCTAATTGCGTATTTTAAGAGTTTTACCACAACTAGAGAGTTTTCTTACTAATATGTACTGGAACCGTCAGGATTTTAACAGAGTCATACAAAAGTCGCCAGAGTAATGCGGCCTCAATTGTAAACATAAGCAGTACAGTCCTCACTTACAGGCTTTCTACACAAATTTTGAGCTGTATAAACAAGAATTCCTAATATTTGAAAGCAAATTCAAGTGAAAACGCTCCCTAAAGTGCCCGGAGTTGTAAATATTATCAGTTTGCTGGTCATTTCACGGCTTTCCACTGGTAATGTCTGTGATTACAAACGGCAGGAAATGTAGGAAGAATCTATTTACTTTAATTTCAAGGGGTTCTTCCAAGTTTTTAATCATTTCTGGAAACTCTAATTGTGTATTTTAAGAGTTTTACCACAACTAGAGAGTTTTCTTGCAAATATGTACTGGAACCGTCAGGGTTTTAACAGAGTCATACAAAAGTCGCCAGAGTAATGCGGCCTCAATTGTAAACATAAGCAGTACAGTCGTCACTTACAGGCTTTCTACACAAATTTTGAGCTGTATAAACAAGAATTCCTAATATTTGAAAGCAAATTCATGTGAAAACGCTCCCTAAAGTGCCCGGAGTTGTAAATATTATCAGTTTGCTGGTCATTTCACGGCTTTCCACTGGTAATGTCTGTGATTACAAACGGCAGGAAATGTAGGAAGAATCAATTTACTTTAATTTCAAGGGGTTCTTCCATTTTTTTAATCATTTCTGGAAACTCTAATTGCGTTTTTTAAGAGTTTTACCACAACTAGATAGTTTTCTTACAAATATATACTGGAACCGTCAGGGTTTTAACAGAGTCATACAAAAGTCGCCAGAGTAATACGGCCTCAATTGTAAACATAAGCAGTACAGTCCTCACTTACAGGCTTTCTACACAAATTTTGAGCTGTATAAACAAGAATTCCTAATATTTGAAAGCAAATTCAAGTGAAAACGCTCCCTAAAGTGCCCGGAGTTGTAAATATTATCAGTTTGCTGGTCATTTCACGGCTTTCCACTGGTAATGTCTGTGATTCCAAACGGCAGGAAATGTAGGAAGAATCAATTTACTTTAATTTCAAGGGGTTCTTCCAACTTTTTAATCATTTCTGGAAACTCTAATTGCGTATTTTAAGAGTTTTACCACAACTAGAGAGTTTTCTTACTAATATGTACTGGAACCGTCAGGATTTTAACAGAGTCATACAAAAGTCGCCAGAGTAATGCGGCCTCAATTGTAAACATAAGCAGTACAGTCCTCACTTACAGGCTTTCTACACAAATTTTGAGCTGTATAAACAAGAATTCCTAATATTTGAAAGCAAATTCAAGTGAAAACGCTCGCTAAAGTGCCCGGAGTTGTAAATATTATCAGTTTGCTGGTCATTTCACGGCTTTCCACTGGTAATGTCTGTGATTACAAACGGCAGGAAATGTAGGAAGAATCTATTTACTTTAATTTCAAGGGGTTCTTCCAAGTTTTTAATCATTTCTGGAAACTCTAATTGTGTATTTTAAGAGTTTTACCACAACTAGAGAGTTTTCTTGCAAATATGTACTGGAACCGTCAGGGTTTTAACAGAGTCATACAAAAGTCGCCAGAGTAATGCGGCCTCAATTGTAAACATAAGCAGTACAGTCGTCACTTACAGGCTTTCTACACAAATTTTGAGCTGTATAAACAAGAATTCCTAATATTTGAAAGCAAATTCATGTGAAAACGCTCCCTAAAGTGCCCGGAGTTGTAAATATTATCAGTTTGCTGGTCATTTCACGGCTTTCCACTGGTAATGTCTGTGATTACAAACGGCAGGAAATGTAGGAAGAATCAATTTACTTTAATTTCAAGGGGTTCTTCCATTTTTTTAATCATTTCTGGAAACTCTAATTGCGTTTTTTAAGAGTTTTACCACAACTAGATAGTTTTCTTACAAATATATACTGGAACCGTCAGGGTTTTAACAGAGTCATACAAAAGTCGCCAGAGTAATACGGCCTCAATTGTAAACATAAGCAGTACAGTCCTCACTTACAGGCTTTCTACACAAATTTTGAGCTGTATAAACAAGAATTCCTAATATTTGAAAGCAAATTCAAGTGAAAACGCTCCCTAAAGTGCCCGGAGTTGTAAATATTATCAGTTTGCTGGTCATTTCACGGCTTTCCACTGGTAATGTCTGTGATTCCAAACGGCAGGAAATGTAGGAAGAATCAATTTACTTTAATTTCAAGGGGTTCTTCCAACTTTTTAATCATTTCTGGAAACTCTAATTGCGTATTTTAAGAGTTTTACCACAACTAGAGAGTTTTCTTACTAATATGTACTGGAACCGTCAGGATTTTAACAGAGTCATACAAAAGTCGCCAGAGTAATGCGGCCTCAATTGTAAACATAAGCAGTACAGTCCTCACTTACAGGCTTTCTACACAAATTTTGAGCTGTATAAACAAGAATTCCTAATATTTGAAAGCAAATTCAAGTGAAAACGCTCGCTAAAGTGCCCGGAGTTGTAAATATTATCAGTTTGCTGGTCATTTCACGGCTTTCCACTGGTAATGTCTGTGATTACAAACGGCAGGAAATGTAGGAAGAATCAATTTACTTTAATTTCAAGGGGTTCTTCCAACTTTTTAATCATTTCTGGAAACTCTAATTGCGTATTTTAAGAGTTTTACCACAACTAGAGAGTTTTCTTACTAATATGTACTGGAACCGTCAGGATTTTAACAGAGTCATACAAAAGTCGCCAGAGTAATGCGGCCTCAATTGTAAACATAAGCAGTACAGTCGTCACTTACAGGCTTTCTACACAAATTTTGAGCTGTATAAACAAGAATTCCTAATATTTGAAAGCAAATTCAAGTGAAAACGCTCCCTAAAGTGCACGGAGTTGTAAATATTATCAGTTTGCTGGTCATTTCACGGCTTTCCACTGGTAATGTCTGTGATTCCAAACGGCAGGAAATGTAGGAAGAATCTATTTACTTTAATTTCAAGGTGTTCTTCCAAGTTTTTAATCATTTCTGGAAACTCTAATTGCGTATTTTAAGAGTTTTACCACAACTAGAGAGTTTTCTAACAAATATGTACTGGAACCGTCAGGATTTTAACAGAGTCATACAAAAGTCGCCAGAGTAATGCGGCCTCAATTGTAAACATAAGCAGTACAGTCCTCACTTACAGGCTTTCTACACAAATTTTGAGCTGTATAAACAAGAATTCCTAATATTTGAAAGCAAATTCAAGTGAAAACGCTCGCTAAAGTGCCCGGAGTTGTAAATATTATCAGTTTGCTGGTCATTTCACGGCTTTCCACTGGTAATGTCTGTGATTACAAACGGCAGGAAATGTAGGAAGAATCTATTTACTTTAATTTCAAGGGGTTCTTCCAAGTTTTTAATCATTTCTGAAAACTCTAATTGCGTGTTTTAAGAGTTTTACCACAACTAGAGAGTTTTCTTACAAATATGTACTGGAACCGTCAGGATTTTAACAGAGTCATACAAAAGTCGCCAGAGTAATGCGGCCTCAATTGTAAACATACGCAGTTTAGACCTCACTTACAGGCTTTCTACACAAATTTTGAGCTGTATAAACAAGAATTCTTAATATTTGAAAGCAAATTCAAGTGAAAACGCTCCCTAAAGTGCTCAGAGTTGTAAATATTATCAGTTTGCTGGTCATTTCACGGCTTTCCACTGGTAATGTCTGTGATTACAAACGGCAGGAAATGTAGGAAGAATCTATTTACTTTAATTTCAAGGGGTTCTTCCAAGTTTTTAATCATTTCTGGAAACTCTAATTGCGTGTTTTAAGAGTTTTACCACAACTAGAGAGTTTTCTTACTAATATGTACTGGAACCGTCAGGATTTTAACAGAGTCATACAAAAGTCGCCAGAGTAATGGGGCCTCAATTGTAAACATACGCAGTTTAGACCTCACTTACAGGCTTTCTACACAAATTTTGAGCTGTATAAACAAGAATTCCTAATATTTGAAAGCAAATTCAAGTGAAAACGCTCGCTAAAGTGCCCGGAGTTGTAAATATTATCAGTTTGCTGGTCATTTCACCGCTTTCCACTGGTAATGTCTGTGATTACAAACGGCAGGAAATGTAGGAAGAATCTATTTACTTTAATTTCAAGGGGTTCTTCCAAGTTTTTAATCATTTCTGGAAACTCGAATTGCGTATTTTAAGAGTTTTACCACAACTAGAGAGTTTTCTTACAAATATGTACTGGAACCGTCAGGATTTTAACAGAGTCATACAAAAGTCGCCAGAGTAATGCGGCCTCAATTGTAAACATAAGCAGTACAGTCCTCACTTACAGGCTTTCTACACAAATTTTGAGCTGTATAAACAAGAATTCCTAATATTTGAAAGCAAATTCATGTGAAAACGCTCGCTAAAGTGCCCGAAGTTGTAAATGTTATCAGTTTGCTGGTCATTTCACGGCTTTCCACTGGTAATGTCTGTGATTACAAACGGCAGGAAATGTAGGAAGAATCTATTTACTTTAATTTCAAGGGGTTCTTCCAAGTTTTTAATCATTTCTGGAAACTCTAATTGCGTATTTTAAGAGTTTTACCACAACTAGATAGTTTTCTTACAAATATGTGTTGGAACCGTCAGGGTTTTAACAGAGTCATACAAAAGTCGCCAGAGTAATGCGGCCTCAATTGTAAACATAAGCAGTACAGTCCTCACTTACAGGCTTTCTACACAAATTTTGAGCTGTATAAACAAGAATTCCTAATATTTGAAAGCAAATTCAAGTGAAAACGCTCCCTAAAGTGCCCGGAGTTGTAAATATTATCAGTTTGCTGGTCATTTCACGGCTTTCCACTGGTAATGTCTGTGATTACAAACGGCAGGAAATGTAGGAAGAATCAATTTACTTTAATTTCAAGGGGTTCTTCCAACTTTTTAATCATTTCTGGAAACTCTAATTGCGTATTTTAAGAGTTTTACCACAACTAGAGAGTTTTCTTACTAATATGTACTGGAACCGTCAGGATTTTAACAGAGTCATACAAAAGTCGCCAGAGTAATGCGGCCTCAATTGTAAACATAAGCAGTACAGTCGTCACTTACAGGCTTTCTACACAAATTTTGAGCTGTATAAACAAGAATTCCTAATATTTGAAAGCAAATTCAAGTGAAAACGCTCCCTAAAGTGCCCGGAGTTGTAAATATTATCAGTTTGCTGGTCATTTCACGGCTTTCCACTGGTAATGTCTGTGATTCCAAACGGCAGGAAATGTAGGAAAAATCAATTTACTTTAATTTCAAGGGGTTCTTCCAACTTTTTAATCATTTCTGGAAACTCTAATTGCGTATTTTAAGAGATTTACCACAACTAGAGAGTTTTCTTACTAATATGTACTGGAACCGTCAGGATTTTAACAGAGTCATACAAAAGTCGCCAGAGTAATGCGGCCTCAATTGTAAACATACGCAGTTTAGACCTCACTTACAGGCTTTCTACACAAATTTTGAGCTGTATAAACAAGAATTCTTAATATTTGAAAGCAAATTCAAGTGAAAACGCTCCCTAAAGTGCACGGAGTTGTAAATATTATCAGTTTGTTGGTCATTTCACGGCTTTCCACTGGTAATGTCTGTGATTACAAACGGCAGGAAATGTAGGAAGAATCTATTTACTTTAATTTCAAGGGGTTCTTCCAAGTTTTTAATCATTTCTGGAAACTCTAATTGTGTATTTTAAGAGTTTTACCACAACTAGAGAGTTTTCTTGCAAATATGTACTGGAACCGTCAGGGTTTTAACAGAGTCATACAAAAGTCGCCAGAGTAATGCGGCCTCAATTGTAAACATAAGGAGTACAGTCCTCACTTACAGGCTTTCTACACAAATTTTGAGCTGTATAAACAAGAATTCCTAATATTTGAAAGCAAATTCAAGTGAAAACGCTCCCTAAAGTGCCCGGAGTTGTAAATATTATCAGTTTGCTGGTCATTTCACGGCTTTCCACTGGTAATGTCTGTGATTACAAACGGCAGGAAATGTAGGAAGAATCAATTTACTTTAATTTCAAGGGGTTCTTCCAACTTTTTAATCATTTCTGGAAACTCTAATTGCGTATTTTAAGAGTTTTATCACAACTAGATAGTTTTCTTACAAATATGTACTGGAACCGTCAGGGTTTTAACAGAGTCATACAAAAGTCGCCAGAGTAATGCGGCCTCAATTGTAAACATAAGCAGTACAGTCCTCACTTACAGGCTTTCTACACAAATTTTGAGCTGTATAAACAAGAATTCCTAATATTTGAAAGCAAATTCAAGTGAAAACGCTCGCTAAAGTGCCCGGAGTTGTAAATATTATCAGTTTGCTGGTCATTTCACGGCTTTCCACTGGTAATGTCTGTGATTACAAACGGCAGGAAATGTAGGAAGAATCAATTTACTTTAATTTCAAGGGGTTCTTCCAACTTTTTAATCATTTCTGGAAACTCTAATTGCGTATTTTAAGAGTTTTACCACAACTAGAGAGTTTTCTTACTAATATGTACTGGAACCGTCAGGATTTTAACAGAGTCATACAAAAGTCGCCAGAGTAATGCGGCCTCAATTGTAAACATAAGCAGTACAGTCGTCACTTACAGGCTTTCTACACAAATTTTGAGCTGTATAAACAAGAATTCCTAATATTTGAAAGCAAATTCAAGTGAAAACGCTCCCTAAAGTGCACGGAGTTGTAAATATTATCAGTTTGCTGGTCATTTCACGGCTTTCCACTGGTAATGTCTGTGATTACAAACGGCAGGAAATGTAGGAAGAATCTATTTACTTTAATTTCAAGGTGTTCTTCCATTTTTTTAATCATTTCTGGAAACTCTAATTGCGTATTTTAAGAGTTTTACCACAACTAGAGAGTTTTCTAACAAATATGTACTGGAACCGTCAGGATTTTAACAGAGTCATACAAAAGTCGCCAGAGTAATGCGGCCTCAATTGTAAACATAAGCAGTACAGTCCTCACTTACAGGCTTTCTACACAAATTTTGAGCTGTATAAACAAGAATTCCTAATATTTGAAAGCAAATTCAAGTGAAAACGCTCCCTAAAGTGCCCGGAGTTGTAAATATTATCAGATTGCTGGTCATTTCACGGCTTTCCACTGGTAATGTCTGTGATTACAAACGGCAGGAAATGTAGGAAGAATCTATTTACTTTAATTTCAAGGGGTTCTTCCAAGTTTTTAATCATTTCTGAAAACTCTAATTGCGTGTTTTAAGAGTTTTACCACAACTAGAGAGTTTTCTTACAAATATGTACTGGAACCGTCAGGATTTTAACAGAGTCATACAAAAGTCGCCAGAGTAATGCGGCCTCAATTGTAAACATACGCAGTTTAGACCTCACTTACAGTCTTTCTACACAAATTTTGAGCTGTATAAACAAGAATTCTTAATATTTGAAAGCAAATTCAAGTGAAAACGCTCCCTAAAGTGCTCAGAGTTGTAAATATTATCAGTTTGCTGGTCATTTCACGGCTTTCCACTGGTAATGTCTGTGATTACAAACGGCAGGAAATGTAGGAAGAATCTATTTACTTTAATTTCAAGGGGTTCTTCCAAGTTTTTAATCATTTCTGGAAACTCTAATTGCGTGTTTTAAGAGTTTTACCACAACTAGAGAGTTTTCTTACTAATATGTACTGGAACCGTCAGGATTTTAACAGAGTCATACAAAAGTCGCCAGAGTAATGGGGCCTCAATTGTAAACATACGCAGTTTAGACCTCACTTACAGGCTTTCTACACAAATTTTGAGCTGTATAAACAAGAATTCCTAATATTTGAAAGCAAATTCAAGTGAAAACGCTCGCTAAAGTGCCCGGAGTTGTAAATATTATCAGTTTGCTGGTCATTTCACCGCTTTCCACTGGTAATGTCTGTGATTACAAACGGCAGGAAATGTAGGAAGAATCTATTTACTTTAATTTCAAGGGGTTCTTCCAAGTTTTTAATCATTTCTGGAAACTCGAATTGCGTATTTTAAGAGTTTTACCACAACTAGAGAGTTTTCTTACAAATATGTACTGGAACCGTCAGGATTTTAACAGAGTCATACAAAAGTCGCCAGAGTAATGCGGCCTCAATTGTAAACATAAGCAGTACAGTCCTCACTTACAGGCTTTCTACACAAATTTTGAGCTGTATAAACAAGAATTCCTAATATTTGAAAGCAAATTCATGTGAAAACGCTCGCTAAAGTGCCCGAAGTTGTAAATGTTATCAGTTTGCTGGTCATTTCACGGCTTTCCACTGGTAATGTCTGTGATTACAAACGGCAGGAAATGTAGGAAGAATCTATTTACTTTAATTTCAAGGGGTTCTTCCAAGTTTTTAATCATTTCTGGAAACTCTAATTGCGTATTTTAAGAGTTTTACCACAACTAGATAGTTTTCTTACAAATATGTGTTGGAACCGTCAGGGTTTTAACAGAGTCATACAAAAGTCGCCAGAGTAATGCGGCCTCAATTGTAAACATAAGCAGTACAGTCCTCACTTACAGGCTTTCTACACAAATTTTGAGCTGTATAAACAAGAATTCCTAATATTTGAAAGCAAATTCAAGTGAAAACGCTCCCTAAAGTGCCCGGAGTTGTAAATATTATCAGTTTGCTGGTCATTTCACGGCTTTCCACTGGTAATGTCTGTGATTACAAACGGCAGGAAATGTAGGAAGAATCAATTTACTTTAATTTCAAGGGGTTCTTCCAACTTTTTAATCATTTCTGGAAACTCTAATTGCGTATTTTAAGAGTTTTACCACAAATAGAGAGTTTTCTTACAAATATGTACTGGAACCGTCAGGATTTTAACAGAGTCATACAAAAGTCGCCAGAGTAATGCGGCCTCAATTGTAAACATAAGCAGTACAGTCGTCACTTACAGGCTTTCTACACAAATTTTGAGCTGTATAAACAAGAATTCCTAATATTTGAAAGCAAATTCATGTGAAAACGCTCCCTAAAGTGCCCGGAGTTGTAAATATTATCAGTTTGCTGGTCATTTCACGGCTTTCCACTGGTAATGTCTGTGATTACAAACGGCAGGAAATGTAGGAAGAATCAATTTACTTTAATTTCAAGGGGTTCTTCCATTTTTTTAATCATTTCTGGAAACTCTAATTGCGTTTTTTAAGAGTTTTACCACAACTAGATAGTTTTCTTACAAATATGTACTGGAACCGTCAGGGTTTTAACAGAGTCATACAAAAGTCGCCAGAGTAATACGGCCTCAATTGTAAACATAAGCAGTACAGTCCTCACTTACAGGCTTTCTACACAAATTTTGAGCTGTATAAACAAGAATTCCTAATATTTGAAAGCAAATTCAAGTGAAAACGCTCCCTAAAGTGCCCGGAGTTGTAAATATTATCAGTTTGCTGGTCATTTCACGGCTTTCCACTGGTAATGTCTGTGATTACAAACGGCAGGAAATGTAGGAAGAATCAATTTACTTTAATTTCAAGGGGTTCTTCCAACTTTTTAATCATTTCTGGAAACTCTAATTGCGTATTTTAAGAGTTTTACCACAACTAGAGAGTTTTCTTACTAATATGTACTGGAACCGTCAGGATTTTAACAGAGTCATACAAAAGTCGCCAGAGTAATGCGGCCTCAATTGTAAACATAAGCAGTACAGTCGTCACTTACAGGCTTTCTACACAAATTTTGAGCTGTATAAACAAGAATTCCTAATATTTGAAAGCAAATTCAAGTGAAAACGCTCCCTAAAGTGCCCGGAGTTGTAAATATTATCAGTTTGCTGGTCATTTCACGGCTTTCCACTGGTAATGTCTGTGATTCCAAACGGCAGGAAATGTAGGAAGAATCAATTTACTTTAATTTCAAGGGGTTCTTCCAACTTTTTAATCATTTCTGGAAACTCTAATTGCGTATTTTAAGAGTTTTACCACAACTAGAGAGTTTTCTTACTAATATGTACTGGAACCGTCAGGATTTTAACAGAGTCATACAAAAGTCGCCAGAGTAATGCGGCCTCAATTGTAAACATAAGCAGTACAGTCGTCACTTACAGGCTTTCTACACAAATTTTGAGCTGTATAAACAAGAATTCCTAATATTTGAAAGCAAATTCAAGTGAAAACGCTCCCTAAAGTGCACGGAGTTGTAAATATTATCAGTTTGCTGGTCATTTCACGGCTTTCCACTGGTAATGTCTGTGATTCCAAACGGCAGGAAATGTAGGAAGAATCTATTTACTTTAATTTCAAGGTGTTCTTCCAAGTTTTTAATCATTTCTGGAAACTCTAATTGCGTATTTTAAGAGTTTTACCACAACTAGAGAGTTTTCTAACAAATATGTACTGGAACCGTCAGGATTTTAACAGAGTCATACAAAAGTCGCCAGAGTAATGCGGCCTCAATTGTAAACATAAGCAGTACAGTCCTCACTTACAGGCTTTCTACACAAATTTTGAGCTGTATAAACAAGAATTCCTAATATTTGAAAGCAAATTCAAGTGAAAACGCTCCCTAAAGTGCCCGGAGTTGTAAATATTATCAGTTTGCTGGTCATTTCACGGCTTTCCACTGGTAATGTCTGTGATTACAAACGGCAGGAAATGTAGGAAGAATCTATTTACTTTAATTTCAAGGGGTTCTTCCAAGTTTTTAATCATTTCTGAAAACTCTAATTGCGTGTTTTAAGAGTTTTACCACAACTAGAGAGTTTTCTTACAAATATGTACTGGAACCGTCAGGATTTTAACAGAGTCATACAAAAGTCGCCAGAGTAATGCGGCCTCAATTGTAAACATACGCAGTTTAGACCTCACTTACAGGCTTTCTACACAAATTTTGAGCTGTATAAACAAGAATTCTTAATATTTGAAAGCAAATTCAAGTGAAAACGCTCCCTAAAGTGCTCAGAGTTGTAAATATTATCAGTTTGCTGGTCATTTCACGGCTTTCCACTGGTAATGTCTGTGATTACAAACGGCAGGAAATGTAGGAAGAATCTATTTACTTTAATTTCAAGGGGTTCTTCCAAGTTTTTAATCATTTCTGGAAACTCTAATTGCGTGTTTTAAGAGTTTTACCACAACTAGAGAGTTTTCTTACTAATATGTACTGGAACCGTCAGGATTTTAACAGAGTCATACAAAAGTCGCCAGAGTAATGGGGCCTCAATTGTAAACATACGCAGTTTAGACCTCACTTACAGGCTTTCTACACAAATTTTGAGCTGTATAAACAAGAATTCCTAATATTTGAAAGCAAATTCAAGTGAAAACGCTCGCTAAAGTGCCCGGAGTTGTAAATATTATCAGTTTGCTGGTCATTTCACCGCTTTCCACTGGTAATGTCTGTGATTACAAACGGCAGGAAATGTAGGAAGAATCTATTTACTTTAATTTCAAGGGGTTCTTCCAAGTTTTTAATCATTTCTGGAAACTCGAATTGCGTATTTTAAGAGTTTTACCACAACTAGAGAGTTTTCTTACAAATATGTACTGGAACCGTCAGGATTTTAACAGAGTCATACAAAAGTCGCCAGAGTAATGCGGCCTCAATTGTAAACATAAGCAGTACAGTCCTCACTTACAGGCTTTCTACACAAATTTTGAGCTGTATAAACAAGAATTCCTAATATTTGAAAGCAAATTCATGTGAAAACGCTCGCTAAAGTGCCCGAAGTTGTAAATGTTATCAGTTTGCTGGTCATTTCACGGCTTTCCACTGGTAATGTCTGTGATTACAAACGGCAGGAAATGTAGGAAGAATCTATTTACTTTAATTTCAAGGGGTTCTTCCAAGTTTTTAATCATTTCTGGAAACTCTAATTGCGTATTTTAAGAGTTTTACCACAACTAGATAGTTTTCTTACAAATATGTGTTGGAACCGTCAGGGTTTTAACAGAGTCATACAAAAGTCGCCAGAGTAATGCGGCCTCAATTGTAAACATAAGCAGTACAGTCCTCACTTACAGGCTTTCTACACAAATTTTGAGCTGTATAAACAAGAATTCCTAATATTTGAAAGCAAATTCAAGTGAAAACGCTCCCTAAAGTGCCCGGAGTTGTAAATATTATCAGTTTGCTGGTCATTTCACGGCTTTCCACTGGTAATGTCTGTGATTACAAACGGCAGGAAATGTAGGAAGAATCAATTTACTTTAATTTCAAGGGGTTCTTCCAACTTTTTAATCATTTCTGGAAACTCTAATTGCGTATTTTAAGAGTTTTACCACAACTAGAGAGTTTTCTTACTAATATGTACTGGAACCGTCAGGATTTTAACAGAGTCATACAAAAGTCGCCAGAGTAATGCGGCCTCAATTGTAAACATAAGCAGTACAGTCGTCACTTACAGGCTTTCTACACAAATTTTGAGCTGTATAAACAAGAATTCCTAATATTTGAAAGCAAATTCAAGTGAAAACGCTCCCTAAAGTGCCCGGAGTTGTAAATATTATCAGTTTGCTGGTCATTTCACGGCTTTCCACTGGTAATGTCTGTGATTCCAAACGGCAGGAAATGTAGGAAGAATCAATTTACTTTAATTTCAAGGGGTTCTTCCAACTTTTTAATCATTTCTGGAAACTCTAATTGCGTATTTTAAGAGTTTTACCACAACTAGAGAGTTTTCTTACTAATATGTACTGGAACCGTCAGGATTTTAACAGAGTCATACAAAAGTCGCCAGAGTAATGCGGCCTCAATTGTAAACATACGCAGTTTAGACCTCACTTACAGGCTTTCTACACAAATTTTGAGCTGTATAAACAAGAATTCTTAATATTTGAAAGCAAATTCAAGTGAAAACGCTCCCTAAAGTGCACGGAGTTGTAAATATTATCAGTTTGTTGGTCATTTCACGGCTTTCCACTGGTAATGTCTGTGATTACAAACGGCAGGAAATGTAGGAAGAATCTATTTACTTTAATTTCAAGGGGTTCTTCCAAGTTTTTAATCATTTCTGGAAACTCTAATTGTGTATTTTAAGAGTTTTACCACAACTAGAGAGTTTTCTTGCAAATATGTACTGGAACCGTCAGGGTTTTAACAGAGTCATACAAAAGTCGCCAGAGTAATGCGGCCTCAATTGTAAACATAAGGAGTACAGTCCTCACTTACAGGCTTTCTACACAAATTTTGAGCTGTATAAACAAGAATTCCTAATATTTGAAAGCAAATTCAAGTGAAAACGCTCCCTAAAGTGCCCGGAGTTGTAAATATTATCAGTTTGCTGGTCATTTCACGGCTTTCCACTGGTAATGTCTGTGATTACAAACGGCAGGAAATGTAGGAAGAATCAATTTACTTTAATTTCAAGGGGTTCTTCCAACTTTTTAATCATTTCTGGAAACTCTAATTGCGTATTTTAAGAGTTTTATCACAACTAGATAGTTTTCTTACAAATATGTACTGGAACCGTCAGGGTTTTAACAGAGTCAAACAAAAGTCGCCAGAGTAATGCGGCCTCAATTGTAAACATAAGCAGTACAGTCCTCACTTACAGGCTTTCTACACAAATTTTGAGCTGTATAAACAAGAATTCCTAATATTTGAAAGCAAATTCAAGTGAAAACGCTCGCTAAAGTGCCCGGAGTTGTAAATATTATCAGTTTGCTGGTCATTTCACGGCTTTCCACTGGTAATGTCTGTGATTACAAACGGCAGGAAATGTAGGAAGAATCAATTTACTTTAATTTCAAGGGGTTCTTCCAACTTTTTAATCATTTCTGGAAACTCTAATTGCGTATTTTAAGAGTTTTACCACAACTAGAGAGTTTTCTTACTAATATGTACTGGAACCGTCAGGATTTTAACAGAGTCATACAAAAGTCGCCAGAGTAATGCGGCCTCAATTGTAAACATAAGCAGTACAGTCGTCACTTACAGGCTTTCTACACAAATTTTGAGCTGTATAAACAAGAATTCCTAATATTTGAAAGCAAATTCAAGTGAAAACGCTCCCTAAAGTGCCCGGAGTTGTAAATATTATCAGATTGCTGGTCATTTCACGGCTTTCCACTGGTAATGTCTGTGATTACAAACGGCAGGAAATGTAGGAAGAATCTATTTACTTTAATTTCAAGGGGTTCTTCCAAGTTTTTAATCATTTCTGAAAACTCTAATTGCGTGTTTTAAGAGTTTTACCACAACTAGAGAATTTTCTTACAAATATGTACTGGAACCGTCAGGATTTTAACAGAGTCATACAAAAGTCGCCAGAGTAATGCGGCCTCAATTGTAAACATACGCAGTTTAGACCTCACTTACAGTCTTTCTACACAAATTTTGAGCTGTATAAACAAGAATTCTTAATATTTGAAAGCAAATTCAAGTGAAAACGCTCCCTAAAGTGCTCAGAGTTGTAAATATTATCAGTTTGCTGGTCATTTCACGGCTTTCCACTGGTAATGTCTGTGATTACAAACGGCAGGAAATGTAGGAAGAATCTATTTACTTTAATTTCAAGGGGTTCTTCCAAGTTTTTAATCATTTCTGGAAACTCTAATTGCGTGTTTTAAGAGTTTTACCACAACTAGAGAGTTTTCTTACTAATATGTACTGGAACCGTCAGGATTTTAACAGAGTCATACAAAAGTCGCCAGAGTAATGGGGCCTCAATTGTAAACATACGCAGTTTAGACCTCACTTACAGGCTTTCTACACAAATTTTGAGCTGTATAAACAAGAATTCCTAATATTTGAAAGCAAATTCAAGTGAAAACGCTCGCTAAAGTGCCCGGAGTTGTAAATATTATCAGTTTGCTGGTCATTTCACCGCTTTCCACTGGTAATGTCTGTGATTACAAACGGCAGGAAATGTAGGAAGAATCTATTTACTTTAATTTCAAGGGGTTCTTCCAAGTTTTTAATCATTTCTGGAAACTCGAATTGCGTATTTTAAGAGTTTTACCACAACTAGAGAGTTTTCTTACAAATATGTACTGGAACCGTCAGGATTTTAACAGAGTCATACAAAAGTCGCCAGAGTAATGCGGCCTCAATTGTAAACATAAGCAGTACAGTCCTCACTTACAGGCTTTCTACACAAATTTTGAGCTGTATAAACAAGAATTCCTAATATTTGAAAGCAAATTCATGTGAAAACGCTCGCTAAAGTGCCCGAAGTTGTAAATGTTATCAGTTTGCTGGTCATTTCACGGCTTTCCACTGGTAATGTCTGTGATTACAAACGGCAGGAAATGTAGGAAGAATCTATTTACTTTAATTTCAAGGGGTTCTTCCAAGTTTTTAATCATTTCTGGAAACTCTAATTGCGTATTTTAAGAGTTTTACCACAACTAGATAGTTTTCTTACAAATATGTGTTGGAACCGTCAGGGTTTTAACAGAGTCATACAAAAGTCGCCAGAGTAATGCGGCCTCAATTGTAAACATAAGCAGTACAGTCCTCACTTACAGGCTTTCTACACAAATTTTGAGCTGTATAAACAAGAATTCCTAATATTTGAAAGCAAATTCAAGTGAAAACGCTCCCTAAAGTGCCCGGAGTTGTAAATATTATCAGTTTGCTGGTCATTTCACGGCTTTCCACTGGTAATGTCTGTGATTACAAACGGCAGGAAATGTAGGAAGAATCAATTTACTTTAATTTCAAGGGGTTCTTCCAACTTTTTAATCATTTCTGGAAACTCTAATTGCGTATTTTAAGAGTTTTACCACAAATAGAGAGTTTTCTTACAAATATGTACTGGAACCGTCATGATTTTAACAGAGTCATACAAAAGTCGCCAGAGTAATGCGGCCTCAATTGTAAACATAAGCAGTACAGTCGTCACTTACAGGCTTTCTACACAAATTTTGAGCTGTATAAACAAGAATTCCTAATATTTGAAAGCAAATTCATGTGAAAACGCTCCCTAAAGTGCCCGGAGTTGTAAATATTATCAGTTTGCTGGTCATTTCACGGCTTTCCACTGGTAATGTCTGTGATTACAAACGGCAGGAAATGTAGGAAGAATCAATTTACTTTAATTTCAAGGGGTTCTTCCATTTTTTTAATCATTTCTGGAAACTCTAATTGCGTTTTTTAAGAGTTTTACCACAACTAGATAGTTTTCTTACAAATATGTACTGGAACCGTCAGGGTTTTAACAGAGTCATACAAAAGTCGCCAGAGTAATACGGCCTCAATTGTAAACATAAGCAGTACAGTCCTCACTTACAGGCTTTCTACACAAATTTTGAGCTGTATAAACAAGAATTCCTAATATTTGAAAGCAAATTCAAGTGAAAACGCTCCCTAAAGTGCCCGGAGTTGTAAATATTATCAGTTTGCTGGTCATTTCACGGCTTTCCACTGGTAATGTCTGTGATTACAAACGGCAGGAAATGTAGGAAGAATCAATTTACTTTAATTTCAAGGGGTTCTTCCAACTTTTTAATCATTTCTGGAAACTCTAATTGCGTATTTTAAGAGTTTTACCACAACTAGAGAGTTTTCTTACTAATATGTACTGGAACCGTCAGGATTTTAACAGAGTCATACAAAAGTCGCCAGAGTAATGCGGCCTCAATTGTAAACATAAGCAGTACAGTCGTCACTTACAGGCTTTCTACACAAATTTTGAGCTGTATAAACAAGAATTCCTAATATTTGAAAGCAAATTCAAGTGAAAACGCTCCCTAAAGTGCCCGGAGTTGTAAATATTATCAGTTTGCTGGTCATTTCACGGCTTTCCACTGGTAATGTCTGTGATTCCAAACGGCAGGAAATGTAGGAAGAATCAATTTACTTTAATTTCAAGGGGTTCTTCCAACTTTTTAATCATTTCTGGAAACTCTAATTGCGTATTTTAAGAGTTTTACCACAACTAGAGAGTTTTCTTACTAATATGTACTGGAACCGTCAGGATTTTAACAGAGTCATACAAAAGTCGCCAGAGTAATGCGGCCTCAATTGTAAACATACGCAGTTTAGACCTCACTTACAGGCTTTCTACACAAATTTTGAGCTGTATAAACAAGAATTCTTAATATTTGAAAGCAAATTCAAGTGAAAACGCTCCCTAAAGTGCACGGAGTTGTAAATATTATCAGTTTGTTGGTCATTTCACGGCTTTCCACTGGTAATGTCTGTGATTACAAACGGCAGGAAATGTAGGAAGAATCTATTTACTTTAATTTCAAGGGGTTCTTCCAAGTTTTTAATCATTTCTGGAAACTCTAATTGTGTATTTTAAGAGTTTTACCACAACTAGAGAGTTTTCTTGCAAATATGTACTGGAACCGTCAGGGTTTTAACAGAGTCATACAAAAGTCGCCAGAGTAATGCGTCCTCAATTGTAAACATAAGCAGTACAGTCCTCACTTACAGGCTTTCTACACAAATTTTGAGCTGTATAAACAAGAATTCCTAATATTTGAAAGCAAATTCATGTGAAAACGCTCGCTAAAGTGCCCGGAGTTGTAAATGTTATCAGTTTGCTGGTCATTTCACGGCTTTCCACTGGTAATGTCTGTGATTACAAACGGCAGGAAATGTAGGAAGAATCTATTTACTTTAATTTCAAGGGGTTCATCCAAGTTTTTAATCATTTCTGGAAACTCTAATTGCGTATTTTAAGAGTTTTACCACAACTAGATAGTTTTCTTACAAATATGTACTGGAACCGTCAGGGTTTTAACAGAGTCATACAAAAGTCGCCAGAGTAATGCGGCCTCAATTGTAAACATAAGCAGTACAGTCCTCACTTACAGGCTTTCTACACAAATTTTGAGCTGTATAAACAAGAATTCTTAATATTTGAAAGCAAATTCAAGTGAAAACGCTCCCTAAAGTGCACGGAGTTGTAAATATTATCAGTTTGTTGGTCATTTCACGGCTTTCCACTGGTAATGTCTGTGATTACAAACGGCAGGAAATGTAGGAAGAATCTATTTACTTTAATTTCAAGGGGTTCTTCCAAGTTTTTAATCATTTCTGGAAACTCTAATTGTGTATTTTAAGAGTTTTACCACAACTAGAGAGTTTTTTACAAATATGTACTGGAACCGTCAGGATTTTAACAGAGTCATACAAAAGTCGCCAGAGTAATGCGGCCTCAATTGTAAACATAAGCAGTACAGTCCTCACTTACAGGCTTTCTACACAAATTTTGAGCTGTATAAACAAGAATTCCTAATATTTGAAAGCAAATTCAAGTGAAAACGCTCCCTAAAGTGCCCGGAGTTGTAAATATTATCAGTTTGCTGGTCATTTCACGGCTTTCCACTGGTAATGTCTGTGATTACAAACGGCAGGAAATGTAGGAAGAATCAATTTACTTTAATTTCAAGGGGTTCTTCCAACTTTTTAATCATTTCTGGAAACTCTAATTGCGTATTTTTAGAGTTTTACCACAACTAGAGAGTTTTCTTACTAATATGTACTGGAACCGTCAGGATTTTAACAGAGTCATACAAAAGTCGCCAGAGTAATGCGGCCTCAATTGTAAACATAAGCAGTACAGTCCTCACTTACAGGCTTTCTACACAAATTTTGAGCTGTATAAACAAGAATTCCTAATATTTGAAAGCAAATTCAAGTGAAAACGCTCGCTAAAGTGCCCGGAGTTGTAAATATTATCAGTTTGCTGGTCATTTCACGGCTTTCCACTGGTAATGTCTGTGATTACAAACGGCAGGAAATGTAGGAAGAATCAATTTACTTTAATTTCAAGGGGTTCTTCCAACTTTTTAATCATTTCTGGAAACTCTAATTGCGTATTTTAAGAGTTTTACCACAACTAGAGAGTTTTCTTACAAATATGTACTGGAACCGTCAGGATTTTAACAGAGTCATACAAAAGTCGCCAGAGTAATGCGGCCTCAATTGTAAACATAAGCAGTACAGTCCTCACTTACAGGCTTTCTACACAAATTTTGAGCTGTATAAACAAGAATTCCTAATATTTGGAAGCAAATTCAAGTGAAAACGCTCCCTAAAGTGCTCAGAGTTGTAAATATTATCAGTTTGCTGGTCATTTCACGGCTTTCCACTGGTAATGTCTGTGATTACAAACGGCAGGAAATGTAGGAAGAATCTATTTACTTTAATTTCAAGGGGTTCTTCCAAGTTTTTAATCATTTCTGGAAACTCTAATTGCGTGTTTTAAGAGTTTTACCACAACTAGAGAGTTTTCTTACTAATATGTACTGGAACCGTCAGGATTTTAACAGAGTCATACAAAAGTCGCCAGAGTAATGGGGCCTCAATTGTAAACATACGCAGTTTAGACCTCACTTACAGGCTTTCTACACAAATTTTGAGCTGTATAAACAAGAATTCCTAATATTTGAAAGCAAATTCAAGTGAAAACGCTCGCTAAAGTGCCCGGAGTTGTAAATATTATCAGTTTGCTGGTCATTTCACCGCTTTCCACTGGTAATGTCTGTGATTACAAACGGCAGGAAATGTAGGAAGAATCTATTTACTTTAATTTCAAGGGGTTCTTCCAAGTTTTTAATCATTTCTGGAAACTCTAATTGTGTATTTTAAGAGTTTTACCACAACTAGAGAGTTTTCTTGCAAATATGTACTGGAACCGTCAGGGTTTTAACAGAGTCATACAAAAGTCGCCAGAGTAATGCGTCCTCAATTGTAAACATAAGCAGTACAGTCCTCACTTACAGGCTTTCTACACAAATTTTGAGCTGTATAAACAAGAATCCCTAATATTTGAAAGCAAATTCATGTGAAAACGCTCGCTAAAGTGCCCGGAGTTGTAAATGTTATCAGTTTGCTGGTCATTTCACGGCTTTCCACTGGTAATGTCTGTGATTACAAACGGCAGGAAATGTAGGAAGAATCTATTTACTTTAATTTCAAGGGGTTCATCCAAGTTTTTAATCATTTCTGGAAACTCTAATTGCGTATTTTAAGAGTTTTACCACAACTAGATAGTTTTCTTACAAATATGTACTGGAACCGTCAGGGTTTTAACAGAGTCATACAAAAGTCGCCAGAGTAATGCGGCCTCAATTGTAAACATAAGCAGTACAGTCCTCACTTACAGGCTTTCTACACAAATTTTGAGCTGTATAAACAAGAATTCTTAATATTTGAAAGCAAATTCAAGTGAAAACGCTCCCTAAAGTGCACGGAGTTGTAAATATTATCAGTTTGTTGGTCATTTCACGGCTTTCCACTGGTAATGTCTGTGATTACAAACGGCAGGAAATGTAGGAAGAATCTATTTACTTTAATTTCAAGGGGTTCTTCCAAGTTTTTAATCATTTCTGGAAACTCTAATTGTGTATTTTAAGAGTTTTACCACAACTAGAGAGTTTTTTACAAATATGTACTGGAACCGTCAGGATTTTAACAGAGTCATACAAAAGTCGCCAGAGTAATGCGGCCTCAATTGTAAACATAAGCAGTACAGTCCTCACTTACAGGCTTTCTACACAAATTTTGAGCTGTATAAACAAGAATTCCTAATATTTGAAAGCAAATTCAAGTGAAAACGCTCCCTAAAGTGCCCGGAGTTGTAAATATTATCAGTTTGCTGGTCATTTCACGGCTTTCCACTGGTAATGTCTGTGATTACAAACGGCAGGAAATGTAGGAAGAATCAATTTACTTTAATTTCAAGGGGTTCTTCCAACTTTTTAATCATTTCTGGAAACTCTAATTGCGTATTTTTAGAGTTTTACCACAACTAGAGAGTTTTCTTACTAATATGTACTGGAACCGTCAGGATTTTAACAGAGTCATACAAAAGTCGCCAGAGTAATGCGGCCTCAATTGTAAACATAAGCAGTACAGTCCTCACTTACAGGCTTTCTACACAAATTTTGAGCTGTATAAACAAGAATTCCTAATATTTGAAAGCAAATTCATGTGAAAACGCTCGCTAAAGTGCCCGGAGTTGTAAATGTTATCAGTTTGCTGGTCATTTCACGGCTTTCCACTGGTAATGTCTGTGATTACAAACGGCAGGAAATGTAGGAAGAATCTATTTACTTTAATTTCAAGGGGTTCATCCAAGTTTTTAATCATTTCTGGAAACTCTAATTGCGTATTTTAAGAGTTTTACCACAACTAGATAGTTTTCTTACAAATATGTACTGGAACCGTCAGGGTTTTAACAGAGTCATACAAAAGTCGCCAGAGTAATGCGGCCTCAATTGTAAACATAAGCAGTACAGTCCTCACTTACAGGCTTTCTACACAAATTTTGAGCTGTATAAACAAGAATTCTTAATATTTGAAAGCAAATTCAAGTGAAAACGCTCCCTAAAGTGCACGGAGTTGTAAATATTATCAGTTTGTTGGTCATTTCACGGCTTTCCACTGGTAATGTCTGTGATTACAAACGGCAGGAAATGTAGGAAGAATCTATTTACTTTAATTTCAAGGGGTTCTTCCAAGTTTTTAATCATTTCTGGAAACTCTAATTGTGTATTTTAAGAGTTTTACCACAACTAGAGAGTTTTTTACAAATATGTACTGGAACCGTCAGGATTTTAACAGAGTCATACAAAAGTCGCCAGAGTAATGCGGCCTCAATTGTAAACATAAGCAGTACAGTCCTCACTTACAGGCTTTCTACACAAATTTTGAGCTGTATAAACAAGAATTCCTAATATTTGAAAGCAAATTCAAGTGAAAACGCTCCCTAAAGTGCCCGGAGTTGTAAATATTATCAGTTTGCTGGTCATTTCACGGCTTTCCACTGGTAATGTCTGTGATTACAAACGGCAGGAAATGTAGGAAGAATCAATTTACTTTAATTTCAAGGGGTTCTTCCAACTTTTTAATCATTTCTGGAAACTCTAATTGCGTATTTTTAGAGTTTTACCACAACTAGAGAGTTTTCTTACTAATATGTACTGGAACCGTCAGGATTTTAACAGAGTCATACAAAAGTCGCCAGAGTAATGCGGCCTCAATTGTAAACATAAGCAGTACAGTCCTCACTTACAGGCTTTCTACACAAATTTTGAGCTGTATAAACAAGAATTCCTAATATTTGGAAGCAAATTCAAGTGAAAACGCTCCCTAAAGTGCTCAGAGTTGTAAATATTATCAGTTTGCTGGTCATTTCACGGCTTTCCACTGGTAATGTCTGTGATTACAAACGGCAGGAAATGTAGGAAGAATCTATTTACTTTAATTTCAAGGGGTTCTTCCAAGATTTTAATCATTTCTGGAAACTCTAATTGCGTGTTTTAAGAGTTTTACCACAACTAGAGAGTTTTCTTACTAATATGTACTGGAACCGTCAGGATTTTAACAGAGTCATACAAAAGTCGCCAGAGTAATGGGGCCTCAATTGTAAACATACGCAGTTTAGACCTCACTTACAGGCTTTCTACACAAATTTTGAGCTGTATAAACAAGAATTCCTAATATTTGAAAGCAAATTCAAGTGAAAACGCTCGCTAAAGTGCCCGGAGTTGTAAATATTATCAGTTTGCTGGTCATTTCACCGCTTTCCACTGGTAATGTCTGTGATTACAAACGGCAGGAAATGTAGGAAGAATCTATTTACTTTAATTTCAAGGGGTTCTTCCAAGTTTTTAATCATTTCTGGAAACTCTAATTGTGTATTTTAACAGTTTTACCACAACTAGAGAGTTTTCTTGCAAATATGTACTGGAACCGTCAGGGTTTTAACAGAGTCATACAAAAGTCGCCAGAGTAATGCGTCCTCAATTGTAAACATAAGCAGTACAGTCCTCACTTACAGGCTTTCTACACAAATTTTGAGCTGTATAAACAAGAATTCCTAATATTTGAAAGCAAATTCATGTGAAAACGCTCGCTAAAGTGCCCGGAGTTGTAAATGTTATCAGTTTGCTGGTCATTTCACGGCTTTCCACTGGTAATGTCTGTGATTACAAACGGCAGGAAATGTAGGAAGAATCTATTTACTTTAATTTCAAGGGGTTCATCCAAGTTTTTAATCATTTCTGGAAACTCTAATTGCGTATTTTAAGAGTTTTACCACAACTAGATAGTTTTCTTACAAATATGTACTGGAACCGTCAGGGTTTTAACAGAGTCATACAAAAGTCGCCAGAGTAATGCGGCCTCAATTGTAAACATAAGCAGTACAGTCCTCACTTACAGGCTTTCTACACAAATTTTGAGCTGTATAAACAAGAATTCTTAATATTTGAAAGCAAATTCAAGTGAAAACGCTCCCTAAAGTGCACGGAGTTGTAAATATTATCAGTTTGTTGGTCATTTCACGGCTTTCCACTGGTAATGTCTGTGATTACAAACGGCAGGAAATGTAGGAAGAATCTATTTACTTTAATTTCAAGGGGTTCTTCCAAGTTTTTAATCATTTCTGGAAACTCTAATTGTGTATTTTAAGAGTTTTACCACAACTAGAGAGTTTTTTACAAATATGTACTGGAACCGTCAGGATTTTAACAGAGTCATACAAAAGTCGCCAGAGTAATGCGGCCTCAATTGTAAACATAAGCAGTACAGTCCTCACTTACAGGCTTTCTACACAAATTTTGAGCTGTATAAACAAGAATTCCTAATATTTGAAAGCAAATTCAAGTGAAAACGCTCCCTAAAGTGCCCGGAGTTGTAAATATTATCAGTTTGCTGGTCATTTCACGGCTTTCCACTGGTAATGTCTGTGATTACAAACGGCAGGAAATGTAGGAAGAATCAATTTACTTTAATTTCAAGGGGTTCTTCCAACTTTTTAATCATTTCTGGAAACTCTAATTGCGTATTTTTAGAGTTTTACCACAACTAGAGAGTTTTCTTACTAATATGTACTGGAACCGTCAGGATTTTAACAGAGTCATACAAAAGTCGCCAGAGTAATGCGGCCTCAATTGTAAACATAAGCAGTACAGTCCTCACTTACAGGCTTTCTACACAAATTTTGAGCTGTATAAACAAGAATTCCTAATATTTGAAAGCAAATTCAAGTGAAAACGCTCGCTAAAGTGCCCGGAGTTGTAAATATTATCAGTTTGCTGGTCATTTCACGGCTTTCCACTGGTAATGTCTGTGATTACAAACGGCAGGAAATGTAGGAAGAATCAATTTACTTTAATTTCAAGGGGTTCTTCCAACTTTTTAATCATTTCTGGAAACTCTAATTGCGTATTTTAAGAGTTTTACCACAACTAGAGAGTTTTCTTACAAATATGTACTGGAACCGTCAGGATTTTAACAGAGTCATACAAAAGTCGCCAGAGTAATGCGGCCTCAATTGTAAACATAAGCAGTACAGTCCTCACTTACAGGCTTTCTACACAAATTTTGAGCTGTATAAACAAGAATTCCTAATATTTGGAAGCAAATTCAAGTGAAAACGCTCCCTAAAGTGCTCAGAGTTGTAAATATTATCAGTTTGCTGGTCATTTCACGGCTTTCCACTGGTAATGTCTGTGATTACAAACGGCAGGAAATGTAGGAAGAATCTATTTACTTTAATTTCAAGGGGTTCTTCCAAGTTTTTAATCATTTCTGGAAACTCTAATTGCGTGTTTTAAGAGTTTTACCACAACTAGAGAGTTTTCTTACTAATATGTACTGGAACTGTCAGGATTTTAACAGAGTCATACAAAAGTCGCCAGAGTAATGGGGCCTCAATTGTAAACATACGCAGTTTAGACCTCACTTACAGGCTTTCTACACAAATTTTGAGCTGTATAAACAAGAATTCCTAATATTTGAAAGCAAATTCAAGTGAAAACGCTCGCTAAAGTGCCCGGAGTTGTAAATATTATCAGTTTGCTGGTCATTTCACCGCTTTCCACTGGTAATGTCTGTGATTACAAACGGCAGGAAATGTAGGAAGAATCTATTTACTTTAATTTCAAGGGGTTCTTCCAAGTTTTTAATCATTTCTGGAAACTCGAATTGCGTATTTTAAGAGTTTTACCACAACTAGAGAGTTTTCTTACAAATATGTACTGGAACCGTCAGGATTTTAACAGAGTCATACAAAAGTCGCCAGAGTAATGCGGCCTCAATTGTAAACATAAGCAGTACAGTCCTCACTTACAGGCTTTCTACACAAATTTTGAGCTGTATAAACAAGAATTCCTAATATTTGAAAGCAAATTCATGTGAAAACGCTCGCTAAAGTGCCCGAAGTTGTAAATGTTATCAGTTTGCTGGTCATTTCACGGCTTTCCACTGGTAATGTCTGTGATTACAAACGGCAGGAAATGTAGGAAGAATCTATTTACTTTAATTTCAAGGGGTTCTTCCAAGTTTTTAATCATTTCTGGAAACTCTAATTGCGTATTTTAAGAGTTTTACCACAACTAGATAGTTTTCTTACAAATATGTGTTGGAACCGTCAGGGTTTTAACAGAGTCATACAAAAGTCGCCAGAGTAATGCGGCCTCAATTGTAAACATAAGCAGTACAGTCGTCACTTACAGGCTTTCTACACAAATTTTGAGCTGTATAAACAAGAATTCCTAATATTTGAAAGCAAATTCAAGTGAAAACGCTCGCTAAAGTGCCCGGAGTTGTAAATATTATCAGTTTGCTGGTCATTTCACGGCTTTCCACTGGTAATGTCTGTGATTCCAAACGGCAGGAAATGTAGGAAGAATCAATTTACTTTAATTTCAAGGGGTTCTTCCAAATTTTTAATCATTTCTGGAAACTCTAATTGCGTATTTTAAGAGTTTTACCACAACTAGAGAGTTTTCTTACTAATATGTACTGGAACCGTCAGGATTTTAACAGAGTCATACAAAAGTCGCCAGAGTAATGCGGCCTCAATTGTAAACATACGCAGTTTAGACCTCACTTACAGGCTTTCTACACAAATTTTGAGCTGTATAAACAAGAATTCTTAATATTTGAAAGCAAATTCAAGTGAAAACGCTCCCTAAAGTGCACGGAGTTGTAAATATTATCAGTTTGTTGGTCATTTCACGGCTTTCCACTGGTAATGTCTGTGATTACAAACGGCAGGAAATGTAGGAAGAATCTATTTACTTTAATTTCAAGGGGTTCTTCCAAGTTTTTAATCATTTCTGGAAACTCTAATTGTGTATTTTAAGAGTTTTACCACAACTAGAGAGTTTTCTTGCAAATATGTACTGGAACCGTCAGGGTTTTAACAGAGTCATACAAAAGTCGCCAGAGTAATGCGTCCTCAATTGTAAACATAAGCAGTACAGTCCTCACTTACAGGCTTTCTACACAAATTTTGAGCTGTATAAACAAGAATTCCTAATATTTGAAAGCAAATTCATGTGAAAACGCTCGCTAAAGTGCCCGGAGTTGTAAATGTTATCAGTTTGCTGGTCATTTCACGGCTTTCCACTGGTAATGTCTGTGATTACAAACGGAAGGAAATGTAGGAAGAATCTATTTACTTTAATTTCAAGGGGTTCATCCAAGTTTTTAATCATTTCTGGAAACTCTAATTGCGTATTTTAAGAGTTTTACCACAACTAGATAGTTTTCTTACAAATATGTACTGGAACCGTCAGGGTTTTAACAGAGTCATACAAAAGTCGCCAGAGTAATGCGGCCTCAATTGTAAACATAAGCAGTACAGTCCTCACTTACAGGCTTTCTACACAAATTTTGAGCTGTATAAACAAGAATTCTTAATATTTGAAAGCAAATTCAAGTGAAAACGCTCCCTAAAGTGCACGGAGTTGTAAATATTATCAGTTTGTTGGTCATTTCACGGCTTTCCACTGGTAATGTCTGTGATTACAAACGGCAGGAAATGTAGGAAGAATCTATTTACTTTAATTTCAAGGGGTTCTTCCAAGTTTTTAATCATTTCTGGAAACTCTAATTGTGTATTTTAAGAGTTTTACCACAACTAGAGATTTTTTTACAAATATGTACTGGAACCGTCAGGATTTTAACAGAGTCATACAAAAGTCGCCAGAGTAATGCGGCCTCAATTGTAAACATAAGCAGTACAGTCCTCACTTACAGGCTTTCTACACAAATTTTGAGCTGTATAAACAAGAATTCTTAATATTTGAAAGCAAATTCAAGTGAAAACGCTCCCTAAAGTGCACGGAGTTGTAAATATTATCAGTTTGTTGGTCATTTCACGGCTTTCCACTGGTAATGTCTGTGATTACAAACGGCAGGAAATGTAGGAAGAATCTATTTACTTTAATTTCAAGGGGTTCTTCCAAGTTTTTAATCATTTCTGGAAACTCTAATTGTGTATTTTAAGAGTTTTACCACAACTAGAGAGTTTTTTACAAATATGTACTGGAACCGTCAGGATTTTAACAGAGTCATACAAAAGTCGCCAGAGTAATGCGGCCTCAATTGTAAACATAAGCAGTACAGTCCTCACTTACAGGCTTTCTACACAAATTTTGAGCTGTATAAACAAGAATTCCTAATATTTGGAAGCAAATTCAAGTGAAAACGCTCCCTAAAGTGCTCAGAGTTGTAAATATTATCAGTTTGCTGGTCATTTCACGGCTTTCCACTGGTAATGTCTGTGATTACAAACGGCAGGAAATGTAGGAAGAATCTATTTACTTTAATTTCAAGGGGTTCTTCCAAGTTTTTAATCATTTCTGGAAACTCTAATTGCGTGTTTTAAGAGTTTTACCACAACTAGAGAGTTTTCTTACTAATATGTACTGGAACTGTCAGGATTTTAACAGAGTCATACAAAAGTCGCCAGAGTAATGGGGCCTCAATTGTAAACATACGCAGTTTAGACCTCACTTACAGGCTTTCTACACAAATTTTGAGCTGTATAAACAAGAATTCCTAATATTTGAAAGCAAATTCAAGTGAAAACGCTCGCTAAAGTGCCCGGAGTTGTAAATATTATCAGTTTGCTGGTCATTTCACCGCTTTCCACTGGTAATGTCTGTGATTACAAACGGCAGGAAATGTAGGAAGAATCTATTTACTTTAATTTCAAGGGGTTCTTCCAAGTTTTTAATCATTTCTGGAAACTCGAATTGCGTATTTTAAGAGTTTTACCACAACTAGAGAGTTTTCTTACAAATATGTACTGGAACCGTCAGGATTTTAACAGAGTCATACAAAAGTCGCCAGAGTAATGCGGCCTCAATTGTAAACATAAGCAGTACAGTCCTCACTTACAGGCTTTCTACACAAATTTTGAGCTGTATAAACAAGAATTCCTAATATTTGAAAGCAAATTCATGTGAAAACGCTCGCTAAAGTGCCCGAAGTTGTAAATGTTATCAGTTTGCTGGTCATTTCACGGCTTTCCACTGGTAATGTCTGTGATTACAAACGGCAGGAAATGTAGGAAGAATCTATTTACTTTAATTTCAAGGGGTTCTTCCAAGTTTTTAATCATTTCTGGAAACTCTAATTGCGTATTTTAAGAGTTTTACCACAACTAGATAGTTTTCTTACAAATATGTGTTGGAACCGTCAGGGTTTTAACAGAGTCATACAAAAGTCGCCAGAGTAATGCGGCCTCAATTGTAAACATAAGCAGTACAGTCCTCACTTACAGGCTTTCTACACAAATTTTGAGCTGTATAAACAAGAATTCCTAATATTTGAAAGCAAATTCAAGTGAAAACGCTCCCTAAAGTGCCCGGAGTTGTAAATATTATCAGTTTGCTGGTCATTTCACGGCTTTCCACTGGTAATGTCTGTGATTACAAACGGCAGGAAATGTAGGAAGAATCAATTTACTTTAATTTCAAGGGGTTCTTCCAACTTTTTAATCATTTCTGGAAACTCTAATTGCGTATTTTAAGAGTTTTACCACAAATAGAGAGTTTTCTTACAAATATGTACTGGAACCGTCAGGATTTTAACAGAGTCATACAAAAGTCGCCAGAGTAATGCGGCCTCAATTGTAAACATAAGCAGTACAGTCGTCACTTACAGGCTTTCTACACAAATTTTGAGCTGTATAAACAAGAATTCCTAATATTTGAAAGCAAATTCATGTGAAAACGCTCCCTAAAGTGCCCGGAGTTGTAAATATTATCAGTTTGCTGGTCATTTCACGGCTTTCCACTGGTAATGTCTGTGATTACAAACGGCAGGAAATGTAGGAAGAATCAATTTACTTTAATTTCAAGGGGTTCTTCCATTTTTTTAATCATTTCTGGAAACTCTAATTGCGTTTTTTAAGAGTTTTACCACAACTAGATAGTTTTCTTACAAATATATACTGGAACCGTCAGGGTTTTAACAGAGTCATACAAAAGTCGCCAGAGTAATACGGCCTCAATTGTAAACATAAGCAGTACAGTCCTCACTTACAGGCTTTCTACACAAATTTTGAGCTGTATAAACAAGAATTCCTAATATTTGAAAGCAAATTCAAGTGAAAACGCTCCCTAAAGTGCCCGGAGTTGTAAATATTATCAGTTTGCTGGTCATTTCACGGCTTTCCACTGGTAATGTCTGTGATTCCAAACGGCAGGAAATGTAGGAAGAATCAATTTACTTTAATTTCAAGGGGTTCTTCCAACTTTTTAATCATTTCTGGAAACTCTAATTGCGTATTTTAAGAGTTTTACCACAACTAGAGAGTTTTCTTACTAATATGTACTGGAACCGTCAGGATTTTAACAGAGTCATACAAAAGTCGCCAGAGTAATGCGGCCTCAATTGTAAACATAAGCAGTACAGTCCTCACTTACAGGCTTTCTACACAAATTTTGAGCTGTATAAACAAGAATTCCTAATATTTGAAAGCAAATTCAAGTGAAAACGCTCCCTAAAGTGCCCGGAGTTGTAAATATTATCAGTTTGCTGGTCATTTCACGGCTTTCCACTGGTAATGTCTGTGATTCCAAACGGCAGGAAATGTAGGAAGAATCAATTTACTTTAATTTCAAGGGGTTCTTCCAACTTTTTAATCATTTCTGGAAACTCTAATTGCGTATTTTAAGAGTTTTACCACAACTAGAGAGTTTTCTTACTAATATGTACTGGAACCGTCAGGATTTTAACAGAGTCATACAAAAGTCGCCAGAGTAATGCGGCCTCAATTGTAAACATACGCAGTTTAGACCTCACTTACAGGCTTTCTACACAAATTTTGAGCTGTATAAACAAGAATTCTTAATATTTGAAAGCAAATTCAAGTGAAAACGCTCCCTAAAGTGCACGGAGTTGTAAATATTATCAGTTTGTTGGTCATTTCACGGCTTTCCACTGGTAATGTCTGTGATTACAAACGGCAGGAAATGTAGGAAGAATCTATTTACTTTAATTTCAAGGGGTTCTTCCAAGTTTTTAATCATTTCTGGAAACTCTAATTGTGTATTTTAAGAGTTTTACCACAACTAGAGAGTTTTCTTGCAAATATGTACTGGAACCGTCAGGGTTTTAACAGAGTCATACAAAAGTCGCCAGAGTAATGCGGCCTCAATTGTAAACATAAGCAGTACAGTCCTCACTTACAGGCTTTCTACACAAATTTTGAGCTGTATAAACAAGAATTCCTAATATTTGAAAGCAAATTTATGTGAAAACGCTCGCTAAAGTGCCCGGAGTTGTAAATGTTATCAGTTTGCTGGTCATTTCACGGCTTTCCACTGGTAATGTCTGTGATTACAAACGGCAGGAAATGTAGGAAGAATCTATTTACTTTAATTTCAAGGGGTTCTTCCAACTTTTTAATCATTTCTGGAAAATCTAATTGCGTATTTTAAGAGTTTTACCACAACTAGAGAGTTTTCTTACTAATATGTACTGGAACCGTCAGGATTTTAACAGAGTCATACAAAAGTCGCCAGAGTAATGCGGCCTCAATTGTAAACATAAGCAGTACAGTCGTCACTTACAGGCTTTCTACACAAATTTTGAGCTGTATAAACAAGAATTCTTAATATTTGAAAGCAAATTCAAGTGAAAACGCTCCCTAAAGTGCACGGAGTTGTAAATATTATCAGTTTGTTGGTCATTTCACGGCTTTCCACTGGTAATGTCTGTGATTACAAACGGCAGGAAATGTAGGAAGAATCTATTTACTTTAATTTCAAGGGGTTCTTCCAAGTTTTTAATCATTTCTGGAAACTCTAATTGTGTATTTTAAGAGTTTTACCACACCTAGAGAGTTTTTTACAAATATGTACTGGAACCGTCAGGATTTTAACAGAGTCATACAAAAGTCGCCAGAGTAATGCGGCCTCAATTGTAAACATAAGCAGTACAGTCCTCACTTACAGGCTTTCTACACAAATTTTGAGCTGTATAAACAAGAATTCCTAATATTTGAAAGCAAATTCAAGTGAAAACGCTCCCTAAAGTGCCCGGAGTTGTAAATATTATCAGTTTGCTGGTCATTTCACGGCTTTCCACTGGTAATATCTGTGATTACAAACGGCAGGAAATGTAGGAAGAATCAATTTACTTTAATTTCAAGGGGTTCTTCCAACTTTTTAATCATTTCTGGGAACTCTAATTGCGTATTTTTAGAGTTTTACCACAACTAGAGAGTTTTCTAACTAATATGTACTGGAACCGTCAGGATTTTAACAGAGTCATACAAAAGTCGCCAGAGTAATGCGGCCTCAATTGTAAACATAAGCAGTACAGTCGTCACTTACAGGCTTTCTACACAAATTTTGAGCTGTATAAACAAGAATTCCTAATATTTGAAAGCAAATTCAAGTGAAAACGCTCGCTAAAGTGCCCGGAGTTGTAAATATTATCAGTTTGCTGGTCATTTCACGGCTTTCCACTGGTAATGTCTGTGATTACAAACGGCAGGAAATGTAGGAAGAATCAATTTACTTTAATTTCAAGGGGTTCTTCCAACTTTTTAATCATTTCTGGAAACTCTAATTGCGTATTTTAAGAGTTTTACCACAACTAGAGAGTTTTCTTACTAATATGTACTGGAACCGTCAGGATTTTAACAGAGTCATACAAAAGTCGCCAGAGTAATGCGGCCTCAATTGTAAACATAAGCAGTACAGTCCTCACTTACAGGCTTTCTACACAAATTTTGAGCTGTATAAACAAGAATTCCTAATATTTGAAAGCAAATTCAAGTGAAAACGCTCGCTAAAGTGCCCGGAGTTGTAAATATTATCAGTTTGCTGGTCATTTCACGGCTTTCCACTGGTAATGTCTGTGATTACAAACGGCAGGAAATGTAGGAAGAATCTATTTACTTTAATTTCAAGGGGTTCTTCCAAGTTTTTAATCATTTCTGGAAACTCTAATTGTGTATTTTAAGAGTTTTACCACAACTAGAGAGTTTTCTTGCAAATATGTACTGGAACCGTCAGGGTTTTAACAGAGTCATACAAAAGTCGCCAGAGTAATGCGGCCTCAATTGTAAACATAAGCAGTACAGTCGTCACTTACAGGCTTTCTACACAAATTTTGAGCTGTATAAACAAGAATTCCTAATATTTGAAAGCAAATTCATGTGAAAACGCTCCCTAAAGTGCCCGGAGTTGTAAATATTATCAGTTTGCTGGTCATTTCACGGCTTTCCACTGGTAATGTCTGTGATTACAAACGGCAGGAAATGTAGGAAGAATCAATTTACTTTAATTTCAAGGGGTTCTTCCATTTTTTTAATCATTTCTGGAAACTCTAATTGCGTTTTTTAAGAGTTTTACCACAACTAGATAGTTTTCTTACAAATATATACTGGAACCGTCAGGGTTTTAACAGAGTCATACAAAAGTCGCCAGAGTAATACGGCCTCAATTGTAAACATAAGCAGTACAGTCCTCACTTACAGGCTTTCTACACAAATTTTGAGCTGTATAAACAAGAATTCCTAATATTTGAAAGCAAATTCAAGTGAAAACGCTCCCTAAAGTGCCCGGAGTTGTAAATATTATCAGTTTGCTGGTCATTTCACGGCTTTCCACTGGTAATGTCTGTGATTCCAAACGGCAGGAAATGTAGGAAGAATCAATTTACTTTAATTTCAAGGGGTTCTTCCAACTTTTTAATCATTTCTGGAAACTCTAATTGCGTATTTTAAGAGTTTTACCACAACTAGAGAGTTTTCTTACTAATATGTACTGGAACCGTCAGGATTTTAACAGAGTCATACAAAAGTCGCCAGAGTAATGCGGCCTCAATTGTAAACATAAGCAGTACAGTCCTCACTTACAGGCTTTCTACACAAATTTTGAGCTGTATAAACAAGAATTCCTAATATTTGAAAGCAAATTCAAGTGAAAACGCTCGCTAAAGTGCCCGGAGTTGTAAATATTATCAGTTTGCTGGTCATTTCACGGCTTTCCACTGGTAATGTCTGTGATTACAAACGGCAGGAAATGTAGGAAGAATCTATTTACTTTAATTTCAAGGGGTTCTTCCAAGTTTTTAATCATTTCTGGAAACTCTAATTGTGTATTTTAAGAGTTTTACCACAACTAGAGAGTTTTCTTGCAAATATGTACTGGAACCGTCAGGGTTTTAACAGAGTCATACAAAAGTCGCCAGAGTAATGCGGCCTCAATTGTAAACATAAGCAGTACAGTCGTCACTTACAGGCTTTCTACACAAATTTTGAGCTGTATAAACAAGAATTCCTAATATTTGAAAGCAAATTCATGTGAAAACGCTCCCTAAAGTGCCCGGAGTTGTAAATATTATCAGTTTGCTGGTCATTTCACGGCTTTCCACTGGTAATGTCTGTGATTACAAACGGCAGGAAATGTAGGAAGAATCAATTTACTTTAATTTCAAGGGGTTCTTCCATTTTTTTAATCATTTCTGGAAACTCTAATTGCGTTTTTTAAGAGTTTTACCACAACTAGATAGTTTTCTTACAAATATATACTGGAACCGTCAGGGTTTTAACAGAGTCATACAAAAGTCGCCAGAGTAATACGGCCTCAATTGTAAACATAAGCAGTACAGTCCTCACTTACAGGCTTTCTACACAAATTTTGAGCTGTATAAACAAGAATTCCTAATATTTGAAAGCAAATTCAAGTGAAAACGCTCCCTAAAGTGCCCGGAGTTGTAAATATTATCAGTTTGCTGGTCATTTCACGGCTTTCCACTGGTAATGTCTGTGATTCCAAACGGCAGGAAATGTAGGAAGAATCAATTTACTTTAATTTCAAGGGGTTCTTCCAACTTTTTAATCATTTCTGGAAACTCTAATTGCGTATTTTAAGAGTTTTACCACAACTAGAGAGTTTTCTTACTAATATGTACTGGAACCGTCAGGATTTTAACAGAGTCATACAAAAGTCGCCAGAGTAATGCGGCCTCAATTGTAAACATAAGCAGTACAGTCCTCACTTACAGGCTTTCTACACAAATTTTGAGCTGTATAAACAAGAATTCCTAATATTTGAAAGCAAATTCAAGTGAAAACGCTCCCTAAAGTGCCCGGAGTTGTAAATATTATCAGTTTGCTGGTCATTTCACGGCTTTCCACTGGTAATGTCTGTGATTACAAACGGCAGGAAATGTAGGAAGAATCTATTTACTTTAATTTCAAGGGGTTCTTCCAAGTTTTTAATCATTTCTGGAAACTCTAATTGTGTATTTTAAGAGTTTTACCACAACTAGAGAGTTTTCTTGCAAATATGTACTGGAACCGTCAGGGTTTTAACAGAGTCATACAAAAGTCGCCAGAGTAATGCGGCCTCAATTGTAAACATAAGCAGTACAGTCGTCACTTACAGGCTTTCTACACAAATTTTGAGCTGTATAAACAAGAATTCCTAATATTTGAAAGCAAATTCATGTGAAAACGCTCCCTAAAGTGCCCGGAGTTGTAAATATTATCAGTTTGCTGGTCATTTCACGGCTTTCCACTGGTAATGTCTGTGATTACAAACGGCAGGAAATGTAGGAAGAATCAATTTACTTTAATTTCAAGGGGTTCTTCCATTTTTTTAATCATTTCTGGAAACTCTAATTGCGTTTTTTAAGAGTTTTACCACAACTAGATAGTTTTCTTACAAATATATACTGGAACCGTCAGGGTTTTAACAGAGTCATACAAAAGTCGCCAGAGTAATACGGCCTCAATTGTAAACATAAGCAGTACAGTCCTCACTTACAGGCTTTCTACACAAATTTTGAGCTGTATAAACAAGAATTCCTAATATTTGAAAGCAAATTCAAGTGAAAACGCTCCCTAAAGTGCCCGGAGTTGTAAATATTATCAGTTTGCTGGTCATTTCACGGCTTTCCACTGGTAATGTCTGTGATTCCAAACGGCAGGAAATGTAGGAAGAATCAATTTACTTTAATTTCAAGGGGTTCTTCCAACTTTTTAATCATTTCTGGAAACTCTAATTGCGTATTTTAAGAGTTTTACCACAACTAGAGAGTTTTCTTACTAATATGTACTGGAACCGTCAGGATTTTAACAGAGTCATACAAAAGTCGCCAGAGTAATGCGGCCTCAATTGTAAACATAAGCAGTACAGTCCTCACTTACAGGCTTTCTACACAAATTTTGAGCTGTATAAACAAGAATTCCTAATATTTGAAAGCAAATTCAAGTGAAAACGCTCCCTAAAGTGCCCGGAGTTGTAAATATTATCAGTTTGCTGGTCATTTCACGGCTTTCCACTGGTAATGTCTGTGATTACAAACGGCAGGAAATGTAGGAAGAATCAATTTACTTTAATTTCAAGGGGTTCTTCCAACTTTTTAATCATTTCTGGAAACTCTAATTGCGTATTTTAAGAGTTTTACCACAACTAGAGAGTTTTCTTACTAATATGTACTGGAACCGTCAGGATTTTAACAGAGTCATACAAAAGTCGCCAGAGTAATGCGGCCTCAATTGTAAACATAAGCAGTACAGTCCTCACTTACAGGCTTTCTACACAAATTTTGAGCTGTATAAACAAGAATTCCTAATATTTGAAAGCAAATTCAAGTGAAAACGCTCGCTAAAGTGCCCGGAGTTGTAAATATTATCAGTTTGCTGGTCATTTCACGGCTTTCCACTGGTAATGTCTGTGATTACAAACGGCAGGAAATGTAGGAAGAATCTATTTACTTTAATTTCAAGGGGTTCTTCCAAGTTTTTAATCATTTCTGGAAACTCTAATTGTGTATTTTAAGAGTTTTACCACAACTAGAGAGTTTTCTTGCAAATATGTACTGGAACCGTCAGGGTTTTAACAGAGTCATACAAAAGTCGCCAGAGTAATGCGGCCTCAATTGTAAACATAAGCAGTACAGTCGTCACTTACAGGCTTTCTACACAAATTTTGAGCTGTATAAACAAGAATTCCTAATATTTGAAAGCAAATTCATGTGAAAACGCTCCCTAAAGTGCCCGGAGTTGTAAATATTATCAGTTTGCTGGTCATTTCACGGCTTTCCACTGGTAATGTCTGTGATTACAAACGGCAGGAAATGTAGGAAGAATCAATTTACTTTAATTTCAAGGGGTTCTTCCATTTTTTTAATCATTTCTGGAAACTCTAATTGCGTTTTTTAAGAGTTTTACCACAACTAGATAGTTTTCTTACAAATATATACTGGAACCGTCAGGGTTTTAACAGAGTCATACAAAAGTCGCCAGAGTAATACGGCCTCAATTGTAAACATAAGCAGTACAGTCCTCACTTACAGGCTTTCTACACAAATTTTGAGCTGTATAAACAAGAATTCCTAATATTTGAAAGCAAATTCAAGTGAAAACGCTCCCTAAAGTGCCCGGAGTTGTAAATATTATCAGTTTGCTGGTCATTTCACGGCTTTCCACTGGTAATGTCTGTGATTCCAAACGGCAGGAAATGTAGGAAGAATCAATTTACTTTAATTTCAAGGGGTTCTTCCAACTTTTTAATCATTTCTGGAAA